>NC_091847.1:69343898-69968898 GCF_037783145.1 Equus przewalskii
AAGGGAATTCGCCTGGTGAACAAGCTGATCACTTCTAGAATGCCGTGAGACCTGCAAAATTAATCCCATTATTCAACACATTTTAACTGTGTATCATTTATGAACATGGCCTGAGGCCATTTAAAGAAGCTTCATCCTGACGGATGGGAAGGTTTGCCTACAAGACATTGTTTGAGAAGAGTCAAAAATGCCCAAGCTTTCACAAGCCGCAGAACTTTCCTCTTAATAAATTGATACACTCTTAGAGAGAGGAAGGGGAAAATCATGGCTAGTCAGGGTAGGTGGATTAATTCAGATTCTTGAGGTGCCGATGAGAAAGAGAACACGTTCCTTTGACCATTAGCCTAAAGAATAAGAAAAGCATGATTTACGGGACATCCAGACAACACACGGGAGATGAACTTTACCTGGTTAAATTGAGCCAGTCTCTATTACTGGGGAGAATAAAAGGGAGAATTGAAAAGAAATTCCTCCTCTGGAAGCAGGGGGAATTTAATAAAATAAGAAAAACCGAGACTGATTAGATGCTTAAGTTAGAGTTAGGGCCGAACACTTAAGATGGATCAGTTGAGTTTCAAGAATGGTAGACTCTGTGACACATTTTTCTTTGTGTAAGATATTGCCTATTTTTAAATTTTGAAAGCTTTTTTTAAAGTTAAAAATTCAAATAAAAAAAAATGTAGCCCAACTGTGTTCTCTTATGCCAGAGAACTTATAGAACTTCTTCCTTCCGTGAACTCTACTTTTCAAATCTAGTGAAAGTAGATAACAAAAGTGCTTACCGAGTTCTCTGTCTATACAAGGAACTTCAGAGCATAGAACCGGGTATGTCCCAAGGGCTTTCTTTCTAAATTTTATCGAGTGGCGTCTATTTTTACATCATTACATTACAGAAAGAAAGGTTTTTTCTTTCTCTTTTGCTGGAAATAGGTAATGTAAAAGGTATAAAACTAGAAGCATAAAAGGATAAGAGAGGTGTCTTTAAAGAAAATAGAATTAAAAGGCAGGAATCCAATATAAATAAATAAGAATTAAAGGGGAGGTGCTTAGATGCAATGCCAGTGAGACAGAAGGAGGCTCTGAGGGGAGATTTGAGGCATCCTGTGCACATACCGGTCAAGAGGCCCTCACAGCAGAGGTCACTTTAGCGCCTTGACACTGTGTTGTCCTACACCTAAGAGTCCTTTCTCTCTTGCCCAGAAAAACATCATCTTCCTCCTCAAAGCAAATGCTTTTTAATATAAACTGACCAGTTCCTGAAATACATCGTTCTCAGGAATTTTTTACAGCTAAATTCATATGATGAGTTGTACACACAGTTTTTAAAAGAAAACAGACTTTTTTTTTTTTTAAAGATTGGCACCTGAACTAACAACTGTTGCCAATCTATTTTTTTTTCTTTCTGCTTTTTCTCCCCAAATCCCCCTGTACACAGTTGTATATTTTAGTTGTGGGTCCTTCCAGTTGTGGCATGTGGGACGCTGCCTCAACGTGGCCTGATGAGTGGTGCCGTGTCCGCGCCCAGGATCCGAACCAATGAAACCCTGGGCCGCTGCAGCGGAGCACGAGAACTCAACCACTCAGCCACAGGGCCAGCCCCAAAAACAGACTTTCTTGATCATAAGTTAAATAACAACTTAATAAACATCAGTTAATAGTACACAGAGTTTGTTTATTTTCCTAGGACTAGGTCAAGGTCAAGAAATAGTGCTGGTTACGGACCTTGAGTGTGTTATGCTAAGTGAAATAAGTCAAACAGAGAAAGACAAAAACCCTGTGACCTCACATATTTGTCGATGGTAAAAAAAAGAACTCACAGATATGGAAAACAGATTGGTGGTTGCCTGAGGCCCGGGGGAGGAGGGTGCCGTGGGTGAAGGGGGTCAAAAGGTACAAATTTCCAGTTATAAAATGAATAAGTCCTGGGGATGGAATGTACAGCATGGTGACTATAGTTAATAATACTGTATTTTATATTTGAAAGTTGCTAAGAGAGTGGATCTTAAAAATTCTCATCACAAGAAAACAAATTGTAACTGTGTGGTGATGAATGCTAACTAGACTTATAATGGCGATCATTTCTATATCTATATATATATACATATATACGTATATCTCAAATCATTATGTTGTACACCTGAGACTAATATAATATTATGTGTCAATTATATCTCAATTTTAAAACAAATAGTGTTGGTTGATGTCACCCAGTTTGTAAAATTGTCTTTAAAAGTTCTTTGAAGGACTCTTTAAATTTTGGATTTTAGAGAGGTTATTTGTTAAAAGGAAAATAATCTATGCATTTAAGTAGACTGCTTGTAGTTCTAAAGTTAATATAAACCATGATTTAGTTATTATCAGTCATCATTACAACTTGGTTCCTGTATTAACACAGCAATACACGGTATCGTGGTTGAGTGCAGAGTCTTGCAACTGGGGCTGTGGGTGTATTCTTGATGCTTTAAGAATTATTTGAAAAACACACATATATATACATATACACACACATGTATGCATACATATATACTACACATATACACACAAATGTATATATTTGATTTTTCTGTCATTTGTTTTTAACATATAAAAGGAAACATATTTTTATAATTTACAATTGAGACATTTTTCAGAACAGATAATTTCTTACATTAGTTTTCCTCAGACTTGGAATTGAGCTATGATATTGAAGAAACAAAATTTTCCTTTTAAATGTGATCCAAAAATTACTCTGGGTTACTAAACATTTGTGAGAAAAAAAGAGAACAATGTTTGGAAAAAGCAGAGATTTTAGAGACAAGAAAAATTATATTAAAATCATGATTTGCCACCTAATGTCAGGGTAGATAGTAGTCTGTTTCCTCAACTGTCAAATGGAACTGGTAATACACAATCACTTAGGAAAGGGAATCTGTATGCTATGAATTTTTGTTGTCTTTCCTCAGTTCCCATTCCTTTATCACTAGAGAAATGGGAAAAGGTATACACAGGAGAAGTGAGGAGTTGTGAAAGGAGTCATAACCATTCTTTCTCTGTTCCTGGTTCAGTGGCCCTCATCAGCTTTGTCTACTTCTGCTTCTCAGGCTCATTGCCTTGTGTGCCTGCTTAGGGCAGGATGCTCTCAGTCTCCTGGTCCGCACTTGCTCTGGCTTCGGGATCCAGAAACAGACCCAGCTCTTTATTTAAAATTACTACAGTCAAATGCCTTCAAATGTCTGGGAATTCTTCCTAGTCTGTACTATTCATTGAAGGGAAGTTATAATTTTATGTGTCTCTAGAAGAGAAAAAAAATCTGTCCAGTTTAAGACTCTTTCTCTCTGCCGTAATGATTTTCTTTTATGATTGTTTAATCTTTCACTGTTGATACTTCCTCTTCAATAGAATTATCTGTTGATGGAGATAGAATTGGCTAAATCTACAATTTTCTGCATGGGTCACAAAGGTAATGAAAAGTAGTGACTCCAAATATCCAAATAAATGCTTTCTTTATGTCTCTCCAAAGGGAAATTATATAGAGAGACATACGTATACATAATATATCTATACGTCTACAAGTGTATATATGTATTTTGGGGTAACAAATATCTTACAAAATCCTACACATCAAGATTGATGTAATGAATTTAAACATGAATGAATATGTGACAAGGTACAAGGATTCTTATTTTGCATTTTCATTATAATTATTTGAAAAAAATTCCCCAGAAGCATGTTGCTAAATGTGTCTTTAAATAGAGCGTGAGTGCATTTTTGCTGAAACATTTGTGCTTTGGTTAATTTTCATAAGCTTTGCAAGTGTGAGGGGGACAGGCTGGAAAGCTCTGGTGGCAGGTGCTTTGCCACCTGCCTCGCTGTAATATGTGGCTAGCAATAAAGCTAATGCTTCCCTCACTCACTGATCACCATTCACAGAATGACTGGGGCTTTGGATGTGGTACAATATTTAAGGAGATGGCATTTCAGATTCATGAATGCTTATTCTGAGAAGCGAACAGTTTTGAAACTACCATTTCTGAGTTCTTGTATAAGAGAGAAGAGACACATTTCTCTGTGGGCAGTAGCAATCATTTAAATATATTGTGTTAAAATAATACATCTATATCTTCTATGCCTTAATTACACACACAGACACGTGTGCCTGCACACACAGAACAATTCCTCAGACACTATTCCTGAGGTTTGTGATACATTAGTGAATAATGTAAAAATATTACACAGTTACTTAATTTTTACTTAGAATGGCTGTGCAACAGTCAATGCAATAATCCTCATTTTACATTTGAGAAACCCAACTCATAAGGACAATAAGGAACTAGAGCCAGATCAGATGGTAAATGGCAGAGCTGCGATTTAGACACAGTTATATTTGACTCTAGAACCTGACAATTAACTGCTGCATTATATTACAAACTATAGATTTACATGAATCCAACTAATCATGAATTATTTAGCCTTTCCTAACTTAAGGTTCCTCATCCATAAATTGAGGGGGGAAAGTATCTATCTGGCAGAATTGTTTTGAAAATTTGAAATTATATGCAAATTATCTGGGACAATAGAGTGCCCAAAGAATTTTAGCCTTTATTTTTTCTCTTTGGATTCTGAACTACCACCACAGATGGCAAATAGACTTCATCTTGAGTGCTAACGTCTATCATTAGTAGTTGCTGAGATGACCAGTTGAGCCCTCTGTACAGGCAAGAGTGTCCTGGTATTGTTCAGAGAGAGAGGAAGATATTTTTCATTCCTCTGGTAAAGACTAAGATCAACAAATTTAGATTCAATTTCTTATTTTGCCTTGAATTTCCCTCTCTTAGCTTTGAGACCTTGAGAAAATTAATGACTTCCCTGTGTCCCCTTTTATTTCATGTGTAAAGGGGGATGAAAAAAATACCAATTTCATAGGGTTATTATGAAGGTCAAATGAGATTGTAGACATAAAGTTATAGGTTGAACACACATGCTTTATTTCACCACCTGCCAAACTACAGTAAAAATGCAGCAAGCTGGAAGTGCAAACTGGAAGGCATAAAGAGGATAGCAGAAGACACCACAACAAAGTTTTGAGAATTGGAAGGGCACAGGATGAGTCATAACAGATTCACAATCTTGAATACTAACTCTACGGGTGTGTACAGTTGGAAGCCAAGGGAAAAAGAACAAGAGCATGAGCATTTCCTCAATGGATTCCCCCTGAAAGCTTAGATATTTTCAGATAGCTCTGCTATTGGACGTGAATTAGAATGAAAAAATAGGGCAAACATGTAAAATCTTTTATTTATTAGCTAGGTTTTGATCTCCCTCATTCAGGGCAAGAACAGAAGAAGGGCACACTAAAGGTTGTCAGTAGGGGATTGCTGCACTGGGGAACCCTGGGGTTAGTGTGTAGCAGGAGAAATGTGTGGAAATAGGGAGATTAAGTGAATAGAAATATTCCGTAGGTTAAGATCTTCAATATTTTTCCCCTGTGAGGTTCCCAAATCCTCACGGTCAGAACTCTAGTCTTCTGGCAGGAGAATGAATGGTTCTCCTGTAGTGCATCTGATATGAGGATTTCCCCAATGAAAAAATCCACTGAGGCCATCATTAGTGAAGGGTGCAGATAACAACTTACTCAAAATTTTTGATGAGATTCTTAGTGATGCACTCTGAGACCTGAGACATGAACAGAAGTCAAGGACTACCAGCCTTTTGATGAAAACCTCTATCATAAAAGATATAGAAAAACTGTCATAGGCAGGAGAGACAGATTTTTGTAGGGAATAGAAAAATTCAGAACTGTCATTAATATCCTCACAAAGAAAAATGCCACAGATGGGAGAATTATAAAAGTGATTTATTCAGAGAACAAAATTGATTTTGGATATTAAAAAAGACCATAGTAAAAACTATACCAGATAACAACAAAAAAATTTGGATAAAGTTTAGAAGCTGAGGAAATATCCTGTAAAATAGAGCAAAAAAGAAAAAGAATGTAACACAGAAGTTGAAGGAAATAAAATTAAAAGTTTAATCCAGATGGTCTAATGTATGAATAAAATTACCTGCAAGAAAAAATAGCGAATCTGAGAGCAAGAAATTATCAAAGAAATAATTCAAGAAAATTTCCCAGAACTGAAAAATGGCATATCCACATCAAAAGAGTTCCCCCAACACAAAAAGTTTTTAAAATTGATTGAATATCTTGTGGAAATGAGCATATTGAGACATTTAAACAATGTGTGCAAAGCTTTCATTCATATTAGTGATGATTTTATGGAAAAGTGAGAAAAAATAAATTTTCTTTTCCAGTGAAAATAATGTTCTTTATGGAACACCTATAAATAGCATTTATATAGTCAGAATAATATCATTGCAGGGCATTAATGTAAATGAAATGACAATATAATTATATCAAGAATTTGGGAGGATGGAAAGATTACCTATATTTATAGGAGTGGAAGATAAATAGAGACACACTTCCATATCCTAGTGTTAATTTCATAGCTAAAGCTAAATATAAACATTGAAAAATCAAGCAGAAGCAGTGTAAGCACAAGCATATAACTCTCAAAAATGAAAATAAATACAAATAAGCAGCTAAGGAGTTAAAAGTTGTTGCTCTGGGTAAGAGGAAATACAGGCAGAATCAGGGCACTCAGTATAACTATCTGAAACTTTAAATTATTTGCACATATGCTTTTTTTCTTTTGCAGGGAAAGATTTGCCCTTGTCAATCTGACTCTTTTTTTCATCCTCCCCAAAGCCCCAGTAGATGGTTATATGTCCTAGTTGTAAATCCTTCTAGTTCTTCTGTGTGGGCTGCCACCACAACATGGAAACTGACAGATGAGTGGTGTGGTTGCATGACCAGGAAACAAACCTGAGCTGCTGAAGGGGTGAGGGCGCCAAACAGTGACCACTAGACCATTAATCAAGATACAATATATAAAATGAAATAACACATGTCTTTGAATAAGATCACACACATATAAAGAACCCTCCAAGTTATCAGATTATTATTATCATTACCATTATCATCACCATTTGCCAAAATTCTTAAATGCTTCCAATTGTATGGGCTAATATTCTTAAATAAATATAATATCAGAATAAAATATATGGGAAGAGAAATACTGGACACAAATATAGGGAGCAGGTAACTAAACATAGGCGTGCAGGGCAAATTTCCTAGAGGAAGTCAGGTTTCAGTTGAGAACTGAACAATGGTTAAGAGTTCTCCAAATGAGAGTTGAGAAGGTAAAGAAAGTGTTGCAGAGACAATTTATTTACACAGAAGCTGGAGAAAGTATGACCCACTTGAGAAATTTAAAAGAATAATAATGATGTGACTAGATCATAGAATATAAAATGAGAAAATGGAAGAAATAATAGGGGAGAGGAAGATAAGACCGATCTTACAGAGTATCATAAACCATTACTGTCATGAGTTGGGAAGCCACTGAAGCAAGATAGAACAGGATAGTGATTTTCTTACAAATATGTTAAGAAAGTCTGATGTGGTGTGAATAATAAATGAGAGGAAAGTATTGAGACCAATTAGGAGATTTTTTTAGAAATCCTATTGAGAGATGATGTAGTCTCAGCTAGCACGGCATCAGTGAGAGTGGAGATAAAGTGATTGCTTCAAGAAGGACTTGATAGTACACAGATTTTACTTGATGTGAGTGGGCTTCAGGGATGGGAGAAAGAAAGAGCAGGATGAGTTGCTGGAATAGACACCTACGTGGACTGTGATGCTATTCACAGAATGGAAAATGCCACAGAGGGAGAGGGCAGAGGAAATGATGATTTGCTTTCAATTGTGCTGTGCTTGCAATGCTTCTGGGTAATCCAAGTAAAAATTGAATATATCCAACTAAAACTCCGGAAAAAGTTGTAAGCTGTAACATATATCTGAGAGTCACCAACATGTGGCTGATAATCAAAGCCACAGAGTGTAGTACATTTCCCAAGTGCATTGTATGGCAAAGGGAAAAGACAGTGGGACCAAATGCTGTGGAATAAAGTACCTCAGCCAGCTGCAAGAGGAGTCTATGAAAAAGAGGTCAGTGGAAAACCAGGCACGAAGCATTTCCTAGAAGCCAAAGCAAGTAAGTGACCCAAAGAGCAAGGAGTTTTTACTTGATAATTTAAAAGCAACATTTTTCCCACTCCTATTATTCATCCAATTGATTTTAGATTGATTTTCTAGTCTGCATGTGTTTGAGAGGAAAATAATCTATGTTTTAGTTACTTCTTTGCCCCACGTGCCTAAAACCAAGTGCAGTGACTCAATGATTGAATAAATAAATTAATTAAGGTTAATACTTTTTAAGATTTATTTTTAACGTTATTTCTGTAAAAATTTGTGGAAAACATTTAATATGTAGAGTTAATTTCATTATTTAATTTTACTAATATTGATTAAATTTGTTTAATGTAATTAAAGCAAATGTAGACTCAAATCCTTGGTGGTTTTTGATTAAAATGCTCTTCAAATATTTAAAAATTTTGCAAACATAATCCCTCAATCATGAAATAGTTCTGCCATCAATTCACCAGGGTAATCTGTGCTTCTTTCTAATATCAGAGTAAGCTTCTCATGATATAATGAAAAAAAATATGCATGAGGTGTGTTTATCAACTATTTGATTTCTAATTTTTTAAAAACAGAATCATTACACACAACTCAAAAGACCACTAAACGAATAAGCCACTATACTTCTTATTAACTATACCCAAAAAGTTTGAGAGTGTGTGTGTATCTAGATTTCTATCATTTTATCACATATGTAGATTTTTGCTGCCACCATTGCAATTAAAACACAAAGCTATTCCATTGCTATGAAGATCTCTCTATTCCCCTTTTACAGTCACACCTCCCCACTCCTCTGTGACATTCTTACCCATGCAAACACTGATCTATTTTCCATCGCTGCAATTTTGTCATTTTGAAATGTTATGTAAATGGAATCGTAAAATCTGGGATCTCTTGAGATTGTTTTTTTCCACTAAACTGAATGCCCTTGAGATCCATCAAGTTGTTACGTATATGAATTTTTCATTCTTTTTTTATTGTCGAGTAGTATGTCGTGGTATGGACGTACCACAGTTCATTTACATATTGAGGAAAATTCTGGTTGTTGACTATAGTAAGTAAAGCTTCTGTGAACGATTAAACAATATTGCAAAGGTTTTTGTATGGGCATAAGTTTTTATCTCTCTGGGATAAATGCTTAGGAGTGCAATTGCTAGGCCCTATACTAAGTGTACGTTTAGTTCAGGGGTTTGTTTTTAAAAAGCTGCCGAACCATTTTCCCTTAGGTAAAGGATTCCTGTAGGGTAGTTCTTTTCTTTCAGCACTTGAAACATGTGGCACCACTTTCTTCTGGCCCCATGGTTTCAGATTAGAATTTCACTGTTAGTGAAATTGTTTTTCCCCTACTTGTAAGGTGTTAATTATTTCCTCTTATTTCCCAGTTGTCAAAAAAAGCCAGTTTAATTCAAAAGGCATTTTTAAATGGAAAAGTGTGTTCTGTTCACATTTGCTTTTAATCAATCATGAAGTCTTTGGCTTAGGAAACTATGCAAACACGTGTGAGTGTACAGCATTTTTGACTGGCTCTTTCATTACACATATTCTAAAAGCACAGCCCCCAAATCTATACTTACTTATTATAAACATGCAAGCCTTTATCTTCTTGGCGTAATGTGAAAGGCAGTCATCTCATGAGACACTGCTGTTTTCTCATCTCAATGTTTTTTCAAGTGATAAACCAAAACTGTGACTTTTTATCTGGCATTGAACTCACAGTGTGAGTCACAAGAGAGAAAAACTTTAGGTGTTTCTGACAGGCGGAGACATGAAATGAATTTACTGAAAGAACTTAATGTTACAAGACATAATGGTATCCTTATTTTTTTAATTTAATTTATTTTTTAATATTTTTTTCTGATACTCCCTCCCATATGAGGCCCTTACCACAAGCATACAAATATACAGACATCAATATAAGTTTGTAATATCAAAAATCTTTGCTGTCAAATCAACTGCATCGAGTTAAGTAAAATTCACCTATCTAAGTAAGTAACCTATGACTGAGATCATTAAAGTTAGGCAGGGAGGGGTAGTTTACTGAGTTCCTAATCTATGTGTTTAGGATCTGATTTCGTGGTTAATAATGAAAAAACTAAGAATTCAATATTATATACTGAGTGCTTACTTTGTGTCGGGTAATATTCTAAGAACTTTTCAAATGTTATTGATTTAATCCTCTCGACAATCATGTGCTGTATTACAGAGGAAGAAACTGAGACAAAAATAAATTACCTACCTCTATATCTGACCCAGGATGCTCAACCTAGTAAGTGATGCGGCCAGAAATCGAAACCAGAGCATCTGAGTCGGGATCCCAGCCTTTGGCCTCTATTCTCTAACGCCTCTTAAGGAAGATATATAGGCACCTTTTGTATTAGTTCTAACAATTATACGTTGAAAATATAAGTAAAATAAACTTTTATGCAAGAAATAGAGAGGAGGGAATATGGGAAAAATAAATGACTTCAATATTTCTTCACCTTGGCAAATTATTACAACATGGGTTATGGCGATACGTCCTATAATTATTAAAATTTTCTTTCACCTTGTATTCCCACTGGCTTTCTTTGTTTTGAAAGTGTTTATATTGTAAAGTAGGAGAGCTGAAGCAGCTGAAATGATTCAGACCACAGAGAATAATGTTTTTATTTTAGTCTTTAAAAGGTCACTAAAGCTGAACAGCACTAAATTACATTGCTAAAATCACAGTGTCTGTCAACACAACACACTTTCACAGCTGGTTTTCTCAATCTGAGTTGGATTTGCATTTTGGAAATCATATTAAGGTGCTGGCAAGGGGTAAATTGGGCTTCTTATTTTGATTGAAAATTTTGGAACATGGAAGGAGTACTTTGTTTTTTAACTCTACTTTCAAAATATTGCTTTTAAAATTATTATAATCTCCAAAAATATTTATTGACCAAAAATAATACAAGAATTTTCAGATAGTAAAATATTTTTTATTTATTTTTCTCATAAGTTCTAATTTAAAAAAGCAAATAATGAAGAAGTTTACATTTTAATAACAAACTACAGAAAAAATGAAAACCAGGGGCCTGCCCAGTGGCATAGTGGTTAAGTTTGAGGGCTCCACTTCAGTGGCCCAGGGTTCGCAGGTTCGGATCCCGGGTGCAGACCCAGCACCCCTTGTCAAGCCATGCTGTGGCAGCATGGCACATAAAATAGAGGAAGATTGGCACAGATGTTAGCTCAGCAACAATCTTCCTCTAGCAAAAAGAGGAAAATTGGCAACAGATGTTAGTTCAGGGCCAATCTTTCACAAATAAAATAAAATGAAATAAAAAAGAAACCCACTTCATAGATTCTTATTTGTTCCTCCCCATTGGGAGAGAAAATACCTTCTGTTCTTCCGCTTTCTGATTATCTTCTCCCTAATCCTACACAGAGAGAGCAGATTCCCCAAGATGAAACAAATTGAGGCCAGACCTTATAATCAAACCATGGAGGCTACTGGTATTTGCGAACACTGATTTGCTCAATAGAATGCCATAAGGACTTTGTGCGTTTCTGTATTGGAACAGCATATTGGTCTGCTTTGCTATTTAAAGTTTAAAGACTTTCAGTCCAATCCCACATTGTTGTTGTTGTCGGTTTAATCCCATTTCATTAGGACTGGATGAGAGGATTAGAAATTCCAAACACTTATTTAGAGCTATACAATGCTCCTGTGCTCCACGTCACAAACAGAAATCTACTAGAACGATCTCAGAACCAGGTGACAGGAATTGAGGTGCAACAAATGATATTACTTAAAGAGTATCAGATGCCCTAAATGTGTCATCCATTGCCTGATGTCAGAGTCTAAAACTTCTACCACTAGATTTCCTGTTTGGCTAAAGCATTATCTTTAAAAAGAAAGAAAGATGAGTATGAGAATGTTAATATCACTAATATCACTGAGGTCGAGTACGTCTTAGTGATATGATGGAAAGAAAAGCCTGAAATGATGCTGAGGAGGACAGACTCAGCCTGGGTGGCACAGAGCTTGGGTGATGCACAGGCATAATACATAATACATGTACACAATACAATAATACATGGTAGGGTGGAGGTTGAGTTCATTGGATGCTGACCGTTTTGCAGCTGTCCTGAGGTCATTTTAGAGCTAAAATTTCTTTATGACACACTGACCCATTATTAATAAGTTGCCATACTTCTCAAGAGATAAGTATTAGTTTCAGAATTGGCCAAGAAAACCATGTATTTATATATTGGTTTTTGGAAGGTGACCGTCTGACTGGCTAAGCCGTAGAGTATCATGGAATGATGCTTTGATTAAGTGGCCTGTTTCAGTTTCAGGAGCTGCAACTTGGGCTTTAAAATTGATAATTACATCTCCCTGTAGATGTTTACCTGACGGTTATGGGAGATAGTTCATTTGGAAATAATGTGTAAGCCTAAGCTTATTACTCTAAGGATCAGTAAGGAAGTCAGATTTACAATGAAGCCACCAATTTGAAAATAATGAATCAAATTTCTTTATTTCTTGGCAAAGTTAAATAGGCCCATCATGACTGTATTCTTCTTAAAACTCTTCTATTACTTGGAAAGTAATTGTATTAACATTACGATTTGAGAAAATTAAGTGAATGAATTCTTGGTAAGTAATTAGAACTCTATCTGGCACATAGTAAATGCTTAATAAATATCAGATATTATGCTTACATTCTACATGTAAACAATTTAAATTAAGTATCACAGCTCATGGTGAAAAGTACAAAGATAAAAACATTGGAACTACATTCAAGATCAAAGCTTAATTTTAAGGGTGAAGGAAAGCTCTCATAAAGATTATTAATTCATGTATGTATTAAACTAATTATCATTAAACAAATAATTGTGGAGAATTCACTTCAGGGCAATAAAAATCAAAAGTGATTTATGCTGAGAGGAATAAGGTGTTTCTTCTAATTATCACAAATATTAAATTAAATAACCTACTTTAATGTAAGTATTAACTAAGTTCCTTAAGTTGAAAAGCACTAGAGAAAAACAGTGACAGAAACTTTTTTTTGAAAATGAGATAAAGTGCTGAGAATTTCTGTTGCAGAAACTGGTAAATTTGCAAATAAAGTTATATTTCACTAGAAAATAAATATCAGGTAGAGAGAAATTGCTTTAAATATTTTCACTTACATGTAGTTCTTGCATTAACATTTAACTAAGACTGTTCCGTAGCTTTCGCACCATCCATGAAAGACAAAGACTTACGATAAGTGTTCATCATGCTTAATTTGGTTTCTCTCTCACCCTTGTGAAATGTGGACCATATTAAATATGTAATTTGAAGTCTTCATTTCCTATGGAAATTGCATGCTGGGTGAAATTGTCCAACAGATCAAGGCTATCCTTACTTAACACTCTTAAAATAAACATTTTGGCAAGGGGCTCATGTCTACACAACAGCCTCATATATTTAAACAGCAAACCATTTTTTTTAACTTTATACTTGGGTCCAAGGAAATACAGCCAGCCACTAAAGGACGTTGAATTTTTGAGGCTTGTTGGATTTTATTTTGGTGGTATGAGCATACTACTAGTTTGAAAATAAGAAGAGTTAAACCATAACACAGTAAACAAAGAAAAATGAGATAGCACTTAGGAGATTGGTATGGGAATTAAGATACAAAATAATACATTTAATGAAACAGCAGAAAAGACAGTAAGCAATAAGGACAGCCTGTTGTCTTCCAAATGCCTGTCTTACTCAAACTAAGTGTTCAATGAAACATGCACATTGAGCTGGCTGATTAAGCAAGAAAAACAGAAAATAGAAGGAAGAATGAACGATCAAGCAGGCCATAAAAATGGATACAGTGTTGTAAGTGGGGACATATAGGCTGATTTGTTAAAAGAGAAAATGCACTTCCCTTTTTTGCTGTAGTTTCCCTTACCTCCTGTGACAACTTTCACTAACGCCCAGCATTCTCTCTACCTGTTTGCAGCTGCATACTTGTGTGTCCGCGTTAGTCCACAGCCCACCAGCTGACTTGGGCTCATTGTGTGACTCCTAATCTCAGCACACCCTGTGACAGTCTTAGCTTTTCGTTTTAAAACCTAAAAGGGTAGCTATCACCACGCTTTGACTTGAGCAGTTGTTAGCATTTAACACATTTTTTTCTTAGTACTTGGAGGCAAGAAAGATCATGGCTTGTCTTTTTTATGTTCAGAGCTGAAAATCATAAGTGTAAGGAACATCTGAGGGGAAAAAAATGTTCCTGAGGCTTTTTTACATTGTCAAAAATGCATTGATATCTCTGTAGTTTCCAGTCAAAAAAGCTATCCGATATTTCTTTTTGCACTATTCGCAGCATATAGCTCAACAGCAGTTAAGAAAACGCAATGCATTTGCCAGTGGCCATTAAATTAAAGTCCACCTCTTTCCTCGGAGGATAAAAACATTCTCAGAAAAGTATTAGATGATTCTTGCATATTTCCATATTCCTCAAGATCACAGTAGATTTTAAACTAAAGAAATGGAGATTAGCTAGAGTCAGAAAGAGAAAGAGAATTCTTAAGCATTTCCTTGAATTAAGTAAGGTCAAGGGAAAACAAACAGTAGCATCTCTCTAGAATTGTTTTGAGAAAGCATTTTTTTTTACTTTAAAATACATGTGACTTCTTTGTGTGTGGATCAAAAACTAATTATAATAACATCTGAGACTCTGTCAAACATAAATATTTAAAAATGGTATTCACTTTACATCGTAATTAATTAATTGTACACAATTGAACTTATAACTTAGTAATTATTTTCTTGAAAATATTAATCTTTGACTATTGCCACTAGATCATTTACAGACATAAATAATAGATTATAATATTTTAAATTATAAATACATTTACATTATCTATGAATCCTAAGAATTGTTCCATTCACTCAAAAGCATACATACACCATGAGAAGTGATATAACTGAATATATACACATGCATATATATATACATGCATATAAAGCTAACCGCATCAACTATCAACTTTAAAAATATAGAACTCTTAACATGATGTTAAAACCTCATGGTATAGATAAAGAGTGTTATTCTGAAATTAAAATCCTACATAGATAGGTAATATAAATTACTTAACATTTTAGATTATGTATTTCTTTATGATTTAAGTAAAATTAATATGTAAAAAAGTAACTAAACTGGCACATTTAATTATTCATGTTTAAGTCAAGATGGTATTTTTATATGAAAATGGAGGTTTGTGATGGATAAAATGTAAAACACCAGAGCTGCTCCAGAGCCAGAGAAGAACATTTACTATTTCTCCAGAGATCTATTTTTTTCTTGAACAATAAAATACTTTTCAGTTTGACCTCAACTGTGGATTCATTCTTTTAGACAAAATGGCACAGAATAAATAAAACCTTCCTAATTTCAGAAGGGTGTGTGCTTGTGTGTACGTGTGTGTGTTTCGGGCAGGAGTAGGTAGAAAGGCACTGGGCTCAGGGAAGGATGCACAGAGGCAGAGAATCTTCAGGGACACAAAGCAGAATACCGCAGTTACAGACATAAGAAGAAAAGCCATTTCTGGGTCATCAGTAAGGAATAGCAATAGCAATTTTCACAATATGTTTGAGGAAGCAATTTTCATTAGCAATGCATTAGCTAAAGATGCTTCAATAAAGTGGACTTCGATCAATCAAGGGTTTTCTGTGGTGACTAATAAGAAGACGGCAAGAAGAAATGACCATGCTGGCACGTACTGCGGCTCACAACAAGAGTGCGGCCCTCATAGAAGAAGCTCGTCAGAAACTAGGATTACAGGAAAGAAAAACCAGTGCAAATAAATATAAAAGGACCCATTAAAAAGTTCCAACACAGGGAGATACTGGAATTTTTACCAATATACCTATATCCTTTAGAGCTTGCTATGTTTAGATCTGTAATTGAATATTATTTTCATTCCACAGCATTGTTTAGTAATCCTGACGTACCTCTTTTATTTCCTTTGTAACGTCCTTCTTTAAATTAGGAACACCTCTCCACACCAGTAGGAGACGGATACACACCAGGATCTAGCAGTGCCCGTCTGCTAAGGTCCAGGTATGCGTCTTACAACGGACTTTCTGTTCTACTCTTGCCGCACCCCCCAACCCTGGTTGTGTTTCTGGCCCAAAATGCCACATAAGTGGTTTCTGTCAAGACTCTTGGTTCCTCTGACAACTCAGTCTCCTGATTTTCCTTCTCTCTCACCCATCTCTCTTAGCACTACTGTAAAAGTCTTATATGTATTTTTCACTATCATCCCTTCTGTAATCCATTCTCCATACTGCAGCCAGGGTGCAGGTTTTAAAATATAAAATATAATATACCAAAGTACTTAAAATCTGAACTCCTTTCTCTGAAAGCAAAATTAAAACATTTCAGTCCAATACTCACATTTCACTTCCTTTACTATCAGTATATAATTCTTACACTCTAAAAGAGAAGTCAGTTCATTTAAAAATAGGACTTATAAACCTTATCAGGGCATAAATTGTATGGCTCCAATATTATCCCCATCATTGTGGAGGGTTCAGCCACTTAAGATTTCTGCTCGCCCATCTGTAACCTGACAATAATATAATATTACCTTGGTATGTTGTAAAGATCAAATTTGTAAATGTAAAGAATATAAATGTAAAGATCAATGTATAAAAACTATACATTTATACATGTAAAGATCAAATATATAAGACTATTTTGCAATTAAATGTGTTCTATAGATATTAGCATCCTATGGATTATAATGACTTGATTGAAGGTAAAACCAAGGTTGTCTTAACGGAACCTCTTAAAATATTCTGGTCTTATAACTATGTTATTAACAACTGTTACTGTTAGCTTGGTGACATATACATTGAGTCCCTAATGTTTTCTCTCAAAAAATTTTTGAAGGAAATAATATCTGAATCTTTCAGAATTTGAGAACTTTGGATTACAGATTTTGATTGTAATTCATTTAGCACAACAATATTTTGCAGTGTGATTTGAAACAAATCTTCAAATCAGGAAATTATTCACATAGGCAGCTAACACCTAGACATGGCCCCAGCTTGCTGAGAGGTCATTAGACACAGGCTACATGAACTGGCTCCAAGTGGTCAAAGAAGGTAGAAATGTGATGTGTGGATAACTTGCTTTTGTATACTTACTATGACCAATGCTGAGTTAAGACTTTATGATAAAAATATAAAAATAAAAAAAAACCTCATTTAATTCTTCTAACAACCCCAGGAGGTAGGTAATAGTATGATAGTTGAAGAAGAAAAAATTTCGAGAGTTGATGTGACTGGATCAAGGGTCACATACTGAGTAAGACGCAATGGCAGAATTCAACTCCAAGTCTGATTCTATACATAGCCCATCCACAGTCTTAACAGATACTTTATACTGAAGGGGTCGTGCTAAAATCCAAGCGGATAGTTCAAATAGAAGTAGACTGACTGACTCTCTTTTGAAAACCAGGAGTAGAAGCGAGAAAAAACAAGTTTTAATAGAGCCTCTAGGCAGGTTTTCAGTCGTTCGGTCATTTCTTCAGGATCTCCATTCTCTTTTGTCTAAAAGGCTTTTCATTTTCATAAGTCCTGTAATAATTGTGGGTATCAATATGGAGACTGGTGTCTTAGCTATTAGTAAGTACGATCTCAGCAAAGATTACGTATTATCTGATCATCATCTAAGAGCAAAACCCAAGTGATGTGGGAGTGGCAAAAGCTTACGGGTCAGAAGTTCTGGGATCTAGGAATTAAAGGGTGGGTGTGTCAAGAGGAGAGAAAAATTACTTTAAAATTATTTCCAGGACATGTGTATAATGTTATAGAAGAGAAAGCCACTTTTTACAAGCTCAATTTATTTTCTAAAACATGCATTGCTACTCTATCTACCACAGCAATTCGTACGCCAAAATTTTTAATATCCCTTATCCAAATTTATTAATGCTTCAGCTTTTGTTTGTTGTGGAGTTTTGGGTTTTCTGATTGTTTTGTTTTTGTTTGTTTGTTTGTAGTTTGGTTATTAGAAATATATCTGTATCTCCATTCAGCTTTCGTGACACAGACTCATTTTTAAAAAAACCAAATTTGTTAAAATTAAGTTGACCCGTGCTTACATGCTTACTCTGTATTGTGTTAGATTCCTTGAAAGGGTATTCATATTTTTCTTGGCATGGTTTATTATAAAAAAAACAGTGTCCCAAATCCCATGCCAAATCAAATGATGTGATATTTGCTCTCTTTGTATAATCTGTAAATTCATGAGTCAATGAGAATTATATAGGTTTTAAGAAAATCAATATATTGAGAGCCAGCAACACTCACAGCATTTGGGGGAATAAGTGTGTTATTCCTGGAAAAGATCTGGGGAGCACAACACAGCATTCATGCTAGCCCACTCATTACACTAAATGGCTGTACATCTTCACATAAGTTCTGGAAGCATCTTCTCCAAGATTCTGGAGAATCTTTTTCTTGGGGGAAACAGAAAAGAAGAAAGTTAATGCAGTGAGCTCGTTTCACTGAAACTGGTCTCCTTCTTTTTCCACCTTGACTGTGGTGTCTAAGCTCTACTCTCTCTCCTTTCTTTTAGTTTTTTAGGATTCTGTCATTCTCATTGCTCTGACTGATCCCAGTACTGTAACAGCATCTCGTACATTTAGTTCTGAACTGCAGACAAGCGCCTCCAGTGAACTTCCTACGGATGCTCATGCCTCTCACCAGTGCATTCCGCATAGCTTTAGGAAATGCTACATTCTCTGGTATCTCTTGGAAAATGTAACCTTCTGGTGGGTTTTCTGCCTTAGATGGTATAGTCATTCTAGCATGCCCAATTCTCTGAACATTTAATCTTATCTTTCATGGTACTTTTGTCATATTTACCTCATTTAGTATGGGTCTTCACTTTTGCCATGCTTCTTCCTAGAATCATGTTCACACAATTTATCAGAGTCTATGCCCAGGTAATCAATTCTTTATTGATGCCAGGAGAGTGCTCCCAAATCAACGTATTCTCCCTTATCCAGCTTTTTTCTTCCACCCCTCCCTGATTCATCCTCCTCACAATTTAGTCCCACGTGTCTTCTCCTGACCTCTGGAGGCCAGCACACATTGAGTAGCTTTGCAGCTGCTTTGGGATATAGTGCCTTTTGTCTCTTGTCAAGGCTTAGCATGGTCCCTGCAAGTTTACTCGCTGAATGGATGAATGAATAAATGAGCATGTTAACTAGCGTATTTTTGGGAAAAACATATGCTTTCTAGACAGGATAAAATACACATTAAAAAAATCTCAATGTAGCCTTTTTATTGTGTGTTTGTGTGTGTTTATATGTGTCTCCTTTTCCTAATTTTGGGAATTTTGTATAAAAACCTTCGTTTAAAATGCCCATATCTTTCACCAGAAGTTGTAGTTACAGGGCCTGATCTGACAATCAGACATGCTTTGTTCATTCTCCATCAGGCTTAAAAATGAATGTACTAGTTGCTAAAATTAAAGATATAAGAGAATCACAAACACAGCTGCATGATTTCTTCTTACAAAGTAAACGATCTGGTAAGACAACAGCCACCTTTCTCCATGGCGACAATTGCTGGAGCAAAGTTGTTGCCCTTTCTTGCGCAGCTTCGCCGCCCAGCCTGCTTCACTCATTTATTTTACTTACCTTGTCCCTATAGATTTTGGATTTGCGGCTATGGTGCATCATAAAATTCATTTTCATGACTTTTTGTTGTTATATTTGCAGTGGCAAGAAATCCAGTCACTGTTAGTTGTCTAAAAGCACTTCTCTTCTTATACTCCTTGTTTTAGTAGTTTAGAAACATTCTCACTTCGCTTTGTCTTTTCATTAAAGTATTGTACAAAATGTGTGTATATGGTTTTGCATCTTCTATGAACCGCTTTTCTAATTTTTAAGTATTTAAATGAAAAATGTGATTCATTGGTTTTTCTGGGACTAGAATATTATAAAGATAGATTTTCAGGGGGTGGGAGGTGGGTAGGAAGGTAGGCAGCTAAATCTTAGAACCAGCCATTGTGTAAATTTAATGTAAAAGTGTTAATCATGGATAAATTCTGAAAAAAATATGCAATCATCCAAGATCAAGAAATACTGGCAGTTCTCTCCAGTAAGCGAATCACTTTTATTATAGAATGAATATGATTTTATGCATGTAGACATAGTCATACTTAAAGTACTTTTTTCATAATATATTTTTTGAAATACACGTCCTTCAACATACTTCAAAGGACTGATTTTGGAAAGTAAGACATAATCTGTAATAGGCCCCGAAATAATATTTACAACTTCGAAATTTGAAAGCAACAGGTACAAAAATGCATTTTATAAATAAATAAAATATTTAGAGGTATAGTAACCTGATAACTACTAACATGAGTGTTATCCTCAACTTAGTTAGAAATTTGAATATAATTATATTTTATGAAAATAAATATTCTTTGGCTTGTTCAAATAAGGAGAAGGAAGAGTGTTGGAAGTCTCCAGACCACCCCAGGTTCAGCGACTTTCTGGAAGGACTTAGTATATCGTTATACTCATGACTATGATTTATGACAGAGAAAAGATACAGAAGAAAATCAACAAAGGAAAAGGCACGTGGGGCGAAGTCTGGAGGACAGCAGGAGCAAGCTTCCAAGAGTCCTCTCCTCACGCAGTCACACAGAAGATGCTTGCATTCTTTCTTCTGAAATGTCTTCAGGGAAAGCTCATTGGAGACTCAGGGCCCAAGGTTTTTACTGGGGGTCAGTCAATTGGCACCATCTGCCTAGCATGTACCAAAATTTTAAATTTCCAGAAGGGAAGCCGTTGTTTGGCACAAACCATTTTGTTTGTACTAACAGTTTAGGCATAATGAGATCCTTTTATCAGTTAGGAAATGGTAGGAACCCTCCCCAAATCCAAGTTCCCAGGCATCAGCCAAAGGCAACCGTGCAAGCAGCTTTTTAAAGAATGGCACTCCCAGACCTGCTATATTAACTATTTTCTGCTCAGGAACCTTTCAGAACGGGCCTCTAGAATCAATTTGATTGTTGTTTAAAGTGTAATGTTATCTGTGATGGCAATCTGAGGTCTATTTCCTTCAAAAGCTTTGCTATGAGCTACAAAGCCATTGTGGGTCATCAACTGGAGAAGCAAAAATGAAAAGATCAGATTTCTACTGTATTTAAATAATTGGTTAATGTTGATTGCTTGCCGTTTAATCTAGGGTTTAAAGAAATCAAATTTTTCTTTTTCCTAATACTTTTAAATCACTAAACACCAACAATCTCCCCGTGGCACGAGCATTGGATTTCTAATCTCACGTGTTGCAGGAGTCTGACACAGCACTGGAAGGATCTTTTATATCTGATGGTGCTCAGCCGTGCAGGTATGTGTGCAGACACTGCATATCTCATTGCGAGAGACCCTCTTCATTCTCTCATACAGTTGACAATCTCTTTTCATCATTCATGTGCATATCTCTGAAGCAAAGGAATCATTTCTCCTTTTTTGCAGATGAATAAAGCATTACTACTGCATGCACCAGTAATAACAACTTAACATTTATAATAATTACATGGAAATCAATACCACTGCTGCTCAGGCTATAGCTATGCTCTCAACAGATTAGACAGAAGAGATTTATTTAAAAATGGGAATGATCAGGAGCGTCAAAGAAAATGACACTACCACTTCAATTTGGTCGAGGGAGTTGTGACTATTGTAGTGGTGTTATCGTAATTACTATTTTATTTTATTTAGGCCATCTACTCTGGTAGATTACGTTGCATAGCATGCGGATATATGTGAGTGGAGGTCTATTAAATCTCAATGGGATTCTTAAATTTTTATTACTTTTTTTGAAGTGCTATTTTAATTGTTCTTTCCTGTATATTCATCATATATTTTAATGTAAACACTAAAAATAGACATTTGAAAGCTAGGTGATACAATTTTTGAGTGATTTTAGTACATTCCTAAGGTCTCTGAAACATGTTGTAGTCATTCCTCTTCTATTTTTAAAATATTATTCTGAATGCTTATTTAGAGTTAGCGTCTTGGCCTCTCATTGGTGAATATAAACTTTTTCTTATCAAATCAAGATATAGTTTGTTCAATTATGGGAATTTAATTATCCAGGACACATAGCGACTAAAATGGAATCATATTGTTTGAAATGATCAAGCTTATTTGATACTGATGTATAGTCTGAAAGAGTTAATGTCAATTGAAGGCTTTGGGGACATTTGTTGTTAGTGCATTCGAGTGGATTCTGACTCCTAGTGACCCTGTGGACAGCAGAGTGGAACCCTGCCAGGTCTTTTTGAGCCATCTTCCCACCTTGTGGCACTGTATCAGACAACGTTCTGCCACTATTCACAGGGTTTTCACGGCCAATTTTTTCCGAAGTGGGTAGTCAGGTCCTCCTTCCTAGTGTGTCTAGTCTGGAAGTTCTGCTGAAGCCTGTCTACTATGGTGACCCCTCTGATATCTGAAATACCGATGGCACAGCTTTCAGCAACGTGCTACCACTACAAGAGAGAACTGACAGACAGGTGGTGTGTGTCCCTAGCCAGGAAAGGAACCTGGGCCAGCCACGGTGGCAGAGTGCCAGATCTTAACCACTAGATCACCAGGGCTGGCTTTCGGGACACAGAGAGAACAATAAATTATAAAGTCTGTACAAGAATCTGTTTAGAAGAAAAAGCAAGTTAGTGAAACCTGCTCTTTGAAAGTGTTATCCTTTGTATGATGTGAAAAACATGCATAATAAGGATATTTTACAGTCTCTTTAATCATATTTTAAAAACTGGGAGATGCATTTGGATTACATTTAAGAAAATCTTCCTTTAGCAGGCATTCAATCAAGTGGAAAACTAACTTTTACATAATCGAACGCATTTTAAGCTTAATGAGCAACTAACATATTTACCACTTCGCCAAAAAATGTTACTCAGGTCATAGGATTGTTCTCGTTCTTGTTTAGTTATTGAACTTGTAAAAGCTTTGATGCTTCAATTTTGTCATCGAAAAATCCCAAAAGGAGTAAAAAAGGTAAAGCAATTAAACTTTATTAAATCCTTTTGGTTTGGGTCAATGTTATAACTTCTAACATTTTATCAGTCTTTGTAGTTTTCAAAAAGGGCCTTTATGGCCATTATCTCATTTGATCATCACCTCTGTAAGGGAGACTATAAAGACATTATCATGTATTTCTTAGAGAAAAGAAAACTGAAGTTTTGATAAGCCAAATGAAAATTTATAGGCTACAAATCACTGTTAGTAGGCAAGTGGCAACAATAAGAAAAGAAATCAGATCTTTAGCCTTGTAGATCAGTGATTTCCTTGAAATGGTGTTATGTGTGTGTGCACGTAAAGCAGAAATTCAATTAACAGAGACTGTAGATTTCAGGATTTTAAAAAAATTCTACCCTGATTCTTTCTTGATGGCTCCTTATTTAAAGTCACTTACGTTCACTTGCCTATCAAATTGCTTGTTAAAATATTGCTCCTATTTTAAAGAACCTATAAACCGTATATATTTCATTGTTCAGGCAGAAGATTTTGGTGACTTAATATAATTTCTTAATATTTAAGGCACTGTATGAGTCTGCTAGGGCTGCCATATACAAAATACCACAGACTGGCTCAAGCAACAGAGGTTTATCTCTTACAATGCTGGAGGCTGGAAGTCTAATATCGAAGTGTCTGCAGGTTTCGTTTCTCCTGAAATCTGTCTCCTTGGCTTGCAGACCATGGCCTTCTTTCTGTGTCCTCATGTGGGAGATCCTCTGTGCGTGCACATCCCTGCTATCTCCTCCACTATCTTTAAGGACACTAGTAAGGTTGTATTAGGGCCCACCCTTAAGGCTTCATTTAAAAGCCTTAATTACCTCCTTTAAGGCCCTATCTCTTAATATGGTGACATCCTAAGCTACTGGGAGTTAGGACTTCAGCATAGGAATTATCTGAGGAGGAGGGCACAATTCAGTCCACAGCAGGTGACTGAACTGAAAAATGGTTGTGACTTAACTTTTTCTAGGAAAAAATACTTATATCAAGTAAATTAAGGATAATACATTTAGAAATTATAGGGATGTATTTTGTTATTGTTTATAAAGTTAATTATTTTTCTTGGGTTGTCGATTAATATGTATTTCAAATCATTGTTTCTAATTTCAGTAAATAGTAGTGCATATAATTATATTAAGGAAATATGTCTTAGAGTTAGCTCCTAAGGATTATTTTGAGTTTCCCTGGGCCATCATTCTAAAAATTCTTTGGGCAATACCCAGATATCCTTCAACCCTTTCCTTGTGTTTTTTGCTGACTAGCCCATTGTCCTGAAGAGAGCATCAATCTACTTTCTTTGCACTTTGATCTCTCTTCATATGAGCACGATCTTGATTTCCTCCTGGTAATTGCGAAAAAATTTTTCCCTTCCTTTAGTTCTTCTATTTTGACAAGAAATAGCATTAGTCCCTTCACAAAGGCTCTGCACCCCACTGTCTTTCAACTTCTCAGGAAGATTGACTAATTTATTCTACTCTGGCATATGTCTTCCAAATCTAATTCTTGAATTACCCCTTCCTATTAACACCGGAACATGTTCAATCTCTCCTATATTAAAAATTAAAACAACAACAAAGTAATCAACAAAATGAAATAATTCTGAAGTATTATTGCAGCACTCAAAGTGCACAGCTCTATATGGGGCTCTGTTTCAGAAAGGTACGTGGGACAGCCACTCAGTGTAGGTGACTCTTGAGACTGCTGACACTCATTCTGAATTTCTGGATATAATTCCATAATCTCCAAACCCTGGGATTCCAGAATCCAAAGGGTTTGATGCAGGGAAATAACTTATCTCCTCAACGCTTTCTCTGGTAGAATTCAAATGGTGAAATATTAACAGGTGGAATTCAAAGATCAACTGTGCCCAAGTCTCAAAATGCCTGTGTTAAGTAGTTTTGGTATTTTGGATTGCCGTGTTTCTAACAATAAGATTTCAACCCACGTCAGGTACAGGATGGAGAATGGGTGCCAGTCTAAGGTCCTTCTCCACTCTTTAATTCAAGCCTTTCTCCCTCACCCCAGATTCTCCTTCCTCTCTGTGTAATATCATCATCAGCCACACCCAGGACTCACTTCAGAAAACAAATGATGCCATGTTACTCTATATTCCCCTAGTTGAATTTTTGAAACATTAATCCTTGTTGAGAGATATATTCCAAAATTTTACTCAAGTTTTCCATATGTTCTTTAATAAAATTCTAGGTACTCTGGTAATATCTGCTTACCAGTTCCTCACCAGACACTTTTTTAATTCAAAGACTATGAATCATTTAATTGTACTTTTATAACCTGAACATATAAATGTCTACCTATGAGTCATAGTAACAAAGTTCTGTCAACGCTGGTAAACAAAATTAGCTCAATTTAATCTGGATTTATAGAAGGCGAAACTGATTTTTCTTTATTTTCTCATTAAAAATATGCTAAAAATCAATAATGCTTCAAGCTTCAATGCATGATTATTGGACTCTACTGGAAGCAGAACTTTTAAACATGAGCTCAATTCAGTGGGGATTTTCTTTCAAGTTGTTCTTAAAGTTCTTATCCTGAAGAGTAACTTGTCCTCTTAGGTAGAGAGCAAACTCTATATGAGAAAGCATCAAAGGATAGAGTCAATTATGTTATTCAATTTTATTCATATATAACAAGTATTTCCAGGAGACAGACAGGTAACCTTTATTTGTCCTCACAGATGGGGCTGTTAGTTTGAATAATGTACCTCTTCCCATTTTATTTCTTCTTTTCATGACTCTATAAGGCAGCCTATTTGTTATTCTCATGAAGCTTTGCTTGAATATGATAAAAAAAAAAACAATGCAAATATTTGTGATGTTAGAGCTATCGATGGTTTGCCTTTTTGTCTAACATTTCAAAGAATAGTTTTTAGCAGTAAGACATTTTCAAAGATAATTAGATTTTTAAAAATCATCTTAGTGGTAAGGTTTTTGTTTTGTCCTGATTTATTTTGTGCAATGACATTTTGATATCTAGTAGTGTGGCTGAGGGCATACATTCTAAAACCAGACTAGGGCTGACCACAAATTAGTTTATACAAGTAAACTATTTGGAATGGTTTTCGACACATCATAAGTACTAGGTAAGAATTAATCAATTATTAGTAGTATTGTTATAACAAGAGGACAATACAATTTGAAGTCATAATCGTTACATATTTGTGTGTATGTGTTTGAATACATATATAACATGGGACGTAAAGACATATTAAATAAAGCATTCTTAGTATTTTCTTCATTTAATACTCAGTAGATTTTATATAAGACTGCTTATTAGCCTATAGACTACAGAAATTTTTGTTAACATTATAGTTTTTATGTTTGATGAAGATGTATTTTATCTTGTTATGTTTGATGAAAGAGAGCAAAGCTGTTTATTTATTTATTTATTTTTATTTTTATTTTTATTTTTTTGAGGAAGATTAGCCCTGAGCTAATATCCATGCCCATCTTCCTCTACTTTATCTGTGGAACGCCTACCACAGCATGGGTTGACAAGCAGTGCCATGTCTGTATTCGGGATCCGAACCGGGGAACCCCAAGCCACTGAAGCAGAACATAGGCACTTAACCGCTGAGCCAATGGGCGGGCCCCAAAGCTGTGTTTTTTCAAATGTGAGGAAAGAGACCACTCTACTATTTCTGTAAGTTGCTGTTTCATTCATTCACAAATCACTTGAGTAAAGGAAAAATTGAACATTCTTAGTGGAATTCCACTGTAAAATGGAAATAAGTGTTTACCTACCAACTGGGCCTGAGAGGTCAAGAAGGCACCCAGAAATTGCAATAGCAGGTGGCTAAGTTTCCCATGGTACCTGTTCCTACTGCTTTACTACATTATTCTAAACAAATCCTTTATTAAACTCTCCTCAATTACCCAAATTTGAGTATGCTATCCATCTCCTGCCTGCATCCTGATCAGAATAGTGATTTTGTTCCCGGAATAGCCTCAGGAAACACACTCGTGTGGTTCTGGGATTGGGTTGCTCACATTTTTGAGGATTGTTAAAATAACCCCCTTGCTAGAGGAAAAGGAACATAGGAAATCTGTGGCTTGTGGAGATACCATAATTATGCAGATTATCAAGATTGCTTGTATGAGAAGGAATACAGTTAGGGAAACAAGCACAGGTTTTGGCATTTGGTCACTATGGCAACAATAGTGAATAGAATGAGCTGTTTTTCTCTGACACCCGTGTGCTAGTTTCAAAATTGCTACAATCCTTTACTCCTCTCTATATTCACATACTTTTACATAGTTACCAAAGTAAATTTGTAGCAACTCCTATCAAGAGATAGAATTCATTTATCTTACCCTTGGATTTGCACTTGTCTATGATTTGTTTTACCCAACAGAATATGGGAGAGGTTATGAAGGACCAGTTTCAAAAATAAGCTACAAGAGGACTTGCAGCTTCTGTGTGTTGCTCTCTTGCAACCCTGTCCGCCCACCATGGACATTTGGAACAGTCCTGGGCTGTTCAGCTGATTGGGTCAAATTCAATGACAGTGGTCATTGAAAACATAAGGTCTTCCCCTGAGTACCTATGACTGGTGTCATTAATCTACTAGATTAGCTAATTGAAGGCTTCACTCAATGACAGTCTAAAGTGAACGAGGATGGATATGCTGGAAATTTCTTAACATACTGGTAAGGAAAGAGTCCAAAAAGGATCCTTCAAAAAAATGTTGAAATGTACATATAATGTGCAAACTGATGATCTAATCCTAACCATAACCCATGAGGCCTCAGAGGACATTCTTTTCATCAGTGACTTAAGACATGTATCACTAAGGTGAGGGAGCACAGCATCTTTGCAAAGCAATGCTTTTATTCATAGGCCGAGTGGTAATGAAAACGATAAAGTAGAACTGGGTTCCTTGCTCTTAGTGGGAAGAATGGATTCCCAGAAAGACAGAAGATAGGTACAATTACAACATGTCACAGAAATGGAGTAGTAATCACAGTGCTATGACCTCTCAGGGACTCTGCAGTGATGGCCGATGTTAATTAAAAGTCACTAGGATTGAAACAAACGAGAAGTCTAATGACAAGATGTTTCACTATACAGGTAGACAATTTCAAGTTCTGATGACCAGAAACCCAAATTCCGTAGTCAAAGTGAAAATGCATAGCCTATTGCCTAATTGCTAAACCTAAGCCCAGCAGATGGATTGAACCCTTCAATGAAGTAGTGAAGACACTGAAGTACATGCTTTGAATCTTCTCGCAGAGGTATCTATGCTTGTTTACTGGGAAAAAAAATCAATGGGAAAAAAAATCCACAGACTTTCTGGGGGATTCTTAGATACTTTCTGAACTGCTGCTATTCCCTGCAGAATCAGAATAGCACAGGAGTCACAATCAGAGTGAGGCCTATGGTGGTCAGATGACAGAGGGACAATTAACTTGAATCCATTTAATGGTGGGGCCAGTGGGGCCACAGATCAATCCTTTACTTATGCTTATTTTCAAAGTTCCAGAATGACCTTGCAACTATATCAATAATCCCGCTTTCTAACAAATACAGCTGTGGAGAGATCTTGACACGCTCACTACCTCCACAATCCTAATCTGGCCTACTAATATTAATGACATTGTGCTCTAGATGCCCTTGATGATGTAGTAAAGCACCTATTTGCTAGAGGATGGGATATACACCACAGGAAAGGCCAGTGTTTGCCACATCCGTGGAGTTCCTAGGGTCCTAGTAGTCAAAGTCAAACTGGATTTGAAGGTATTTTGGAAAATCCCCATAAAATGTGATATGAATTACAGTAGTTCTGTGTCTACAGCATTTGGTAACAATCACCAAAGGCAAGAGTCATATTTTTTGGTGGGACTCTGGATTTTAGAGGCAACATATTACATATATATATTGCATATATATGGAGACAAATATATTACATAATACTTGGGTGACTCTTTCATCCAGTAAATATAAGGCAGCTATTTTTTGTGAAACTTGGAGGTAGGGAGGCACTACAGTAGGTCTAGGCTGAGGGACAAGCTGCCCTACCAAGTGATCCTTATGACCAAGAAGAAGCAATGTTTCTGGGAAGGCCATAGCAGACATAGGTGCTATACCAAGTTTACGGCTATGAAGCTAGAGTCACGTGCAGACTGCACGTTTTGGATAGGTCCATAACTTTTTCTGCTAACAACCATTATTATGAAATTGAAAAATAGCCTCTGTCATGCTACAGTAATTGTTTGACTTATGACACCTGACCATGGGACACAAAGTAACAATGTAACTCAAAATGCACGTCATGACCTGAGTGCTATCTGATCCAGTGAATCATAAAGTTAGATCCATTCCACAGTAAATAAGAAACGGCATGTTCTAGACCTAGCCTGAGAGTTCTGAAAGGCATACATAACTTGAGCTTCTTCTGACACTTGGTCTTACTGCCTCACCAACTTTATTGAGGCATAATTGATACACAAAAAGTACACATATTTAATGTATATAATTTGATGAGTTTAGACATATGCCTACACCTGTGATACTATACAATAATCAAGGTAATAAACATATCCTTCACCTTCAAAAGTTTCCTTGTGTCTCTTTTTCTTTTTTTTATTTTATTTTTTTCCTTTTTCTCCCCAAAGCCCCAAGGTACATAGTTGTGTATTCTTAGTTGTGGGTTCTTCTAGTTGTGGTATATGGGACGCTGCCTCAGCCTGGCTCGATGAGCGGTGCCATGTCCACACCCAGGATTTGAACCAACAAAACCCTGGGCTGCTTGCAGCAGAGTGGGCAAACTTAACCACTCAGCCACGGGGCCAGCCCCGTGTCTCTTTTTTCATGTCGTAAAAATACTTAACGCAAAACCTACCCTCTTAACCAATTTTTAAGTGCACAGTACTGTGTCATTAACTAAAGGCACTATATACTACGTAGATCTCTATACCTTATTTATCTTGAATAACTGAAATTTTGTGACCATTGAACAACAACTCCCCATTCCTCCCTCCCCTCTACCCCCTGGAAACCACCATTCTATTCTCTGTGTCTATAAATTTAACTATTTTAGAGACCTCATATAAGTGAAACCATACAGCATTTGTGCTTGTAAGACTGGTTTATTTCACTTAGCATAATGTCCTCCAAGTTCATCCACATTATTGCAAATGGTAGAATTTCTCTCTTTTTTTAAGGCTGAGTAATAATATTCCATTGTATGTATACACCACATTTTCTTTATCCATTCATCTGCCAAGGGATATTTGGGCTGTTTCTGTATTTTGGCTATTGTGAATAATGCTGCAGTGATCATAGGAGTGCAGATATCCCTTTGAGACTCTGATTTCAACTCTTTTGGATATACATAAAGAAGTGGAATTGCTGGATAACACAGTAGTTCTGTTTTTAATTTTTGAGGAAACTCCACATTGTTTTACGTAGTGGCTGCACCATTTTACATTTTCACCAACATTGTAAAAGAGTTCCAATTTCTCCACATCTTCACTGACACTTGCTAGCTTTTGTTTTGTTGATAACAGCTGTCCTAACATGTGTGAGATGATATTTCATTGTGACTTTGATTTGCATTTCCCAGGTCAATAGTGATGTTGAGCACCTTTTCATGTAGCTGGTGGCCATTTGTATGCTTCAAAGCGATCTGCAGATTTAATGCTACTCCCATCAAAATCCCAATGGGATTTTTTACAGATATAGAAAAAGTAATCCTAAAATTCATATGAAACCACTAAAAACCCAGAATAGCCAAAGTGATCTTGAGAAAGAAAACAAAGCCGAAGGCATCACATTTCCTGGTTTCAAAACATATTATAAAGCTACATTAATTAAAACAGTATGGTGCTGGCATAAAGATAGACACATGGATGAATAGAAGAGAATAGAGTTCTAGTAAGTCCAATGCCTGGGCTTCCTCAGGGATAGTTTCTAGCAACTTATTTTTTTCCCCATGAAAGGCTAAACTTGCCTGTTTCTTTGTAGTTTTTTGCTGAGAACTGACATTTTAAATATTGTAATGTAATAACTCTAGAAATCAGATCTCCCTCAACCCCCCAGAGATTGCTGTTGTTGCTTGAGGAAGGCTGTAGTCATTCATTTATTTAGTGACTTTTCCAGGCTAGTTTTGCAAAGACTATATTTCTTGTTATGTGTGGTCATTGATTTCGTTATCTCCATCGCCAGCAAGGGACCTGACAGAGATTTCCTTAAATGCCTGGATCTAATTTGCAAGGAAAAGAAAAAAGGTTATTCTATCTCTTTAAATCTCCTCAATGGACATGGCCAGGGAAGCCACTTAGCTATTTGGAGTTGAAACAATAACAATTCTTGAAACAGTTTGGGGTTGGCCAGCATCTGTGCCAGGCCCTCCATAAACCACTAGGCAGATCAAAAACATACAACTTCCATTGTTAGAGGACAAGGTCACTATTGCCCATCTTGGTACCAGTAAGCCAGATCAGGAACATGGCAGCCATCCCCACAGCTGCTGGAGGCATGGCTGGTGGTGGTGCAAAATGCTGAAACTCACTGAAATTTTCCAGTCTCTTTCTTCATCAAGCGCTCCTCTAGATGCTATAAATTCTCATCTTGTCTCTAGAGTTCTGAAATAGTTGATTTTGACAGTGCTTGCCAGCTTAATAGTTGTCTTCATGGAGGGACCAATTCCTGGACCTTCCTCCTCTGAAATGTTCCATGATGTCATTAAAATATTTTTACCTTAAGTTGTTTTCATTGCACTATATACTGAAATTGAAGTGTCTTTTGAATTGGTAATCATTAAATATTCTTTCAAGAGTAAACATTTCAAGTTTCTGTCAACATTCCTGAAACTGTGACTAAAAAACAGAGATTTCAGCAAAAAGGATGTAACTCAACCCTTTTTAATATCTCTACAGGTCCTGAAGTACAGATATTTGCAGGTAATAGCTGAATTTCTTGGTAAAATACAAAAGCACTATTATCAAAGTTTCCAAATCATGATAGTGAAATCCCCAACATGAAGTTAGAGCACTTTGGTTGAAACCCTACTTCTTCCACATAGAAAAGAAACCCTTTATCTCTTAGTTTCTTTATCTGAAAAATATGGACAAAGTAATTCTTGCCTCATAGGGATTTCGTGTGGATTAAATGAGACGACACATTAAGAGTTTAGAACAATAGCTGACACATAATAGACACATAATACATATCTATAATAATAACATTGCCTTTTAATTTTTATGTTTTATTTTATAAAATTTTCAAGCATAACTATGCAAAAATATTATATAACAACCACTGCTGTACTACCAGCGGGTATTAATAGATGTTACTATTTTGCCTTGATGTATCAGACTTAAGAAAACAACAACAGAGCAGTGAATACAAAGGAAAACCTCTTTCCCACCAACCCCTTCTTTCCCTCCCTTATGTGGACTGACCTCCTGCTCCTGAAATTGGTGTAAATAATAACGGCGTGGCTTTTATATTTCTCTTTCCATAGATAGATAGATAGATGATAGATCGATAGATCAATAGACCGGTAGATCAATAGATAGATAGACCTGATTAATAAATACTATTGTTTTGTGCTTGTTAAAAATGTAAACAAAATATAGAATAAAATCTATGTTCTTTGCCACTTCCTTTCTCACTCTTAATTTAGCTTCTAAAAAGAAGAGTTCACTTAGAAGGAAAAAAATTAACAGCAGCATTTGCCTGAATTATCATATATTATGGAATAGACAAAAACAGATTAATGAGGTTTTGTTCTAACTATATCCTCTTTTATGTGATCTGTATTTCATAAAACTCATAAATGCACATAAATCACAAGGGAACATTACAAGAGCTTTTATTTTGACTTGTAATCAGAATTACTAAGTAAAGACTACATAGCTATATTCAGTATTCATTGAATTATGAAGTAAGGCTGTCTCTAAAATCTTAGAGGCATAGGAAAAGATATTCAACATGATTAGCCATTAGTAGAATCCAAATTAAAACCACACTGAGTTATCACTACATTCATATTAGACTGACAGAACTAAAAAAATAATAATGCTAACGCCAAACGCTAGCAAGATTGCAGAAAGCTGTATCTTGTGTACATTGCTGGCAGGAATGTAAAATGGTGCAGGCACCATAGAAAACAGTTTGGCAGTTTCTTGCAAAATTAAACACACACTTACCATATCACTTAGCAATCTTATTCTTGGGTATTTACCCCCCGAAACGGAACTTGTGTTTACACAAAAACTTGAACACAAAGGCTCCTAACAGCTTTATTTTTAACAAATCAAAAGGGAAACATCCCAAATGTCATTCCACAGATGAAAAGTTAAATTCTGGTACATCATACAATGAAACGCTACTCAGCAATAAAAAAAGAACCAATTAATCACGCACAAAACAATTTGGATGTATTTCAAAAGCATTATACTTAGTGAAAAATGCATCCAATTTCAAAAGCTTGTATATTGTACAATCCCATTTATATAATACTATTGAAATTCTAAAACTATAGAAATGGAGAAGAGATGATCAATTGCCAAAGGACAAGAACAGTGGTAGGGTAGGTGAGCACAACTATCAAGGAGTAGTATAGAAAGTTTCTTTGTGGTGATAAAACAGTTCTATATTTTGACTACGGTGGTCACACAAATATACACATGGGATCAAATTAGATAGAACTATACACACACACAAATAAGAAAATGAAAAAACTGATGAAAACTGGATAAGATCTGTAGTCTAGTAAATAGAATTGTATCAATGTCAATTTTCTAGTTTTCATTTTGATTTACAGCTATATAAGATGTCACCATTGAGGGGAGCTGGATGAAGGGTCTATCAGACGCTATACACAGTACTCTTTTCGCAGTTTCCAGTGAGTCTATAACACTCAAAGTAAAATTTAAAAAACTATAATGAAAAAGAAAATATTTAAGAGACATACCTCTAGTAAGTGGAAGAATTGCCCCCAGAGATATCAACGCCCTAATCCTCAGATGCTATGAATCTATTACTTTACATGGCAAAAGTGTTTGGGGGGTGTGGTTGAGGTTACAAACTTTGTGATGGGGAGAGTATCCTGGAATACCTGGATGGGCCAAATCTAATCATACGAGTCCTTCCAAGGGGAGAACTTTCCTATCTGGCAGTCAGAGAGAGATGTGAGGTGAGAGATGCACAGTTGCTGGCTTTGAAAATGAAGGAAGGAGGCCCTGAGCCACGGAATAGGGGATAGAAGCTGGACAAGCAAGGAAACCGATTCTTCCTAGAACTTCCGGAAAGAAACGAAGCCTTGCCAACACCTTGATTTTAGCCCGGTAAGACCCATATCAGACTTCTGACCCACAGAACTGTAAGTCAATAAATTTGTGTTGTTTTAAACCAAGTTTCTAGCAATTTATTTCAGCAGCAATATTAGAAAATAAATACGTTGTATTAGAAAAACAGTAGATTGTATAATTGTATTAGAAAACTAATATAATAAGAAGGAAGTGCATTACATGGACTTTGGATCCTCATTCAAAAAATCAACAGTAAAAAGGCATTTTGGAGTGAACTGGGGAAAACTGGATATGGTATGGATATCATATGATATTAACCTTTATCAGTATTAATTTTGCTAGTTATGAAATGGCATCATAGTTCATTTTTAAAAGGGCACCATTTCTCAGTGAACATTCATAAGTGAAATTATATAATATCTGGGTTCTATTTTAAACATTCCAGAAAAAAAAAACACAACAAATTTCAGGGGGTGGGAACAGATGACACAAGATTGGAAGAATGTTGATAACTGTTGAATCTGGATAATGTATACATGGGGGATTATTATACTATTCTTATATTTGAAAATGTCCTTAATAAAAATTTTAAAGCTTGCTAATTTACAGGAAAAAATCATTGATAGCTATAACTTTAATATGTGCCATAATAAATATGTTGCTTTTTATTAAAAATATCTAAGAGAATATAGAATAGCTTTTAAAAGATTTTAAGCCTTGGCACATATTCAAGATTTTAGCCTAATGGTTAACTCTCACATGCTTGAATAAATCAGTCAGTAGCTGATTGAGATCTTAGCTGTTTTTTGATTGGATTTTGTCTCATCAGTATTAAAATAAGGCAAGTCAGTTTAACATACTGAAACCATGTTTTAAAATTGCCCATGAGTAATCCACAAATTCAATGCAATCCTTATGAAAATTCCAATGGTATTTTTCACAGAAATAGAACAAACAATTCTAAAATTTGTATAGAACCACAAAAGACCCCAAAGAGCCAAAGCAGTCCTGAGAAAGAACAAAGCTGGAAGCATCATGCTCCCTGATTTCAAACCATATTACAAAGTGAGAGTAATCCAAAGAGTATGGTATTGGCATAAAAACAGATACATAGATTGCTGGAACAGAAGAGAGAGGCCAGAAATAAACCCACATATATACGCTCAGTTAATTTATGACAAAGGAGCCAAGAAATACAGTAGAGAAAGAGCAGTCTCTTCCATAAGTGCCTTGGGAAAACTGGACAGCCACATACCAAAGAATGAAATTGGACCACTATCTGACACCATACATAAAATTTAACTCAAAATGGATTAGCAACTTGAATGTAAGACCTGAAGGCATAAAACTGCTAGGAAAAAAACACAAATGGTAAGCTCCTTGACATCTGTGTTGACAATGATTTTTTGGATTTGACACCAAAAGCAAAGAAGGCAAAAATCAACAAGTGGGACGACATCAAACTAAAAAGCTTCTGCACAGCAAAGGAAACCATCAACAAAATGACAAGGCAACCTACTGAATGAGAGAAAATATTTGCAAATCATGTATCTGATGAGGGGTAATATCCAAAATATGTAAAGAACTCATACAACTCAATAGCAAAAAAGCAAATAATTTGATTTAAAAATGGGTAGAAGATCTGAATAGACATTTTTTCCAAAGAAGATGTATAGAAAGCCAACAGGTACACAAAAATATGCTCAATATCACTAATCATCAGGGAAATGCAAATCAAAACCAAAATAAGATATCACCTTACACCTGTTAGAATGGCTATTATCAAAAAGACAAGAAATAACAGGTATTGGTGAGTATGTGGAGAAAATGGAACCCTTATGTAGTGTTAGTGGGAATGTAAATTGGTGCAGCCACTATGGAAAACAGTACAGTGATTCCTCAAAAATTAAAAATAGAACTACCACACGATCTGGCAATTCCACTTCTGGGTATTTACCAGAAGAAAATGAAAACATTAACTAGAAAAGATATATGCACTCCCATATTCACTGAAGCATTATTTCCCATAGCCAAAATATGGAAATAACCTAAGTGTCCATGGATGGATGAATGGATAAAGAAAACGGTATATATGTACATGGATTATTATTCAGCCATAAAAAGGAATGAAATCTTGCCATTTGCGACAACATAGATGGACCTCGAGGGTATTATGCTAAATGAAATAAGTTACACAAAGAAAGATAAATACTGTATGATCTCACTTATATGTGGAATCTAAAAAAACCCAAAAAACCAAGCTCATAGATACAGAGAACAGACTGGTGGTTGCCAGAGGCAGAGGGTAGGGAGTGGGTGAAATGGGCAAAGGGAGTCAAAACGTACAAATTTCCAGTTATAAACTAAATAAGTCAAGGGGGATCTCTCACTTCTGCTAATATTAGGAAGCTGGCAAATCAGCAAAAGATTTCAGGGGTTGTTGACTGAACAAACACAGTTTTTCACCTTGGATCCAGCAGCTGCTACTGCTGCACCTGTGGGCTCTAGAATCATGCTGTTTCTGACAGATTCTCACCTCCAAAACATGGATGGCTCACATCTGCATCTCAAAACCTAAGTAATGAATGGATATTAGACATTGTTACAGAACAACCCTATTCCTCCATGACTGTAATTTCTAGTAGAAATACAGAAGTAGTACAATTATGATCTTTATCTTATTTCATCTATCACAATCCATTGCAATATGGATAGATATTACAGTTACCCTATCTGTGACAAGTCATAAGAATTACAAGGTTATGTTTGATATTTATAATTTTATTTTCCTATTTTATCCATGTTTCCTTTGCCCTCAACCAGTACCTCAGCTGGATATGGCTATTTACCTAGTGTATTGACCTAAACCATCATTCTGGAGAAGTCCTTGTTAGTTCTGTCTCTTTGGGGTTTCTGTAATATTACATTAGCTTTTATCACTGCACGTTATAGTTATAACAGACAGCCTCAAAAATGATTCCCAAAGACTCTCCCCCTATTATTTACCTTCATGTAATCCCACCCCTCTTGAGTATTGGCTGTACTTAGTGAATTATTTCTAACAAATAGAATATAGTAAAAGTTAAGGGATGCCATAACTGAGATTAGGTTACAAAAAGACTGACTTCCACCTCTATCTCTCTCTTCTCTCTCTCTTTCCTTTCTCTCTCTCTTTCCTCCACTCTTTGGGAATTCATCTGCCATGTTGGGAGTAGCCCTATGGAGAGGACCACATGGTAAGGAAACGATGTCTCCAGTCAACATCCAGTGAGACCTCAAGTCTGCCAACACCCAACCACTTGAGAGGATTTGGAAGTGCATTTACTCCTAGTGGAGCTTTGAGAGAACTGCACTCCTAGCTGGGACCTTGGTTTCAGCCTTTTGAATGACCCTGAGCCAGAAGATCCCTCTAAGTCATCTTTGGATGCCTGACTCATAATACTGTGAGATAATGTTTCTGTTAAGCCACTAAGCTTTGAAGTGATTTGTCAAATAACGGTAGGTAACTAATACAGCAGTATTACAGGACCTCTTGATTTTCTTAAGAGTCCCATTATCTTCAACAATTCTATTTCCTCTTGATAAATAGTATCAATCATCTTAGCTGTAATAGTAACTTAGTTTTTGATCTGCTGCTTAATGGAATGAAAACTAATGGCCAGAAGGCCGTCTTAAGCCCCAGATCAATGGAACCATCATTGTGTCTTCTGAAGGGAACATTGGATATTAAAAATGAAACCAAAATTTCTCAAAGCTGCCTTAGTTTCTAACTTCTCCTTTTTTTCACAAATTCTTATATTTTTAAGTGTAATGTGTATACATCATTCTTTACACTCTCAGGTGTATGAGAAATATAACTATATTCTCATTCCAGGTCAAATTTCAATAGAGCGACCAAAACTTGACATAGTAAATTTGGTGCTTCCAATCCTGTCCAGAGTTTATTTCTAAGTTTTGTGCATTTATTTGGTGTCAAGGCATTGGAGAATGGGGGTATCTGATTTCCTAATCATCTTTTAAATAGGCATTAATTGAAATATCCTTGGCTGTTTAGGTCCTTAGGTATTGGCTCCCATGAAATGCTCTCTCTCATTCTGATTCTCCGGACTCTTTAGCTCGTGTGGCTTGCTCCATTGCTAATTTTTTTTGATACCAGTCACTTCACTAACTTGTGTCTTTCTGCTTTTCTGTGACTCCAGATCTTGCTCAAGGAGTAGAGCTTATGGCTCCGTTGCTCTTTGACACAAGCTTTCTCGGTCTCCAAGGCTCTGTACTCTGCTCCACTCTATAGCACATATATCTCCCCAAGAATTTACAGATCAAGAGGAGCTGCTAAGAGGTAGCAGATTATTCTCTATATGAATGAAATCTGTCCTTTCCTCTTTTTAAAAAATATGTAGCACCTTATTTCGATATAATCCACATACCATATAATTCACCCATTTAAAGCATACAAATCAATGATTTTTGGATATTCACAGATAGGTGTAACTATCACCACAGGCAATTATATGACATCTCCATCACCTCCAAAGGAAACTCCACATGCTTTAACTATCACCTCCTTGTCCCTGTATCCCTTCCAGCCTCATAAACCATTGTTTTTTTGTCTCTATAGATTCACCAATTCTGCATATTTCCTATAAACATAATTATACAATATGTGGTCTTTTGTGACTGGTATCTTCCACGTAGCATGATGTTTTCATGGTTCATCCATGTAGTAGCAAGTGTCAGCCCTTAATTCCTTTACACAGTTGAATAATATTCCATTGTGTAGATACACTAGATTTTTTAAATTTATTTATCAGTTCATAGACATTTGGGTTGTTTTTATTTTTTTGCTTTTATGAATAGTGGATGTAAAAAATTTTGTGTAGACATGTGCTTTCATTTCTCTTGAGTATATACCTAGGAGTGGAATTGCTGAGTCATATGAAATTTTTATGTTTAAACATTTGAGTAACTGCTGGACTATTTTCCAAAGTGGTTGCATCATTTTATGCTCCCACTAGCGCTGTATGAGAGTTCCAACTTCTCTGAAACCTCACCAGAACTTATTATCTGACTTTTTGATTCTAGCCACCCTAGTGAGTGTGATGTGACATCTATTATTGTTTGATTTACATTTCTCTAATGACTAAGCATCTTTTCACGCATTCATTGGCACATCTTCTGTGAAGAAATGTCTATTCTGATCTTTTGCCCATTTTTTTGTTTTTTTTAAACTTTTAACATATGATTTTAATCCTTTTAGAATTATAAAAGTAATATATACAGCTTATAAAAATTTTAAATATCATCTACAGGAGAAGAAAAAAGATCTTGAAAGACCCACCCATCAAAGGTGATCATCATTTAATGGTGTGGTACGCGTCTCTCTCATTCTCTTTGTCACACATACAAATTCATTTACATATATGTGTTTATGCATGTTGATACATATATATGTGTTTTTTACAAAAGGAATCCTAGACGCCAACTGTTGGTTTATACGTTTCTTCATATAAGAGTGTCGCCTGAGGTTTTTCCACGTTGGCAGGCATGGACACTATTCACTTGTATATGTGGACCACAATTTACTGATCAATCCCCTGTACATGAATATCAGTCTTGTTTACAATTCCTTGCTATATCAACCAGTGCTGTGATGAATCCTGCTGTGATGAAATGTCTATTATATATACAATTTATGTAAAATGTATATACAAATTGTATATATTAGATAAAATGAATATAAAATGTATATTATGCATATACGCACATATAACATATTTTATATATTTATACATAATTGAAAAATTGTGCAAAAATTTTTGTCATATAAATTCTAGAATTGGTACTGCTAGGTAAAGATATGCACCTCTAAAACTTTCACAAATACTGTCAAACTATTTCCAAAGAGAAGAGTATTATTTAACATTTCTCCTAAAATGATCCAATGCCTTTGCCCATTTTTAATTGGATTATTTGTCTTTTAATTATTGAGTTGTATGAGTTCTTTATATAATCTCCATATAAATTCCTTATCAAATACATGATTTGCAAGTATTTTTCTCATTCTGTGGGTTATCTTTTCATTTTCCTGATACTGTCCATTGAAATATAGATATTTTTAATTTTGATAAAGTACAATTTACCTATTTTTCTTTTGTTACTCATGCGTTTGAGATCATATCTAAGAATCTACTGACAAATCCAAGATCATGCAGCTTTACTCCGGGACTTTCTTCTGAGAGTTTATAGATTTATCTCTTATACTTAGGTATTTGATTCAGTATGAGTAATTTTTGCATATAATGGGAGGTGAGACTCTAATGCCATTCTTCTGCGTGTGGCCCATCCAGCATCATTTCTTGAGAAGACTATATTTTCCTCATTGAATGTTCTTGGCACCTTGACAAAAATCAGTTGGCAATAAACATACAAATTAATTTCTGGACTCACAACTCTTTTTTATTGATCTATATGTCTACCTGCCTTTTGTTCTTTATTATGTTCGTCAGACCTCATCTCTGACATGTGTTACTCTCAGAAGAATTTAAGATAATCTTCATAAATGGGCTTATACTTCTGGAAAATAAAGTAAGGGATTCTCTCTTTTTTCTGCATAATTCTTTGAAATAATTAAGAATGTTCTATTTGCTGCAGCGAGTGTATGTCTGTCTGAGAGTGGGCAGTGAGGAGGTTGGCAAAAAATATATATATACCATTTGGATGCCATCTCAAAAATAACACCCTGCCACACTAGCTATAAATTTATATTTTTTGCTTAGGTGTTCTCTTTTTTAATAACAAAAGAAAAAAGCAAAGCAAAGTTGCTTCTTTTCTCATATTTGTCTTGACATATGTTTTGAGCTTTTTAGAAAATGACTATAAAGAAGATGATTTTTAATTATTGGCCATTTTCATTGGAAATGCACAAAACTCAGAGATGACATAAAGAAATATGTAATTGTCTCCTGACTTTTTAAGAAATTACTTCCAAATAGAGGTGATAATATTGTATCTAAGCTAGAAATTTATTGCTCAAAAAGTGCTCCAGCTTTGCATGCTAAAAGTCATATTTGTGTAGGATGGTTGAGGACTCAGAATCTTGAGGAATCAAAGTTTGGATCAACTTACTAGTTAAAGAATCCCCCAAAACTGAAGTTTTATCTGAAGGAGCTTTCTTCTGGGTAGAAGAAGAAAGATGTCACAGATAACAACTATAGTCTCAAGTCCAATTACAAAAACTAGGGCTACAGGTATTTTGCATACTTTCTCTTTTTCCTTATGTTTCTACGTTTCTTTGCATTTCTTAAGTATCCCCTTCTTCTCCCTCCTTCTTTCCAGTATTATTTCATATTTGATAAATAAATGAAAAGCAATAGGATATATTGGAGTATATGAGGAAGCTATTTGATGTAAAACTAATTCGGCTTGGCCTTGTTTTTCCAAAAGGGGCTGACATGTCCTGTTGAGCATGCATTGTACATCTGCTTTAAACATTTACTATGTCCCAAAGACAAGAATGACACCCTTAAAGATAGGGATGTAGCTTCCCCCCAATATCAGCATTTCTTTAAGGATAAGCATCTCTTCTTGGGAACCAAGGATTAATTACCAACCTGCTGTGCTGACCTTGTGATCACTGACCTGGTGACTACTGATTTGCTGTGCTAGCTAAGCATTTCATGACAGTAGAAATTCCTGTCATATGTGATGGATGCTCTTTGTTCCAAGACTGTATATAACTACGCTGTCCACCCACTTCTCTGGTGCCCTTCTTTCCTTGAGAAAGGAAGGCCCCGGGCTATAGTCCTCAAACCTGGCTCATAATAAACTCACTCCGATTTTGATTTATAGATTGATTATGGATTTTTTGCATCGACTCGAAGTGGTTGGAGGTTACTTTTCTAATTTAGTGTTTAGGTAACACAGTACTTAGTAGGTCTGTGCGAAGAAGGTGAGGAGTGATCAATATAGCCAACTATTGATAAAATGACTGTCAGAATCCTGTGTCTACTCATTTTCAGAGAAGTTTTGGGAGTTTTGTACTTGTACCAAGAACAGCTGCATTTTGTTAGGTGGAAATAGAGTTGTTTTGTTTTTGAATGGAAATTCTAATGTATGTAAAATAATTAATATGAAAGCTGAGGAGCCAAAGGAATGGACTGGGCTAGCTATTGAAAGGGAACAAAATTTGCCACCCCAAAAATCTATCTATTTAACATGAGGATTATTTTAGGCTGATTATTTTTAAGAAACAAAAGACTCAGAAAGTTTTCTTGTTACTTTCCCCTTAACTGCCTAAAAGAATTCAGACAAATGGCCTGTAACAGGAGCAGAGCTATCACCAGAGATATCTACAAAGAATGTGGGCTAAGCGTGGTAGGGGAACCTGGCAGAACCCAGAGATCAGAGTCCTCTCCCCATCCCATTGTCTCTGTAGGCATGGCAAACATTTGTTTATCAAGCATTTGCTTTTCCAACTCCATGTGAATTTACTTCCTCCCCTTTGAAGTCCCAAACCACTAGTTCCAACATTGTCTTTGTCTTTAACTGAAGATGGTATTTAAGGTGGTGGCTTTCACCATTTTGATGAGTTATTCAGTTTTTCTGAGTCTCTCCCACACACATTTTATTACACTTTGTATGATTTTCTCTTGTCCATCTCTCTCCGGTCGATTTAATTCTTAGACCAGCCAGAAGACTCTATAAGGGTACAGGAAAATTTCTTTCTCCCTCGCACTATCAATTTATCACCTCTCAGTACCAAGTTCACTCTTCTTTGGTCTTTGTGATACCACAGCTGGACTCAATTTTTCCTTTGCTACTTGGTGCAATATTAGACTTTGTCAGTAGAGGGAGCTGGCAAGACACTGAAGACCAAAGCAAAGTGTGATTCTGGTATGCTACCCCTCTTCCTATGGTGTGATGCCCCTGCCAGAGAATGGATACATAGGTCGCCCAGTGGTGCTTGCAGACAACTTCCTGTGGACCAGCTCCAGCACACTGGCACTTTTATGTGAAATTCTTGGCCACATAGCTCACAGTTTCTATGGACTAGTCTGGCCCACAGGCACCCTTCAGCAAGTTTCTCAGCCACACAGGGGCTGCCCCTGCAAACCAGCTCATTCCACACGCGGGAAAATTTCTTTGCCATGGGTATGCTGTTGTTAGAGCGGCAGCCATGCTCACCCCAGCAATGTCTGTTTCCCAGCCTGGGGAGCAGTGTGCTGTTTGAAGTTCTTAGTGACTCGCATGTTTACACTTGCTCCTCCCTAGAGGTTAAAGTTATTTCCTTCATTTGCTATTTCATTATTCCTTAGAAGCTCCCTTTCCCATTGGAATCACTCATCTGGCTTTCATCTCCTGAATAGAACCTGACTGACATACGTCCACTGAGATAAGTGGTAGTTTGTACCAAGTTGGCTGAACACCCTGCTTTAACATAAACTAGGATGCCTACATTTTAACACTTAAGAAATAATAATAATTATATAATAACACTACATATTAACAATAATGAATTATTTGGGATATTAAATATCCTACAGAACCAAGTACAGATATGAAATTTTATTTCTAGTTGCTTTTTAAAATAAATCTGTGTTGCACTTAGATGATGAATGTTTATTGGTGGTTGATTTTTTCTTTCTTGATCAAAATTATGGAACAATTATGTTGTTTACTAACAAGTTAGTGTTTTACAGAACTGCAGTACGAATGAAGGAACATGTCGACTTAGACCTCAGTTTCTCTATTTATGAATGTTTGCCCCTTTTCTCCCTGTTTTGGCTAGTGAATATTTAGAAAAGTAAATAAAGAAACACACAAATTTGACTCAATATTCATTTTATAATCACCAATGTAAGCACAAGATATTTGTTTACAGGGTCACACAAAAACAAATTGGCTTAATAAAAGTTATACATTTACTATGCATTCTAAGTAAGATTGAAATTAGAACAGGGAAGTTATTCTTTATCTCTTCTACAAAACTACTTCTATTTTGAGGTTTTACAGAATTTAGCATCTACTTCAGCTTAAAACAAACTGTAAACTTAGTGCACAGGAGGAGTTGACTTTCTCTAGAAGAGTCATAGTATTGGGACATCAGCATAAAGCATTCGCGACAATATTCTTGGGTTGAGTTCTGGGTAATCTGTATATGTTTGCTTGTGAGCAGTGTTCATGTTTCTTTAACCTAATTTATGTACTGCTTCTCTCTATATGTATATACAGAATATATATAGAATATGTATAATGTAGAATATATACATAGAATATATACACAGATAATATATAGAATATGTATATACGGAATATACATATAGAATATATATAGAGAGGGTATATATAGACAAAGGGTATATATAGAGAGAGAATATACATAGAGAGAGAATATATAGAGAGAGGGAATATATATAGAGAGAATATATATAGGGAGAATACATGTCGAGAGAATATTTATGGAGAGAATATACATAGAGAGAATACATACAGTATATATATAGAATATAGAAAGAGAATAGAGAGAGAGAATTGGCTCTCTTAGCCAATCTGTTCGGCTAATCAATTCTGTTTCAAAAAGCTTTAACATGGGCCATAGTCTGATCAAGCTATTCCGAGAATAACATACGGATTTGGTTCTGTGTTATATTGACTTTCATTTTCAATAGCTCCTCAGAATATCCTCAAGTTATGTTGACACTAGATAACTAAAAGATTCCTAAGAGAATAGATTCTAGATTGACTTTTTCTGGGTCTTCAGATAAATCTAGATCGCTCCTTCAGGAGCCCTTGGGATTCACCTGCAGGGCATATCATCGCATTGGAGAGCTCCACTGCTCTCCCGCCCCCACACAGCTCAAACTGAAGATGATGATCAATGTTGTGTGTAAAATACTAAGAATGCTCCTGGAAACTCAACACTTAGAAGATTTCTAGACTCTGAGGATCTGGAAATCTCTATAATTAAGTTAATATGATATGGCACATCTAAATAAAATCTGCTGAAACTTTTAATAATATAACTTCAAAGTTCTAACAACAAAAGAAAAAATATGTTTATCAAGGATAAAAATTATTGCGTAATTTAACACAGATGTTAGATAGGGACTTATATTGAAATTCAAGCTATATCGTTTTTCTCACTCTTATACTGTAGTGAGGATTATATGAATATACTTCCATTCCTCCTTTGATAATTTAGAATGAAAAAATGCCCCTCCCCTCAAATAAAGTCTTTGAAAGAATGGTATAACATTCTCACAGGGTAAAATTGGTTGGAAATATTGTATAACAAACACAAGGTGATATTCTAGGTTGCAATCTGTGGATAATCTATATTAACAATATAATTATACTATTGTTCTTTACCATATTTTCCCCATTGCATTGTAAATGAATTATAAAATGTTTATCAATTCTACTCTCATCATGAAAGAAGGGAAAAGAAAACTCTCAAGAGCACTTTTTAATGAGAATGATTTGATTAAATAAGAAGCGCTGTAAAGACGGTAATGAATCAAACCTAAATAGTAAAATGGAGCAACTCTTCTGGGATTCATATAAAAGTATTTATAGATGTGTTGTACATTTTGTAATATAGAAAAGTAAACTAAAGTAACACTTCAATAGATTTGTAACAAGACTCTGTTGCAATAAAAGTAAAATGTGTGTGTTTGCTTAATGTGGATTCACATCTACTTACTTTTTAACCTGGTAATACACTTGATTAGTAACATATTTCACTTCACAATAAAATAACCTCATCCAGATGAATTTAGCCTCGCAACTCTACCCCCACAACACACACACAGTTTCCCTAATGGTCACATCTTGCATAGTATGATACATTTGTCATGATTGATGAGCCAATATTGATACATTATTATTAACTAAAGTCCATAGTTTACTTAGTGTTCACTCTTTGTATTGTACATTCTTTGGGTATTGACAAACATAGAATGACATGTGTCCACCATTACAGTATCATACAGAATAGTTTCACTGCCCTGAACACACCCTGAGATAAACCTATTCATCTCTCCTTCCCTCCCTTGGAACCACTGACTTTTTACTGTCTCCATACTTTTGCCTTTTCCAGAGTATTACTCACTTGGCATCATATAAAATGTAGCCTTTTCAGATTTGCTTCTTTCACGGAACAATATATACTTAAGGTTCCTCCATGTCTTTTCATGGCTTGGTAGTTCATTTTTTATTGTTGAATAATATCCCATTGTGTGTATATATCACCGTTTGTTTATGCATACTCCTATCTTGGCTTTTTCCAGGTTTTGGCAATTATGAATAAAGTTTTTATAAACACATGTATGTAGGATTTTGTGTGAACCTAAGTTTTCAACTAATTTGGGTAAATATCAAGGAGCAAAGCTGTTGGATTGTATGATAAGAGTGTGTTTTGTGTTAGAAACTGTGTTAGAAACTGTCAAAATGTCTTCCAAAGTGGCTTCTCCGTTTTGCATTCCTACCAGCCGTTAATGAGAGACCTGCTGCTTTGCATCCTCCCCAGCACCTAGCATTGTCAATGTTTTCAACTTCAGCCATTCTAATAGGTGTGTGGGTATCTCACTGTTGTTTAAATTTATAATTCTCTACTAACATATGATGTTGAGCATCTTCTCACATGTTTATTTGCAATCTATATATCTTCCTTGGTTAGGTGTCTGTTCAAATCTGTTGCCTATTTTTTAACTGGGTCGTTTGCTGTCTTCCTGCTGACTCAAGATTTCTTTGTATATTTTGGATACTAGTCCTTCATGAGACAGGTGTTTTGCAACTATTTTCTTCTAGTCTGTGACTTGCTTTTCATTCTCTTGACATTGTCTTTTAGAGAGCAGAACTTTTAAATTTTTAATGAAGTCTAACTTAATTTTTTCTTTCATGGATAGTGCTTTTGGTGTTGTATCTAAAATGTCACCATCAAACACAAGGTAATCTATACTTTATCTTATGTTACCTTCTACGAGTTTTATAGTTTTACATTTTACATTTAGGTCTAGGATTTGACTTGATTTTATGAATGGTAAAGGTTCAGCATACAAATTCATTTTTCTGCATGTGTATTTCTAGTTGTTCCAGAACCATTTGTTGAAAAGACCATCTAACTGCCTTTGCCCATTCAACTGCCTCTGTCAAAGATCAGTTAACTATATTTGTGTGGCTGTATTTCCGGGTTCTCTATTCCGTTCTATTGATATACTCATGCTCTTGCTAATACCACATTGTCTTAATTACTGTAGCTTTACAATGAGTCTTGAAGTCAGGTGAGGTCAGTACTCCATCTTTGTTCTTCTCCTGCAATATTGTGTTGGCTATTCTAGGACTTTTGCTTTTCCATATAAACGTTAGAATTAATTTGCCCATATATACAAAATAAGTCGCTGATATTTTCGTGGAGATTGCAGTGAATCTGTAGATCAAGTTGGGAAGAACTGACATCTTGGCAATATTGAGTCTTCCTATGCAGGTACATGGAATATATCTCCATTTATTTGGATCTTCTTTTATTTCTTTCGTTGGAGTTTTGTAGCTTTCTCACATAGATCTTTACACATTTTGTAACCTTTAAACTTAAGTATTTTATGTTTTTTGTGCTAATTTAAATGATACTGTGTTTTTAATGTCAAATGCCAGGTTTTCATTGATAGTATATACGAAAGCAATTGACCTTTTTATATTAACCGTGTATCCTGCACCCTTGATATAATCACTTGTTAGTTCCAGGAGGGTTTTTTGTTGTTGTTGTTGAATCTTTATAATTTTCTACATAGGCGACCATGTCATCTGCAAACCAAAACATTTTACTTCTTCCTGCTCTATCTACACACTTTCATTTCCTTTTATTATTTTATTGCATTAGCTAGGAGTTCCGGTAAAATGTTAAATAGGAGTGGTTAGAGAAGACATCCATGCCTTTCCCCTTTCCTTAGCAAAAAATCATCTAGTTTCTTGCCACTAAGTATAAGGTTGGCTGTAGGTATTTTTGTAGATGTTCTTTTTCAAGTTAAGGAAGTTTCTCATTATTTCTAGTTTGTTGAAAGTTTTCATCATGAATGGGTGCTGGATTTTGTCAAATGTTTTTATACATTTATTGATCACATATTTTTTGACCAAGCATTTTTTTCATTTGGCCTGTTGATGTGATAAATTACGTTAATTGATTTTCTAATGTTGAACCAGCCTTGCACATCTGGAGTAAATCTTACTTCATTGTGGTGTATAATATTTTTATACATTGTTGTTTTTGACTTGCTAATATTTTATTGAAGATTTTCACAATTATGTTTACGAGATTTTGGTCTGTGGGTTGCCTTTCTTATAATGTCTTTATCTGTTTTGGGTATTAGGGTAATGCTTGTCTCACAGAATGAGTTAGGAAGTACTCCCTCTGCTCTATTTTCTGGAAGAGATTGTAGAAAATTGGCATAACTTTCTCCATAAATGTTTGCTAGAATTCACCAGTGAAACCATGTGGGCCTGGTGATTTCTGTTTTAGAAGGTTAATAATTATTGATTCAATGTTTTTTGTTTGTTTGTTTGTTGTTTTTTTGCTTAGCAAGATTTTCCCTGGGCTAAACTCTGTTGCGAATCTTCCTGTATTTTGTATGTGGGTCACCACCACAGCCTGGACACTGACAAGTGGTGTAGGTCCACATCAGGAACCAAACCTGGGCTACTGAAGTGGAACACACTGAACTTAACCACCTCTTTGATTCAATTTCTCTAATAGATATAGGTATAGTCAGATTATGTATTTCTTTTTGCATGAATTTTTCTAGATTATGCCTTTCAAAGAATTGGTCCATTTTATTTAGGTTATAAAATTTGTGGAACTCCAAATGAATTTTTTCCTTTAGCGTTTAAACTGTCTTGTGCTATTTTTCAAAAAATATACAGGGCTTGGTTTTCTTATTATTAACACATTGATGTCTCGTTTGTTCTGATCTCAAGTGGAATGCAGTATTTTAGATAATTGAGTATGCTCAATATTCAAAGACTATATCTTTAAACTATAAAATAGTATCTTTTCAGCTGTGTTTAACTGAAGAATAATTTCTAAAAATCTGTTACACATCTTCTTTGTTGGAAAGCTATTTGCTAAACATGTATTAACATTCATTCTCTTAATGATTTCAACGTGATTATGATCAACTGGAGTCAAATAATTTTCTAAAAAGGAATAACCTCATGTCTTCACCCAAACTTTTGTGCTCTAGTTGGTGATTTTTCTGCCTTGTCATTGTGACTCAACCTGTTCCTCAGTGTTCTTCATTGTGGTAACTCATCTGGGTTTGTGTATACAACTAGAATTATGTATTGCTTTTGATTTCCACCAGGCTCCAATATTGATGGTAATTTAAGGAATCTGTTTGATATTGGAGATGTCGTTATCTCTTTTCAGAGAACAAATATTCCAGAAGTTTTAACTTATGGATCGTTTGGATTTTAAGAATGAGAAAATTTCACTGAATTTTAAAATAGTACAGTAACCAATGGAAACTTTCATAATTCTAAGTGGTTTATTATTTACAACCTACAAATATTTGAATAAATATACAGACTGGAGGGTGTTTAAAAAATAAGTCTACCTTTTCAGAATGTTGATGAATATATAATTCATTATAGAAAAAACATTATTTAATCTCATTTATGATGCTTCATGTCATAGGAGTGAAATGAGTGAAAAGAAACACATTATTTCTTCAAAAGCTTTGAATAAGTCAGCATCAGTGGAAGTACCAAATCAAACAGGCATAGCAAAGCATTAAATGTTTAGACAGTTCCACATGATTATTTGAAATGGAAATGACACATTTCTATGCTTGAAAGTCAAGGCAAATTCTTACATAATTACAGAGGATGCTATCCCTACTTCCATCAACTTAAATTATGTTATTTAATGATGAAATGTAATTATAGCTCTTGATATACTCACATATAAAATAAAATTAGATAACTCACATTATTAACTAGAAATTCCTATTAAGAAAGTCTCAAGTGGATCTTTCAGAAAATAATTGGTAATCACAATAATATTGGGAAACAGCATAAACTTAAAATGACTTCTAAGGTATAATTTTAATGTAAGATTTTGATTTTGCACCTTTAATATATAAGACTACCAAGGATATATTTTTTCTCTATTATTATTATTTTTAGATTTACAAAAAAATTGCTAAGATAGTACAGAGAATTCCCTTAAACACCACACCTAGTTTCCTCTATTATTAACATCTCACATTAGTATGGTACATTTGTTACAATTAATGAATGAATATTGATATATTATTGTTAACTTTAAACTTATTTAGATTTCCCTGGATTTTTACCCAGTGTTGCTTTTCTGTTGCAGGATTCCATCTAGGATACCACACTACCTTTAGCTGTCGTAACTCCTTATGTCATTATTTTAAAATAATGTTTTGCATCTTGCTTATTTAATAATTTTATATTAGCCAGAGGGTTCAATGATTTGGCCATGCTAGATAAAATAGAGCATTTAGAGAACATTTTATCAATGTTTCTGTTTGATTTCAGTATAATGCAATGAGAAGAAAAGTAACATGTTGAGACTGGAGATGGAGGGTTTGGCACACAGTTTCTACCCATGAAACTTCTAGCAGTATGACTTTGGTCAATGCACATACCAAAAATGCAAACTTATTTTCCAGAGGACAGATCTTAACAGAGATGTTTTTTGTTAGACTCATAACATTAAAAATAATGCCATCTTTTAAAAATTTAGGTATTTCAGATTCAAAAAAATCCTCTTTTCTGGCTTTCTTGTGAAATACCTGTAAAGCCCAGGCAGTAACAGAGTAACAGCCGCCGTAATTAGGACAGCTCTAAGGTCTTCTGTTCACCACAATTCCCATTCAGCTCTTTCCTCTTATTGACCGTCTCTCTCTCTGGAACTGAAAATATTTGAGTTTTGCCTCCTAATTTAACCTCTCCAAACTGTGATTCCTTTTTTTGAGTAATTGGGATAATAAGAAAAACGTTTTTTCACATAATAGTTTGAAGATAAAGTGAGGTAAAGATGTTTCTGTAAGCTGGTGATCCCTACATAAACTCTCTAAACAGTATTCCTAAACTACCATTACCCCAAGAAGAAAGGTGAAAGCCACATGGCAATGTCACATATGCACAACTTGTATATATTTATGTATGTATATATGTACATATTTCAACTCTAACATGATTCATGTTCTGCTGGGAAGAAAAATCCCATTCTATAAACTTGTACTCAAAGTTATGTGAAAAAAAGAGTTGGAGCAGATACCAAAATATAAGCCACAGTGTTGTGAGAGCACATAACCGATAGTTAGTAGTTGAGAAAATAGCATCTTGAACCATCTAGAGGGTATTGCAGAGTGGCTGAGAGTAAAGATGCAAAAATTCAAAACAGCAAAACCAAGAGAGGCTTAGCAGCACTGTGAATAAGCAGAGTTGTTTGCTATTGAGGCAATATTGCACTTGGAGCTCTGAGGAAGGGAGGGTGTTGAGGTACAAAGAAGAGGCACCGCCACCTGTCAAAACCTGACAGCTGTGCAAAGCTGGGGGTGCACCTTTCTGGTTAGGCAGCCTCCAAAAGCAAGCGCTTGCATTTACTCCTTTTAGATAATAGCTAAGGGGGCTTTTGTTTGAGAGTAGCGGTTATGCTGCAGATATTTTCCTTTCTGTCTAAAGGATGGGATTCTTTTTCTACTGTTCCACTTAGTTTTGTGTGGGAAAAATTGCAGTGAACTGAAATCGCATTTACATTGTACTTTCATTGTCCTAAATACAAAATTTTGTGATCTAATCCATATTGTAGACATGAGTGTTGTTGCTGAACAGACTGTTTATATGCACTCACACACGCATACTCACACACACAGTGCATGTGATGAGGGAGGCGTTGTGATGTTGGAGGTTGTAACATTCCTCCTCCTTTTCCCCAGTGGTAGATTTTTGTAAGTGGAACTATGCTTCTTAGCATCCCCTTCCTTGTTTGTTTCTGGGTTAATGTTGGTCAAAAAAATGAAACTTCACATTATGTTTTGGAGGTGGAAGTGAAGTAGCAGCCATTACAATCTGAAAATTATCTTTGGTTAGAAAAGATGAGACACACAAGCCAGTGGGCTTTCAGATTCCAGTGTCTTCACTCTCGGCAATTCTACGTCCACTTCTCTTTCCTAACTGCTGGTTTGCTGATCTTCAGAGATCCCGTGTTCATCATCAGATGCTTCACTGTGAACTCACAGAGGTGGTACTATCTCTGAAAACCAACAACCTTCCGGCAACTTTTACACCAGCTTCTTTTTGCAGTCCTCTTCCTGCATTTGGATATGCCTAACTTCCAGATTTTCTTGCAAGCTCCAACTCACTCACATCCTCCAGAGCAGGTTAATGCCCTTCATTTAATTGCTAAGCTACATTTTGGATCTTAACTACGCTACCCCTCCAGAAAATGGTGTAAGGTCTAATTCCTGTAAGAAAACTCTTATTCCACAAAATCCACAGTGGTTGCTCTTCTGAAGGAAACTTGCCTGAAACAGAATGTGCCAAAGATGGCCACAACAATATGTCCCATTCCACATGAGCTTTTGCAATGTGACCTTGCCCCCTTCCTGCTCTCAGACTGTGAGTCTGGATGGATCTAATGATTACATAGCCTTTAACTAGCACAGAGGCATCTGCTTTCCGTTTTGGAAAGCCAGATATTTCCTATCTAAGAAGTATAAGTATAATAAAACCAGCATGCTGTCAGAAACCCAAGCCACATTGAGACCTCCTGAAAGATGAGAGAAAAAGAGGCCAATGAGAGCCAAGCCACCAGACACATAAGGAAGACGCTATGTTGGAAGTGTCTCTTAGCCATCCCAACCCTGCCATCCCATATGGATCAGAGATGAACCACCCAGACAAGCACCTCTCAAAAACTAGACTTCAAATTGTGAGCAAAATAAAATAGTTGTTTGAAGTAACTTAGTTTTGAGGTACTTTTAAATACAGCAATAGATAACCAGAACCTCCCTTCACCCCGCAGCGAACACCCTCGATGTACCAAATGGCTTCGTTAGAAAGTCCTCTGTGCTCACATCATGATCAAAAATAGTAAAAAGTGTTTTGAATATTATGACCACAAAACTACAGTGAGACAATGTACCTATAATCTTAGTTATACAATTTACCTGAGCATTACCTAACCTCGGATTAATCTGGGACATTACCTCTTACATTGACTAACTATTGAGGCTGAATTCTCTGACCCTCTGTACTTGGCTTTCTCCAAGATTAATTTTCTTCATTTATATGTTTGCCTTTTGTAATGACAACTTATAAATCACTATGATTCTAAGCACAAGAAACTATTATAATCCTTTAAGAGTCAGAGTTTAGACCATTGTTCAAAAGCTATTCTGTGACAGTATATATTTGATATATTGAGACTGTTCTTGCCAAAAAGTCACAACAAAAGGTGAAGTGTTCATGATAAAATAATTTGTCACTCCAAGTATGTATAAGGAAACTATAATTTGTAAAACTCTTTCTAGAGTGAATTGTAGGTTTATATTTTGTTAACTCTGCTTTAGTCTATGCTGGTTATATCCTCCCAAAATTTACTTTTTTAACTAACCAAAACGTATTTTGCCAAATGATGTTCCTGCCAAAAGTGCACAAATTGAATTTATTTATGAGAATACAACAAGCAAACCCAAAGTGAGAAACACACTACAAAATAGCAGTTCTATGTACTACTGGAATATCAAGGTCAAGAAAGAGAAAGAAAAGCTGAGACGTGATCCAGATTAAAGGAAATTAAATGTATTTGATAGCATTATATGAAGTATACAGATTGGCAGTTTGTGCGGAAGACCAAGGACCTATCTATGCATCCATCTATCTATATATAGAGATATTCTTTTATTGAGACATAATTTGCATACAGTAGAGCAGATAATTTTAGGTGCAAAGCTTGACAAATTTTTTACATGTCTATATTTACCTACTGAACATTCGTATTAAGATATGCTCTCTGCACTATGTAAGATTTTCTCTTTCCTTCTCTGAGTCACTTTTACCCTAAAGGTATCCATCACCATACAGTACTTTTGCTTCAAAATGAGATCACTTTGGAGAGGGTGTGGCTATGGCCCCTGGAGGGCAAGAAACGTTGGCTGAAGTGCAGCCTCCTTACGCTGGCAAAAAAGGAACCACTCGCTGAGGTGCTAGGGGACATGCTAGCATGCTGCCTAGTGAGGTGCCAGTGAGACCTGCTACAGGATACACATCACTGAGTGTCCCCAACACTACTATGCTGCTGGCACAGAAGTACCTCTAGGGACTCATCTATAGGAAGAAAATCATGGCAACAAGAAAAAGCACCAGAACCAGGAAGAGTTGTTTTCCTCTTGCCGAGTCCTTCCATCACCCCTGCTGGCAAGGCCCACCATTGTGCCAGCTGAGGCAGAAATGTTGAGAGAATCCAGCTCAAGCATTAGAGAGCAGGGCAAAAAAGAGTGGGACCAAACTGAAAGTAAAAAAAAATTGATAATTGGCATTTGCCATGCATGGTAAGCAGCCAGGAGTTTACCCCAAGCTCTACCACATAAGGAACCTAGGATTGCAGAAAACAAAAAGAGATGATAAGCCTCAATGTTCAAGTACCATTTAAGCTACTGCTTAAGCCATGTCTGCTATCATCATATTGTCACATTGGCCAAAGGAACTCGCATGGCCAGGCCTGGTGTCGGTGTGTCCCAGGACTACATAATGCCGTGGACAGAGTGAAGCCATTATTGCTACTGCAACTAGCTGCTGCTTCATTCTGCAGTAGATGGCCATTTGGCTTGTTTCGAGCTTTTTTATCCATTATGAATAGAGCTGCCACAAACATTTTTATGTAAGTGTTTTGTAATAATAAGCACTCATTTCTGTTACATACATACCCAGGAGTGGAAGTTCTGTATCATTGGGTGAACATATATTTAGCTTTCATAGAAAATGCCTAAAATATTTCCAAGTAATTGTAACAAATTTAACCTCCTGCCAGCAGTAATCAGGGTTCCAGTTGCTCTGCATTCACACTAACCCTTATATTGCCAGTTGTTTTCCTTTTAGCCGTTCTGATATGAATGCAGTTGTATGTCATCATGGTGTGAATTTGTACTTCCACGATGGCAAAGGTATAGAGCAGCTTTTCTTGTGGTCATTTGGATATACACTTTTGTGAAGTGCTGGATAAGTCGTTTGATCACTTTTTAATATTTTGTTGTCTTATTTCTTTTTTATTTCTATGAATTCATTATATACTTTGGATACTAGCCCTTTCTTACATATATGCATGGTGGATTTATTTTTCCCACCTGGCCTATTTAACTCTCTTATATACATATCTTATAAAGAGAAGTTCTTATTTTTAATGAAGTCCTATTTTCTACTTTTTTCATTCATGGTTAGTGCTTTTTGTCTCTTTTTGCAGAAATAGCTGCCTATCCTAGCTTAATGAGAATAATCTCTTTTTTTAATTTTAGAATCTTTCTTGATTTTATTTTTCACAAATAGTTCTATAACCCCTCTTTTTTGTATGTGTATGGTACAAAATATGGGACAAAATTATTGTGTAGAGATATCCAATTAATAGCATTATTATTGAATAGACAATGCTTTATCTTAGCCTTCTTTCAAAACCAGCCCCCAAGGAGTAGAAGATCCCTTTTTTATTGTCCTTGCCCTGTGTCAGGTAGAGGCAGTGGGAGCCATGAATGCTTTTTTCTCTTGCTTTTTTTTCTGAGGAAGTTTTGCTCTGAGCCAACATCTATGCCAGTCTTCCTCTATTTTGTATGTGGGTCACCACCACAGCATGGCCACTGATGAATGGTATAGGTCCACACCCAGGAAGCAAACCCGGGCTGCTGAAGCAGAGTGTGCAAAACTTAACCTCTAGGTCACTGGGCTGAGGCTGTCTGTTGCTTTTTTGCAAGGAACATTACCAGTTGCAGGAATTACAGGATAGTCAGGGGTGGCTAAGGCCCTGACTGTTTGACCAGAACACCAGGAAGGACTCTCTTGCGACTCTGAGAGTGGGAAGTAGACATCAGAGGGGATAGAGGTAGAAAAAGGCAGCCTTTAAATTGCCATATTATATTGTCTCTCAACCCTAAGCTGCATATGCACAAAGATGGCTGGAATTGCTCTATCAAAGAGTTGAGAACTGAATTATGGTGTATACCACTGCCCAGATCCTAGAGTGGCTTTTGTGTCCATAGAAACCAGGCTAGAATTCGAGGTCTAAACCTTACCAGAAGGACTACCTTCTAAAACAAAACAAAACAAACTATAGATATTCTCTGGAAGACTTTTACAGGTACCCAAGTCTCAAAATATGTATTCAAAATCCTTATGATACAATCCATGAATACCTGACATACATAAAACAAGGAAAATCTCAACAAATCTCAAGCAAAAAAGTAAATCAACAGACACCAACACCAATATGATCCAACTCTTCAAATTATCAGCCAAAACTTATAAAATAGCTATAACTGCCAGAGTCTAAGAAGTAAGGGCACACCTTCTTGAAAAAAAATGAAATATTCTCAGTAAAGAAATAGAAGTCATAAAGAAAAAACAAATAGAAATTTTAAATATGAAAAACACAATAACGGAAATAAAAATTAACTGACAAGGAGGAAGGACCCAATATAAGAATTGAGATGATAGAGGAAAAAGTCAGTAAATAGAGGAAGATTGGCACAGACGTTAGCTCAGGGACAAGCTTCCTCACGCAAAGAGTGGAAGATTGGCAACAGATGTTAGCTCGGGGCCAATCTTCCTCACACATACACAAAAAACCTAAAAATAATTTATACTGACATGACTACCAAGGCAGGGAGGGTAGGGAAAAAACAGAATTACTGATATGTGTTAAGAAAACTAAACCTATATGGCTAATCTTCTTCTTCTTCATTATATGAGAGGTGTACTTATGTTGAGGAAAAAAATGTCACATATCCACATTTTGAAAGAAAACACTTTGAAAATTGGGACTGTATTTGAATATTGTACTTATTAGAGGAAATGTGAATATAATTTTTCATTCATGCTTACCTGTTCTTAGCTGTCATTTGGATGCTTAAATGGCCAAGAAAACAAAACAAGAAGGAGGGAAAATGATTACTCAGTAAGCATGTGCACTTTGCTCTCTAATTTAAGAATATATTTCAGTAACAAGTATCTCTATATCTAACACTTGGAGACCAGAAACAAAAAAGACTTCTAGAAACAATAAAATGTATAATAAAGGCTAGAACTGGAAATTTACAGAGTAGTAGGGATCAAATGTGAAACAAACTGGGAATTTTATTATAGTCTGGGTCATATTGTGCCAAAATTTTTATTTTTTATCTTCACCAAGGAAAAGAAATAAAATCATGTTGATGAGGGGACTTTGTAAACTAACCTTCTCTGAAACCAAACATTAGCATTGCTCTTACTATGCTCCTAAATTCGGTTCTCTCCATTTTTGTGTTCTTGTTTTTAGGCGGAAACTGTGGAAGGGGAATAAAGTTATTATATTGCTACATTGCAAATGTGTTCACATTACAGTAACAAAATGGTGTAATAGTCACTAAAACTCTAGTTTATAGCGCTTCCTTATCGGAGAGAAAAAATACAAATTTGATATAGCGTCAGTGCATTGAGAATGAATAAAAATGCCTCTTTTTATTCAGGGCTGTGTTTTTGTGGGTTTTTTTTTAAAGCCTAACATTATTTTTATTTAAAAATCAAGATGTGTATTCCACTTAATTAGCTGGCAAATTTAAATATTTCTTGCTTCAAATTTTAACTCTAACATTTAGAATGAGAATAGAGAATAAATAGAGATTTACTATCACTTGTCAAGACGGTCTCTTAATGCCGATGCTCAGAATTCTATTTATTTTCTCATTTCCTTTTTAAATCTGCAATTAGAGAATGATGCCTACAAGTATGTAATAGGTACTTAGTAAAAGTCTCATGATTTGAACAGCCTGACTCCCCATAGGCATGTTTAATTAAGCCAAAGAAATCCTAATTTTCTATTTAGTTTTGTGCTTTCCATTAAAATAAATAACTTTATTAAAACTATTAGAAATGAAAATTAAATGCTATAAACTAATTAGTTGATAAAAATCATAAGATTATAGACATAATTAATCCATCCATTATTAGTGTGATAGCAATCAAAGTTTCCTCAAATGTTTTAGATGACACCCGGGCTGGTTTTCACTGTAGGGCCAGGTTATATTATAAACTATTTTCCAGACAATTATAAAGGTTGTCAGTGCTGTTAACCTATCAAAAGTCTTAGTAACTGCTGTGCTAGCCCTTGTTAGAGTCAGTGGTTAATAAGTGCTAACACTTGCTTATTTTCTGGCCAACTGGTTATAACCAAGAACAAAAATCAATGAAAACACTAGCACCTGTAACCCTGCATATCTGAAGGAATGGACTGGATTTTAAATTAACTACTTTTATTTATTTATTTATTTTTTGAGGAAGCTCAGTCCTGAGCTAACATCTGCCAATCCTCCTCTTTTTGCTGAGGAAGACTGGCCCTGAGCTAACATCCATGCCCATCTTCCTCTACTTTATATGTGGGACACCTGCCACAGCGTGGCTTGTTGAACAGTGCCATGTCCACACCCGGGATCCGAACCGGCGAACCCCAGGCCACCAAAGCGGAATGTGTGCACTTAACTGCTGTGCCAGCAGGTCCGCCCCTAAATTAATTATTTTTGAAACATCTCTTTCCATGATTTTACCAGGTTTTGAGAGTAACATTTCTATCAGTTATCTTAAATGATTTTGACCTTATATCTATTGGAGACCAACAGAATATCCACATGCTTTAGCCAAAATACAAAATAAGAGAAAATTAAAAATCTAATAGAGATTTTTCACAATAGTTTGCCAAAATGTGTCTTTTGTGGACATGTTGCTTATGTTCTTAGAAAAGAAAGAAATTATTCACAGTTTCTTGACATTGTGAATTTGTATAAGATTTCTGTTGTATCTTGTTGAATCTGTTCTCTTTCCCTCACCTTCATGCTAAGCAGTGAAAGACAACAAAATTGTGAATGAACCTTAAATAAACCTGGACCTATTTATGAATGATTTCTTCCAATTACCAAGTGTCTTCTTTACTGAGTAACAAGTTAGTATTTTGACTTAATTACTGACAGCAGTAATAGTTATCATCAGTCTAGTTTTAATATTTAAAAACATTACACAAAAATGGTGCTTTTATTACTAATTGGATGTGACTGGCAGATATTTAAAATAATTACATTTCAACATTTCTTTTCCTTTTAGGAAAGTCTCTAGTAGGCTTCAAGTTCATATCCAAATGTGATTATGTATCAGTATGCTTGTATTGAATTTTTCCATTTATAGTTGAAAATATTGTTTTAAAGAAATTTATGCAACAAAGATCTAAATTTTTGTCCCTATGTGATAATAATAAATTTTTCTTTCTTTTTTTATTTTTTTGAGGAAGATTAGCCCTGAGCTAACATCTGCTGCCAATCCTCCTCTTTTTGCTGAGGAAGACTGGCCCTGAGCTCACATCTCTGCCCATCTTCCTCTGCTTTATATGTGGGACACCTGCCACAGCATGGCGTACCACGTGGTGCTATGTCTGCACCCGGGATCCAAACCAGCAAACGCTGGGCTGCTGAATTGGAATGTGTGCACTCAACCGCTGTGCCAGTGGGCCAGCCCCTGATAGTAATAAAATTTTCTTTCTGTGCTATATTCAAAGCTTTTATTTAAAGATAACTGCACAGACTTTCTGCTCTTCTTATGGCTCCTCCTCCTCTCCAGCATAAACACCCAATAGCATCACACGCATGATTTGATAGTAAACATCCTTATTAGGCATGGAGTATAAGAAAATCATAAGATTTTAGATTTTGAGGAAAAGTTAGAGAACACCTAGTCCCATAATCCTTAAGGTTTTTGGCTAATACATCCCCATATGAATCTGATGAAATTTCTGGACCCACTCTATAGAGCAATGAAAACATGAATATTCTTTTGGCTGGTGTTAATTAATTGACTGTATGTACCAGGGACTCTGCCAGGCACTGGTGAACAAACGCAGACGTTCCTAGTGGGATTTACAATCTTGTGAGAAAGAAATACATTAATCAAGTCATCACACACGTGATTTTACCATCAGATAAGTACTCTCAACTAAGCTTTACAAGAAGCTTCAATGTCTGTCAGATCCATGCAGCCCAATATTAACAGCTGTAAACTATTAGTACTTTGATGACTATCCAGGAAGGTTAGATCTTTCCAAAATTTCTATGTTGAAGCCCTGATCCCCAGTGTGCAGTATTTGGAGGTGAGCACTTTAGGAGGTAGTTAGGTCATGAGGATGGAACACTCGTGAATGAATGGGATTGGTGCCTTTGTAAGAGGAAATGTGAGAGAGAGGATCGAGTACTCTCCACCGTGTGAGGACACAATGAGAAGCAAGCCAGGAAGGGGGCTCTCACTGACAGAGTCTGATGGACTTAAACGTGGGCTTCCCAGCCTCCAGCACTGTGAGAAATAAGTGTTGTTTAAGCCACCCAGTCTATGGTATTTAGTTGTAACAGCCTGGGCAGACTGAGAGAGGTGGCTGAGGAGAAGGTAATCAGGGGAAGAGAAGTTGTAAAGCCCCTCAGACAAAAAAAACCCAAGTTTGCAGAAGTGCTAAGGGAATCGGAAACATGCAAATGGGAAGAAATGAAGCAAGTTCAGGGTGATGGAAATGCTGGCCTCAAAGAGAAAATGACATGAGGAGAGGCTGAAGAGGGGTGTGGCATGGCTGCTGCTAGAAAATTGAAGTCCCTACAGCCATTTAAAGTATTTTCAGTTTTACTCTAATTACAATGGGAAACCATTTAATATTTTTTTTGTTTAGAGATGTGAAACGATCAATTTAATGCTAATATACCACTGTGGCAAGAACAGTTTTAAAAGATCAAGAGAAAACAATCACACATGCCTGAAAGTTTTTATATCCCTTCCCACTCCAAACTCGGTTACACGCTCATTTTTCTTTACAGATCTCATTTGCAGATGAGGAAACTGAAGTAGCAATGAGTAAAGGGGGACTGGCGCTGGCTGCAGCTACATAGGCAGGGGCAGGCTAAATAAAGAAAGGCTTTATGTATCACGATAAGGAGTCTGGGCTTCATTCAGAAAGGAAAAGGAAACCACAGAGTGACAATGATTTCACTAAACTTACTCACGATTTTCACTTGGTGCCTAGTATGTAACAGGCACTATGCTAGGTTAGAGGACATGTTTATGACTAAGATAAGCAAGGACTGAAGAAATAACCAGAATGCGTTAGAGAAAGATCACTCTGTCATCAGCATGAAGAATGAATTATATTTCAATACTCCAGAGGAAGAATGATGAGGCCAGAATAAAACAGAGGACAGAGAGATTTAAAATATATTAGGGATATAAAATTGCTCTTTCCTAATTGATTGATGCAAACAACTAATATTTTGAATTAAAACATTTAAAAGAAAAAAAGAAATAAATATATATACAAAAGCTATGTGTGTGTTTAAGTAAGGAATCTGAGTCCAAAAAGCATACAAAAGAAGGAAGCTAAAGAGATAAGCAGAACATTGATTTCACAGCATTTGACAAGCAGATTGAACTCAAACACTTGTGATCTAGCTTTTTTGAAAATCAAGGAAAATGAAGTGAAAAGCTCAGGAAAGGCAGAAGAAAAGCAGAACTTCTGCTTAGATTTGGAACCACCGAATACGTGAACTTTAGCATGGTAGACGAAGAGAAATTCTATAGAAATCCATCACCTGCCACCTCCATAGATCGTGGAGGATTGAAAAAATAGAAACAGAAAAGTCTTGCCAGATATTCTGTAATCAGAGCTGGCCTCACACAGGTTTGAAGCCAGGAATCCCACCATTGCATGTGTGAAAATGCTCGAGCCAAATGTGTAGTTAAAATTGTTCCTTCCTAGACGTGCACACAGACATGAGAGAGAGGTAATGCCAACCCTCTCCGGGGTAAGCGACTTTAAAGCAGGCTTAAAAGCCTTCTCATTGGCACATTATTTCTTATAGCAAATTTTCAGAAAACAGCAAATAAAAGATATCCCATATGCAATACAGAGCAGAACGTTCAAAGACTTCCAAATATTGAATTATTGCATATGGAATATAAAATAAGTATATTCAGTAAAATTTTTAAAAGAAGAATTGATAATGTGAGAAAAAACTCAAAAGACTATAAAAATGACAAAGCTAATCAAAAAATAGCTGTAAGTACAAAATATAATAATAAACTGAGAATACATGTTAGATTGCTCTAATAGACAAATACAAATATCAGGATAGTGGCTCTTTCTAAGGCGGAATAGAATGGGACTAGGTAGGGAGAGTCACAATAGACAATTTTTTTCACACTCAGGGTACAGCATTGTTTATCATTTTTCATATATATGACTTTCTTTTGTATTAGTATCTAATAAAAACAAGTTTTTAGGGATGTTGACGGAATTTGGTTGCAACTGGCGGCAAAGAGATGATTTAGAATGACTCCTAGTTCAGTCAACGGGTTTCCAGTTCAGTCAATGAGGTAAATTGTGTTTTTATTTACAGAGATAGCAAGGGTGGCAGGAGGAGCAAGTTTGAAGGAAATGCTTTTAAGAGACTGTCTTTGCAGTGTCTGTGGAGCATATAGGTAAAGACACAGAGGGAGTAGTTAGAAGCATTGGTTGAAAATTCGGTAAAGATATAGATGGAAATCAAGAACGTTAAAGACATGTTTATTGAAACACAAACCTAGGACCCATAAAGAGGGAAAAGAACCAGCATTTCTGTGTTGCTCAGAGTCCTGACAATCACCTATTGTCCCAATCCATAAACCAGGATTTTGAAGAGAGTTTTACGTTATGAGTTTGGGCAGGGTGCAGAATCAGTAGAAAATGTTGAGGCACTGGGAGGACCCTGAACAGTGGGAAGATCATACCACTGCTGGTCCTGAAAGGCAGAGTGTTACAGGTGGGCAGGCAGTACTAGGACCACAGAAATGCAGGTGCCTAACTAGCCTTGTAGCACGTAGCAGGGGAGGATGACTTCTAGGAAGCCTGGGTCATGAAGACTGTAGCAGTCAGGTCAGCCCCAGCAGGAAGGGCAGGGCAGAGGACAGTGACCAAGTTTAAAATGGGAAGCAACTGATACCTGCACAGGTTGAGAGTAGAACCTGGTGGAACTTTAATATTTAAAAAATGATAAAGGATTAAAGAATGAGAACCACTAACTACTGGAAATGTGATTACCTACACTGTCACAATCAAGTTATCTTTATCAATGATTATCAGCTTGTTCAGTTTGCACTCAATCTCTTAAATACCTTTTAATCAGTGAAATCCCAGTAGAAAATCTGATTGGCTTAGATCAAATAAAACCAGAAATATTATTCTTTTTTGGTATTTCTCAACTTACTCTTCTCTGACCCTCAGGTTGCCTTTCTTTGCAGGCAGTTTCCAACATGTGGCCGCCTAACCTCCACATGAGAATGATGACGTTCGGCAGCTCTTGCTCTCTTCCGTGTCTGACTGGGTAGGGGCAATGCCACATGGATGGATTTGTACTGGGCCTAGGCCAATCTCTTGTTTCCCATTTGCCTGCTGACAGGTTTTATGAAGGACACTAAGTGCACAGTTGCCACCTCGTTTGTGAGCTCAGTTGCCATGACCTGCCATGTGCCTTTCCGAGTCTGAGCTCATTTACTGCCGTTTCCTTCTCTGCCAAGAAAGGTTAAGGTTATTTTATGGCTGTGCAGATGATTGCCTCCCACTTGGTACCATCTATATGGTCCCTTGGTATCTCAAATAGCTTCTTGAATTATACTTTCCAGTGGTTTTGGATGTCTTCCTGTGCTGTTAGCACTTTACCATCTGCTGTCCTGATGCCACTGCAGTCTTTGGGTAAAATTCAGTGTTTACAAATCCCTTTGTAACGTTTCTAGCTACCTCTTGTTTCCAATATTTTTTACTACATTGATTGTTATTATTTTTATCTCTCATACTTGGTTTTTAATTTTTCCCAAGCATTTTCTGGCATTTTAAAGAAAGAAATCATTTTGTTAAATGCTTCCTGCTAACATATGTAGCCAATGCTCTCTAATTGATGTAGTTCAAATGTATTGCAAATATTTATTGAAATGAAAGTGATAGCCAATTTATATCCACTGGGCTTACAAATTTATTGGTCTCTTAACATTTTATGTAGTCAGCTCATAAATAAGCTCCATGCATCTAAGTTGTCATGGTTTAAGATCTTTTTTTGAAATGCTTTATTTTTCAAATCTTGAATCCATCCCAGCCTATGTTGACCATTTTACTTTGTTGTTGTTGTTTTTATTTAGAATGATGTTCAATGGACACATAATATTGATATCCTCTATGCTTTAAAGTATTTAATCATTAAACTACTACTAAAGGAACATAAATGCCTACAAATCTTTGAAAGCAATTATCACTTTATTTACAGTTCTTTCTCTCAAACTATCACTACTGACAGCTCCCTGGAACATATTTAGACATGCCTGCCACTTTCATCAGAAAAATCTATTGCTTCAAAATTGAACAAAAAAATATTTCTGTTCCTGACAAGATGAATTTATGTGCTACCCTTCCCCACACTGGAGCTACACAAAATAAATGTCTTTGTGGTTTTTATTACCGTCACCTTTACCCATTCTTCTTTTTTCACTAATAGGAGCTAGTTGTAATGGGGAAAATTCATGGTCATAAATAAAAGTGATGTGGTGACACATGTTACCAAGTATTGTAGAAGTACTTCACAGAACCCAAGGGACATTTTCTAAAATGCTCCAAAAATTACAAGTGGTGACAAAACCATCTGGATTAAAATGATTATATCTTCACTATAAAGTAATTTTGTCATTGCTAAAGAAAAGCACTAATTCATCAGAACCATTCGATTTTACTTCACATTCTCTATTTTTCCAAAATGAGAATTTCCTGTCACGGCTGCCTATAGCAATACCTACTGGATTATTCTCTCTTGCTTACATGTATAGGAAAAATAGGGATTCAAAAATGATATACCTGAGTCATTCTGAGCTAGCACACTTTGTGTTACTTCAGTTACCCCTCTCAAAGAACTCAGAACAAAACAAATAAAATGAAAAATAACTAGGCATTGAACCAAGGCTGACAGGTCACTATCTCTTCTTTTTGTTTCCACACACCTCTGGTTTCAGTTCAAGTCTTCTGGTTTTCGTTCAAGTATAACTAAACTAAACAGGTGAAGTCAAAAGGTGTTTTTTTATCATACAGTTTAATAGCCAAATGATACTGATAATACTGCTATATCATGAGGCGTATGATACAAACATGAACATAATATTGAGTCTTGAATTTTAGTTAAGGACAGAAATAGTGCTTGTGAATTGAAAGTTTAAGTGAAACAAACTTTCATTTTGTACTGAAACAAACATCTCTAGAGATTTAGCAAAATAAGAAAGTAATTTGAAGTGTCTATCTGATAAATATAATTAAAAGCACTAAAACTACTAGCTATTAGAAACGTTTTATTGGTTGTTTTCAATGCTGTCTGTTCATGCTACATCATACGCACTTGAAAAGGCTTCAGATCTAAGAACTGTTCTCAGCACACTGCAGACCACACCCCCTGATTAGATTCATAATACTAGTTAGGGGCAAACCAAACAGCATTTTGTATTAGGTGATGTTTCTTATTCACTCTTCTCTCATAGGTGATTTCTTGTGGTAACTCTTACTTATCGAAAGTATGTATTTATCCTATATTGGTGAATCATTTCAAAAGCAAAATGAAAATGCCCATACTCCTAATTAGAAACTTGAAAGTTATTGGCCGTGCTTTTATGTCTGTCACTCCTAACAATTAAATATCCTTAAAAAAAAAAAAATCACATGTCCCAAATTGCCTAAAATGGCTAACACGTCTTTATTTCCGTAGCCATCCTCTCTCTTTAAGATCTCCTTACATTTTCCCTCCCTGGAGTTCTAAGATCACAGATCTTGCCTCTTGGACTTCACTAAACTGCAGATTTGGTTGTGCCATCCCTTAGCTTAATACTTCCATGACTGAAAAATCATAAATAAATGAATAAAAATCTTTATATTAGGAGATCACTTATTGCCTGACTCTTATCTGTATCTCTTGTCGCTTCTTTCTCCACAGTCTCAAATCCACCCTGTGATTTTGCATGCATATCTACTCCACAATGCTCTGCCCCCATGCCCCTCAGCTCCAGCTGCATGTTTACGGAATGCAACTTTGATCTTGCCATTCTCTTTCCTTTTTCTTTGATGCTTGTCTTATCTCTTATTTGTTTAGTTATTCCTAGTGGCCTAAAGAAGTAATTTTATAGCAAATATCTGAACAACTCAATGTATTCTTGACACTGTTGCCTATTTTTCAGCTTTACTATTGGTACAGTTGGGAATATATCTCTATAGAAATATTTATCAGTAAAGGAAACCTTCTTTTTCCGACGCTTCATCTTAAAGAGAAAATCATCCTGCTGTTGCCATTAAGCATTTCAACTCATGTATAAACATTCTGTTAACTTCAAACAGCATCTTTAAAGTTAGCTCATAGTTGTGAAACGGTTGCACATTTTCCGTCTTTCTAAAGATTAAGTTGCATACTGAATTGTTTTAACGCACTACGGAAAACATTAAACTGTTTAATTCATTATTTGAACACTTTCATTACAGTAATAACAGTTTAACACCCTGCAGTGGCAATTCTGAATAGAAAATTAAGTACATATTTGTGTTAGCTTAGGTAATTTATATGTTAGATGATCCAATCATGGTAGACAGGATATTGTTCTTCAGAGAGAGGGATGTGCTTTCAAGCAATTAGTTTAAATGCATCAAATCAATACAGGATATTGTTAGGTTAATTTCCCATTTTTCTATTTAATTGATTGAAACATTTTCCCATGGAATTTTAGTGTAAACTTTATCAGCATGAATCAGGAAAAGAGTGTATAGATAATAAAAACTTCCCAGCCACTCTATTTTTGCAAGATGTAACCTGCAAGGGAAAAATCCTGCAGCTACAATAAATATTCAATTAAAAGTAGCTATGCCAATAAAACCAGAAATGAAACATAGCGTCCTTGTGTTAATTTTATCTGTCATGAATTAAAAGAAAAGAAGAAAGTCTTTGCGTGTGATTTTTTTTAATTTGTGAATTTCATTTAACGCTTAAGGGTTTCACAAGTTAATATAAATTGAAATCTATGCACCATCTACCTGTATCTACGTCTACATATATAAAAGACTGAAATCTCTATCTATATAAAATCTACATCAAAAGCTTCTAATTTTTGAAATTATGATGCTTCAAATATATTCTAACGCTTATTTTTTTTTTATCACATAGCAAGAATAAAGCTTACTTGTGATGGGAAATTACAAAATGTTTAATTCGTAAATAGATAGAACCCTAAATAGCATATCTGCACCTACTTTTCTAATTTAGGCTTGTGGTTTGATTGACTGTAGTAACTAATCATAAATGCTATTTTAAAGAAAATTTGTATTCCTTAGTTCATGGCCTATTTTACACCAGTTGGACACTTTATATGTTTCTATTTAATTGATTCGAATTCCCAGGAAGGAAACTCTTTGTTCTCAAACTGTTAACATAAATGTCTTTCTTTAACTGAATGTCTTGCTTTGGGAGAACAGAATCAAAAGGGTCAACCTGCTCCTCATACAGTTACATTCTTTCCTGTATTCTGTTTCTAACAATGAGTTCATGGTTCAGGCTATGGAATGGTACAGAATAATTTATTAGTATTCTATTTGTGATTATGTAAACTTGAAAGATAGAAAAAGAAAGATAGAAAAGGAGAGGAATAAGTTTGTTTAAGAACTGCATGTGTTGTGACAAGCACACAAAAAACTTTATGTTAGATACTGTGGTCCTCATTTTTTCCCTAGTGTGATAAGCACTCTCTCTCTTAGAAAGATCAAGCAATTGAGGCAATGATATTTTGTCCCCAGTGCTCATGGCTGAGTTGTAATACTAAAGAGACCAGGGAGTAGCCAATGAGGCACATTCCCTTCTTCTAATGCCAGGAGCTGATGTCACAAAAGATTGTCTCCATAAGGAACCTCTGTGCTGATCAGTCTGTTTTCAGAAGATGCATTAAGACATCATTTCACCTATTTAGCTTTCCTTGGAACAAGAACTTTTGATTATGATCTGAAGCTATGCTACCAAGTAAGGTAGTGATTATCCATGTGTGTCTACTTAAATTTGAATAGAATTTTAACATTCTGCTTCTCAGTCTCACTAGCCACATTCCAAGTGCTAACTAGCCACGTGTGACTAGTAATAGAACGGTTAAGAGAACATTACGATTATCGCAAAAATTTGAAGTGGATGGCCTCCTCTAGAGAATTCACTAACATCTCATCCACTTAGTGATTACCCCAGAGACTTAAGGCAGAATCAATGATAATTAGGCCCTTGTAACTACTACTGTGTGCACCTTATGATCAAATAAGACTCATTTAAAAAAAAATTTGTACTTATATTCATTTATTTTTACTTACTATTTTAAATTTACAAAATGAAAAAACATATGCTCACTCAAACAAACAAAAAATCAAATGAAATAGCAAAGAATTGACGAAAGTAAAAAGTGAAAGATTTTTCTCTCTCCTACCTTATTTTTACCCCTCAGTTGGAAATTTGGCTAAAAGTGTGGCATTAATCATTTCAGACCTACATTCATCTGTCTAGCTACTATCTATGCATTCACATAGCATAAGCTATTAAGGATAAAATAATGTGTGCATTTTTCTCCCATGTGGATCTGGTAAGTAAAAAATTTTTCCAGGAGAATTCTGTACTTAGAAAAATGAGTTAGATAAATTTTGGGTTTTATGCTACCATTTTAAAATAGTTTGGTACATGTACCTCCAAGACCAGTAACTGAGTCGCCCTAAATGGAACACTTCTTTGATCTGAAATGATTCTGTGACAAAGTGACAAACTTGTCTAGCTTTTTGCTCAGAATATTCAAATGACTGGATCAACTTTTCAGGTTATCATCTTAAAGGGCAGCAAAAAACAAACACATTAATTTCAATAATACACGAAAACCATGCTATCATTGTCTTATCTACTATCAGAAAAGACAGTTTGTGCTACCACATCCTTAAATTTTAAACAAGGCCAACAACAGAATAGTTAGTTGTGCTTCCACTCGAGAACTGCCAACTCTTTCTTCATCAGAGAGTTTGTCCTCAGCTTATATTTGGCATCAGGCTTTTGCCATTCAATAACCATAGCCAGGGAAATCATAAAGAAAAGCAGCTATTGGTTAAGGGAGAACTAAAATAATCTATATCAAACTTTGGGGTTCTTATAATTTCCACAATTTAATTTTTTTATTATTTCACATATAGACAGAATCATATATTACACAGGCAGCCATTCAAATCTCTATATATGAGGCTATCCACGTGATAAAGAAATTACATCTTCATATCTCCCTTCTTAGACTCCAAAAGTCAGTCTCTCAGAAGTATATCCTGAGTCTAATTAAATTGTAAATTTGAAATCCCCAATGAATCAAGATCTTCCCAGCCAAGCTGCAGATTTTATGAGTTTCAAAAATGAACACATTTTCAATTAGAGTGGGTAAAATGTGCTACTTTTTTCCTATTGGCAAATAGCCAGAATATATGCATTTCCCATTACACATGCATGACTCTTAGAAGAGGAAGCAAATTTAATGGAATTGATGCCATTTTAAGGGTTGTGTGGATCCCATAGGATTTCCCTGCTGTGGAAGCAAATGGGTGAATGAGTGATTAGATGGGAATTTGGGGGGTAATGCTGTGCTGCTCAATACAGGACTGTCAATGGTGATGATAATTAAATAGAGAAAAATATAATACTTGAAAAAAGTTAAAGAAATGATAAAAACCACAGTTTATAAGAGCATGAGAAAACAAGCACTATTGCATTATTGATGGGAATTTCAACTGGTACAATTTTTGGGACCAAGGGTGGATAATGTTAAAAAGGTCAAAATAAATAATAGAAATTCTCTTTGACCTAGAAATCTCTCTCCCAGGGATATATTTTAAGATACGTTAACACAAGTATAAAAAGAAATTATTGCAGTATTTTCCATAATAGCAAAATCTCTGAAACAGCCTACATGTACCACAGTGCACAGGTGATAGAAAATTAAATCCTGGCTTTATGAAGAGATTCTTAAGGAGGGGCTTCACATCAAAACTGACCAATGTGAGAATGTTTTAATATATTGATATTTTTTATGTTTTACTACATATCATTCTATAACCACGCCATATAGTTGTTTTAAATAATATCTATATCGTGCTAATTTTATGGGATCACCAAAAGTACATTACTTTACAAAAAAAAAAAAAAAGATGAGCTTTCTTTCTTTCTCTTTTAGACAAAAGGAAGGATGCGCACTGAATTTTATACTTTTAAAATTTTATTCCATAAGTTTACTCTAGAAGCCGTTAACTTCCTGGTTAACTAGAGGAATTGAGAGTATGGGTTGATGGGTAGGAAAAAGAATACTTCCATTGTTTATGTGTTGTTGTTGTTGTTTTCTTTTTCGTCGTGTGCCTTTATTATTTTTTTAATAAGATTATTTATTTTACTATGAAAACAGAATTCCAGCAGAGTCAGCTTCCTCAGTCAAGCCCTAGGATTTTGCTGCTGCCTAAAGTTTATGGCACAAGGCCCAGGACCTGAGGGGACTGATAACTCTCTAATCCCACACCTTCATTCTTCCTTCCCAGCTCAACACAATGACTTTCCTACCGAGGACCAGTGTGCAGGAGACAGGAGGTTAATAAAAATCTTCTCTTTAAGGTCATGGTTCCTGGAAAACTGAGGCCAGTTTTCACAGATTGATACTTAACCATGAGTCCCCATTGGAGTCATCAGTAGAACGTTTTAAAGGTGGGTATTCATTGGCTTCCTCAATGGAAACTCTGATTCAGTGTGCCTATGGTATTTTGATTATTTCTAGACAAATAACATAGAAATAAACATTTTATTAGAAGAAACTGGGTATGGTAATGTCCAAAGGTATAGAACATTAAGGAAAATACCTTACTATTTTATTTAAAATATATATAATGATGCTAGTGTATTACATTTTTGTGGTTCTCAATATGCACAAAATTGTCACATTTATTATTTCTTTTAATTCGCAAAAATACTTTAAGAACTAAGTATTCTTATTATTTCCCTTTACGATGAGTGCAGCCCAGGGAAGTCTACTGACTTGCTCAAATCCAAATGGTAGCAGCAGGCATATGCAGTTTTCCCCTACCTTTAAATTCATTGCTCTTCCAGCTCAGCACATCTGCCTCCCATTTTCAATAATGAATAAGTAGTCTTTGATTTTCTGGGATTCTATGAATAGTAGGTAATTTTTATTGCTTGTCAAATCTTTCTGGCCTTGCTACTTCATTCAATCAAAGTTTAATAATGTGACCTCCTTGAGGTATACTATTAGAAAATAAAATTAATTAGTTGAAGCCCAGTGGTGCAGATAACCTAACTACTGAAACAACTAGCTTTCCCTCAGGACATGGACTCTATACAGGGCTAATTTTGAAGCCCAGATTTCTTTTTTTCCAATGGAAAAATAATTCACATTCTTTTAATAGACGACTGCATGAGAAATTTATTTTTAAATATGCTCTTTAAAGGTTAAATTGATGTTAAGCTGGTTTTCTAAACGAATACACCAGATGAATCTTCAAGAGTGGGGACAGCTGTCTGTTCATTCACATCACACTCCCGACAGCGCTCTCTCTAAGACACGCTGGCAGCAAACCGGAAATCGGTGTCAGCCAAATTCCCACATTTCAGAGGCTTGTTGATGAGAGCAGAAGAGTGTCTCGACAAGGAGGTGTGGGTGGGTGATTGAGCCGGTGGATACGGAGCATCACAAACTCACACTGGTTTAATTCTAGAGAAGGACTATTTTTATGTCTAGTTTTTATGTTTTAGATAACTATTGCAGAAGCTACTGCCTCAAGAATGGAAACAAGTTTACTAAACAGTGAGTTGTGATCTGAAAATTCAGCAATCGCATTAAAAACTTTCATAAGCTCAGCTGGTCTTTAGAAGTACAGACAAGGCAGTAAAAAAACATATTTTAGATTTAAGGACTTAAGCATTTTGGGCATTTCAAACATATGTTTCAGAGTATTTTGCAAGTCCTGAAATGTCTTGGTTTAATAAAACATTCTAACCCATGATTTTTATGATATATAGACAAAAATGTATGATGCATATTCAATGTCTCATTCAAATTTGATCTAAATACTAATAATTTAAATTATGCTCTGCATTATTATTAGTATGTGTACACTGAAGGAACATTAATTTGTTTTCTCAGTTCAAACTTTGATAAATACTATTTTCCCAATGGTGTTGCAAACTGGTAAAATATTTTGAGACACATTTACCCATGATGCTTTCTTACAAGTCCTCCCCTAGGCCCTACAAAATTTGTTTTCTGCATGACCATTTATTGTTTTGTCATATATTATTTCCTCTTTGGCAGTGATTTATTTTTTTAAATGATATTATAAAAATAAAACTACAATATTTATTAAGTGATTTTAAAAAAAATCTCTGTTTAACCTAAGAATACATTTTTGTATTTCCATTCCTGTAGCCATTAAGAGTAATGACAAAAAGAAGGAGAAAGCTAGTAAACTTCAATGTTTTATAAATTAAATTCCTTATATTCCCTAGCCTATGGTTAAGAATAATGACGATTTTGAGATGCCCCATTAAAACTAATACACTTCCTGAAATCTGTCACCTCTACTTTGCTTTACTGCCTTTTTTCCTTAAGATATCGTCTCTCATCTGACATGTTGCAGTCCCGCTCATCTTCCCGCAAAGATTTCTGTGTTTCGTCAGAGTATTATCTCTGTCCAATGCGTTCTGAAAGCCCTTTGTCCTTCCCTTAGTATACTGGAAACACTGTACTTTGCCTTTTTGGTCACCAGATATAGTCAGCTTTGGATGGAGCTCCTGGAGTTGCTTTATCTGTATCCCATTTTCCTCTCTCTTTTTTTTTCTTTTAACCATTCAGCCTATCCTGAGGATTCCAGTTCTATCCCGCCCGCTTATGTCAAGGTTACAATCAGGTAGGCAGCTATCTTTGTACAAATCTTGATAGAGGGGCACTATAGATATAAAGTTAGATTCTTCAAATTCTTTAGAGAGATAGAGATACAGCCTATAAAGCAAAAGCAAAGTTCTGGAAGGAAAGGATTAAGCAGAACAGGCTGTAAGACAGTATCCCCAGTTATGGGGGAGAGGGTGAGTCTGTGAAAGAATGAAGGCGGCTGACTCAGTCTAATCTCCTTATAAATGTGCTAATGACAGATCTAGCAAGCAACGGACGTTTCATATGGGATTCTTCAACAGGATGCACTTGGTTTCCTAAGATTTCTTTTTATTTTAATTAAGATATAATTGACATATAACATTGTGTTTGTTTCAGGTGTACAACATAATGATTGGATATATGTAAATATTATAAAATGATTTCCACAATAAGTCCAGTTAACATTCATCACCACGCATAGTTACAATTGTTTTTCTTGTGATGAAAACTTTGAACGTCGACTCTCTTAACAACTTTCAAATATTCAATACAGTATTGTTAACTATAGTTATCATGCTGCACATTATATCCACAGAACTTATTTTATAACTGAACGTTTATATACCTTTTGATCATTTTGCTCACCCCCCACCTCTGGCAACCACCAATCTGTTCCCTAGAATTTCTTACGGAAAAAAAGAAAGCTTTGGGCTCTGTAGATAAATGGCACATGGCTCATTGGAAAATATCGTATAAGCCGTGCAATGAACTGAATGTAAGAAATGTGTCATGATAAAATGGCTCTCTTGTGACAAGTGACGTCAATTGTATACATGGCTTAGAGGTCCATGTCTTAGTTTTCTATTGCTACTGTAAAAATTCACCACAAACTTAGCGACTTAACAACATAAAGTTTTTAATCTTACATTTCTGTAGGTTCAGAAACCTGATACAGGTCTCACTGGGTTAAAATCAACCTGTCAGCAGGGCTGCGTTCCTTTCTGAAGGTTCTAGGAGAGAATATTTCATGGCCTAGTCCAGCTCCTAGAAGCTGCCCACATTAATTCATGGCCCCCTTTCTCCACATGCTCTCTGCACTCTGCATCTTCCTTCTTCCACTTTTGAAGACCCTTGTGATTACACTGGGTTCACCTGGATAAGCCAGGCTAATATGCAAATCATAAAGTCAGTTTGTCAGGAGCTCCCCTGAGCTGCCAGGAGCCAGAGTAGTCAATTAAAAACAGCAAGCCAAAATTAAAGAGTAAAGTCTTTAATCACTTACTGTAATCTTGTAAACAAGAGTCTAAAACTGGGGAAAGTGTAGACTTCCCTCTCTCCCATCTTAGCCCAAGGAACGGCATAGCTGGGGAGGCTCAGGCAGGTTAGCACAGATGTGAGGGCTCTCCTGCTGCCGAGGGAACCCCAAACAAGAGGCTCTGGCAATTTTATGGACCTTGGGGAAAGGGGAAGGAAAAAGAGGGAGGTCTAAGAGTAGAAAAGTACTGATTACTGAGGCAGAGCTGGGAAAAGTGTCCCTTCAAGGTTTCCTCCTCCTCCTTCCATAAGGGGGCCTTGTGAGAAGCACCTGAAGTCCTCTGCTGGAGAGACCTCGGAATGCAGTCTCTGGAATTGGAACGCAAAAATAGAAGCACGGCTAGCCAGAGGGCTCTGAGTCCTTGACTGCTCTTCTTTCCAGAGACTACAGTGCGTTGGCTGTGCATCATGTCTGAGGTAGGGAGGGCAGCTCTCTTCTGTGAAAAGCCTGCCGGGTGAAGCCTTTGTAATTGCCTATGGTTAGGTCTGAAAATCACACACAGGTATTTTGGCCAGGAGCCAGGTACCTCACAGCTGATTGGCAAGCATCTACAGTCTTAATGCCTACTTTCTATGTAACATACCATACTCACAGATTCTGGGATGTAGGACATGGACACCTTTGGGGGGGCTATTATTCTGGACCATAGCTGACACGTTAATCTGGGCCAGCGTGCATGCTTTGAGGTCAGCAAAGACTCAGAGAGCTGCAGTGACATACCGAGACCTATCCCTGCTCAGCCACTTCCTCATGATGACGTATATGCTTAAAATGAGGCATAGAGCCTGATCTGGGAAAGAGCTCTTATTTGAGTGATTCTGACGTGGCAATCTGATTCTCTGTGTTATCTAAGATGACTTACAAATCATGGCCTGACCTGGGTCTCATTAACTCTTGAATTTCACCTATCACGACCCCCAATTCTGGACCAGCTACACTGGCTGACCTGCTGCTCTGCAAAAATGCCAGGCATATTCCCACCTCAGGGCCTTTGCACTTTCTGTTGCTTCTGCCTGGAAGGCTTTTCCCTTCACTTCCTCCAAGTATCACTCAAAAGTCATCTTTTTAGTGATGTCTTCCTTGGTCCTATATAAAAAATTGCACTTCTTACAGCCAGTATGCTCTGTCCCACTTCCTTACCTTATTTTTATCCCCAATATTATCAAAGCTATTCTATATAACTTACTAATTTATCTTGTTTTATTTTAGTTGCTTCTTTCTCATTCACTGCTGATTCACCAGTATTAAAAACTGTTCTTGGAACATAGTAGACTCCAATAAATATTTGATGAATTAACAAATATAACACACAAAAAACTTTATTTGCTAATATTGTTTTAATCTCACAGCATAATGTTTATATGTAACAATTGTTTCCTGTCATTGATATTAATACCAGGAAGCTAGAGAGTTAAAGAGAACAGAGTTATTTTGTCATCTTATCATTATATTGGGCAGGTAACTATGTGTTTGATGAAGGATATTGATGATTCTCTCTTTCTGAAGCAACAGAAGCTGCCAATCATCTTATTGTCTAAATAGCATGTACTCCAAACACGTAAATATTTGGAGTCCATATTTTGGTACAGGACTCTCCAGGTTTAAAGATATGTCAAACTGAACACTGGCAAGTACTTCAGACTCAATATATACAAGAATGTTGTAGAAACATCTGGCGGTCAGGCCTACTGGGTCTTCTTTCCTGTGGGGAACGTGGGAGACCAACACTTTCTCACTGTCTGATGTGAAGGCATTGAGTGGTTCTACACCAAAATTTTTGAGATGCATTTAAAACAATGCTTAGAGACCAATTTATAGCTGAAGATGCCTGTGTTTACTTTTTTAAAAGAAACATCTCAAAACTAAAACCACATCTTCTTCCTTAAGACCTTGGAAAAGAAGAGCAAACAAAACTGGTACCACGCAAGAAATACATAATAAAGAATAGAAAAGATATTAATGAATATAAGAAAACAAGTTAGATAAATGATAGAGAAAATCATTGAAACCAAATGGTAATTCTTTGCAAAAGTCAACAAAATGACAAAACTTTAGCTAGACGAATGAGCAAGAAAAAATGAGAGAAGTCTTAAATTATAAAAATTGGGGAATTCAAGAGGAAATATCACCTTCAATCTACAGAAATAAAATGATTATAAGGGAATACTTATATGATTACGTGAATAACTGAATTCGTGTATGAATACATGGATAAGTTTATGCCCACCAGTTAGATTTCTATATAACTTGTTTGTTTTGTTTCAGATGAAGTGGACAAGTTCCTAAAAAGATACAAACCACCAAAATTGACTCAAGAAAAAAGAGAAAAGGTAAATTGACCCATAAAAAGAAAAGAGAATGTATTAATCATTTAAAAACTGCCGACAAAGAAAAGCCTAGGCCTAGATGGCTTCACCTGTGAACTTTGCCAAACAGTTAAGAAAGATTTAATACCAAATATTCACAAACTCTCCCAAAAAGTTAGAAAAAAGAATACTTCCTAGCTTATTCTGTGGGGTCACTATTATGTTGATTACGAAGTAGAAAAACACATCACACGCATAAAAAGAAACGTACAAACCAATCTCTCTTATGAATAAAGACACAAAAATTCTCAAACTACAAGCAAACCAAATGCCGTAACCAATAAAAAAAATTATACATGATAACCAAGTAGGATTTATTCTAGGAATACAATGTTGGTTTACATTTGAAAATCAATTAATATGATACAACATATCAATAGAATAAAGGCTAAAAACCTTATGATCATCTTAATACATGCAGAAGGAGGATTTGATAAATCCTACACTCCTTCATGATTAAAATTTTCCAATAAATTAGGAATTCAAGACAACTTCTTAGACCTGATAAAAAGATCTGTGAAATTTCCACAGCTAACATCATACTAAATGATGAATGATGAATGCTTTCCTGTAATATCATAACAAAAGAAGGATGTGTTCTCAAGCCACTTCGATATAGCATTGTATTGGAGGCTTTAGCCAGGTTAGTTAGGCGAGAAAATGAAATCAAAGGTAGCCAAATTGGAAAGGAGGAAATAAAACTATTTCTATTTGCAGATACAAGGATCTTGTATATAGAAAATTCTAAGGAATCCACTAAAATACTATTAGAACCAATAAACAAATTCAGTGAAGTTATACAATATAAGGTCAAGATATGAAATGAATTGTATTTCCATACATTAGCAATGAACAATCCAAAAACGAAATTAAGAAAATGTTCCCATTTTCAATAACATCAAAAATAATAAAATAATTAAGAATAAATTTTAAAAACAATGAAGGTTTGTCCTATCAAAATCTCAGCTGGTTTCTTCACAGAAATGGACAGGCTAAATTGATCCTAAAATACATATGGAATTGCACAGTATCCTAAATAGCTAAAACAATCTTGAAAAAGGACAAAGTTGGAAGGCTTATACTTCTTAATTTTAAAATTTACTACAAAGCTACAGCAAACCAGAGAGTATGGTACTGGCATAAGGATAGACAAATAGATTAATGGAACAGAACTGAACATCCAGAAATAAACTCACACTTTCATGGAAAATGAATTTTTGACAAGGATGCCATGGCTACTCAACAGGAAGAATGATCCTTTCAATGAATGATGCTTTGTGAATTATACATCCACATGCAAAAGAATGAAGTTGTACCCCTTCCTCACTCCATTTATCAATATTAACTCAAAGTGGTTTACAGGCATAAATAGAAGAACTAAAACTACAAAATTCTTGGAAGAAAATAGAGGAGTAAAACTTTGTAACTTTGGGATAGGACAATCCTTCTTGGCTATGACACCAAAAGCGCAGGAAACAAAAGAAAAATAAATAAATTGGAGTTTATCAAAATTAAATCTTTTTACTGAATGAAACACTACAGAGAAAGTGCAAAGACAACCCATAGAATTGGGAAAACTGCAAATCACCTATGTATGAAGAGACTTGTATTTAGAATATATAAAGAATATTTACAACTCAAAAATATAAACACAACACAATTAAAAATAGGAAAGGGGCTTTAATAGACATTTGTCCTAAGAGTATATACAAATTCCCAACAACCACATAAAGAGATGGCGAATATCATTAACCATCAGAGAAATGGAAATCTAAAACACAATGACATACCACTTCACTCCCACCAGGATGACTATAATCAAAAAGGCAAATAATAGCGAGTACTGACAAAGGTGGTGTAAATGGAACCCTCAAATACTGCTGGTGGGAATGTAAATAATACAGCTGTTTTGGAAAACAGTCTGGCTGTTTTCAAAAGCTTAAATATAGAATTACCATATGTCTCAGAAATTCTTTTCCTAGATACATACTCAAGAGAAATGGAAATACATGTTCACACAAAAGCTTGTACACAAAAGTTCAAAGCTACAATATTCATAACAGTCAACAGGTAGAGAGAACCCAAATGTCCATCAGCTGTCCAATGGATAAAGCAAATGTGGTATATCCACACACGGAATATTATTCAGCAATAAGAAAGAATGAAGTGCTGATACATGCTATGACATGAATGAACCTTGAAAATATTAGGCTAAGTAAAAGTAACCAGTCACAAATTACCACAGTTATTTGTTTCCACTTATTTAAGACTTCCAAATGGGCAAATCTATAGAGACTGAAAGCTGATTAGTGATTGCTTAGGGCTAAAAGGGTTAGGAAGAAAAATGAGAGTGATTGATAATGAATATGGAGTTTCTTTGAAGACAAAAATGTCTTAAAATTGATTGTTGTTATGATTGCCCAACTCCGTGAATATACTATAAATCATTGAATTGTATACTTTAAGTGGATGAATTTTATAGTGTGCTAATTACATCTCAGTAAGTCTATCTATAAAACAACAAAAAAGAGTAATTCTTATCAATAGACTGCATTGAAGTGACTTGTGTCACTTCTGGGCTGAAGCATTCAATGCCAGTGCAGAGTCCCCTGTGTTCTTATTGATGTATTGATCAGTTCATGCTGCGATAATACTGTGCAATAACCTAAGGTGTCTGCTTTCTGACAATGACATTGACTTAGTTTCTTGCTGAAACTGAGAGCCAGCATGAGATCAGCTAGGCTTGCATGTTCTTCGCTTTCAGTCTAGGACCACATTCTGAAGGGACAACAGCTCCTGGGGCATGCTTTTTAAGAAAAATGGCAGAAGGGCAAGGGGTCCTGCTAAACCACAAACATACATTTAAGGCCCCTACTTCATGTGCTTCTGCAGACATTCTAGACATTCTATTGGCAGATGCAAGTCGTATAGGCGAAGCCCAGAATCAGTAGGGATGGATAATCTATTTCACAGGAGGGAAGAGGACAGCATATATATTGGCTTAAAAACAATAAAATCCTCCACATTGTGTTACATAATGTAGAGGAGGCCTTTGTTGGTGTGATGGATGTGCAAGATTGAAGCAGTCTCAATGGTTGTCTATAGAAAACTGCTCCCCTTGGAGAGTTGATGGAACCCATGTGTTAGCTCAATGTTTGCTGCATGAAGCCGCCGAAATTTAGCCTATTCTAACAAATACAAATATTTTTGTCCTAATTTAATTCTCCTTCTTGACGTTCCTACTGGTATTAATTACTTTCAGAAATCTGGGCACAAAATGTTGGGATATGCTCAAAACATGCTTCTTTTTCTTTATTTATTTTCCCCAAATCTAGACAATTGATAATGTTCAGGTTCCATTTGCAAAATGTACCATATATTTGGCTTCTTTTTTCCTTTTCCTGTTTCTGTCCTACTTATTATTTCCTTTTTATATTTTGGTCCTTATTTTTGCTACTAATAGTTATTGTTAACATTTATTGAATGCTTATTGAGTCCTAGATACTGTCTTAATTATATATACTAAATCTGGGCATTATAATAATTAGACTTTAGAGATCAAATAAATTTCCTCTCAAAATATCAGTGGAAAAAAGTTACTGTGCAGATAAACTTTCCAAGACGCACCAACCAATACTGATGAAATAAACTCAAATTTCTCATTCCAGCAAAAAAGGCTACTATGAATGTGTGCTCAGCTACCTTGCACTTCACCCCACATTAAGTTGGTGATATCTTATTTGAGTACTATTATTCCTGTTTTTTTCCTGTTTTTCATCAAGATGGTCACTGACTGAAATACAGCAGGAGATCCATGATGACTTAGGATGAAAATGTAGTTCAGATTTCTTCTATTACATAAACTACATAGATTTTTTAATTCTTTTTTCTTTTTTTTTCTAGATTCTCTTCTTTCCAATCCATTCCACCAGTCACAAGATGGTCTTTAAAATGTAATTTTTCCAGTTTCATTGAGATATGTATACATATTTTTTTGCCAAGGAAGATTAGCCCTGAGCTAACATCTATGCCAATCCTCCTCCACTTTATATGTGGGCCACCACCACAGCATGGCTGATGAGTGGTGTAGGTCTGTGCCTGGGATGCAAACCCATGAACCCTAGGCTGCCAAAGTGTAGCATGCCAAACTTAACCACTAAACCACGGGGCCAGAACCTTGAGAGATAATTAATATACAGTACTGTATAAGTTTTTTCATCAAAAGTTAATAATTAGGGGCTGGCCTGGTGGCACAGTGGTTAAGTTCGCACATTCTGCTTTGGCAGCCTGGGGTGTGCTGGTTCAGATCCCGGGTGTGGACACGGCACTGCTCGGCAAGCCATGCTGTGGTAGATGTCCCACATATACAGTAGAGGAAGATGGGCAGGGATGTTAGCTCAGGGCCAGTCTTCCTCAAAAATAAATAAATAAATAAATTTTCTTAAAGTTAATAATTATACCTGTGAATGATTTCATTTTGCTTTCTTTCTACATGTCTGTCATTTATTCTTTTTGCTGCTTATTAGCACCTACACTAAAAAGTGGTAAGAAACAGAAGGTGAAAATTAAATTGTACAGTTTGCTACTTAAAATCTTTCATAGTAAATGATGCAAAATGATTGGCTAAATTTGTATTTCTGGGTTACCTTTGGATTTAATTTTTCTTTATGGCTTTTTCTCACTGGGGCCAGAGCCACATTGCCAAAAGAATACACAGCTTATGCCTATGGAGTGCTGTCACAGCACTTTTGAATAACTGATATCTGAATGAAACGGTGACTAAAATTGCAATCAACAGGATAGTAAATGACATTTGAAGACAAATGATCTTCACAAATGTTTTCACACAATAATATTTAACAACATATTTTTTCTATGAACCGTTAATTAAACCTAAGATTCCCTCCCCCAGATCCCATTACACACCACACATGTACACATACATACACAGATGTACACACACACATCTACACACATTCACATAGGAATCAGTAGCTTTTCCGACTCATGAGTGTCTCTAATAAAATAACCTATATGAAAGCACAATGAGTACTCCCTACAGGGAGTGAAGAATTTACGGGCATCATCCCCTTAGGTGCTACGCTGTGACTCTTAAAAATTAACTCTGTATCTATTAGAGCTAGAATAATGAATAAAAGATGGCTCTGTTAAGCCTAGAGAATGGGTTCAAGCCTAATTCTCTTGTAATTAAGTAATAAGGTCATAGCTTATGAGATCTTTTCACTGGGTTCTATAAAATATTACAATTGCTCTGCCTCTGTTTCGCAGCTTATTCTTCCTGCGAGACTGATGAGAATAACAAGAAGTAGACATCAATTAAAACATAATCTCAGACTACATTTCTGCTAGTATTTTAAAAGCATAAGAACAGTACTAGCCCAACAAAAAATGGTGAAGTAGACAAAGTTTTGTCTTCATCACCACTTTAAGCCTTATTTTCTGCATGTTTTCTGTATTGCAGCAATTGTTTAAATATAGATCTTACAGATTGTAAATATATACCTATGTGTGTATAAGCTGTACATTTTTGTACATTTTATTTGTAGTCTGTATTTTTAAGAAGATCATCCATCATGTTTTCACTTTCACCTGGGTGAACTTCTTTATGAAGTCTCATAGCTCTACGCCCATACTTATTATAGCATGCATTCTATTACTCTGTAAATTTATAATTTTATACCACAAATATAATGATTGCCAAGGGCTGTGGAAGTGTGGTAATGGAGGATTGCTATTCAGGAACTATAAAGTTTCAATTAGTAATCTCTTTCTTATAATCCATATAGTTGCAGTGCGTGGGAGAATAAATTCAAAGATTGATAGAGAAAAGAAAAAGAGGAACAAAAACAACATGAGACATGTAGAAAGCAAAACATAATATGGTAGATAGAAATCCAAGGATTTCAATATAACGATAAATATGAATGGATTGAATAATCTACTTAAAGGTAGGGATAGTCAAAATGGATTTAAAAAAAGCCAAGACGCAACTATATTCTGTCTTCAGGAGATACACTTTGGATTCAAAGATAAAAACAGATTTAAAGTAAAATAATGAAACAAATTTAGCAAAAGTGTGCAAACCTTGCACATCAAAAGCTATAAAACATTGTGCAAATAAATTAAATAATACCTAAATAAAAGGGAAGATATCTCATGTTCACGGGTTGGAGGACCTCATGGTATTAAGATAGCAGTACTCCAGAAATTGATCTACAGATTCAGTGCAATTCCTATCAAATTCCAGTTGATCATTGTGTGAAAAATTGACAAGTTGATTCTTAAACTCACAGGTAAATTCAAGAGACGCAGAATTACCAAAACAATCTTGGAAAGGAAGCACAGGGTTGTAGGACTCACACTTCCTGATTTCAAAACTTACAACTAAGCTACAGTATTCAAAACAGTGTGGCACTGGCATAAAGATGAGCATATGCATCCATAGAACAGAAGTCAGAGTCCAGAAATACATTGATTTTTGACAAGGGGGTCAAGACAATTTAATGGGGAATATAATATTCTTTTTAACAAATGGTGCCTGGATTACTGGACATTCACTGGAAAAAAATGATGTTTGACCTCTTTCCCATGCCACATATGAAAACTAACTCAAAATGAATCATAAACATAATATATATCTAACATAAGAGCTAAAACTATAAAACACTTAGAGAAAATATTGGGGTAAATCTTTATGAATTGGGGTTAAGCAAAGCCTTCTTAGATATAATATCAAAAGCACAAGTAACAAAAGAAACAGTAGACAAATTGGACTTCATAAAAATTAAAGCATTTTTAAGCAAATGGCAGCATCAAGAAGTGAAAAACAACACAAAATAGGAGAAAATAGTTGGAAATCATATATCTGATAAGGCACTTGTATCTAGAATATAAAGAATGCTGAAATTCAATATTATAGACCCTAACTAACCCAACTAAAAATGGGCAAAATATCTGAGTACGTATTTCTCTAAAGCACATGAAAAGATGCTCAGTCGCATTAACCTTCAGGAAAGTGCAAATCAAAACCACAATGAGATACCACTTCACATCCACCAGGATTGCTGTAATCAAAAAGGCAGATAATAACAAATATTCACAAGGCTGTGGGGAGATTAGAACCCTGCTGCACCGCTAGCGGGAGTGTAAAATGGTGCATCATTTTGGAAAGCAATCTGATAATTCTTCCAAAGTTTAATCATATATTTACCGTATGTCCCAGTAATTTCTATCCTAGATATATACCCAAAAGAAATGAAAATATATGACCACACAGAAGATTTTACATGAATATCCATTGCAGCATTTTTATAATAGGCAAAAGTGGAAACAACTGAAATTGACATTAACTGATACCTGAATAAATAAAATGTGATATACCCACACAGTGGAACATAATCTGGCAATAAAAAGAAATGAAGTATTGGTACACGCTACCACATGGATGAACTTTGAAAACATGTTAAGCGAAAGAAGTCCATCACAAAAGACCACATATTGTATTATTCCATTTATATGAAATGTCCAAATTAGTCAAATTTATAGATACAGAAAGTAGATTAGTGGCTGGCTAGGGCCCTGGGTATTAAGGAAGAAAAGGATTTTAAGTCTGTTTTAATGACTATGGAGTTTCTTTTAGGGATGAGAATGTTTAAAACCAATCATGATGATAGTTGCACAAGTCAGAAAAAATATGAAAAACCCTTGAATTGTCCACTTTAAATGGATGAATTGGATGGTATGTGAAATGTAGCTCAAAAAAGCTGTTAAAAAGTGTGCATAAAAGAGGTCACGGCTAAATAAATAATAGCACATACAAAATAGTGTAAACAATATGGAGGCAGAAAGTAGAAAATCAAACCCACATTAAGATAAGGATTCTTAGATGCTAAGTATCTGTTGAAATCAGTATGTTGAAGGAAATACGTTAACAATTCAAGACAACCTTTGGTAGTTGTGCACAATAGAACAGTGGGTTCTATATTTAGTAAGGAAAAGAAAGACTTCACAGGATGCAGAGGCAAGGGAAGTAGATCAAGAAGAAAGACTCTTCTTCGAATCTCATGAATTAAGCCAACATCTTAACTCTTCTTTGTTGGGCTTGAGTATCTATTGGCCTTAGCTCCCTGTGCTGCTTTCCATGGTAACTAGTGTGGAAAATAGATGACTTTTAGAATTTCCTTTCTTTAAATCTCCTTTTGAAAATTAAACTATTGTCAACTGGGAACTTTGGTAAAAATAATGAAAACAGAGGATAAAAAGACAACATATTGAATATTTGTGATTTATGAATCCTCAGAATTTAAAATCTTCACTCACTCTGTATATGACACATTTCTAGGACCATTGCGGACATCAGGTCAGTAAAATTAGTTCTAGCCATCTGTTAATAACTAACTATGATTTTGTAGTGAGTGTGTGATTCGATTTGTAATCTGATATACACAGGTGTGCCTCGCTGGTATAATTCAGGCTTCCTTCTTTGGGTGGGAAAGCCTCTTCATGGGGATTGAGCACTTGAAAGCTGTTCAATTCTTCTAGCACAGCAGGATGGTATAGTGAGCTGAAGCAGAAATTTATTAAATAGTAAGTTTCAAGGATACTCTAGCAATTTGGGGAAATGTAATCCAATATTCTGGCCATAGAGGATAGATACATCCCTTGTGCCCCAAAATATATTTTACAAACACAGTACACAGATTTCTACAGTATTCCATTGTGCAGTGCCCCGAAGTTCAATGTCTCCCACCCTTGTACATTTCATTTTTAGAAATAGAATTTTCTTCAAGAGAAAGAATATCGAAACAACATTTGTCCACTTCTACAGGAAGAAAACAGTTCATTTTTTTACTTTAATTTTATGCCACTGGTCTACGAATTTTTGTACAATATACACTCTTATAGGTCTTATCAATGCACTTGTATCTAACAATCAACTCTGTTAATAATCCCCGCAGGTGGATCTTTAGCCCCACAGAATTCAAAAAAACTATCTGCCTTTGGACAAATTCATTTGGGAGTTCCACCTTTTTCTCAAAATCAAATCATGCAAAGTAAAAATTACCTTTTTTTCCCCTCTCATTCATAATCCTTTCCACAATTTGTCTACTCCTCTTTCCTTTGTAGTTTTGTTCCTTCTTTTGTTTTTTCTCCTTTTTCCTTCTTTCCTTCCATTCTTCCTTATTTCTTTCCTTCTTTTCTTCCTTCTGTCCTTTCTCCTCCTCTTCTTCCCTCTCTTCCTTCTGCCATCCTTGCTTCTTTCTATCACTCTATCTTTATTTTATACAATGTGATACTTCTCCCAGACAGCTTCAAAACCTTGGATAATCTTTAACTGATCCCTCTTCCTTGTAAATGTCCATTCCATCACTGAGCCTCCCTAAAATATACACGTAGTCCCCCAGATTTGCCCTTTATAATGATTCTCTTAATATGCCCTTCACAACAGTTCACCAGAACCATTATGAAGGACAAAAATAGGGGACTAAATATATATTTACCACATTACATATATCCATTTCTATTTACTACTCTACACTAAGTCCATATTACTTTATGCTTTCTAACTAGCCCCTCTGCACTGTTTTAGCTCAATCTTTCTTGAACGCTGCTTACAAATTCTTTAATCATTATCATCTCTCTATAAAAGCTATTTTAATGAACATGCATTGCAACAAAATAAAGTTCAAATTACTATGTAGCATTTAAGTCCTCCCTACTCTCACTTCTGTCACTTCCCAGCCAGGTTCCCCATTTATCCATAATAATAACCCTCTCCACCAGGTCCTTTGAAGGCACTACTACTCCTTTTATGACTGTGTAACTAATAGTCATTCTTTAAGGGCTTTCTCCATTACAGCTTTTCCTGATGTCTCCCCACATTTATGGCATTTAATGCCGGCCCCAGCTATACAGAATTTTTTACATGCTTCTTTGTATTAGAGTGTTTATTTTTTTAACTACTGTGTTTTCCAATCTAGATTGTGAGACTTTAAAAAATGGGAACAATATTGCACACTTCCCTATATTCTCTAGAAGAGAGCACATGTATATCAGAGTACTGCATACACATTGCTCCTCTGATAAAACTTTGGTGATGATTTAACTTATAATTTGCATGCATTTACATACATTTACAGTGATTATTATGTAACTAAAGTAAGAGTGCAAAGTAAAGAACAGAGGTGGGCTTTGAAGCCAGATAAACTTGGATGCAAATCACACTATTTACATATATTTATCTAACCTTGGAATAATTATTAACATCTCTGACTTTTTTTTCATTTTAAAATGGAGTTAATATCAACCTTTTCAAGTCATTGTGAAATTAAAAGTAAGCAGCAAAATTAGATCACCTGTAAAGGTTCCTGGATAATCCGTCGAATAGTAAAAAAAAAAAAAGGCACGGTTATTATTACATTTTGATATATTTACAATGTAGAAATGAAGGGCTTTTTAATATAACAATATCAAATTTTACATTGAATAGTGAGTTGCTGAAGTTTTACATTTAGCAATTTAATAGACGAATATGAAAAAATTCTGTGAAATGATTATAGTTATTTAATTTGGTGGCTTTCAGTTCCGCAAAAGATTAGACTTGATTATTTAGACAAGCGAGAATCCTAATTCCTCTGTAGCACTTGGGAAGTCAGTCAAAAAAATAGATTAACCCTGAGTGACTAAAAGCCACACTTGCGTAGAATTTGTCTCACTCAAACTTATATTTACTCTATGTATGTGGCTTCTCAACTATCACACACATTGTGCAAAAAGCAATAACTTGCATTGACGTTATCTACACTGTGTATGTCTCTATTCAATTACATCCCACTTCAAGCAATTTTTTTCCTACACTGCATCGATTTGGTTGTTTTTTAACCTTCTCTCATTTCTTCCCTTCAGTCCTCTTTAATTCCAGATGGTACATCAAGATGTCTTTGCTGATTGTTTTGTAATAAAATCTCTCACAGCCAAGGAGAATAGATCTTGTGTTTATAGGAGAAAATACAGCAATAAGCCGGGACGTGAGAGGAAAAATTCTTTAAATATACCCAAAGCAGTGGTGTTGGCAATTTTTTGGTAATCTTTACCTTACTTGAAGATAGCTTGATGCTGATGTGAATGAATTTCAGGTCATATTTTCAGTTTGAGAGTCAGGTTCAGGGGGAAGAGAAAAATAATTTAGAAATCAGTAGACCATGATTTGAAAACTGGTTCCATTATTCACTACTTTTGTAATTTTGAACAGCCTACTTAATCTTTTAACCTGGAGAATGTGCATCTATAAAAACATGTGGTATGATCGCAATGGCATTATGGAGAATTAAAAAGATTGTGTAGGAAACCCTGCATTTTCTAGGAATAATTCTCAGAAGACACAGAATCTGCTGGTTTAAAGAACTTTCTCAGAAATCAAAATTACAGGACAAATATTAAATTTGGCTGAGAAGGAGATATATATATAGAGAGAGAGAGAGATTAATTTTATCATCAATTTGTGTATAATTTTGATATTTTTAATAAAAATAAAACCCGCAACCTGGAGTCATTATAGCTTATCGGAAAATGTCTTTTAGTGACAAATAGGCCAACTTAAAATGTAAAAAACTTGTAATATGAATAGATATTTTTCTAATGTATATAGGACTTAAATATGCTTATTCTCAAAAATCTTGAGCACAGTTACCGTAATTAGTGTGCACCACACGAGGAATTTGCACTGGCCCATCACCCACATTTGACAAATGGTGATGGTTTGTAGCTAGAATAAGCACAGTTGCTTTATATTTTTCATACATGAGTTTAATGGTTGGCTTATCTTCCTTTATTGGACATCCATTGTAATCTATACGTAATGGATATAAAGTGCGTCCAGGAAATGTTTTCCAATCATAAGCACTAAGAAGCTATACCCTAAGGATTTAAATATATTACAATGCAAAGTAAACTACAGTTTAAATATTCAATGGGATAGGAAGCTTCCAGAAATAATATCTAACAAGACATCAATGCTGAGGTAAGAGAACAGACACTGTGGTAAATAAATATTTAAATCTCAATATTTGATTCTCAATACATGAAAACAAGTGGTACAATGGATTCATGTAGAATTCTGTCTTGTCTATTAAATCACTTTTATCAAGTGCAAACTCTAAATAGAACTGGGGGAAATGTAAAAATACAGACATTTTGCTGAGAGTGCAGATGTGAAAAAGACGTTGAAATAATACAAATGCCAATATATATGCAGTGATATTATTTATAAAGGCAGACATAGGGGAAAGATAATTTTTTTCGGTAATTTTAGGCACTACAATCATCAGATGGTCTCCTAAGCATCTAGTTCAATATTCATAGTTATTTTTAAGGAGTTATTTTACATTGCAATTTTGGAAAGTTCCATATAGCTATTTAGACCTTAGATATGTCTTATCTCAACATTTTATAACCTTTTATTTTTCGGATTCAGTTGTGAGTTTGGACTCCTCAAGCAGTTGGCAAGACTTTACCTCTACATATTGAGGAGGTAGCCTGTTCTATTGTCTCTCCTCCATGTTGTCACCTGGTAGCACATTTCAGAGCATCTCTTGGTGTTCCAATCACCTGGAGTGAAGTCTGTTGCAGAGAAATCCACTGTGCTGAAAGCGATGGTAGAAGTGAATTTTATGTACTGGGGAATGCATTTTAGAAAAGAAAAAAAAAATGCACATCTGGTGAATTGACAATTTGTAAAGAGAAATTTTCAAGCAGAGCAGTGTTTGTCATAAAAGTTATTTACACTTAAACACAATTATTGATTCTTTTGAAGGATTAGCACGTAGAGGCTCATTATAACGCTGCTTTGGGATTAGCAGTCTTTTTCTGATGACAAAAATCAGAACAAATTTCTGACTATAAACTTTTTCCAAATGCTGGGTTACCTAACAGTTGTCATTTTTAGATTTATTTCTTTAAAATAATGATGAAAATATCGTTAACTCCTTTTGTTCTTTAATGACTGCCCTTTCTTATATCGTATTTTCTTAAAATCATTTATGACGTTGCATGACCAGCCTACCGTCTATTTCTCCAGCCCCTTTGTACCTCGTACTTTAGACTCAGAATTATAAACCTTGGAGAGGTCGCTGTAGACAATCTCGCTTTGTGCCTCCCAGCTTTTATTCATTTCACATGCTTCTTTTTATACCTGTTCACTGTTCTGTGCCACGGACACAAAATAAAGCCTGGTCCAGATGTTACTCTTTCTATTATAAGATTCCTTCCCTTCCTCTCTCTAATCCTTAAAAAACACAAGTATATCTGCCCTGTGCTTACATCTGTTACTGTTCCTACCTTACACATTGACTTTTCAGATTGCATACTGGTCTCCACCATGCTATGGATTCGTTTGAGTAGAATGTGTTTATCTCTTTGCGTACCCAGTGCCTGACATTTGGAAGGTGCTCATTTAATGTTTGTTAAACTTCTGAAAGAAATAAATCTTTATATTATTCTACTTTTTTCTTCAACGAGATTTTCCCCCTCAATTTTGTGGTCATTTTTTATTTCCTTTATCATTTACCCTACTTATCTTAATACTACGTAACCATTTAATCTTTTTTTTTACAGAATAACATTTAGAAATCTGTTAATACCTTAGACAATAATTTTAGAGTAATAGCAGCAAAAATGAATCCTGTGAAATAGCTACTGAAAATTTGAAAAGAGAATTTTTGTGTGTGTGTGTGAGGAAGATTGTTACTGAGCTAACGTCTGTGCCAATCCTCCTCTATTTTGTATCTGGGACACCACCACAGCAGGGCTTGATGAGCAGTATGTAGGTCTGTGCCCAGGATCCAAACTTGCAAACCCCAGGCCGCCAAAGTGGAGTGCATGAACTTAACCACTATGCCACTGGGCTGGCCCCGAAAAGAGAATTTAAAAAATATATATTTTGGTTCCATGTATGATATTAACACAGTATTATGAAATAGATTCTTAGAATACATATTTTAGTGACCAAAAAACCTACTTCTATTAAATATATCACCTTATATATGTGATTACACACATATATATAATTACACATATATAATTTTAGTGTCTTTCAAAATGCTTTTCTTTCCTAGAGTAAGCATTTTGTCTATGCTAGTGGTTTTTAAACAATACAAAAAAAATATGTGTAAGTCTAAATTTTAGCTAATCTCCCATTATAGCTATCTTAAATTACAAATTCATGAATCTAGATTGATGAACTTTTGCTTTGGGCACAAATTACTTGTATGATGCCTTGAGGTATTTGCTAAAGATTAATGTAATTCTAAGAACTATAAAATTATATGGGAATAAATCATGGGCGTAGAAAATTAAGGAGGTTGCTTTTGAGGAGTAATCTGTGCCATCCAACATATCAATGCTAAAGATAGACTCCTGGCAACTCAGTTTTGTTGCATTGGAGGCTTGAAGAGAATAGATGATGGTAAAGCCTGTGTGGAGAATGGGGGCTGACTGCAATCAGGCAGGGAAGAAAAATATACTGCAGATAAACACTGAAACAAAACATAGATTTATATCCATAGGCATCAACTCTGGGAAACGGCAGCAGCAGACATATCACACTGTCGTATGGTCATCTCAAATGGGATGGTTCCTTTGGAGCCCATGAATCATTCAGCCTGTGAGGCAAAGAAGCTGCTTGTGAAGCAGCAATTGATCATAGTCCTACAGTAGTGACTACAGTGAGTGAGCACAGACTACAAGTGTACACTGTGCAGAAGAAACCCCAGCTAACAAGTCACATCAGCACACAGAGAAACAGGAGAGCGGACGGACACTTCTTGTCACTACATCTAGGTACAAGGGATAGCATTGTGAAAAACATAAAAAGGTAATTTTGAGATTCTCAAATGAGGTAATATTCAGTTTACATACTTATCATACAATCTCCCTATAAGTTGTTTTTTCATATTTTTATGATTTAAGACAAAATTTCTAAGAATTTTATGTATTAGATGAACACAAAAACTTTGAGATAGTTTCTACTAGTAAACTTCCACAAAATTCAGCTGTTTCACAAACTACGTTTTCTCCAGAAGAATTTGGCTCATTATTATATACAAAGTGGTTTGTGCCCCTAAAAAGACATTGACCTCCCCTTATGTACAAGTTCATCAAGGGAACAGCATTTGCATTTCGAACTCTCTGAAACCCAGAGATCGCGGTTACACAGTCTACAAACAGTGTTTCTGCAAGCAATTTTAAGCTATGAAAGCAATTGTGGATAGGTTTTCAATGGGATTTATGGCAAAATAATTGTTTTCCTTATGTATTTTTAAATTAGACTTAGATTTAGGACATGATCACATCATGTGTTATTATATTGAAAACTCAGGAACTACGCAAAATGTTTCTAAGAGTGATTATTTAGATTTAGAACACAGGCACCACTTTATAAATGTAAATACATTAAAATATTTTCAATTGCATTTGTGTGGAATTATCCATAATTGACATAGCTACTTGTTTACGCATATTAAATACTTGACAGAGAATTTGAAGAAGAAAATATTACACTGACATTTTAAGTCTTTGTCAATTGAGAAATGAGGACAAATGCATCATTAGAATTATACACTTTTGATGTAAAATTTAACTCAATCTACAAAAAAGTATTTATATCAGAATTTTCTATGTGTTTCATGCAAAGAGTGCTGTTTCTTTGTATCAACTAAGGGAGAAAAGATATCTTAGACATTTAATGAAAGCATATTTAATGCACATATATTGGGGGCCTATGAAATAAGAGGTATTTGAAGGCCACAGTAGTAGATTCAGACAAAAAAACATACACAGTTATCCACAACTAGAAGGACCTGCAACTAAGATATACAACTATGTACGTGGGCGGGGGGGGGGGGGGTTGGGGAGATAAAGCAGAAAAAAAAAATCTGTAGTTAATACTTTGCAGAAGCTTGCTATCTAGTAGGATAAGCAAAATATTTTGCCCAAATTATCATAGTATAAGACAAAATAGATGAGTTCTATTAAAATGAATCAAAAGAAGGGTTATAAAATCAAAGTGTAGGAAGACATTACTCCTTTTGATTGAACTGAAGGAAAGATGTTAAAAGAAGTAAAATTTTAATCTTTAGCACAGAAAGAGGGTAGTCCAGTCTTCCAAACAGTTTAACTCCAGAGGATAGACGCAATTCTGGGTAAATACACTTACTCAAGTATGGTTGAAGCACAGGGTCATAGGAAAAGAATTTGGTGACAAATTTTTGGAATATCTAACCTATATTTTTGGTCACTGGCAATGGAGAACTGTTGATTTTCTTTTAGCAGTGAAATTTAATATTCAAGTCTGGGCTGTAGAAAAATGTCTCCTATAGCAATATAATATGAAGATGAAAAACTCTGGAAACATTATGTTTCATTACAACTATCCAGTTAAGAAAGTAACAGAAAGTGATAGACATGAATTGGGGGAGAGAAAGATGGTAGAATTCCAGAGTGAATGTAAATACAAATCTTGGTCTTTTAAGTGGGTGAAAGGGCAGGATCAGAGTCAAGAAGGATATGGATTTGTGTTATCTACATAGAAAAAAAAGCCAGGTAGATTTAATATTACCACTAGTGAAGTCAAAATGAGTGCCAGGGGAGAATGAATCGTTTCATCAATTTGGGCTCCCCTAATCAGTATTTTCCTTCTTGAAATATTTTCTTCAGTGGCTTACAGGAACACATTACCTCAAGGAATCTTTCCTAACTCTCTGGCAGAGTACCCTTTCTTGCTTCCTCCTTGTAAGGAATTCCGAGATGCACATTACCCAAGGATTTCCTTTGTCTGATAGAAGGAATCAGCCTGGAAAATGTTTAGAAGATAACCCACCCCCGCAACCTGTGAGTTTTCTGAACTCTGCTTTTGAAAACAGCTCTGGCAATAGCTTGGCCTCTTTGGCTTCGCTTCTGCCACCCACTTCACTCTTGGTTTCGTCAGCGCAGACCTGGCCTGGTTCCACTCCATCACAGATGGTCAGGTCCTGGTCTCCAGTCACCGTGCCCCTTCAGTTGTTCTACCTGTCCTAGGGTTGGTAGAGATCCTATTGTTGCTGATCACAAAGACCAACTTTGGCTCTCTTATCAACTGTACAAATAATTTTCTCTATTAAGTGACTTCTGTTAAAAATAGATTGAGTGGTTTCTGAAATTTTTCCAAAATGGATAAAACTATTTTCATCAAGGGCCCTACCACCTGTCATGAGAAAGCATTTGTTAATCCTTACAGAGAACCACGTCAATTTGATAGGCTGTTTAGAACTGAAGAAGATTTAACACTAGCTATCCAATCTGCTTATTTTACAAATGATGAACCTGAGGTAATGAGAGTTCTATTTGCAATTATGGGATAGATCTTTGCCATCTGTCAGAGAGAAAATTTTTCTTCATTTGAGGTGTATTGATTGACCGAGGAGTAGAAGCCAAGAATTTAAGGAGTCACTTCTCAAAAGGTAGCTTCATTTCTAGGAGTGGGGATGGGAGTGAAGCTAGTATTGGTGAAAAGAAGTTTATAAAATGTTCATTTTTGTGCAGTAGTGTGTTAGGGGAAATTGAGATCTCAATTTTAACATTTCCAAAATGCAATTAGTTAAACAAACAAAAAAAGGATGGCTTAAGCAGCCATAGCCTTGAGTATACTATAGAAATTCATAATTAATGGTTGTATAAAGTTTCAATATCTGGAGATTTCATTGGATCTCATTAAATTTATGCGACAGAATAGCTTGGCTGGAAGTGAAAGCCAGCAGTCATTTTTCCCCACAAAATTACATCCTATGTATAATGGCAATTTATTCAGAGAGAGAGTATTGACTCTATAACCAAAAGTTCCGTTAGAACCATTATGGGAGGTTATAATTTTGCATTCAGAGATTCTTTAATAGTGATTATTGACCTGTGAGAATGTAGTCATTATAAACTATAAAGATTTCTTTATCATGATAGTTACGTCTTTTTAAAAATGGGAAAAATACCGGATGAGGAATCAGAAGAACAAGTATTGACCACAGCTCGAAAAATTAGCAGATAGCAATTTGAGCACTTCGATTCTTTGACCACCGCCATCTTATCTATGAATTGGGGCTGAGGTCTGTTCTGACAAGCTCACAGAGCTGATACAAATACAAATAAAAACCATTCTGTATGTTATATATAGAATTTACATGGAGACCATATGTAGTTGTACATATAATAGATATTATATATTAAAATACTATAAATTATATAGATATTTTGGTGATGCCATTAACATTATTATTTTTGAAAAGTTTCTATTGTATTTAGTGAATAGGTTTGATAACTACCAGGTTGAAGTAAAAACTTTTATAGCTACTAATTATAAATTTCTATAGTGTATTTTAGCCTGCTCTATGAAAGAACTTGATTGACTTATGTTGATTTTTCCCTCTATTCTCTTTATTAATATTTAAGTAAAGAAATAGAATTATGAAAAAATAGACAACTGAAAGGATGAGTGACTATTGAAATGGATGAATTATTTTCAATATAGTAAATTAGCATCAGATTTAGAAGGAATAGATTGGATTACACTCGTATACTCACTGGTTTCATCCAAACCCGTTTTGCACAATTTGAGGAGTAATAGCTTGTCAGGACACAGATGCAAGAACTCAGCATAATAAGTGATTTTATCCATGGTTGTGCATCCTGTAATGGGGTACTTGAACAGTTGTAGAGCAGTGAGGTATCTGAACTCATTATACACAGTTATTATTACTCGTTTTATATCAGTTTGATACTGACACCTTAAAAATCTCTTATGTTCTCCTTAACCTCTTTTATACTTTTCCCATTGATTTAAATAATATAAAAATTAAATAAGATGTAATAAAGAATTATAGTACATCCAATCCCTTTTCATGTCTGAGCTGAAGATGAGGTTGGCATTTCAAGGTAATTGTGCATGAGCATATTGGAGAAAATTGCTACTGTTTCTATAAAATGAAACTGCAGTGTAGAAACTTAGCAGTATTCAGAAAATTGTCAGATCATCATGTGTTCCCACATTGTATCCTCTGATAGTATGCTTCATGAGAACACAGATCTGGAAAGGGTCCAAAGAGCTAACCAACATAAAAGCCAAAAATTAGAACATCTGCCATACTTGTGTGCTTTGGCTCCAAAAATACACAATTTATCTTTTTCTAGGTTTACTGCTTGTTATCTGTCTTCTCCGAAGAAAGGAAAGAAGGAAAGAGGGAGAAATGTAGATGTGAAAAGGCAGGCCTAATGAAACTATGACAAGTAGAAGATATTTACAAATGTTGTAGTTTCTATGTAGGCTCTCTTAGCCAAATATAACTTCTTTAGAAACATTTAAGGTAGGTATTCACAAAGACGCAGGCCACTCATTCATAAGAAGTTATTATCCTGGTGCATTTACTATGGTCATGTGCAAATCTTCAGAGTTGTTATCTTAGTAAAATAACAAAGTAAAGTAACCAGAAAAAGGATCATCATTTTTTCAGCTAGTTAATTGGAACCATATATATTTTTCCTTTTTCTTTTTCAAAAGACTCTGGTATTCTCCAAAGGAAAGGAAAGGAGGTTGTGTTTTCAAGCAGGTAATGAAATTAAGTAACTGGCCTCACTGATTTAGATATAGATTCATAAGTCCCTAAAATACAACCTGAAAATAATGCATGTACTGGGAAACTGAAAAATATAATACCAGAAATTTAGCATAGCAAACCCAAACAACATTTTAAGTTTTAGTACATTATTTTTCCAGAAGGTTGGATATTAACTGTTTGCCAGCTTTGAGAGGAGAATTGAAATTTAAGCTGTTTACTTTTCCTTTTATAAATTTGAAATTACATTATTAACTATCTATCTTTCAGGTTTAAAGAAAATATTTTGTTTGTATATTTTGTGTGAAACTATTGATAAATAATAATCAAATTCTGAAGACTTAAGAATTGTGTTGTATTCAAAGCTATTCCGTTTCTTGGGCATAACTATTGGTTTGAAAGTACAATAACTTCAGGTATAGTGAATCTAAAAACACCATAGAATATAAGTTTTTTAGCTTACATTTTGTTTAGACTCTTTTAAATAACAAAAACTGTTTTAAGTGATGTAGGTGATTATTTAAAAAGCTAAATATCTAACTAGTTCCTGCAAAAACAATGGAGATATTGAATATTATTGGATACATATATACACTTTTTTTTTCTTTTTTTAGGGAAGATTAGACCTGCTCTAACTGCTGCCAATCCTCCTCTTTTGCTGAGGAAGACTGGCCCTGAGCTAACATCCATGCCCATCTTCCTCTACTTTCTATGTGGGACACCTACCACAGCATGGCTTGATAAGTGGCACCATGCCCGCTCCCTAGAATCCGAACCCGCGAACCCTGGGCCAGTGAAGCGGAATGTGCGCACTTAACTGTTGTGCCACGAGGCCAGCCCCCATATATACACATTTCTGTTTAGCAAATCAATTTCACAAATTTATTGGGAATTTATGGGAATGCAATGCTGAAAACAACAGAAAAGTCCTTGTCCCTGTGGACAACGCGTCTTGTCAGAGAGCAGGCAGTAGGTAATGAGGCTTTGAAGAAAAATGACACAGGGGGAAAAGGATTGTTGGGCGTGCTATGCTATTTTAGAGTGTTTAGGTGATGAAGTTTGAGGAGTTGACAATATAAAGACTTATCAGAATAAATTATGGCAGACAATATTCATTTCCATCCCTAATGGTAGTAACAGACAGATCACATCCACAACAGTCATCCAGACTGAACGAGGCAGTCTCTGATGAAAGGACCTGATAGTTGCACTTGCTTTAATTTTGAACACCTAATCTTATCCCTGCACACGGAAGCAGATTGATTACTGTCTCAATGTTATGGATTATGATTTTTTTGTTTAAAAAATCAGGCATTTTCCTTTAAAATATTTTTTGACTGCCATCGAGATGGTAAAAAACAGAATCTTTTCCAAAAAGAATTTTCCTCACTCATTGTTTAAATTATATATGACATTATAACCTCATAGTCTAAATAAATTAAAATCACTGATTCTTTATGATAAATTGAAATCATGAACAGCTATATCAATTTCCCAGTCAAAACTCGGAGGTACTTTCAACTTTCCGTTCTGAAAAATAAATATGATGGATTAATTTTGTTAGGTAGTTGGGAACCGGAAGAATGCAAAAAAAAATAAAATTACCTATCCAGATACCCAGTTTCTGTACTAAGATAGTTGTGCCCTTTTGGGGGAAAAAAAAGTAATTGTTTTGGCCCATGGTTTCTTTATTTTTTGAAATGAGGAGAATGTATTAAATCAGAAATTCTTCTGTATTTAAATTTTTTTCTAAAATTAAATGGTCCAAATACTAATGTAGTAGAGCTGCTGTAGATGGTGTGATATAATTGAGAAGGACGAGAATCACACTGAATTTAACTCCTTGAAGTACCTTCCTCATCCTATCTCAATGCCTATAAAAACTGTTGGGAAATTTTTTGAGATTTCCGCTGAAAAATATTTTAACACGTTTGACCATTATTGAATTTTGGTTCCTTAAGTAGCATACATGTTGATTAATAAATCCAATGTCTGAAATTTCATTTAAACACTTATCATTTAAACAATTAAATGTTATTTTGTAACAGTATCTTAATAAAAGGAATTATTTCTTAATAGTAACTATGAGTGATTTAGCAAAGGGAATAAGGCATATATAATAAATCTGTTTTTAAAAATATTTTATAATAAATTATTAGTAGGCAGCAAACAGGGCCAGAAATATAAATATGAATATTCAAGAATTATATAATTAAAGAACCTAAGTTTTACTGTATTAGATGAGGCACAAGATGCGTATTTTAATAAGTAAACACTTTGAAATATATTGAGTTACAAAATAAAAGCTAAATAAAAGTACAGATATAAAACTCCCACATAAAGACAGTTATTTTAGGCATGGTTTTCATTTCTGAAAAAAGGCGAAAAACATTTCCATACCTTTAAAATTTTCTCCAGGATGAAATTTTGAGAAAATGAATCATTATCAGATTAGCATAAACAGCATTTATATTGATGCAACCATTTTACACGTCTTAACAGAATTAATAGTTTTAACGTTAAGTGAATAAAGCATAGCGGTTTCCAGTGAAGAAATGGCCTTAACTGCTGTGACAATGCAGAGAAACTATGATGGCTAGACACCCACCATTACAGCGACCAAGCGGTTCTTTGATGATGAAACCAACGCTCTAATGGACTGTTTACAAAAACATGAATGCATTAAACGCAGTATGTTGATTCATTTATACATAGGTTGTCATTTTTAAATTAGAAAAATAATGATTAAAATGCCAGTGAGGGCTGGCCTTGTGGCTGAGTGGTTGAAGTCGGTGCGCTCTGCTTCCGTGGCCCAGGTTCGCTGGTTCTGATCCTTGTGCAAACCTCCTCCACTCATCAGCCACGCTGTGCAGGCACCCCACATTCAAAATAGAGGAAGACTCGCACAGATGTTAGCCCAGGGCTCATCTTCCTCAAGCAAAAAACAGAAAAAAAAAAAAAAAGAGGAAGATTGGCAACGGATGTTAGCTCAGGGCAAATATTCCTCACAAAAAATAAATAAATAAATAAAATGCCAATGAAAATCCTTGTTTTTCCTGTAAGTTATATATTTTAAAATGTTAATGTTAGTCCAAAAATTGGGTAGATGTACACCTTAATTACCTCATTGTCATGTTTGCGTTTTATGCATTGCATTTTGTATAAAAATCAACTGTACATTATCTTTCTTTTTAAAATTATTTCTAGAATCCATGAAACATTACTGAACTTCAGCTTTTGTTATGTTTATAAGCACAATAATACTAAACTGCAAATACTTAATATAATTAATTTTTGTTAGAAATGTAATTTATTAATTATCATATATAAGTAAAAAAAAGCTAAGTCAAGCCAAACAGAAATCATGAAATTTCCAAGACTGCATATGCATTGCATGGTCCTGGAGCAATGAAGAGAGCTATGGACTCTAGACATCTAAGCCAAAATGTCAGTGATGGCATATATGCTTCAGAACTACATGATGCTGTTTTCTGTCTTCTTTTATGAATCTCATATGCAATCATATTGAATTTCAAGATTTGGTAGTGATAGCATATTCCATTAAAATGTGTTTGAATAAACTCATTAACTTAAATGTCAGTTTGGTTATGTTGATTTTTAGAACATTTATAGTTTATAATCTCTCTGTTTGTTGATTACAAAACTTAGTAAGAAAAGGTGTTCCTTACTGTGCATCTATTGCTATTTAGAGGGTAATGTAATTGTCTAGAGTAGCTTAGAGCAATAAAAATAGTCCATTCTCAATGGCATTTTTTCCTTTGATTTTGAATGCTTTGGGAAAGAGACTAATTGGCAAAAAGGACTGAGTATTGCACAAATGTTTGACAGTTGTCAGGCATGCTCCAGAGTATGGACCATTTATACTTTTAGAGATCCTAAGCTGTCATTCATGCACAAAATTTTTCATTTAGTTAATCAGCCTAACATTTATTCTTAATTTCTTAAAGGCTAGCACAATTCTAGCACCTTAGAGGGATATGAGAAAAATATAGCTATCTAGAGGTCTCAGTTTACCAACCTGTAAATGAGCATTATATCACACCTAGAGTATTTCCTGGAGTGACGTGACAAAGATGCACTTTCTTATGACATTCCTGTATTGAGCTATCTCAACATACTTGTTTCTGGGGGAAAAGTCCAACATATTGTGGTGTCTTAGGACTGCGGTCTCTGGGAGTTTCTTCCTCTCATGCTAGTCCAAATGCTGACTTAGTTGTTCGTTTAAATTGCCATTTAAGTGTTCCTACCAGTTTATGGCTCCAGTAGCTTCTGCTCCTTCTAAGTAGATCTCAGTGGCCATATCTGTCTAGATGAGCTTATCTCCAGATTTCACGGTAGTGATTTTCCCTGTAACCTCAGTTCTCTCATGAGTCCAAGAAAAGTCACTGGTTTTCGCTTTCTCTCGATTTTTCCTGTTGTAAAGACAGGTATGATGAATCGTGGGCTCTTTACATGTCTGAGTTGAAATTGGAAGTCCCACCTATTGTAAATTTTTATATAACTCTATTTAGCATGTTATACTGAATTAATATGCTTATGGGTATGCATCTCCAATAAGGTGGCAATCCCTCAGGTATATCATATATTTATTTATCTCTGTATGTACAAGTGCTTAAACTAGAAGCAGACATATACATGATACTCTAATTCTGTTTGAGTGGAAGTTTTAAACATTGGCTTCAAGATATTTTACATTGGATTTTACTGAATGTTTTGACAATGTAATAATCCTTGTGGAAATGGTATTTAACAAAGATTATTCTGGTCATAATATCTATTATTGGCTTAAGAAAAGAAAGGTTGTTGACCAATAGAGAGGTGATTGGTGCCTGTACAAAAATAGACACACTGGAATTGCAGAAGTTATGATTGGTTCAGGAACTTAAAGGTAGAAAGTGGCATTCATGTACTTATTTAATTGATGAATATTTATTGAACATGTTCTATATTAGGATTGTTGAACTTCAAGAGGTATACACACATTAGTTATCAACAAACTGTTTGAAGAACCAAAGTTGAATAGAGAGAATTTGAAGGAGCTCAGTAAAGACTGGAGTGAGAAGATTGAATGAAATGTATCTGCATGTTACAGATGCATTGTTTTTTGATATTTTGTGTCATTTAATATAAAGGGAAAATAGTTTTAGATCGTTAATGACCTAGGCATGAGATATGCATTATTTATCCTTTGTCAGTTTACCAAATCTATTTCTTCCACAAACATTTATTGAGCACCTAATATACAGAAGACTGCTCTCTGAAGGGATTGGAAGAAGGGGGAGGAGTTGAAGACAGGAGAAGTGAGAGCAGGAACACAAAAGGAAGGGAGAGAGAAAGGGGAAGAAAATGTAGGCTCAGTCTCTGCCCTCAAAACCTTATATTCCAATCCGTAAGAACATACACTTAAAAAATTAAAAGACAGATTAAATATTCCCAGCTTTACCTGAGACCATCACAGAAGATGTTCTGAGGAGTCGATGTTTAAGTCAAGTCTCAAAGGATGAGTGGAATGATCTCAGAAGGAACGGATGACCTTCCAAGCTAGGTGGATTGAACGAACAGTCACAAGGGCTATAGATACCTAAAAATGCAGAGAAATATGCATCATTTGAAGTAGCTGGAATGTAAACTTCCAGGGTGCTTGTGGAGGAAGTTGAGGCTGGAACCCTAACCATGAGCTGGATTATAAAAAACATTTTGTGTCACAATAAAAAGCTTGGATTTACCCCTTAAGCAAGAAGAAATCATTGTAATGTTTTAAAAATGGTAGTGACATGATCAAATTTCAGCTTTAGATGGATTATTTTAATAATTGTATGGTGGTGGTGTATTGGAAGGAACAAGGCTGATGGGAGGGACGATAAAAACACATTTGGTTTAGTTGTCCAAGTGAAAGGACACAGGGGCCAGATTCATTTACTTGTTTCTTGAAAACTTCTTTAATACTCTCCATTCATTCTCATCCAATAAGTAACTTCTAATAGATTTATTATCTTAGCTCCATTTCAAGAAATCTGAAACAACTGAGATAATACCTATTAGTCTTATTTTCTATGACTTGACATAGCTCTTTCAAAAGATAATCTATCAAGACAACATAAAAGTAGGTGTTTGCTTTGTTTTTCCATGTATCTTTGTTTACTGGTTTATTTGAGAACACTCTAAGCATCATATCACTTTAAATTCAATTATTTTTAGTGGTTCTTGCATGTTTCCATAAGCATCCTTTACAATTTAGCATTAATTGACGTTCAAAATACTTTCAGCAAGAGGCATTCTTAAACAGATGGTGCCATTTTGATATTAAAAGCATATAGTTAAATTGAGTATTATAATTTAGTTTACCAAAGATATCAGCCTTATATGCATAGAGGTAAAATTTTTGCCTTATATTTAGAGATTGATGCATAGTTTGTATTTTATCTGAAACCTACAGGCATTTGTCTTGAATGGTGTTGATCAATGCAACCATCAGATGCTCTTATGCATTTTCTGAGAGCGGATTGTTCTGAATAAAATGTGATTAATATTTAGTTTAAACTTGAGAAGTTATACTGCATTATGTTACGTTTATCTTACAAAAATAGTGGAATAGTGAAAACAATAAGAGAATCTTCTTTCTTTTGTTCTCCAAAGTTGAAAACAAGTAGCACAGACAAGATATTTGTTGTCACTTTTACTCTTTGTCCTTCCATATGTATGAATATGTATAAATTTGTATATGTTAATCTGTACGACAATTTTGTGAGAATGATATGGTCTTGAATGTAACGAACTACTCATGAAATTTGAATTCTCTTGTTTTATTTTATTGTATTATATGTACTTTTCAGAAGGAAAAAAATGACTTCGTATTCACATATTACAAAGTTAATTCTTTTAATACCTATCACCAAAAAGTTGGATCCTAGTTAGCGTGAAGAGACTTCCATATGCTTCCTCTTTGATCTCTAAATCCTTGACTGACTTATATTAACTTTTCTCTCCACTTCTATTCCACGTTAAATAATGTTTCATTATTCAACAATAAGTCTTTTGAATGTCGCTGTAAATCAGATACACATGCTTTTGATAGTGTCATCATTAATAGGGATATTACTCATTGACATCTATGAACTTGAATTTATACAGTGCCCCAGAATATCATTACAGCAACCATGCAAATCATTAAGTACTCAAGGCCTGAGGGAAATAAATCTCAGTCTTAAGAAAATTAGTCAGCAATTTGAAGTCCTTCAATGATTACAGACAGCATTCATAATAAAATCCAAGCTCTTTACAGAGGCCCGTCATGATTTCAACCCTATCTGTCCAACTTCATCCCTTTCACTTTCCTTTTTCCCTTTTATCCAGTCTTAAACCAAATTCTCTAATGCTCTTGGATATCTATGTGTCTGTGCTTTGCACAGTCCTTCTCTCTGCCTGGAATGTCTCTCCTGACTTTTATTCTATTTGGATATTTTTTGCTATTCATTCAAGTGTCTACATAGAGGGAAATTTAGTATAAGGTAATAATGATAGAGTTTCACATAAATAATTGCACAGCACCAGGGATATGACAGTGAATAAAAATAGTTTCTGTCCTCAAGTGGCTATCCACTGGTAAATCTTTTTGACTCTCAGTCTGTGACACATGCCCTTCTGTTTCCTCAGAACAAACTTTGCATAGTCTATGGCAGTACTTAGTTCATTATAATATTTGTCCACTTGTAAGAATCCTCGTAAACTCTGATTACTTTGTGATAGAGAGAGTGTCTTTCATCCTTGTACCCCAGAATCTTGCACAGGCACTGGCAAATAAAGTAGGCAAACTCCAAATATTTATTGAAACATTAATGCATAAATGGAATGAATGGAGTGTCACATTAATTAACCAGCATCTAAAGAACATGAATATACATAAGTAAACTTTCATTTTTTTTAAAAAACAACCTACCTCATTTCCATGCACGCATTTTTACATTTAACCATTTTAGGTGTAAATATTTATAATTTCCTACCAATGTAAAAACAGTGTTTTCACTCTAATGTAGCCAGTTTTTTATGTCTTTGATTATCATTTGTTATTGTTTCCGTACTGAAACAGTGAACTTTTTAAGGACATTGGGGTTAGCACGTTATTTATATTTCCATTTACAATTCCAGACTGTCTTTACTTCTTTTGAAGCCTTGATTTGATCTGATTTTTTAAATAATTTCTGGTTTTTCCACAAGTACAATATGAATGTGGCACTTGCTAATCGTGCTGATGAGTACCTAGGAATCTTTCATGAACTCAAATACATGTATTTTCAAGGTTGAATGTTTGCTTACTGAGAAAACACAAAGGAAAGTAGTAGATGAAGTCTTGAAAGGAACTCCTGTTAACACATTGGAAAAGGCTCTACTGTCTAGAAAGTTTTTTGGTTTTTGATTCCCCACACTATCTGACATGTTCCAGAACCGCAAATTTTAGTAAGATGGTTGCTACACACATTTTCTTATTTAGATTGAAAATAATTAATAATAAATAAAATTAAAACTTCAGCCATTCGGTTGCACAAGTCACATTCTAAGTGCTCAGTAGCTGTCTGTGACTGCGGGCTACTTTATTTGATAGTGCAGAAATAAAACATATCCAGTATTGCATTTCCGTCCTATTAGCCGTTTCCATCCAATTGAAAGTAGAAGTTATTTGGTAAGTGAAATACAAATAAGCAGAATGCTAAGCTGTAAACTAGAGCTACCGTATGCTTTCATATTTTAAAATAACCTATATGGGTTGGACCTTTAATATTGTGTGCCCATTGTCTTCATATGGGCAAAAAATTTTGTTTGAAATCTTCCATTCAACAACTCAGCCCATAGCATTTAATGGGTAATAAGCATGTGAGCTCTTAGAAATGAGGCACTTACCAAATTCAAAAATTAAAAATTGATGAACATATTTCCATTTAATAAAAATAAGTTGTGCTTCAACTAAGTTCTTTCTCTACAGTGTAGAATTTATTTTATGTTTTGAAAACATAAATCATGATATACTATAGGATATTTCAAAATGTAGACATATTGGTTATTTAATTTTTTGTTGTTTTTTGTTTGTTTATTTGTTTTGAGGAAGATTAGCCCTGAGCTAACATCTGCAGCAAATCCTCCTCTTTGTGCTGAGGAAAACTGGCCCGGAGCTGACATCCATGCCCATCTTCCTCTATTTTATATGTGGGACACCTACCACAGCACGGATTGATAAGAGGTGCATATGTCCCCACCTGGGATCTGAACTGTGAATCCAGGTACGCTGAAGCAGACCGTGCAAACTCAACCACTGCGCCACCGGGCTAGCCCCAGGTAATTTACTTTTTAATCTTGATTTTCTCAAATTTTCCAGTAATTAATGTAAAATTGAGTATTTAGCCTTCTAAAATATAAGTTTCTGACTATTTCGATAACATTATACATATCAAAATATTGTATGATTTTGTCTCAGTCAAGTTCCTTAGAGTTGCTGGGTTATGAAGTGAAAGCAAACATTGATCTGGTTTCCAGAATATTGAGAGAGATTAATATATTTGAGAAGCTGATGGGTATCTTTTATTTATTCTTTCATTTAAGAAATATTTACTGATGTGGCAGGCTTTTTTTGCTTGCTTGTTTTGAGGGCTCAGTAATGAAATAATTGACATTCTCTAGTTGTAAGATTTCAATCATCTCTGAGGTACAATCTCCTTTTCTTTATCCCCGAAAAAATAAAAAGAAATGAAAAAATATATATTCAACAATATATACCTTATGACAATTGGAGGACTACTGCTAGAAGGACTGGAGGAATCTTTTTTATGTCTGTATTTCCTCCGAATTAAGATCTCCTAATCCTCAAAAGTTCTCAGCATTGTGTGGTGTTATCCATCAATTTATCTTTTCTGGTGAATAATTCCAAATGGAACTAGACTTAACTTGAGATCTTGGTACCAATAAGACCAATTGAGTCAATATATCAGATGAAAAATAAAATTATCTGAAACCTACATACCAATTAAGAGAAAGAGGCTCACCTTACTGAGTGGGTATCCAAAACTCACTTCTTGGAATCGACACTTATTTGTTATAAACAATGAAGGTGAACAACACCATCAACACACGGATCATCGTGATCCTAACAAGCACACCGTCGTGGCAGGCCACTATGCTCTCCTCCTCATTGCCCTTCTTCCCCCACGTCTTCCTTCTTTTTCTTCATGAAAAACTGATGCTCAAATGAAAGTTCTGAAAAAATATTTCCTTTGCTCCTAGTCCAAGGAGTTTTTAAAGCTCAAGTTTGTTCAGTTCAAGCTGTGGTGTTAGAAAGGAGGTGAAACTAATCAAACTTCCTCACACATTCTGTGTTTGGTGGGGAAAAACTCCACCCTACGCAATTAATATGACACTGTGAATATGTTATGATACGATCTTCTCTTTTAGTCTTTTACATCACTCCCTTATGGTAGGAGGAGAGATAAAATGGGAGAAAGAGAGTGAGCAAGAGAGAGAGGGAATAAAAAGAAAATATGAAGAAAACAAGAAGGAAAGAAGTGAGGGAAGGAAGGAGGGAGGGGGAGGGGAGAGAGAACGGAGTGGGGGGGAGAGAAGGGGGCATTGTGGAGGGCGGGAGAGAGAAATGAAGAATGAGTGTTTGAGAGTAATAAGTTGCCTTCATCTGAATTTGAACCATTTTTTACTGGTGACCGTGGATAAACTCCATGAGTCGCCTCTCAAATATGCACTTAAACAACTTGACAAAACATGACAGGTTGGATCCGCCCACCGGCTACATAGGTATATTCAATGAGAGAACTGATTCCGCTAGTTCAAACTGTACTCGTGCAAGCTGAAGAAAAGTGGCAGCTTGGCATAAAATCAGACAGGGTTAATGATAGCGAAGCTGGTGGGCTGACAAATGTGGGCAATCTTTAAACAGCTCGTTGAAAGGTTGGCTGCTGAAATGGTAGGCAAAGTGATTCATTTGCTAAAAAGGAAAATAAAGTATAAATTATAATTAAGAAAAGAAAACAGCCTTTAGAAAATAGATTCCATCTTAATTTGCAAATCCCTAGCTTTCAGAAGCAAAATAAACTTCTCCAAGTAGATTTTTATCTTATGGGTTTAGCATTTGCCAAACTAGGATAATTAGATCCAGTTTCTTCTCTATTCTATAAATTATATGGTATTTAATTTGACTTTTAGCTGACTTTGCTACTGGAAATGCTACATAGAAAACAATAAGGAAAAATAGCTTGGTGATTTACATAAATTGGTGTGTATTTTATTGTTCTATTTAAACTAGCACACGGTAATGTTTACAGTGCTTCACTAGTACATATTTGAAAGTAATTGGACACTTCTACCCGCATGAAATTGGTTATACAAGTGTATCTGTGCAGAATACTCCGGCTAACTATACTTTAATCTTCCCTCAATGGGTTAGTTGGGTTTAATCAATTATGAATCATATGCTGTTGCTTCATTTTTATATTATAGGGAAAACATTTGCACAAATAAGCCATGAAAATTAAAAGAAGTGAATATGAAATGTATGTGCCAGAGAGAAAAGCAAGATGAAATCTAATAAATTTGGGCTACCTAAAATTTGGAAGTAATTGTTCATCTATTCAAAGATGCCTGTTTCCTAGATTTTAGCTTTTAGATGGTACCGTCTATTAAAAAAATGTCAGCATTAATTGTGAAGTAACATTGCAACTCATTAATAGGAAAACTGTACCTTTAAGGAAAAGTCTTTTTTGTGTCACTCTGCCTCATATGAAAATTAACAAGCATAAGGATAATTTTCCACTTCATCACCATTATGAATGACAATCATTTTGCCTAACAAATTGTATTTTACCACTGCTAACTGAGCCCTGTACTACTAATCATATTAAAACTACTAAATGTCTTAAAAGGGAGACAGAGATAGGAAGAGAAGTTATAGCACTGTATCCCTTTACTATTTCCAAACTCTGAATTGATTAGTTAACATTTGCATTTCTCCCCAGTGTAACAAAATTTGTTAGAGAAAAGGCTTGAGAGGATCCATTGATTTATGTAGCTTTTAAGGCATATTTTCTCTACAGATACAAATATCCACTTTGAGAATTCCAAGAAAGAATTTAATGACTAGAGATGAGCAATAAATTAGTATTTCCAATGTTTTCCAGAAAGGTTTATTACTGTATACCAATAGGTTGACTAACCTCCAGCTTGACTTGAGCAAGAGATACATATCAAATCTTTAAGTTCATGTCCCGGTAGGAATATGCTTTCACCAGGTTTTGCAAATTTTTAAGAACACTGATGTTCTGTATGCTGAAGCCCAGAAAACTTGAACTTTTCAGAATTCTTTTTGGATGATTCATTTGAATTTATCTCTCCCATTCTGTTCTGATCCTTCCCTTTATTGTTATTTTATTTTCAACAAGGATACTAAGACAAGTCAGCAGAGAAAGAATATTTTTTTCAATAAATAGTGCCTGGACAAGTGAATATCCACCTGCAAAATAATGTCGTTGGATCCATTCCTCAAACCATACATAAAAATTAACTCAAAATTGATCATTGACCTACATGAAAATATGCAACTCCTAGAAGAAAATCTAGGAGTAAATCTCATGACCTTTGGTCAGACCATGTTTTCTTAGATAACCCAGACCAATATCCAAATCAATAAAAGGAAACCCAATCAATAAAAGGAAAAAAAATACCAATAAGTTGTATTTCACCAAAATTAAAGACTTGTGCTTCAAAGGATAAATATCAAGAAATTGAAATGATAATTCATAGAATTTGAGGAAACATTTGCATATCATATATCTGGTAAGAGACTTGTAAAGCAGATTGTGTAAAGAACTCTTGCAATTGAGTAATAAATTGACAAATAGCGAAATTGAAAATCGTCAGAGAATTAGAATTACATTTCTCCAAAGAAGATATACAAATGGCTGACAAGCACATGAAAAGATATCCAACATTTGTAGCCATTTGGGAAATTCAAATCAAAAGGACAATAAGATATCACTTCATATCTATTAGGATGACTATCATCAAAAAGACAGAAAATAATGTGAGGAGATTGGAATTCTACTACATTTATTTGGAAGCATAAGATGGTGTAGGTCCATTGGAAAACCATTTGGCAGTTCCTCAAAAAGTTAAACATAGAGTTACAAAGTGACACAACAACTTGACACCTAGGTATTTATCCAAGAGAAATGAAAATGCATATCCACATAAAAACTTGTGCATAAAGGTATATAATGGTATTATTCAATGTAGCCAAAAAGTGGTAACAACACAACTGCCCATCAACTGGTGAAAAATAAAGAAAATGTGGCATGTCCATAAAACGGAATATTAGTCTGTGATAAAAGGTGATGAGGTACCGACGGTTGCTGCAACATGGACGAACCTGCAAATATTATGTTAAATAAAAGAAGCCAGCCAATAGATGAGACATTGTATGATTCCGAATATATGGTATGCCCAGAATAAGAAAATCTATAAAGAAAGAAAAATAGTGATTATTTAGGGTGGAAGGGTGGGTAATGGAGAGTGCTTGCTAGTGGGTGCAGCATTTATTTTGGGTGAGAGTGATAATTAAAATATTTTACAATTAGAATGTGGTTATGGTTGCACAACTATGTAATATATTTAAAAACACTGAACAGTTTATTTTAAATGTGTAGATTTTTCCATATGTGAATATCTCAATAAAGTTGTTAAACTAAACAAAACAAACACAAACATATACAGACATAAAATTTAAATATGAGAATTTAATTTCACTATAAGGCCGATATTACATAGTGTTTATTTAAGTCATAAAGAATTAGTGAAGTAGAAAATAGACACACAAGAGAGAATATTAACATAGTCAAAAACTGGATCTTTGAAAATAATAAGAAAATTTGAAAATAGACCGATCGAGGACAAAAAAGAGAAACATTCCCCTAGTAAAGTTTTCGCCATCCACCTATTTGTTCATATCTAAATATAAAATCTGTGCGTATCATAATGACTCCATCTCTCTCACTCTCTGTAGCCAATGACTTCTCAAAGCTACTGCCAGAGAATACCAATACTACTCAGGGGTGGGTATCAAGTATTGAAGACTTTGTATATAATTCTGAATACATCTCATAGTGAGATTCACAAATTAAAAGGTCCTTTACATGTATGATCTCATCCTCGTAGCCATGGAACAAGCGGGGGAAAATATTTACTATAATACGTTATATCATACATCGTATACTATATTATACAAATCTATTTGACATTATATCCTTTGTGGTTTTTAAAGATTATAAAGAGGTTCAATATAACAAGAATATTTAACATATTCATGAAAAATACACATAGTATTTATTTTGCTGAAACCCAATATTTTAATATACTGATTTTATCTCACTGATTTTGAATATATAATTGAAATGCACTTTTTCTAAAGACCTTTTTTGATAATATAAGCCACATTTGCTTCTTTTTATTGCAAATCTGATATTTTCTTTATTAACAACAATCAATATGAATCTAAAACAATTGTCCATGTTCTTAAATGTTCAATTTTCTCTTTCCAATGGAAATATAAAAAGAGGAAAATGTGTATTATTATTTGCATTCACATATATTTAATTGTAATTGATCCTGGTAACTATAGGAAGTAACTGACATATGATAAAATAGTCATATACACAGATATAAAGGGAGAGTGAGAAAGAGAGAGAGAGATCCAATTATATTATCCTTCCTATTTTAATATTCCTTAAAACATTTTTTTCTGAAGCTACCTCTTGTAAATAAAATAAAATATCCTAATTAATAGATTAAATTTTGGTTGATTAAAAATTTTGAAATATAATTTTCCTTTTATCTGCTTGGTTCAGGCTTGACAAATGATGGACAGTGTTCAGTCTTCCTAATTAACTGTTTCGATTACCATCCATATGGACAAGAAATTATCAAGTTGCCCTTTTTTGTTAAATAAAGAAAATGTTGGGAATGCTAAGAAAATGATCTTGCTTTATCATTATTTATTCCAGACTATGAATAATTTTCCCTTTCATTTTCTTTTCATGGTAGAGTATGAATTTCATTAATATTGAATTTCAAGGGAAGTAAAAATTTGACCCTTATTCCATCTTTTTCAAATGGGAAAACTTTCTTGCGAATCTAGTCTATCCTGCCCTCCCCTCATCTCTCTCGTGAAGATAAATTACAAGGTAATTTTCCTTACACTCAACACCTTTCTTTCTCCTCTTACATCACTTCTCCATAAAACTTTTTGCAAGGTTTCAAAATGTGTGATTTTCCTATTTGAGGTTTAATTGGCCATGACTTCCATTTTTCTCTTCATCAGCATATACGTTTTTCTTTTCATGATTGGTAGTCAGTCCTCAAGGAATGCTGTCCTTTCTGAAGGGTGAATCCGTCAGCTCAGATTTCTAGTGGAGGATTTCCCAGTAGTCTGACAGACTTGCCCATTTTGTCTTTTTACCCTTCTCATTTCTCAGCTTTTTGTTTCAAGTTTCTGTCTTACTAGCCATTAACAGCATGCTAGAAAAGACTTACTGTTAATGACATTAGTAATATATGCTACTGAAGGAGAAAGCAGAGGACAAACAAGTTGTGTTCTTTTTTTTTCTGCCAACTGACATGTTTGGTGGGACAGATGCTTATTGTTTTTATTTCACTGTTATTCTGCATCTGCTGTGACATGATATTCTGCTGTGAATATATTCAAGACAATAACACCTTCTTGCTACATTTAAACATACATAAGTTAAGCTTGGATTCAGTATTTACAAAGATTTTGTTATATTTAAAATACATTCTAGTCTGTACAATGTCCATTTTGTTAGATCAAGTAGTAATACATATGTCATAATGACCACACCTGTGAACTCTTGGTAAACTGGAATACTGAATGTTGCTTCTCCTTTTTCGTAGGTAATGTATTTATAGTTTTATACTATTTTTCAGCAACTATGTAATAAGTTTCTATTATGTTGAGTAAAGCAAACAAGATCCATGCCCACATATAACTTTCATGAGTAGAGAGTGATTGAAAAATAAAGTTAAGGGGCCAGCCCAGTGGTGTAGTGGTTGGGTTCATGTGCTTCGCTTCGGCAGCCCGGGGTTCTTGGGTTCGGATCCTGGGTGTGGACTTGCACACCACTCATCAAGCCATGCTGTGGCAGCATCCCACATACAAAATAGAGGAAGATTGGCACAGATGTTAGCTCAGGGCCAATCTTTCTCAACAAAAAATAAAGTACAATTAAGAAGCAAAAAGTGTAGTATATTGTCGATTATTATAATAAAAAGTAGGATAGTAATATGGCACACACCAAAGCATGAAAGAGAGCATTACTTAAAACCACAACAATATAAAATGAATTTGTCAATGACCAAGTTTGGAATGCATCTGAGTGTGTAGTGTGGGGGAAGAGGAGGTTTGCAGGGGGAGAGGAGGTGAGAGGCAACCATCATGTGAGCTCCTATATCAACACGTGAAAATTTGCTGGCAAACAAAGAGCCCAGTTGGAAACAATTGCTTTTCAGAGACAATGAATGATATTGATTCTCTGAAAAAAATGAAGTATATGACAGTGGTGTATATAAGTACAGAAAAAGATTATATTGAATATAATTTTAAACTCTTTGTAAAATATCTTTGTTACTCATGTAATAGTGTCTAAAAGTGTGCCATAGTTGCATTGTTCTCAAAATTTTCATGCCTTTACTTTTCACATGTTAATCAACTCCAGCGATTTTCTTCAATTTTCCTCTTTTGAAATACTATCTTGCCATAGTGCCTTGTTGACTGTGACCTTGTTATAAACTCCACTGTCACAAGTAAAGAAGATCTGATTTAATCTCCAAGTGGAATGCAGGTTAATTCCCTAAACCTGTTCAAATGTGTTCTCTTCTAGGTCTGCAAAAAAATATAAAATTGTTTATTTTGTGCTCAGGGATTTGAAGAATTCACATAGTTAAAATGTCCATCTTACCTAAAGCAATCTGCAGATTCAATGCAATCCCTATCAAAATCTCAATAGCATTTTTAATGGAAATAGAACAAAGAATCCTAAATTTATATGGAACAACAAAAGACCCTGAATAAACATAGCAATCCAGAGAAAAGAGAACAAATCTGGAGATATCATGCTCCCTGATTTCAACGTATGCTACAAAACTGTGCTAATCAAAACAGCATGGTATTGGCAGAAAAATAGACACACAGATCCATGGAACAGAATTGAAAGCCCAGAGATAAACCCATATATCTATGAACAGCTAATCTTTGACAAAAGTATCAAGAACATACAATTGGAGAACGGAAAGTCTCTTCGATAAATGGTGTTGGGAAAAGTGGACAGCCACATGCAAAAGAACGAAAATAGACCATTATTTTACCCAATACACAAAAATTAACTCAAAATGGATTAAAGACTTCAATGCAAGACCTGAAACCATAGAACTCCTAGAAGAAACCATAGGCAGTACGCTCTTTGACATCAGTCTCAGCAATATCTTTTTAGATATTTCTTCTCAGGCAAGAGAAATAAAAGAAAAAATAAGCAAATTGGACCATGTCAAACTAAAAATCTTCTGCACAGCAAAGGAAATCATCAACAAAATGAAAAGCTTACCTACCTTCTGGGAAAAGATGTTTGCAAATAATACATACATCCAAAATATATAAAGAACTCATAGAACTCAACAGGAAAATAAGCAAACAACCCAATTAAAAAGTGGGCAAAGGATCTGAACAGACGTTTTTCCAAAGAAGATATACAGATGGCCAACAGGTACAGGAAAAGAAGTTGAAGATCACTAATTATTAGGAAAATGCAAATCAAAACCACAATGAGATGTCACCTCATACCTGTGAGAATGGCTATTATTTAAAAGAAAAGAAATGACAAGTGTTGGAGAGGATGTGGAGAAAAGAGAACCCCCATCACTGCTGGTAAGAATGTAAATTGGTGCAGTCACTATGAGAAACTGTGTGAAGATTTCTTGAAAAATTAAAAAGAGAACTAACATATGATCCAGCTAATCCACTTCTGGGTATTTATCCAAAGAATATGAAAACACTAATTCAAAAAGTTATATTCACTCCTATGTTCATTGCAGCATTACTTACAATAGCCAAGACTTGGGACAGCCTAAGCTTTTGGAATACTACTCAGTCATAATAAAAAAGAAATCTTGCCACTTGTGACAACATGGATGGACCTTGAGGGTATTATGCTAAGTGAAATAAGTCTAATGAAGAAAGGTAAACACTTTATGATTTCACTCATGTATGGAAGATAGGAACAACAACAAAGAAACAGATACAGAGAACAGAAATACAGAGATTAGTGGTTACCAGAAGGGAAGGCGGGCAAGAGGAGGGCAAAAGGGGTAAAGCAGACTCTCATATGGTGATGGACAGAAGGTAGACCTTTGGGATGAATACAATGTAGTGTATACAGAAGCTGAAATATAATGATGTACACTTGAAACAAAAAAATCATAAAACCAAATAGTTTTACTCACCAATAATTCTTTGAAGAAGTGTGTTCAGAGCTTAACCTGGGACTCTACAAACATATCTCTTCAAAGCAATGCCAGCATTCATGATCAAGGACTGTTTCATATGGAGCTATTAGCTTATGTATAAATTGTAGGTTGATGAGGGAGATTGGGAACATGTGGATAAACAGACACTTGAAATGAAGAGAAATGCTAATCGCTGATGGGTTGTGTGGCAGAGACAGATGATTAGAAGGACACCTAAGACTTGTGGACCTGCCTATGGAATTGTTGATGGGCAGCTTCTACATGAAACCAGTTCTGGACAATGGAATGTAAAGTTAAATGATGTGGGTCATGGTATACCTCCCTTACTCTCTGTCACCTTCTTTTGAGTCATTGGAGCCCACATGTCAAATATGGTGACATCACAAGTTGGAAGGAGTCTGGCTTCCTGAATGAGTCCTTGGAGTAGAACCCTGAGGTCCCCAACCTAGAACATCTGAAATGAACTTTGTATGAGTGAGAAATAACTTTTATTGCATTAAAATTTATTTCTAGTTTTGTTAAGTTAATAGTGAATCTATTTCCTGTGCTTTGGAAGTTTTCTTGAGGTTTGCCTAAAAAAATATATTTTTACAATAGTTTACACCTCATAGAATTCAGAACAATTAGGTAAATTTATAATAATTGTTAAATTAATTAAAAACAGTTGTTTGAAGACCTTTAAATGTACTCAAACTGAAAAAATAAAAGAATATTAGATAAAAAAATTCAATCATCCTAATTGTGAGTTCAACTTGGAAATATTGGTTCAAGAGCAATATTAGGGTCTGATATGATGATAGTTCAAACTGTAGGCAAAATAGAAAGTAGATGACATTTATTCCCTTTTGGTACTCTTACTTTTCCATGAGTCATTTTCCCCCATTAAAACTTACTAAATTTGTTCCATATCATCTAGCACTGCAAGACATCAAATAGCTAACTTATACAGGAACCCATGATGATATATTAATGAAACAAGGCTACAGATCTGCTTCCCAGGCTGCATTTCATTGTTTATTTAAAATATCATATTTTCCTTATTATGAAAGTGATGTATGTTCATTATAAAATATTTAGAAAGCAAAGAAAAACTGTAAGAAAAATATAAATGATTTATAATTCAACCAGCTGTCATAACCTCAGTTGGAGTTACCAGTTGAATAATTTTTATATGCCTATATAGGAACATTTTATTCAGAACATCTGCACAGCACTGTTCCATTTGTGTTGGCATGTTTCCATTTAATATTATCCAATATTATGATTTTTAGTACTTAATATTAAATTGTATGGCTCTTAAAGACTTTATATAATTAGCAACATTACATTTTCATTCTAATGTGGCTATAAAGTATTTCATATAACTAATAACACTGATGTTTATTCTAATTATTTATCCTCATAAATTGCTGAAGGATGAGTGCATTATATATTGACTGTATCTGTTGGTTTCATCCAAGAAATAGAATTGCAAAGTTGAATAACCTATATTTTTTATTTTTGATATAAAATTCTACAGTGTGTTCAGGTACTTATGTATGAGAATACACCACAAACAACACTAAATAATACACTTATCTTTAATCTTTGCCGATCTGGAGACAAAACATATTTCCTTACTTTTCTAATATTAAAATCAAACATTTTTATTGCTTTATTTTTACTGGCTATTTTCTTTTGTGAATTGCCTGTGCATCTAGTTTGCCCATATTTCAATTAGGTGTCTATTATTTATTGATCTTGAAAAGTCTCTTATTTCCTGTATTAAGATCATACAGATTTCAAATTTGTTCCCAATTTCATGTGTCTCTTAATTTTGTGTATGTATGAAACATAGCATAATTGCTTTTGAAAAATAATGTATCAAAAAAGTCATGAGCGTGACTACAAAACAATCAAATAGCCCTGTACAAAAAACAAAAAGAAACCTGGTAGGACCTCTTACTTAATGCCATGCTTATAGCTAGAAATACACCTAAAAATGCCTATCTCTATCTATCTATGTGTCTATCATCTATCTTTCTATCTTTCATCTTTCCATTACCTAAGATATCTATTTTGAAAAGTGGTATTTGGAAGATGTGACCAGCTACAGCCATGTAAGTTGGAAGACAAAAAGCTTTATGAGTGCTCATAACAATAGTAATAACTATTCACAATACCTCTCCAGAACATTTATAAAAATGTTGAATTATTTAAAATGGATATATATTCAGAAATAGGTCATTAGTTACTTCTACTGTTTTAATGATGTGATTTTCAGTTATCATGAAAATGAAGCCTATAGAATATCTCATTGCTTCTTTACCTTAACTGGAATAATCAATATATTAAAAACTAAAGAAAATGATTTTCTTCTATCTCATTTCTGGAAAAAAATGGAATAAAATCCTTACAAAGAAAACATGGATTTGGAGATATAGTTTCCAATATTTTTAATGCTAATAACCACTGTACATTAGAGTTTTAAAGTCAGTTACTAACTCCATATTATTTTCATTATACTTTCAGACTTATCTAATAACAATAATAAAAATAATAAAGAAATAGATCTACTTTGAATTTTTATAGCCCTCTGGTTGGCTATAACACTGTCACTTTCTAACTAGAGACGGATTTGATTACACATTTGTGCCCCCATATGTATTCTTACAGTTTTCGTAGGTACTCTATATCACTCATTCATTCAATAAATATTTAATGAGTATCTAAAAATATGAGTTATTTTGTGCACTTCTGGGAATGGTGGAGAACAAGAATGAGGTCTTGTACTAATGGGGAATGTATGGGTGGAAACTGATAGTAAGTAGATAATCATGTTAACAAATTTATAGTTGTCAGCTGAGATAACTGCTCTGAAGAACAGAGACAGGATCTATATCTATGAGCACATAACAAAGCCGCGTTTCCTAGACTATGGAGCAGCTTTGTGTGCGATCTCAGGGATGCTGAGCTCTCTAGCCTAAGCTCCTCATATGCAGGTGTTATGTTATATCTGTCTTCGTATCTCCAATGACAAGCACACTACCTAGCACATAGTAAGTAATCAAACCATTTAATCAACTGACTTTCTGTAACAATAACACTTTAAATGACCTTATGTAGTCAGCACTATAAGAATAGTTATTATTAAAATTAATTAGGAGAATAAAATAAGCTATCAAGAAGCAATATTTAGTTCGTTGTTGGTAAAATACTTTCTATTTTATAAAAAGACTATTTAAAAATGAGATAACATATTCTGTTTCTAAAATGTCGAGATAATATTTTTCTCACCTAAATCTATACAAGCATTAAATGTACGATTTTTTATGCTTGACCAGAAAAAAAAATCTTATTTACCATTTTTTTTGGTCCAAATTTAAGTAGCAAAATTCATTGCACTCACCAGAAAACCAATCTCCACATGTAAAGATTAGTTACAGCCAGACTTTCCTCTGTGCTGGTCACATGCTATCAGTCAATGTAAATGGTTATGGGATAGATTAATGAATATCACTGATTACCCTGTAATATATGATAAACAGTAGTGCTTCACCCCGCTCTATTTCAGTATATAATCTTTGGGTCAATGTATTTCATTCTGTAATGGCTGACAAAACAGACCATAGGCACAGAAAGGCAACTATATTGTTGTGGATTGATTTGTTTCCATTGTTTCTTTTGAATAGATGAGTGATAGAAACTGAGTACTACAGATCTGATAACTAGGCAGCTACTGTGATAGCCTACTTCCTTCACATCCTTTTGCTATTATCATCAGTCATTTAAGGAAATATAGCCACAGTCTGAGGAAGTTAGGAATCACTTAGCTTTAATAGAAAGGATACTCCCTTTGGGGAAAGGACTTGAGAGAAGTGGGAGGGAGATAGGAGAAGAAGGATTTTTTTTATGTCGTTAGATTAATGGCCATCACCTGCAGGCCTCAGGCCTGGAATCAAAAGCTAATGGACTGAAAGTGGGAGTAACTGGTTCAAACATTAATGAACCTAGAGGATTGTCAGGCATATTCAGGGATGTATTTCACGGTATTGCATGTTGGCCTTTTGCATCATTTAAAAATATCTTCTAGTTATTGAAGGATGTACTATTTATACACTTTTAAGGTGTTTACAGTTGTTCAATATCTCATCAACATCATTAATCGCCATGGGAGTGTATTTTCTTATAGGATATATTTCAATTATATTTATAATTTAATTTTTGTGGCTTCGTATTTCAAATACTGCTAATAGGGTGTTAATTTACATGGCATAAATTGTATTTAGCCAAGTCACTAAGGCTATTTTTAAAAGTTAATTGAAAAGGAAACATTCAAGTAGAACATAAAGCAACAGTAAATTCAAGCAATGGTTCAATTTTATACTGGCTGTTGAGCCAATGTTGAGAATAGTGATGGTTGATTTAGAGTTGCTTTCTTTGGTTTGGGAAAAATACTAGTAACGTGGTAAAATACATGAGTTGTATTTATGAAAAAATTTCAAACTTCAATGGCGATTTATGTTTCTATGTAAGTGTTTTAACTTTCTAATCTGTAAAGACAATCAGGTTTTGGTAGACCTTTAAAATAGTTTTCATTTAGACATATTTATATTAACTGTTAGATTAGATTCCACAATCAAGCTCTGCAGGAGGTTTTTTTCAGATTTATTTTTGCTATATGAATTTATGAAAAATGTTTTTGAAGTCCTAATATTGCTGATGACTCCTGGATGGTTGCATATTGTCTATGAGAGCCAAAAGAAATCAGAAGTTTCTTCTGCGTATAGCATAGAGGAGGTCAAGCTTCAGACATGGGTAGACTGGACAGGCCTTTCAGTTAAATGGGAAATATTCAGTTTAACTGTAAATAATAATATTATGTTATTTGAGGGCAAGAAACATATATGGAAATAGTAACAATGTATGCCTGTCTTTTTCTTCGTTTGATGAGATTTTCCCTTCAGAAAAGGTTGAAAGTATACTTTCTAATTTCTTCCAGATTTGATACTATCACATGGAGGTAGTCTTGCTGAAACAATGTTATTCTACATGGTTTTCTTGTATCCAAAGCAAATACTAGTTTCCAGCCCCTTGTATTTTTTCAAATAGATCTGTTAAAGTTCCCAATTATGAACTGTATTCATTCTGCTATGGCTGGAAGACTTGGCAAGAGTTTTCTAATGAAACATTGTATACCTTATTAGGGATACCCTAGTGGTATACCTAATACCTTAATGAGGTATGAACCAAAGATTATAATTGTTTTTTAATTAAAGGAGATTGGGAAGAATAAGTCAATGAAATGTTTTAAAAATACTTTAGCTTTATTTTCTAATAAGGAAAAAAGTATTAGACTTGTATGAGCACACTGATCACCTTTTTAAAATATATAAGGTTGAGATTGAATACAATTTTAATAAAACTTTAATTTCTCTTTAACAGAAATTTCCTTTCCACTATAGTTCATATTAATTATTCCTATTACAGCCAACTGTGAAAAAGACTAACAATGCCTGATAAAATTTGTCTTACTGGAATATATTGATTTTCCATATTTTCCACCAATTTTTCCTATTGAAATAAAAGGAATAAAACGAGCATTTATGTTACCTTTGAAGTTGGATGCTCAGAAGGGAATCTACCCAGCCAATTTCTCTGAGCTGTCCACAGGAACATTCGCCACAGGAATATCTCCCCCGACTCCTCTAGACATATTTCTATGAGGAGGCCCACTTCCAATGTACTCAACTGTTTAGACCAGAGTTGGAGCCCTCCTTCCCTTTCCAAGCTGAGCTCACCCCTCAGACTCTCCCAGCAACTTGGAGTCAGGCTGAGAGGCTGGAGTTTATTCCCTGTGACTGAGCCTATTGCTTGTTACCTTGATGCTGAGGATACTGCTTGCCTTTGACAAACAAGAACTGGCCTACCCTTAACATTAATGGGACCAGGAGCAAGTCTATCATTTTTAAGTTTTTTTCTTGTGTTAGCATTTCTTGGATTACTGTAACTCTTTGACTATTTTCTGGAGTTATTACAAAATTCATTCCCTCTCCCACTTCCTGTCTCTGTAATAATCCTATAGATAAATTTACACAGGTTAAAAGCTGAAATGATACGTGACTCCACTGTGTATATGCATTACTTTTTCATAATTTAATCTTCAAAATATTGGGAACTGATTCACTTCTCCAACCACTAAGTTGCCCATCAGGGAGTAAACTAAATTTTTTAATGTATTTGTTCTTTTAGTACAGAATATGCCCAAATGTCAGGAAAGGCTTAAGCCAGGTTCTGATTGGTTTGTTTTCAGTGTTTGTGAATATTGGAATGATGCACTGTATTTTTCACTCTGTGATCAGGTTCAAATAGAATCTCTGCTACTTGCTAACAATCTCTGCATGTTTAAGTAATTTTGATACCTCTTTAAGCCTATTTTCTACTCTATAAAAAGGGTGATAATTTACCTATCTCACTTGGTTTTGTTAGTATGTAATTAGATATGCTGTGTACTGTATTTAGTATATTGCTTGAATGTACTTAGTATACTGCTTGGCAAGGATTAAACACTAAACATGTGACCCATTTATGAGCAGGACTATAATTATATTATTGCTAATAGTAGGCAAGTTTTAGAATCATTTTAATATCCTACCTTAGGGAAAAACTTAAACATGACATCTATATAGCATTGATCAGTCAATTTTACTAACTTAAAATAAGGGCTGTCACCTATTTCTTAGATCTAAAATTGTTCCTGAAATTACTCTGAAACAGTCTGCTACTGAGAACCTCAGGGATTTTAATATCATAACTTGTGTTTTATGCCAGCTCGGACCACCATAGCTAACCAGTGACAAATATGTAAATCATTTATTATATTGTACGCTTCTTCTTTCCATTTTCTTTAATTTTTCACATAATGCCAGATTGAATGAGCTATTTCTGTCTAGTTGACAAATGTAACAGTTTATTGGGCTAAGTGCTTAGAGGGTTGCAATGAGAGGTTTTTAACTTCAGTGTCAAGATCCCGTTGCTGCTGTAGGCTATTCACCTCTTTTCAATAGCAAGGTGACCCAAAGAGTCACCTGCCTTCTTGTATGCACAAACTTCTTGGCAGCAAAGGGCTTTGGAATTCTCACAGCTGGTCAAGTGGGACAAACTATCTCAATATTCTGCATGTAATGCAGGCAAAAAAGTGTTTTTTTTTTCCTGTGCAGCTGACTCAGATCTTCATTTTAACTAGTCTTGTTACATTTGCCTCTGCCAATATTTGTCCCTTGGCTGATTGGCAAAGGAGACCCATGTCTGTGTTTCAGCCAATTACAGCCAGACACATACACAATGTGATTGCAGCGATGTATTTGAAAAAAATTTAGATAATGTCCATTGTCTTTAGGTTGGAACACAATATTTTCTTGTGTTTACTCATCTATATCCATCATCTTTTATTTATTTAACTTTTGGCCATACAATTTTTTTTCCAACCAAATATATGCATAATTTGTCTGCAAAATCCAGGTCCTCACTTGCCAAATTATTACCCCTTGTCTATTACTTATGTTATAAATATTCCCATATGTAATTTTAATGTTTGTTTTTAAATATGCTTTTAAAAATTAATGGCATTATCATTAATAAAAACAAGCATTAAGTGTACTAAAGTAGATGGCCTAGAGATCAAAGAAGGATGATTTTCAGTCTTCACTTCCCTCGCATTTTTACATTTGAAGGAACGAGTACCCTTCATCTTCAGGCTTCATCAACTGCCCGGACTTACAACACAAGCATCAAAAGGCACAAAGTTAAGTAAGAGCTTCAACCTCACCCGCCAGTGAAGAACGGGCTACATCTTGCTGGTTGTAGACCATGCACTGTGCAGATCAAGTTTCAATCCGATCACAGATCCTTAGCCTTTGGTTTCCAATATCCTCCCTGGTTATCCCTTTTGTTATATTGACTTAGGTAATCACATTACATTTCTGCTTCATTTTTCTGTTGCTTAGCATGATAATTCCTTTCCCAAACTGTAACTTTCAAATGAACTTCAGCACTAGTGGGGAGAAAAGTGAAATCTCTCTTCCTCCTTGGCACAGCACAGTTCAGAATTTTCTTGCCTCTCCAGTGGCTTGTCTCCTTGAGAGAGCCTCCCCTAAGCTGTGGGGAAGAGCACATCTGGGCTGCAGGTTCAGAATGTGATATGAGAGGACAGTGGGAATAAGGGCTGTAAGCTGGGCAATAGTTCAAGAAATCCAAAACCTGGAAGCAGATTCAGACTGGTCAACACAAAAAGAAGTTAGGTCCAGCAAGACAGTGACAGACAGGGTTCGTGCTGGCAGCATGCTCACTAGCTCCCAGCTTCCCAGGCTTTTCCACATGTGAGATCTTCCCCCCTCACAGTTACAGTAGGTGCTATGTTCTCCCCACTTTATAGGTGAGTAAACCAAGTCACAGAGAGGATGGGTAATTTGTTTAATGTTCTGCAACTAACAGGTGGTCAAGGCAGAACCTGAACCCTGGCAGTTGCCTGCCCCACAGTACATACTGTTAAAAACTGTTTTACTGTGTTATTATACTGGGAGTAGTAACAGTATAAAAATCAGACAAGATCACAAAAATGAGTAGGAAGGGGACACCTGTATGTGGCATGGCAGTGATCAGACTGAAAAATTACTTGAAATGGCCATTGTGATGGTTAAGACAGAGAACTGCATTACAAACCTGTAAACGAGGAGGGTGCCAATACAATTTATCATCCAAACTGGGACATTTTTGAGGATAAAAAGGGTGCTGTTAATAATTATGCTGAGACTGTAGCCTTAATTCAAGACCATCCTAGGCAACCTGGACAGGTGCTCATTCAATGGATAAATAAATAATTCTCTCCCCGATATCTCTGGTGCTGAAAATAGGGCCAAGGTAGATTGCTGTGTTGATGTAGCCAGTGGGTGTGAGCCAGAAAATAATTGTTCTGTACCAATTTTTATGTAAATATTTTGTGCTATAGATGAGTTACCTACTACATCTATTGTGGGTTTCAGACAATGACATTATACTTTCCAGAATATTCTTTACTGAATTTCACTTTAGTCCTGCTCCCTTGATTTTTATTTGAAGATATGACAAGAAATAACCATAGGAAATCTCTTACTGCGTCTGCTTCAAGATGGGTTTGTGACAAGTGTACATTATATCACCCAGTATCCTTTCTGAAAATGCCACACATGAAATGTTTCATTTAGAAATCAACATTAGAAAAAATTATTTTCTCTAAAAAATGGGTAGGTTTACTTTTTTCTGATTATGAATATTATTTAACTATTTCAATTTGGTGTAGAAAATATACTGGCTTTTCTAATCTGCATAGTTGTGTTCTCATGCACTTTGTCTCCACTTACTCTCTCTATTTATATTTCTTCTTGTCTAGATTCTCTACTTCAATTTTATACTTAAAAAATATTATTAGTGCTTTTTTTGCCCACAGCTTTAAGTCTTTGTGAAATGAGATTACAGTATCATAGGTACATTTAAGTTCTAGAAAACCAGTAGAATCTGAATATATCTTTCATAATGATTCTGTAGACGACTGTTGACAATGTTCTTATTTTTTCTAATTTCTTTTCATGGTAGTATAAAATATTGCCCACTGATTGCATCATCAGTGTTTCTGTATAGCTTATATACATGTATTCTGTCCTCTAAACCAAAATAAGGGCAGCTTGTTCACAAATGTTTCAATTCTTGCCACTAGCTCCCCTAAGTGGGAAAGGCTGGCATAACACTGATCAGAAAATCAGATGTCAAATAGTCTGTAGCATGAAACCCAGTATACGTCATACCTACCCAAGAGATCTGTTTTGATACCGCTCTAGATGCTATCTAGATGAAAATATACTGGTCACAGGCGAGAAGAGGGCTTAGTGTATTTAATATAAAAATTCATAGTTTGTATCAGAAAACGAATTTTGTAAGCATTGAAATTTGGAAGCAGATTGATCCGTGCCTGATTGAATGTTGTATGTTAAACGGAAGCAAAGGAAGAGCTGTCAGCTGTGCCCAATTCCTGAATAACCGCAACTTGAGAAGAGCCGGATCTCGTATGCACCTTCCCAATGCATGGGATGACTTTCAGACGCGGAAATTTAGTTGACAGAGGTCACTAACATTTATGCCACACTAAGACAGGAATATAAAGAACATAATTTCAAACATAATTAGGCATAACAGGATTGGAGGGCAGGGAAAAGATTAAGGCACTCCTCAAACACTGGATTAGAAAAAATAATAATAAATGGCCTGGCTTGATCTATCCTCAGTCAAGACTATAAAAAGACTAGTATGGATCCCATAAACAATTTTGCAACCGTTTGAAAAAGAATAGTGGCCCCAAAGAGCCAGAGGAAAAGCACAACTTAAAAAATTGTTTTCTGTGGCATATCTAAAAATATTATGATAATACTGTTTTCTTTAAAGATTCTGAGGATCAGGGTAAATGGACGGACATAAGGAGAAGTAAAATTGGAAATATGGGACCCTAACATGTGTAGAATGAAAATATAGATACAAGGAGAGTGAGTGGTAAAGTTTATTCAGAATAGACAGAGTAATAACAATCAAGGACACAAGAGAAGAACATTTTTATCTTCTAACATGCTTTAAAGATATCTTTATGAAGATACTGAAACTTATAGTACAAGACCATATTCATCTTAATTGAAAAGCCAATTCTCATCGTAAAATGAATCATTCATATCAGATTTATGGTAAGAAAATATTTGACTTCATTTTTCAATTTCAATAAATATGCTAATATGTCCCTGAGACACTCATCTTCTTTTTGTTTTAATTCTAACTCTAATATTAGGAAGATTAGATAAAGAGAGATACATAATAAGACAGTAGTTAGATGGATGGATGGATGGATGGACAGATAAATAGATGGTAGATAGCCAGATAGATGATTGATAGACAGATAGATAGATAGACAGATAGATAGTGTTGTGGCTTGAATTGTGTTCCCTCAAAAGAAACGTTCAAGTGCTAACATTTAGTAACTGTGAATGTAGCCTTATTTTGAAATAAGGTCTTTTCAGATTTAATGAAGTTAAGATGAGGTTATGTTAGATGGGGGTGGGCCCTAATCCAATGACAGATGCCATTCTAAAAAGAGGGAAATTTGGATATAGAAATACAGAGAGGAGAAAGCCATGTGGACACACAGACAAGAAAACAAGGAGAAGACCATGTGAAGATAGAGACAGAGATTGAAGTGATGCTGCTGTTAAGTCAAGAAATGCCAATGACTGCCAGCAACCACCAGGAACTGGGAAGCAATAAATTATTTCTCCCTAGTGCCTTCAGAGTAAGCATGGTCATGCTGCCACCTTGATTTTGGACTTCTAGCCTCCAGAACTGTGAGCGAATAAATTTCTGTTATTTTAAGCCACTTAGTTTTTGGCACTTGGTAACAGCCCTAGGGTACTAACACAGAAAGATAGACAATTAGCTAGAGATGAATTTGAATGCGTAGAGGAGGAGGTATGTAGCCTTGCCCTAAGTTTGATACCTGCATGAAATAAAGTCCTGCCCCTTCCAGGATTGGTGATGCTCTGTTGGCTTTGCTCCCTTGGAACTCTTCCTGAAAAACAATGAATTCTCTGGATCACTTAGTAGATAGAGGATGTGAGATAGTTAAGCAAAATTTGCTGCTGCTCTTGCCCTAGACTACAATATATCCAAATTTAGAGTTCAACAACAGGGCCACAGAAAAATCATTGCCCTTTTATAACCACACCCACCTGCCTCCCAACCAGGTCCCTGACCTCTGACAACCACTTCTTTGCTCTCCAGTTTCATAATTTTGTCGTTTAAAAAGTGATGAGAGCATGTGACCTTTCGAATTTGGCTTTTTTTCCATTCAGTGTAATCCCTGGAAATTCATTCAAGTTATTGTGTGTATCAATAGTTTGTTCTTTTTTATTAATGAGCAGTACATTCATAGTATGCCTGTAGAAAGTTTGTGTATCCATTCAGTCTATGAATGACATCTGTAGGTTTTCCCCCCAGTTTTTGGCTATTATCAATAAAGCTTTCATGAGAATATGTATGTAAGTTTTTGGGTGGATATAAATTTTCATTTCTCAAGGATAAATGTCCATGGGTGTAATTGCTGGGTCATGTGATACTTTCATGTTTAGTTTTATGAAAAACTGCCAAACAGTTTTCCAGAATGTCTATGCCATTTTACATCCCCACCAGCAGTGTATGAATAATCCAGTTTCTCCACATCCTTGCCAGCATTTGATGTTTTCACTATTTTTATTTGTTTATATTAGCTGTGATAGGTATGTAGTCATATTTGATGGTAATTTTAATTTACATTTCCCTAATGGCTAGTGATGTCAAATATCTTTTTATATGCTTATGTGCAATCTGTATAACCTCATGGGTGAGATGTCTCTTCATGTCTTTTGCCTGGTTTGTAATTGGACTGCTTGTTTTTATGGTTGATTTTTGAGAATTTTAAAATATATCCGAGACACTTGTTCTTTTTTTGGATATGTAGTTTGCATATATTTTATCCCAATCTATTGCTTGTATTGTTATCATCCTTACATAGTCTTGTTCCAGAGACAAGTTGTTGATTTGGGGTCCACTGTATCAAATTTTCTTTTATAGATCATGCTTTTGGTATCAATTCTAAGAACTGTTGGAGTAATCTGAGATCCCAAAGATTTCCCCCTAATTTTTTTTTTCCTAAAACTATAGGTCTCTAAAGCTTTTCTTTGTTTGCTTTTTTCTTTTTTGTTCTTTTATTTTTAGTCCATTCTGTGTTTTACAGAGAGAGAAATCCTGTTGAACTGTCCTTGAGCTCACTGATTCTATCCTCTGTCTTCTCCACTTTACTATTGAGCCCAGGGGCTGGCCCCATGGCCGACCCCGTGGCCAAGTGGTTAAGTTCCCCTGTTCCGCTGCAGGCGGCCCAGAGTTTCACAGGTTCGAATCCTGAGTGTGGACATGGCACTGCTCCTCAAGCCACGCTGAGGCAGCGTCCCACATGCCACAACTAGAAGGACCCACAACTAAGAATATACAACTATGTACTGGGGGGCTTTGGGGAGAAAAAGGAAAAAAAATAAATACAATCTTTACTATTGAGCCCACTCAGCAAGTTTTTTACTTCTTGTTGCATTTTTCATTTCTAACATTTTTATTTAATTCTTTTTTGTAACTTCTATTTCTTTGCTGAGATTTTCTATTTTTCATTTGTTTGAAGAGAACTTGAAATTCCTTATTAAAGCATTTTTATGATGTTTGCTTGAAAATCCTTGTCAGATAATTCCAGACTTTTGTTCATCTTAGTGTTGATGTCAGTTGATTATCTTCACTCAATCCATTTGTAATTCTCATGGTATCCTGGTAAACTTAATTCTTTTTTTTTTTGAGGAAGATTAGCCCTGAGCTAACTACTGCCACTCCTCCTCTTTTTTTCTGAGGAAGCCTGGCCCTGAGCTAACATCTGTACCCATCTTCCTCTACTTTATATGTGGGACGCCTACCACAGCATGGCTTTTGCCAAGCAGTACCATGTCCGCACGCAGGATCTGAACTGGGGAACCCCGGGCCACCGAGAAGCGGGACAGGTGCACTTAACTGCTGTACCACCGGGCTGGCCCCCTGAAATTAATTCTTGATAAATATCCTAGACATTTTGGATATTATTTTAGGAGATTCTCAGTTTTATTTAAATAATTTATTTTAATTATTTAATTCATTTAAGTTAATTTATTTTAGCATAAACCTTATTTTGGTTTAGCATACATGTCTAGGGCTACATTTGTGAGCTGTGATTCCAGTGAAATCTAATTTTCAGAGCCTTCATGGTACTGTTTTCAGCTCCTTGGTTTATCTCTTGCTGTTTACAATATCCCGTTGTTTCCTGCTGCTACTGTTTGAGAAGATGGAAGCTGCTTCTCAGGCCGGGCTGCTGAGTGCCACTAGGTGGGGGAAGGGTGTCACCAGCCTGGGGGAACCAAGAGCTCTGCCCGGCTTGTAGTGGCATGATCTCTCCTGCCTTTGGGGCATGGAGAGTATTTCCCAGGCTATGCACCTGTGACTAGATCAAGCTTGCTGGCACTGCTTGCCCGCCTGGTGCCTCTGGTGAAGGAGAGGAGACAGGTTCACGGAGGCAAAGGGAATTCCTGGACTGGGCACTTACTGTGGCAGGATCTTTCTTGCCTGTATATCCCACCACCACCACTGCCCTGTGTCTCTTGGTGGGGGAGGGGATTCTCAAGACCAGTAGAAAACAAGAATGCTTTAAGGGCCAGGTTTGCTGCTGTAGTGAGATATCCTTTGCAGGTGCTCCAGGGCCGTGTGTTGTCTGTGAGTGCGGGAAGGGAGTCGCAGCACCTGCAGTGAAACAGTGCGTTTTCCTGTGTCTTTGTGGTCAGCATGGGATTCCACTTTATCCGCTTTGCTAGTTCTTCTAGCGTCACCTGGTGTTGTCCATGGGAGGAATGAGCCCACCTGGGAAAACTTCTCTTGGTAGGTTGAAGGATCAGGAAATATCAAGTTTGGGTCAATTTCTTCTGATGAGAAGGAGGTCCTAAGATACCCTGCCAATATTTTGTTCCTGGGGTCTCCAGTCAGTTCACCTTCCTCTTACTACCTTTCATAATTTCCTTTGGTTGTCTCTTATGTTGCTTTCAAGATTTATAGTTGAACTTCATAGGGAGGAACCAGGAGATACAAGTCTATGGCATCTGGTCTAGACAGAAAATATGCAGCCACTTTTAATATTCTATCTCTGATTTTGAGTAAGTCAGTTTTAATATGCTTTTTATTTATTTATTTATTTATTTTTTGATGTTTCTTGTGTTGCAGTTCATTGAGATTCTTGGATTTGTGAGTTTATAGTTTTCATCAAATTTGGAATATATTCAGCAATTATGTCTTCAGATATTTTTCTGCAACCCCTGCCCCTGCACCGTTTACAGGGGCTGCAATCACCACTTGTAATATTAGGCTATTTGAAAATACAACACAGCTCAATGAGGCTCTTTCCATTTTTCAAAATCCTTTTTCCCTTCATGTTTCATTTTTGATCTTTTTTTTTTTTTTTGCTATGTCTTCAAGTTCAAGAATCTTTTCTTCTGTAATGTTTAATTGGTTGTTATTTCATCCAGTGTATTTTCATCTTGGACATTGTAGTTCCCGTCTCCAAATGTTATCTTTGAATCTTTGAAAAAAAAAACAAGAAAACTTCTCTGTCTCTACTTTTCTGTATAAGGCAGTGATAGTAAATCACATGATTCTAGTAGAAGTAATTCCTGAGAAATATAGAACAATTTAGTCAGAATTATGATCCTTTATATACTGAGTTCAGTTTTGTAGATATCAAGTTTGTAGTGCTAAAATGACAGTGTTTTATTTGCAGAGTCATACTGGCTAATGAAGTGATGAAGACATCAAGTGTAAGAAGCATTTATATATAAAAGAAAGAAAGAATTTCAAAACCAAAAAGTAACTAAATCAACATATTTGATTAGAAAATTTCAGTGAATTTGCAGAAAGGCATGAGAAAGAAAAAAATATCACTTTTTCACCCCAATTTAAAATAATTACAAATTTGGATGACTATATTGTCAACAAAGACAATATAGAGCTTAAGTTTTGTGTATGAGTATGTTGTAATGGTACAGTTCAATGGCAGGAAAACATTCTGAAGCCATCACCCAAATTAAGGAGATTGCACCAATATATAAATTGACAAATTGCTTCCTTCATTGAGAAAGTTTGGGTGAGAAAAAAAATCTATCAGCTGAACTATATAACATGCTGAATGACATACTAAAAATAGTTAATTATAGAAAACAATGTATTTTATGATTATTCTCTTTATTACATGTTACTATGGAAACATTACAAAGTTCTGTTGAGAAAAGGTCTGTTAAGCATATTTTACTTTATGATAAGAAGTCTTATTGATTATGCAGGACAAGATACCAATTTGGTGCAAGCATTTAATAATGTGAATTGAGCAGCCAGAATTATTATTTTGATATTGTTGATCATTTTGTCTAATACCGATCTTAATGATTTTAATTTTCCATGAAAGGAAGATAAGAAATACATTTTCAAAGGACTAAAAGAGAAGCAGATTCTTGAAAGAATAGAGTTTCCGCAATTTATAATGTGTTCCATAGTTTAACACATTAAATGAAGTGATGAGTGAGGTTGATATTGAAAACGGTGTAAAATTCTTATGAATCATCTTAAAATTTTGGTGGTATTTCTCATTTTATTTTCTATCAAAAGATGACCCATGCATAGAAAATGCAGGAATCCAGAACACATTTCTTACATAGAAAAATAATTCAATTTTAATTACAAGTTTAGAGGATATATTACTAGAACTATCTACTGAAAAAGGATCTAAGATTAATTTAAAAAATCTAAATATAGCATTATTTGCATCATTTTAGAAAAAGTTAAAAATTACTCCCCTGAGCATGGTTAAGTTATGCTTAAAATTGCTTTATCTTCATCAGTTCACTTTACCTTACTTCTTACTTCCTATTATTTCTGTGAAACTGGTTCTCCACTACGAGTGTAAAAAAATATTTTTCCCTGAGACTAGCATGGTTATCAAGCCAATCTACAGTAGATCTATTTAGCAGCAAACTCAATTTTCAGATAGTTAAGCATTAACTACTGCTGTATCTCATGAGGAGTGAAATCACTACTTCACTCACAACTTTTGTCTCGTAAGTGCAAAACAGATAAATAATAGACATAAAATTGATTCTTTAGAATAAATATCTATACACATTTTCAATACAAATTTATATATTGTAAAATTGTCTTTCCTCTTGTGTTCATTCTGAGTATAGTTATTGAAATGTTGTTTTATGACAGTTGCTTTTAATATTAAAATTTTGCAGTTGATAAGCCTTTACGTTTTTATTTTTCATAATCATCTGATTGTATTTTACAAAATATTTGGACCTTACGTGTTGGAAAGTGAAAAAATAAAGCTTATTCTCACCACTGATGATTCAAAAAGGACTGTCTTAGCGATATCATTAAACTTACATTTACTAGCAATCACTATCCTCATTGGGCTGGCCAGTTTGTTAAACATGCAGCTTCACAATTGAGTGTATTGTGTGTTTGTATTAAAAATTCAACTTATTCAAAACTATTCAAAAGAGTTCTGGTTCAAATTCTCATTCTCAATTGTCATATCTAGTTTATCTCAAGATGGTATGAGGACAAATGGTACAAGAATGTTGAACACTGAGGTACCACCCCAGCCCCCTGGGAAAGGTTGCAAACCCTGGCTAGCTGGGCTATTTTGTGCTTAACACTGTTTGAATCATGCAGTAGTGAAAAAGGGTGGCAGGCTGTTATCATCACTGAGAAGAATTTGTAAAGATTCCTTTAGCATAGGAGTGTCTTTGAACTTATTTTTTAAACCTTCTAAACTGTTGCTTGGAATTGAACAGCACTTAGAGTTGCACAGTGTAACTGAGTGATGACACCTTCCTTTTGCTATTGACAATCATCGGGAAAGGAAGCATCCTCATGCCGTAGACAAACAGCATGATTAGTGGCAGGTAATGAGATAGCATATAGATTTGAGATTAGGCAATATTAATTATATAAGATAAATAAGAAAAAGCTGGGTATAGATTTTTTTAAATGTGCAATGTAGGGGCGCATCAGGTAATAAAATTTGAAAACCATGCTCCCGAGTGGAAATTCTAATTGGAGAGGTAGAATATAGACTTTACAAAACATGTAATTAAGAGAAACTGGTGAGGCACATGCTTAAAAAATAAACAATGTACTGCATTCTGTTAATTAAAAGTTAGAAATGTAAGAACATTTGTGTCATTGGATCCACGAGTCTTCATACAGTTCACCAGACTCCTCTCCAGTTCCCTTGTAGTACACGTAGAACTAGCAAAAAAGACCAGAGCTCACAAATGAGTGCTATTGGATACAATTCAATCATACACGATGAGGAAATATTGAGGAGTTTCTCTCTAATAAATCAGTGTAAAGGGTAGTTTATTTTGAATTTTTATTTTATTTTTTATTTGTTTGGTGAGGAAGATTGGCCCTGAGCTAACGTCTGTTACCAATCTCCCTCTTTTTGCTTGAGGAAGACTGTCACTGAGCTAACATCTGGGGTAGTCTTCCTCTATTTTGTATGTGGAACACAACCACAGCATGGCATGATGAGTTGTGCATAGGTCTGTGCCCAGGATCTGAACCTGTGAACCCCAGGCTGCTGAAGTGGAGTGCGTGAACTCAACCGCTATGCTACCAGGCTGGCCCCTTATTTTGAAACTTTTAAAGTTTCTTAGTAAATACCAACCTTTAAGAATATCCCCTAAAAAAGTTGTAAATGCTTGAAATAACTCTTTTAGGTTCCCTTCCCAAAACAGTAACTGACAGCTACACATATTACACGTTGCTCTGAAAATATTATAGTAAATAATAACAGTGAAAATATTTATTGAGCTCTTACTGTTCTAGGTTTTTTATATGAACGTATTACTTTATTTCTTATAGTAATGTTATAAATTAAATACTCATTATCCCTCTATGTATGTAAGAAACCTGAGGCGCAGGAGCATAAGTAAATACCTTGACTGGTGACGAGCTAGGATCCAAACCCAGGGATTCTGGCTCATATTCCTATATATATTGTTAGGAAAAAAAGCCTTTGGATAGCAATTATGAAATTCAGGAAATTTCCAAAGCAAAGAGAATAATTTATGACTAATATGAGTGTATCAGATTTAAGAAAAAAATAGTATGTTTTGACATAACCAGTTTGTTACATATCTTATTAATACAAGAAAAGGAAAAAGCATACATTGGTTTGCCATTGAGGCAATTTTTCTTGTTAATGGGAGCATGAATGTTCTGCTTTGTCAGTGCCAAGAGTGTTTTTGCATTTTGAGACATTTGTGTACAGCAAAGTGGGATTCTTCAAGGGGACTCTGGTTTCCTTTTTTACAGCACAGTTATGCTCATTGTTTGCTGTGGGATCATAGGCTACTCAAAGTCAACATCTGAGTAGAAGGCCGTGTTTGTCTCTTTTTAGTTACACATTTCATCTTTGGTCTTTTGGAGTTACTTATATGCCTATTAAAGATGATGACAGGGATCTAAAAATGATCCTACACACTTGGAAAATTATTCTAAACCTCACCAAGACATTATAATGTCCTAATTTTGCACTGAAAGTTTATGAGAGTTTAAAAGGAGATTTAAAGGAGCTGATAATTCACTGCTTATGTATCACATTTTAATTTTGTTTATTTTCTATTTTCTCACGTTAATTTTACAATCCAGGGTAAAATAATTTTTTGTTGTAACTGACAATGTTATCAAATCATACGGAATCACGGACGTGTTGTAGCCAAGCTGAAATCACTTGTGATTATTGGGACTAATCTATGTGTTCAGTGATGTATATAAAACATTTGTAAGGAAATAACAAATGCTGAGAGTTTGTGCTTATCACTGTGGCAAGGGGCAGTGCATAAATTAGTAAAATTCTGCACTGAAGAAAAAACACTTAGCTGGAAAAACATGGATAGTTAAATGTAAAATGATAACCACAGTTTTATTAACAGCATATTTTCTTAGAAAACGTTTTACCAAGGAAAAGTCATGTAAAGTTTAAAAATAATTCATTTTGCATTAATTAAATTCATAAAGATAAATGAATATAATTAGTCTTGGATTTTATTAACTAAAATTATAATTAATTGTTCTCAATGAGAATACTTTTGCAAGAGTCCATTTTTGGCACGTTCTTGCAAGCAATAACTTCAAAGAGAAATACCAGGAAAACTTTTTACTTTAGTTTAGTAAAGTCTAAAATATATAATTTTTTAAACATTTGTCTTCTATTTTTTTTTTTTTTTTGAGGAATATTAGCCCTGAGGTAACATCTGCTGCCAATCCTCCTCTTTTTGCTGAGGAAGACTGGCCCTGAACTAACATCCGTGCCCATCTTCCTCTACTTTATATGTGGGACGCCTGCCATAGCATGGCTTGATGAGAGGTGCGTAGGTCCACACCCAGGATTCGAACTGGTAAACCCCAGGCTGCTGAAGCAAAATGTGCGAACTTAACTGCTACACTACCAGGCTGGCCCCAAACATTGTCTTTTATTCTTAATAAACCTTTGACTAATTGTCTAACCATACTTCTTTGCATTTAGGCAGAGGCGGGCAGGGCACAAATGATGAAAAATGAGTCCTTATAGACTAAACAACCATTTAAAATAATAATCGTTTACTGAAATAAAGAGGGTCATATCCATACTTGCAACGTCTCCACCTTTAATAGAACTTCATCATTCCTCCAGCTGTGGACTTGAAATAATAAGTGTTTTTAATAAAAATCACCTTGCAATCCTGTTTCCTTTGCTCTAAGTCAGGTTGTGAAATATTTTTATTGCTTCATCTGAAAGCAGCAGGGTCGTAATACACTATCATCACAGGGCAGAGGAAATTTTTCTTTGTTCATTCAAGTGATATTTTCCTATGCTCCATTATCATGATAAATAATGCCAGTATTTGAAATTTAAACTTCACTTCAAAAAGAACAGCTATTTCAAGATTATCAATACAGCTACAGTTTGGATAGCAGGAAATATAACAAATTAATTAAATGGCATTATCTTAAAATAAAATAAACACAACTTTGTAGTACAAAACCAACAGCAATTACATTTAAAATTAGATGTTTATTACTCAATTCAAAAATACAAGAAGAAGGTAATTGATGAGAGCCAATGTGATAATAGTCAAATGGAAATATATCTGATAGTTTTGTGGAAAGCAGCCTGTCTTTCAAATATTCAAAAGTAAAGTATATGTACTGGACTATTTATGGCCCATCCTTCAACTTCTTGGTGCTCCAATCATCATTCTTTTTGTAAAATGTTGACTAAAGCCAAACAGTTGATGGACAGAAGTTTAATATGCCAACCCAGCTAACTCATAGTTATCTTTAAAAAGTGTGTTTATTTCTGGTATGGACAAGATGGTGTAGAGTACTAAGTACAACTATAAACCATAGAAATAGCACAGAAGCCAACCAAAGGAGAACTCTGAAAGGCGGTAAGGCAGGCCACTCCAGGACTGGGGGAAGAACAGCATCAGAATGTCTGCACATTGCCCTGCACAACAAAGGAAAGAAACCCTAACCTGGCATCTCCTGTCCCCAGCCTAGCGACAGAAGGCAGCACAGTAGGATCATCCCTCCCCTGATTCAACCAAGAGTCCCTCTGACAACACCAGGAGAATCAGAGTGTTGTGTGTATACATATATAAGTATATACACCCATATACGTGTATATACATACACACATATACATATACACACGCTGTAGCTGTAGCAATCAAGACAGTGTGGTATTGTGGAAACTTATAGATTAATAGGTCAGGATGCAGAACTCTAAAATAGACCCACACAAATATATTCAACTACATCTTGACCCACGGGGGCTAAAACAATTCAATGGAGGAAGGAAAACCTTTTTGACAAATGGTGTTGGAGCCATTGAACATCTGTAGGCAAAAATATGCACTTCAAAGTAAATCTCAGACCTCATGCAAAAATTACATGCTTTTTTATACCTGGACTTAGATGTAAAATGCTGAACTATAATTGTTTTATGAAAATAATAGGAGAATATATTTGGGATCTAAGGATAGGCAAATAATTCTTATACTTAAGATCCATGGTTAGGCAAATAATTCTTACACATTATCGTATTATATATACATATAATAGAATATTATCCAACCATGAGAAAGAAGGAAATCTTGCTATTTGCAACAACGTGGATGGACCTTGAGGGTGCTATGCTAAGTGAAATAAGCCAGACAGAGAAAGACAAATACTAGATGGTATCATTTATATTTGGAATCTAAATAAAAGTTGAACTCATAGAAACAGAGTAGAAAAGTGGTTGCCAGGAGCTGGGGATGGGGATGCAGAAATAGGGAAGCATATATTTCTTGATCACTTATAGCATTCAGAGTTCAGTAGCTGAAATAAAAGTTTCTGTAGATATTTCAAGAAGAAAGGACTTAATACAAGAAATTGGATCATGCGAAAATCTAGGGAAAGGTAAAAGGAGCAGAAACTGAGGAAACTGTCCGAATACTGGTTTAACATCCATTACGATTGCCACAATCCAGTGGCCAGGACGTTCTGGCGGCTGCTGCTGTTGGTCCTACAGGCACGGCCGTGACTCCCTCCCACCATGAAGATAGTGATGAGCATTGGAGTGTAGAGTCCAGCCACTGAGTAGTTTGAGTCCGTCAGAATCTGTCATCAATTGCCACAGCAGGGAGATGGCCTCTGTCTCTCTTCTGCCTTCTCAGCCTGTTATGGATGTGTGTCCTTCTCCAAACCTTAATTTCATTTGGACTCAAAAAGCAAAGGTGTCTGAGAATATGTTTTGTGCCTGACAGTGCCTGCAATGCACAGTACTATAGAAGAAGATGTGAAAGATGCCGCCCTATTTAATGTTGTGCCTTATGCTGGTCACTTATCGCATTCTTTTGTATACTATATGCTTTATGTCACAGTTTTTCTTTCCTGCCCTCATAGATTGTTATGTCAGCTATCAATCTTTCCCACCATCACGCTTCATGAAAACAGAGACCTTTTTAACTTGATCATTACCGATTCTCAGAAACCAAAACAGACATATGGTAGTTGTTTAGTATTATATTCTTCAATAAATGCATGAATTTAATGACCCCAAATTCCTTGGTTGTTGCACTTTCAGACAGCAGGGAAGCTTGCTAATAGATTAGTAACGAGAAGATATTTTCTGCAATATCGCTACTTGCTGCCCTCCACTCAGCTCATTTTCTTCTGAATTGGGAAATGTTACTAAGATTTTGCTTACTCCCAAGACATCTACTATTTTGTGGACAAGAGAGCAGTTTGATCTTCTTTCAATCCAGCCTTGCCAGAGCTCTAATTGGCACATGTCCATCCCAGTTTCTGGCATCTGTGCACCAGAGTTCTTAGTTCAGAGCTTCAGTGTGTGTTTTGTTCTCATTTTTATTTTCCATGTCTTACAACACTGTGACCAAATAAGCTCCTTGAGAGCATCTCTTTGGATTACCAGGGTATAATTCCTTATGTGTCCAGGACCAAAAGAAATTTCTGACATGTAGAAAGTAAATAAATATTGGTCAATGGATGAATGAACAGACACAAATAAAAGAGTGTGTGAACCAATCAGTGGGAGAATTATACTTACTTGGTGAGGTTGCTAGTTTTGCCAGGAAGCTTACACTCTGATAAACAGCATAAAACCTTTCGTCTATAGGGAAGGAAAATAAAATTAAAATTTTTAAAGATATTTTACAAAATATTTCTTCTCAAATCCACGTGATATTTATATTAGATTATTTATGGTGATCGCTTACTTGATTTACTTAAAAAAGCTGCGATGAATTGTGTAGGATATTTGCTATGACATACAAATTAATTTTAAATATTATTTTTAGGCTAATATCATTCCTTAAGATTAATGGTTAAAGTCTATGTTTAGGCTATAATATTTAATTATTATGAAATCACTGTTCACCTGAGCCCAAATTGTAATGGAAAATAAAATGAAAAATCTGCTTCACTCACTTTATCACAGTTTAAAACCCAGAAGGAATCAGGGCTGGCAGATGGCAGTGCAAGGCCCTTGTGTGGTCCGCTGGCCACTGAGACTGGTTGGGCAATGTCACAGGCAGGGAAAGCCACACTCTTGCCAATCTTCAGCCTAGCAGAGCCCCACATATTAACTGTCTTTCTTTTTCCTTGGAATAAACGACACAACGTGGTCTTTTAATAATAATCCGAAAATATAGGTAAATTAAAGTTACATATAATTCTCCTAATGCTTCTCGGCTTAGTTATGCCCTACCTATTGCTGAAACTTGAGAAGAAAATCATTCTTGTTAGTCCAGAATATTCAGAGATGATGTTTTACGTTTTTATCTTTCAAAATAACAAAATGAACTACCTTTCTATAATTATATTCAAAATGGCTTATTCTGTGGATTAAGAGCTTTTCATTGTAAAATAGGTGGCCTCATAGCCAAACAGATAAGTTAGATTGTAGTAAAATTCCAGCCTCAGATGTATATTCACAGCTTGTGATTATTTTAATGAAAGGAGCTTCTGTGTGCTACTTGTAGAACCCAAAAATTTAGCTTATTTTCAATGATTTTTTCGTTGCCATAGAAGCAAATGCTATGGAAGCGAAACGAGAATAACATGAGTCAAACATCTCTCATGTTTATATCTAAGTTATTCTGTTTAATGTGAAAACCAAAGCTTTTAAAAAATATGCAATAAAAATCTTAGCTAACTTTCAGAATATAGAATTTTGATTACATTTCTAGTCTAAAATTGTTTTCACTGCATATAAGTAATAGGTTTTCCAAGTAAATATTACGTTTTGAAATTAGTTATCATTGTCTTTTTAACTAATGAATGCAAAGCCTTTGATTAAATTGCCTTCCTTATGTTTTAGAATTTATTTATTTATGCATAAAAATATACTTAGCCCCATCAAATTTTATTACCCTCAAATAGGTAAGATTTCTAGAAATTGTATTAATGATGATTGTCCACTTATAGTCTTTCTAGTAAAAGAGATTGAGCAAATGATATTTTAAACATCTCTCGTTTTATTGTAAATGAATTGTCCTTTAAGATTTATTTTAAATATCCCTGAAGAGTATAACAAGTGAGAGCAAAGAAGAAATAGCATTTTCTAACAACACTAAAAGAACACATCACTGTGGAGTCAAGGAGCCATATGTCAAGAGGTCAAAAAGAATTATTTTATATAATCCAAAATTCTGGTATTAATCTTTTACAAACTTCTTCTTTTTCCTTATTGAAAATTATATTATCAAGTCATTATAAAAATAATCCTAATAGAGTAGGAAAATCATCCCCACTCATGACTTTATGCTTTCTACAAATGATTTCCTGTGCAGTATGTGGAAACAGAATGCCACATGTATTGGAACCACAAATTACAAATGTGAAAATATAGTAGTTCCTACAGTTTAACTGCAGTGAGTCTGACATCTGGCAGCTACACTGCTGGGACTCTCCACTTGAGGGCAATTCTCTGATCATTTTTAGGTTAGTGTAACATTTTCCCTGTGCAGCAACTTGCTGTGTCCATAGTATAAATTGTTCTGAGGAAGAAAAGAAAAGCCAAGCGTGAACTGATGGCAAGGTGAGGGAGCTCACAAATAAAGCCATTCTTCCTTATTCTTGCCTTTCTCAAGAGTAGCATATGTCATATACAGCACAGCACCTAAAAATGGCATGGGGTGGAGAGGATAGCCAAGTTTTTCTCATTCACTATAGGTTATATTTTGGTTCTAGAACTTACTACTCTCTTTACATTGACTTATCCTATGCTTTTGATTATCATAAATTGTTTTAAGTAATTCCAGAAAGTTACAAATAAGAAAACAAACATTCAAAATTTCTAGCTGGAAAATGTATTGTAAGAGTTGATTTTATTGAGATGGAATAACCTTGGAAAATGCTATATTTTATAGCCTTCTGTGAAAATTCACAATGGCTACTAGCATAACAAAGATTCACATTCAGAGAAAATCTGAAGTTAAATTTGCAGTTAAGTTTTTTTCACCAGGATTTCTTAAATTCAATGGCCCTTTTGCCATTGATAAGCACTAAATGCAAGAAGTTGGGAAACTGGAATGAATGATTTGCTTAATTAATAATCCAACAAATGCATACCTGTAGAAATAATTTTTAACATGATAGATTCGATTCCTAGTGAAATTTGATACAAGCTTTAATTAAGGATAGTAAATAGTATCAAGTGACTTCAGGCCATCTGCTTTACATGAAATATCCATGGGAAATGCTGGAAGGGAGGCTGATATTTTTACTTCCTAGAATGTTCTCTACAGGTATTGTCATTATAGTTCATATTAAACCAGATGGAATCATAAGATAAATAATACTACCTATTTTTTAATATTTTGAAAACAATGCTTAAATGTGGGCACAGATGTTAAAAAATAATCATTAATAGCAGGGAGTTATGTGGTATGTTATTCTCCAGATCCAGAGGCAAAAATCTTGACTTTCTCACGAAATAGGAAGATTAGGGTGCACACATGCAATTTTAAAGAGCAGAAATGTCTTCCAGTGAATTGTGTGTTCCATCTGTCACAGTCTCCACATTTCACCATTGACAACATTTGTGATGTGATCTAAGAAATTGTTCCCAGCAGGTCCCATCATATTGAATAATGGTCTCTTTTATATGAGCAGGTTGTTAAACCAGCAACACTCCCAATTTCAGACTAGAAATGAAATCAACACTAAACTTACCAGACGAGTGGAACCGATGGATTCCTCCAGAGAGCTGTATGTGTGGATTTGGGAATGTAGTTAACGCAGGGCAGACCATATAAAGAAAGATAATAAAATAAAACTGGGAGGGGTTCTTCAGGCTCTCTATTAAAATCTGACTCCATTGTGGAAGGAAAAAATGTGACTCCCCTCCTACGCATTTTACTAATTTTGATAAATAAGTCAATACATATTTTTTTTGTTGGTTTAAGCCCACCCCAAACTCTAAGGAAAATGCTTTCTGTAGACAAGAGGAACATAAGAAATGTAGTAGCTGGCACTTTGTTTGTGTTATCTCTTGCTTCATAACAAATCCCCCCAAAATGTGGTGGTTGAAAATTATTTTGTTATAGCTGTATTTTTGTAGGTGAGTAATTCAGACAGGTGGCCCCAGGTCTATTCTCCCAAATGTGGAATCAACAGGAGTCACTCCGTTGCAGCCAACAGCTGGGTCGTGACAAGGTCTAAGATGGCATGTCTGACGCCATGGTAGGAAGTCTGGAAGGCTGTGCTCAGCTAGGCCCCTTTCCATCTCCTTGGAGTATCATTGCCTCTCCAAATGGTCTCTCCAGCAGGGTATTCTGACTTCTTACTAGGACTCCAAAGCGAAAAGGAAGAGGTTTCTGGTCCTCTAAAAGGCTAGGTCTTGAGTAGATTTATTCAAAATAGTCTTTGAACAAGCCCAGCTACAGAAGGAGGGAAAACAGACCTTAATTTTTGATGGAGAGAGTATCCAATAATTTGTGGACATTTTTAATCTACCATTGTCTACTAACTAGTCACAAAATTTTTACATCTATCTCACATGCAAAATATATCCACTCCCTCCAAAAACTCCCAAGCTTTCATCTCATTAGAGGGCCGATGAAAATTCCAAGAGCTCATCTTGTGAATCAGGTTCAGGTGCAGCTGAATATCCTTGAGTGGGTCCTCAAGTACAATTTCTCTCTTGTGATCTAAAGAGACAGGATGTTTTCCCCCGACACACCCAACACACAATGGACTGACAGAGATAGGCACTGCTGTTTAGAAAAGAGGAATATGGGAGAAACATAGCATTCATTGGTCCATACTAATTCTGAAATACAGTAGAGCTCATGATGCCAGTTCATCAGTTAGGGCCTTGATCTATTCCTGAGAGTGGTTCTTCACTGCTTTTAGTTCCACCTTCTGGGATCTTGGCTCTAAGTTTTGAATCATCTTTTCTTTTCCATAAGGATGCTTGTGTTTTCAGATGATCTGAGTACTTTCTCAGCATATTTTCTGCATATAGAAGATGGAGGTATTCGGGGTAGTTTTGATTGATCTGTCTTCCAAATCAAACTGATAATGCTTCTGCGGGAAAATTCTCTTGAGAAACTGTGGGTCCCCTGTGGATGGTATTAAGGGTCACTACATTAGACAAAAGCTACCTGCGCAAATCTCTTCAAGAAGGCCCAGCTCTGCTTTGATCCGAGTCACATACTGTGGAACAATGACCTTAAGAATCTTCAAAATCCTTAATTTTTTCTGAGGCGTCAATAAAGTGTCTTCAACCTATACTCTTGAGATTTTTATCCTGACACTATATTACCCTGCAAGTGGCCTGCATTTCATCTTTGTCTTGAGTCTATTTCCTACTTTACAAGTTTCTTGCCATCTAGAGGGATTGGGACATAGAAGCAGTTTTATTGTGAACAACCGAGCAAATCCTGGCTCCTTTATATTTCCTCTAGATTCTTCTCAAAAACAAGTCTTTCTTCCTTAGCACAAATCTTGTTTCTCATATTTTATCATAGGAAGTTAGAAGAAGCCAGTTGGCACTTTGTACATTCTGTGTGGGAATTTCCCCAGCCAATCCATGAGTTCTTTAAGTACCGTTTCTAGTCTTTATCTTACTGAAAGTCACAGCGTTTACAGTCTGTGCCACTGCATATCAAATGTCTTTATATTTTCAGCTAACAGTAACAATTTTTCTCTTTGTCTTCACAAGGCCCTTATTGCCTTAAGTCTCCTAAAGATCCTTCTAGCTTCTTCCCATCATCCCATCCCAAAGTGAGTGTCATATGTTTCAGATTTTTGTTCCTGCATATTTCCAGTAACAAATCACCCATTACCTGGCCCCAAAACCACATCACATGCTCACTGACTCAACAATGATTCCATTTGGCTTTAACATATTCCCAACGACTGCTTTCTGGCTGCTCTGACAGTTTTAAGTTGGACAGAGTTCTCTACAGAATAAAGTTACATGAATTGGTCTAGGAATATCATTGTGATAACGACACATAATGACGTGTAAGGGATAGGAACACGTATCAGACCAGAGATTCTATATGAGACTAACTGCTGATGTTTGGTTTTTTCTTCTCTAAAGTATTTTTTCTTTCTTTTTATAATGCTTAACCCCCAAGAATGAAGAACAAGATGTTGGCACTATTAACTCGTAGTACATCATATAATGTGTTTCACTAGTTTCCTCACTGTCTCTAACACACTCACTCTACAAATGATTATGGCCCAATAATAGTATATGGTGACGACACAAGAAAGTTTATTTGGATATGTTTGAGGAGTGCTGTCATGGAGCGAATGTTTGTGTCCCACCAAAATTCAGGTCTTAACCCCCAATGTAATGGTATTTGGATAGGAGGCATTTGGAAGGTAATTAGGGCTGGACGAGATCATGAAAGTTGAATCCTTGTGGTAGGATTAGTGTCCTTATAAGAAGAGACACCAGAGACTTCTCTCTCTCTCTTTCTCTGTGCACATGCACCAAGGAAAGGTCCTGCCAGCCAGCAGTGAGAAGGCTGACACTCTGATCTCGGACTTCCAGCCTCCAGAACTGGGAGAAATAAATAATCATTTAAGCCACTCAGTCTACTGCATTTTGTTATGATGGCCTGGACTGATGAATACAAGAAAGTTTGATTTATTGTGTGAGTATTTACAAATTAAGTTGTGTTATGAGGTAATTCTAAGGAATATTTACAATATAGCAAGTTGTTTGGGGGACTTACAGGGACCTCAAAATATCAAATGTAAATTCTTTAATTCATTTAGGAAGGAGTATTCAGGAGGATTTTGGAAAAAGGGAAGAAAATATGAGTAAACAAAATCCTCTCATTGCTTGTTTAAATAATAGTATTCACAGAATCCATGTTCTCATATTCTTTGTCTTTTATCAGGGTGAAAATTTTTGCCTGCAATTTAGCCGTTAAATTATAAGCTGGAATAAGAAAATAAGTTCACTTTGGTCTTGAAGATTGCCAAGACTGCCATTAAAATGAAAGGAGAAATTGAGTGCAAAGGTTCCTCCAAGGTAAAAGATATGTTTTAGGAACAATAAGTGAATGGAAGAATTATTGGAAATTCACAAATATTTTTATATCATTTTTTAAGTGTCTATATAACCCATAATGAACTATTCAACATGACCTTTTAGGATCATTGGGAAGATGTTACATAATATATTTAAAACACCTAATTCTCTATCTAACTCCTTCTAGGAAGCTCCTTGCTTTGGTTAGGTAGTAGGGCAGAGCACTTTCACAGTATAACTCAGAATGATCATGTTCTGTTGCAAGAATTATGTAAATTGGATAGAAGCCCATGTGGGTTACTAAAAATAGCTGAGGCTTTCCAAAGTACCCAGAAAACAAGATATGATGGCATATCAGTAGTAAGTAAGTTAGTTCACATTAGTCAGGGAAATAATACGATGTTCAATTGTCATCCAAGAGCCTGGATGACAGTGAATATTCTCTATGTTGTGCCATGCATGTGATGTGTTTTTAAATTATTTTGCACTGATTCTAATTAATGGCAATCTTATTTATGTTGTTCTTATGATGATTATATAATGGAGTCTTGGCTCTTGGATCTTTAGGTACAGCATGTGAGTAGGTACTATATACTATATCCCTCAAGTCCAGCAGAAATTTTGGCTTCCTAAATAAGGAAGGATAGCTATGATTCTGAGGGCCAAACATAAAGCATTCAGATATCATTTTGAGAGAAGTTGTTAAAGAACGTATCATTGGTTGCATCTGAAAAAAGCGTGAAATATACAAGTTTCTAGACATATATGCAGATGATGGAGTCTCTGTAGCTTTTTTCTACTGAATAGAACAATTTAACTCAGAAGAAGTAACTTTTGAAGAAAATTTGAACTGTGATTTTCACTAAAAATAATTCTTTTATGCAATGTTCTAAGGCTATGATTTGTGACTTCTACAGGATATTTTAAGTTCAGCATGCTCTGCTTCAGCAGCCTAGGTTCAGTTTCCAGGCATGGACCTATACCACTCATCAGCAGACATGCTGTTGCAGCAACCCACATGTAAAATAGAGGACGATTGGAACACGTTAGCTCAGGACAAATCTTCCTAAGCAAAAAAAGAAAGAAAGAAAGACAGAAAGAAAGACAGAAAGAAAGAAAGAAAGAAAGAAAGAAAGAAAGAAAGAAAACGAGAAAAAACCCTAAGTCATTATTTTTTCATTAACTTCCCAGATGTGAGGAAAAAAGAGACAAGTTCCAATTTTGAAACTTCTGGATATATGTTGATTCCATAGGAAAAAAGAAAGACAAAAAGAGTTAAATAGACAAAAGAGGAAAAGCAACAACAGATATATTTTTATAGAAAACATAAATGAGTTCATTGTTTTTATTCCAAGAGAACCATAGTAATATATGTTTATGTTTTTTAGATCAGATATAAAGAAAACACAAAATAACAGTCACTAATGATTCTATTTTTATAGATAACTATTGTGATATGTAACTATTTCTATATACTGCACATAATGTTGATTAACATAGATGCATTATATTCTGGAAAGAAGGTAAAACAAATTAATTATGCAATCTGTGCATTTATTTTATTATCCTTCTGTATACTCCTCCATATATCCTTCTATGTAAACTTATAAATTAACTTAGAGGTATCTTTGTATCCAACTCTAGAGTTATCATGTGTCTAACTTTAAGTTAATACAAATGACATTTTAAGGATTGTGATACATATAGTAGGAAGTCTTCTAATTGACTTTCACCTAACTGGACAGATTAACGCTTTCAGTTATCTTGAAGTAAATACTGATTGATGCTTAAACTGAACGTTTGTGGCTAACTGGCCACCCTCTAGTCTGCATGTGTACTCACTTTTCTAGGAATTGACCTAACCACATTTGTGTCCAAATCAATTATTTTAGTTATACATGTTTTTATAAATATATAGCTTTATTTAAAATTAACAGAATTGATGAAATAAGTGTGAAATATATATCTATGAGAATGTTGTTGAATATTTGCTAACTTGATAGATTAAATCACCAGTAGAAAATTATCATGTAACTACTGGTAGGCAAGATGTCTAGAGAAGATTGACAAGAATTTGAAAAGCATCTTGAGACTTCATCGAAAGTAGCTTAGGACAATTTTAAGTGTTTGGAACACAAAAGTAGGAAATAAAGTGGACTCAAATGTCATCAGAAAATTTGGACTAGGGGTGAGGAATGAAGCAGGAGACTGGCTTATGGATTTCTGCAAAGGCAACAATCTGTCCATTGCAAATCCATGCTTCAAGCAACAGAACAGACGACTGTATACATGGACGTCAGATGGCCAATATAGAAATCCAATAGACTATGTAATTGGAAGCAGGGGATGGAGAAGCTGTATTCTCTCTGCCAAAACGAGACCAGGAGCAGATTGTTACTGACCACGAACGGTTAACATCAAGTATTCGAGTAGACCTGAAGAAAAGCGCTGAAAGAACCATAGTGCCAAAATATAACATCAACAACATTCTTGACAAATGTTCACACACATTTCACATAAAGAAACAGATATGCATCATTAAACGTAATTGACTGAGAACCAGAAGAACTAGGGAATGAAAGCAGAAATGTCCTTAAGGAAGGACGTGAACAGACATGCCTGAAGGAAAAGTAAAACGAAAATTGAGATGGATGACAAAAGAAACACTAAAAATTGTTAACACTAGGCAAGAAGCAAAAGTTAAGGTGACAAAAGTACAGTTAGACTCCTGAATGTAGATTTTCAGAGAGTATCTCATAGAAACAAATAGAATCACTCTAAAGGCCAATGAAAAGAGAGAATAAAGCAACAAAAAAGGAAGAGCAAGAAGTCTTTTCCAGAAGATTCAAGAAATCAAAGGGAAGTTTAAACTAGATTAGGAATGCTGAATAACCAACAGGGAAGCACAGGATCTGATCAGGAGAAAATAAAGGGAAGGGAAACAGTATACTGAGGATCTATCCAGAGGAGACAAAAAGATGACAGATTGTTTCAAAGGAGATTTCCATGAGGCAGAACCTGTAATTCTAGAAGGTGAAGTGAAAACTACTCTGAAAATTCTGGGAAGAAATAAGTCACCAGAGGTAGATGGGATATTGATAGAATTATCCCAAGCCACGGAGACTGAATCTGTCAACATCCTAAGAAGAATATGGCAATAAATATGGAAAACTATACAAGCAATCAATATATATCCCAATCTCCAAGAAAGGAGATGGTAAGGACTGCAGTAACTATAGGATTATTGCTCCAAATTCCCATGCAAGTAAAGTAACGCTTATGGTGCTGCAACAAAGTCTTTTACCTTATATATAGCAAGAAACGCCTGATGTCCAAGCTGGATTTCAAAAAGGGAGAGGCACACAAGATCTAATTGCAATTACCCATTGGTTACTGGAGTGCTCGAAAGAATTTCAGAAGGTTAGTCTATAGACTAGAGTAAAACCTTTGACTTTGTGAATCATGGAAAGCTTGGGTTGCTCTGAAAAAAATATATTGCCTCAGCACTTCATTGTCCAGTGACAATATATTGCCTATATTATAGACAAGAAGCCCCTGTCAGGACATAATATGGAGAGACAGATGGTTTCCTATAGGCAAAGGTGTCAGACAGGGTGCATTTTATCTCTCTGTCTGTTTAATCTGTATACAGAGCATATACGAAAAAATGGGCTAGACTCAGATGAAGGAGGAGTGAAAATTAGTGGAAGAAATATCAACAATCTAAGATATGCAGGTGATGCCATCCTACTGCCAAAAAAGCAGCAATGACTTGAAATGACTCCTGACAAAAGTGAAAGAAAGTGCCAAAGCAGGACTGCATTTGAACATCAGGAAGACAAAAATCGTGACTACAGAAGAACCACACAACTTTAATGTGGACAACGAACACACTGAAATTGTTAAAGATTTTGTTTACCTCGGTTCAGTCATCAATTTAAACGGAAACTGCTGCCAAGAAATCAAGAGATAACTGAGACTTGGAACCGCAGCAATGAAAGAATTAGAAAGATCACCAAGTGTAAGAAAGTGTCATTAGAGACCAAGGCCAAGATTATCCACACTCTTGCATTCCTACTTATTATGTACAGGTGAGGAAGCTGGCCAGTGAAAAAGGCTGACAGGAAAAAAAATGGATTCATTGAAAATGAAGTGCTGGAGGAGTTCTACGCATACCCTAGATTGCCAGAAAGACAAACAAGAGGATTCTAGAGAAAATTAAGCCAGAACTGTCACGGGAGGCAAAAATGATAAAACTGCGGCTGTCCTACTTTGGACACATCATGAGAAGGCAGGATTCTTTGGAAAAGACAATAATGCTGGGGAAACTAGAAGGCAGCAAGAGAAGAGGAAGACCAAATGTGACATGGATTGACTCCATAGGGGAAGCCATAGGCCTGAGTCTACGGAAGCTGAGTAGGGCTGTTGAGGACAAGACACTGTGGACATCACTCATTCATAAGGGTGCGAGGAGTTGGAGCTGACTTGATGACACATAGTGCTTGGTATGAGATTTTGTGGCCTACATATACAAGTGTCATTTTGTCAGAAAAAGAGAAAACGAAACAGGGGTAGACTCTAATCTGAGTTTCATATACAATAAACAAATATATACAAATAAAAGTAATGTACAACTAGAAGTCTGTGAATAAACATTATTTGCTTAACCGTTAAGGAAGTAATGTCAAATACTTAGTTAATTAACCTACTGATTACTGATCCAGATCGTGTCAGACAAGAAGCTTCTAGTGTTGCCAAATTGTCCTCCAGAAAGTTTGAACAGATGTACACTCCTAGGAACAGTACAGGAAAGTGGCTGTTTCCCAGTTCACTGCCAACTCCCAGCATTGGCATAGTTGAGTATTTGTGGATTGAATGAATGAAAGGTATCTACCTGCTTTTTTATGAGTTTTATTTATTTCTGATGAAATTTGCATTAGCATATTTGTGCACAGGCAATCATTCTTTTGAACTGCTTATTCATTTCTTCAATAAGTATTATTACAATTATTTTGATTTTTCCTTTATTTATGAGTTCATTTTGTATTAAACCTTTATGATAAAATATTTCAGGAATAAATAGTTTATGACCTTTTACAGCTTTATTGAGATAAAATTCACATGTCACACTGTGTAAGTTTAAGGTGTACAAAGTAATAATTTGATATGCACACATACATAAATGACTACCACAATAACTTTAGTTAACACATTTCTCACCTCACATCATTACAATTTTTTGTGTGTGTGGTGAGGATTTATACAGTCGACTGTCTTAGCAACTTTCCAATCTGTGTAACAATATTGTCAACTATAGTCGTCACACTATGTATTATACCCCTATAACTTGCTGATCTGACAAGTGGAAGTGCGTACCTTTGACCACCTTCACCCATTTTCCCCCACCCCCAGCCCTGGCAACCACCAGTCTGTTTTCTGTCTGTACGGGTTCAGTTTTTTAGAGTCTACATACAAGTGAAATCATGCGTTATTTGTCTTTCTCTGTCTGACACATTTCACTTAGCATAATGCCCTCAAGAGTCATCTATGTTGTTGCAAATGGCAAAATTTCCTTTTTCTATTGCCGAATAATATTCTGTTGTGTGTATATATATGTATAGGTATCCATTCATCCATTAATGGACACTTAAGTTTGCATGTCTCGGTTATTATAAATAATGTTGCAATGAACATGGGGGTGTAGATATCTCTTCCAGATAGTGATTTCATATCTTTTGAGTACAAACCCAGAAGTGGAATCGCTGGATCATATGGTCGTTCTATTTTTAATTTCCTGAGGAACTTCCATACTGTTTTCCATGGTGGCTGTACCAATGTACAATCCCACCAACAGTGGACAAGGATTCCTTTTTCTCCACATCCTTGCTAGCATTTATCTCTTGTCTTCTTGATAATAGCCGTTGTAACAAGTGTGAGGTGATAATTTGTTGTGGTTTTGATTTGCATCTCCCTGATCATTAATGATGTCCAGCACCTTTTCATGTACCTGTTGGCTATTTGTATGCCTCTTTTGGAAAGATATCTATTCAAGTCTTTTGCCCATTTTTTAATTGGGTTATTTGTTCTTTTGCTATTCAGTTGTTCCTTATGTATTATGGATATTGATCCATTATCGAAGATACAATTTGCAAATATTTTCTCCCATTCTGTAGGTTGCATTTTTATTTTGTTGATGATTTCTCTTGCTATACAGAAGCTATTTAATTTGACATAGCCTCTCTTGTTTATTTTTGCTTTTGTTATTTGTGCTATTCTCTATTATTTCTTATAACTGCATGTGAATCTACAATTATTTCAAAATTTAAAGACAGTTTAAATGAAAAAATTTAAAAGATACAAGTAAAAATTACCAGATTATGTGATGCCTTTGTAAATATTTCTTACAGTCTCTCAAAGACTTCTCTCCTCGTATTTAGTCACTCATCTCCAAACATTTTCAATGTGGGTCTTTCTTTGGCAAGCTTTTCCAGGCTTGTATGTCTGAGAATACTTTTATCATATGCTTCTATCTGAATGGCAGCTGGCTGCATACAGAATTTGAAGTTGTTTCTCTTCTTTTAAGACAATTTCAATGCTGTCTTGCAGCAATTGCTTTTGTGGAAAAACTGATGTTGATTTGATTTTTACTCTTTTCTAGCTGATCCATTCTCTCTCAGATATGTTTTAGAGTTTTCTTTGTCATCATTTCATTAAAATTTCACTATCATGTCTAGCTGTGTGATTTCTTTCCTTATCACTCCTCTTTGCCACTCTGATATTTTTCAATTTGAATCATTGAAACTATTTTTAATTCTTGGAAATCTACCTCCATTATTTATCCAAAGTATTCTTTTTTTTTAAAGATTTTATTTTTTCCTTTTTCTCCCCAAAGCCCCCCGGTGCATAGTTGTATATTCTTCGTTGTGGGTCCTTCTAGTTGTGGCATGTGGGATGCTGCCTCAGCGTGGTTTGATGAGCAGTGCCATGTCCGCGCCCAGGATTCGAACCAACGAAACACTGGGCCGCCTGCAGCGGAGTGCGCGAACTTAATCACTCGGCCACGGGGCCAGCCCCTATCCAAAGTATTTTTAAAAATATTCTCTACTGTCCATTTTTATCCTTTGAAGTGGATAATAGCGCTTCTAATTCTAGTCTCCAAATATCATAACTTTTATTTTTATATTTCATTTATTTCTGTTTTCTTTCATTCTCTATATTTCATATATGTATACATATATTTTTCTGATATAAATCTTAATAAATAAAAATAATTGCTAAGAGTATGAAGAAGGGTGATTTTGTCGAAACATGGGTGACAGTGTTAGACAAGTTTTGATAAAGTGTCAGTAAATGTATTTCTGATGAGTATGATGCATAAATGGAGAAATGAATGATGAACTAGAGCCAGCCAGGGGCACATTGTAAGTCTAAAAATTATTTGAAGGCTGTGATTCTATTCCTTCTCAACAGAAGACTGATTTTGGAAATAATTTTGGAAATTGTAGAGAACAGAGGGGGAAAAATATAGGGGCATGAAATAGATCGTCCAGATTTTCAGAGAAGGAAAAAACCTTAATTATCTTCCATTAAGAATAGTTAAATTGCCATAGATCCTAAAAAGAGCCTGAAGTTTGTTCTAAAACATTTGGTCTATGAACACCAAAAGAGACAGTGGTCATGAGGGTGGAGCATAGTTCCATTCATGACAGTTCATGTTGAGTGATTTCTTTTGTTGTTTGACAAGATCATTAGACTGTTTTAAAATAATGTATGCATTGCATCATTGTTTTTGTTGAAGTCTTATGATAATAAAAAGTTATTCAAAGGTATCTGATAAATGCAAGGAAAGTTACGGGGATTATTTGCAATACCAGATCAAAAGTGGATAATAGGTCATTGTCATTTAGAGTGTGGTTTGTAGTAGACTGCCTAAGAAATATAAACAAATTTGTAGATAATATAGTACTGCCAAATGTAGCTTAAGATACAAGTTTGATCCCCCAAACCAGACTAGACTATTAAATTAATTTAGGAGGTATAAATATAAAGTGCTGTACATAATTGTCATCTTCAAATTAACTGTCCAAACACAAAATGGTGAGATCTCAAACAAAAATTTTGAAAGCAATCTACTTTTAATCAACTACATATATTTCAGAAGGACGCCCATCTACAGAAATTTGAATACTAATCATAAATTACCAAATCAATCTTTTGCATTTTTCCATGAAATTTTCTCAAGACTCTCTACAAGCTATACTTGATTAGCATACTTGCTAATACTGAATTGTTATAAGTATTAAAATAGACTTTAATATATATTATGATTCATGATTTTTAATTAATCCATGTATATATAATTCCAAAATAATAATTTGTACAATATTTAGCAGGACTTTATCTTAAAAACTAAAGAGTTCATTTAAGCTATTACCTCAAATGATTGCCATAGCAATATTCTGAGTAGATATAATCTGTGTACACAGAATTGAATACCTGGATAAAGTACAAATCTTCAACAGGAAGCATTACATATAGGAACAAGAACAAAATTTTTACCATACATTCATAGAAGATTTAATATTTCTCCTTCTCAAATTATTCTGCAATATTTAAGAGGATAAGGCACTTCCTAACTCATTCTATGAGGCCAACATTACCCTGATACCAAAACCAGACAAGGACAATACAAACAAGGAAAATTACAGGCCAATATTGCTGATGAACACAGATGCAGAAACCTTCAACAAAATATTAGCAAGTTGAATACAACAACACATTAAAAGGATCTAACAACATGACCAAGTGGGATGTATTCCAGGGATGCAGGGATGGTTACACATCTGCAATTCAATCAATGTGATACACCAACTTAACAAAATAAAGAATAAAAATCACATGATCATCTCAATAGATGCATAGAAAGCATTTGATAAGATCCAACATCCATTTATGATAAAAGCTCTCAATAAAATGGGTATAGAAGGAAAGCACCTCAACATAATAAGGGGAAGATATGACAAACCCACAGCCAACATCAAACTCAGTGATGAAAACCTGAAAGCTATTCCTCTGAGAACAGGAAAAAGACAAGGATGTCCACTCTCACACTCTTATTCAACATACTATTGGAAATTTTAGCCAGAGCAATTAGGCAAGAAAAAGAAATAAAAGGGAATCCAAATAGGAAAGGAAGAAGTAAAACTGTCACTTTGTGGGTGACATGATTCTGTATACAGAAAATCCTAAATAATCCACCAAAAAATTATTAGAAATAATCAATGAGTACAGTAAAGTTGCAGGGTACAAAATCAACACACAAAAATCAGTTGCATTTCCATACACTAACAACAGACTAGCAGAAAGAGAAATCACGACTACAATCCCACTTACTATTCCAACAAAAAGAATAAAATACACAGGAAAAAATTTAACCAAGGGTGTGAAAGACTTATACACTGAAACCTATAATGCATTATTGAAAGAAATAGAAGAAGACAGAGAGAAATTGAAAGATATGCCATGCTCATAGATTAGAAGAATAAACATAGTTGAAATGTCTATATTACCTAAAGCAATCTGCAGATTCAATGCAATTCCAATCAGAATTCCAATGACATTCTTCATGGAAATGGAACAAAGAATCCTAAAATTTATATGGAACAGCAAAAGACCTCGAATAGCCAAAGCAACCCAGAGAAAAAAGAACAAAGCTGGAGGTATCACAATCCCTGAATTCAAATTATACTACAAAGCTATAGTAATCAAAGCAGATCAATGGAACAGTATTGAACACCCAGAAATAAAAGCACATTTCTATGGACAGCTAATCTTCAACAAAGGAGTGGAGAAGATACAGTGGAGAAAGGAAAGTCTCTTCAATAAATAATGTTGGCAAAACTGGACAGGCACGTGCAAAAGAATAAAAGTAGATCATTATCTTACATCATATAAAAAATTAATTCAATATGGATTAAAGACTTGAATCTAAGACTTGAAACTGTAAAACTCCTAGAAGAAAACATAGCAGTATATATTTCACATCAGTGTTAGCAGGATCTTTTTGAATGCCATGTCTACTCAGGCAAGGGAAACAAAATAACAAATAAGCAAATGAGACTACATCAGACTAAAAAGCTTCTGCACAGCAAAGGAAGGCATCAACAAAATGAAAGGACACCCCACTAACTGGGGGAAAATATTTGCAAATCATATATCAGACAAGGGGTTAATTTCCAAAATAGATAAAGAACAAATACAAGTCAACAACAAAAAAGTTAACAACCCAATCAAAAAACAGGCAGAAGATATGAACAGACATTTTTACAAGATGATATACAGACGGCCAACAGACACATGAAAAGATGTTCAACATCACTAATTATTAGGGAAATTCAAGTCAAAACTACAATGAGATATCACCTCATGCCTGCCAGAATGGCTATATTTAACAGGGCAAGAAATAACAAGCATTGGACAGGGTGTGGAGAAAAGGGAGCCCTCATAAACTGCTGGTGGGAGTGCAAACTGGTGCAGCCATTATGGAAAACAGTATGGAGATTTCTCAAAAAATTAAAAGTAGAACTACCATATGATCCAGCTATTCCAGTAGTGGGTATTTATCCAAAGAACATGAAATCAGTAATTCAAAGAGATCTATGCACCGCTATGTTCATCACAACATTATTCACAATAGCCAAGACGTGGAAGCAACCCAAGTGCCCATCAATGGATGAATGATAAAGGAGATGTGGTATACATATACATATATATATATATATATATATATATATATATATACAATGGAATATCACTTAGCCATAAAAAAGACAAAATTGTGCTATTTCCAACAACATGGATGGACCTTGAGAGTATCATGCTGAGAGAAATAAGTCAGACAGAGAAAGATAAAAGTCTCATATGTGGAAGATAAACGATCAAATCGCTAAAGAGAACAGATTAATGCTTACCAGAGGAGATGGGGGTAAGGGGAGGGCAAAAGTGGTAAAGGGGCACATATGTACGGTGATGGATAAAAACTGAACTGTTTGGGCGGGCCTCATGGCCTAATGGTTAAGTTTGGCGCATTCCACTTTGGCTGCCAGGGTTCAACTCCTGGGCACAGACCTACACCACTTATTGGCAACTGTTCTGTGGCAGGGACCCACATATAACATAGAGGAAGTCTGGCATAGATGTTAGCTCAGGGTGAATCTTCCTCAGCAAAAAACATAAATAAATAAACAAAAACTGGACCAATGGTGGTGAACACAACACAGTCTACACAGAAACTGAAACATAGCGATGTACATTTGAAATTTACACAATGTTATAAGCCAATCATACCTCAATAAAATAATTTAAAAACAAATCTAAACAAAAAAGAAAAGAATTGTTCCTTCTTTTTTATTGCTGAGTAATAGTCCATGGTATGGATTACCATAGTGTATTTAACCATTCACCCATTGAAGTATATCTGAGCTGTTTCCAGCTTGGGTTATTATAAATAAATTATTATAAACATTCAAGGTTTTCTTTCTCAGAGCTAGTAGGCTTTTTCTGGTCTTCAGTTAAGGGGTGGCAATCTTTTGTGACTCCCAAATGTCTTTGGTAGTTAAAGTTTTGCAACCAGTGAACACAAAGCACGTGGTTATGATTTCCCTTCCTCCCTGAACATTAAAACTCCATTTCCAGTTGATGAGGATTAAACATATCCCTAATTCTCTGGTGAGCTTCAGCAAACACATACTTCTCTGATATTGTTATTTATTTGTATTTACTAACTGTGGTATTTCTATTTCCTTGATCCCATTCAACTGGGAACTTCTTTCTATTCTATTAATTTCATCTAGTACTTCTATGCCTTTGAAGCAAAGGAAGTTTAATATTCCATATTTTCCAAATGCCTCTCATTTGTCTCTTTTACAGCACTTAACACTATCTGATATCAATTTCTTTATTAAGTTATTATTTTTTTGTGCGTGAGCCTCTTTTCCACTAGAAATTGAGATTCATGAATGCTGAGACCTTATTTACCTGGTTCTCAAATACATATACACCCACCACCTAGAAGAGTTCCTGATGCATAGTAGGCACTTAATGAATACTTGCTGTCACTTTGGCTATTATTCATTATGAATTTTATCAATAGCAGTATAAGAATCATCATCTTTTCCTTAAAAACTTGCAAGTTTGGAAATTAATTTCTCTACCTTGCCTCTCTTTATTATTAGAATCATTAGTTTCATATCGGATATATCTTATTAGTGTCATATCAGATATATCTTCTCTCAGATTTCTTTCTTGGAAAATTAAGATAAATATTTTTTATTGTTTTTAGAACTATAATTAGTATTACCCAAATTCATTAATTGGATCAATGATTATCTTTATATTTTAATGATGTTTATAGAATTATACATATTTTAATATAATCAATTTTCTCCTAGGTTAAGTAGGAAAGTTTTTTATTACATATAAAGTGACCATTCTTGAAAATTTTTTATTACATGTAAAGTGACTATTACTAATCATTGATATATTTCAAAGTAAAATCAAATTTCTATAATGCTACCACAAATATATTTCATCCAAATAGCTTTATAAAGGCAAGTATTCTGAAATAAATCACAATGTAGGAAAATCTTAACTAGAATGATAAGAGAAAGGAAAAACTGGAGAGTGCATTACCATTGAAATACGACAAAAGTTTTAATCTTACAAATTTACTAACTATAAAACATACGGAAAGGCAAATAGAGCTGTATCTTGGTTTCTGAAAAGGAATTTCAAGAGAAACAGCCATGAAAACTTGAATGAACCATTTTTTACCCTGTGTCAAATGCCAGAAATGATTGTGACTTTGCTTGTCAATTTTAGGTCACTTGGAAAGGACATAACTGTGAAGTCATAAATTCCTGGAATGAAACTGCTACGGAATGATTGAGGAACATCCTTCAAGTGAATTGGCTCTGGTCCTAAGAACTATCTATTCAAATATAGGAGAGAGCAAGCTAAAATATTTCATATGTATCTAGTGTTGTGTTTTACAAGCAACTTTTATGATTATCCACTTTCATCCAAATTTATGAAATCTAATACAACAATCTATCTAAAGAGTGTTCAAAATATCTATGAGGATAACAGAGGTCACTGTATGGTGGTAAATATTGTATGGGACATATAAAAGTAATATGGGTAATTGGCAGTTAGAATAATCAACCATTTTCCCCAGGAATCATCCTTTTTTCTTGTGTATTATTTTCTATATATATCAAGAGGATAAATACAAAGTGATGTTTTATTACTTTTTGTTCTAGTAAAATTTTTACATGTTCCTATCACATTTTTGACTTAGGAATTTTAAATTGCACCAAGCTATATAATAACTGCAACTCTTCGAATAAAAAATAGAAATTAATAGAACTAACCAATTACATTTTTAACATTTTCTAGATTATTTGGGAACAATAAATATATCATAATAGGCAGAAAGCAACTCGGGTTCTCCTGCTTACACTAAAAACAAACAAAAACACAAAACCCTGATTTTACTAATTCAGCAAATGCAAATATTCATGTGAGAGAATTTGTCATTCACAGTTCCAAAGCAAATTCTTTTCCTCCATAATCACCTGAGAGAATTCAGGCTAATGCAGCTACTAGGTCACATTTAAGCACATGTTGGAATGTCAGATAATCTCACACATTCTAGACATGATAATGTTTAGTGTATAAGATGGCTATGACATACATAAATGCAAAACATTGACTGCATATTTGTGTTACCACCTAGGCTTTGAGAAGTATATTGACAGTCTAGAATGCAATCTATGTACTCAGGTCAAGATGGTTACTAAACTGAAAATTAAACCCAGATGAAGAACAGTCAGTGGAATCAGCATTGCTTAAACAAACAATAAGAAATATCTGAAGACAGTTATTATCTCAACAATGAGACAATCATGGATTTAGACCAATGATTGTTAGGGAAAAATATTCTGTCATGTTTTGTTTTCTCTGTAAAATTTCTTAAATTACCTTCAGAGTTGTTCAAAGATGGAATTGCCTATCTTGGGCAATGATGTATCTATTTTCGCTAATTGGCTATGCTCCAATACAGACTCAATGACCACCTGGCAAATATGCTTCTGAGAAAAATCTAAGAATTGGAAGAGTGGTGGGACAACATAGATTTTATACTATATTACAGACTCTGTATTCCATAACGTTATATGGTTAAATGGGGATGCTTTTTGGAGGCATTTTTTACATAATTTTCATTAATTTTTTTTAACATATGACCATTCTTTTGAAGAATGATTCTAATTCTAGATAATCTAGAAATAATATGTGATGTTAGCACTTCCCATTTTATTGCCTCTAAAAAACAGGCAGCCGTATGTTCTGATTTCTCCTATCTGCAAGATAAAAGAATGCTTATGATTTATAGCAGTTACAGAAATTGAATTACCAAATCTGAAATTTCAAACCATAGTGGAGCTAAAGTAACATTTTTTGATGTAGAAATCAGAGTGAGATGCAATTAAATGAGATGAAGTCTTGAAAAGCTTAAACCTCAGAACTCAGAAGTCTGTACTAAGAGACCTTCTGATTTTAACTCAAAATTCAATAAAACTTTGTGGCAATTTCTTGAATTACTAACATAAATCCTTTAAATAGCTGAAGCAGTTACCATTGTGTTTCCAATTACTTTTGTTTATGTAATGTCATAGTGACACAAGGCTAGCTTAATAACTATTTTCTTTGAGGTTTTTATATTTTGTGTCGAAGACCAAAACTCTGACCTGTCACATTTTATCTTCTCTGGAAGACTTTTAAATGCAATTTCCTAGTTTTGGGGGATTAATTTAACTTTGAATTAAATTAATTCAAATTTAAATCAAATTATTTCAAATCAGCAACATTTAATTAAATTAGATCATTTGCCTTCTTTTTTTTTAAAGAACAAGATAATATAATCTACACACAGAATGCATTAAAACAAATAGTTTGATGTAAAAATAAATATGTGATGCTGCTCAGGCAGTGTTAACATTTTAAAAATTCTACTTGTGTTAATATTTTTTTCTCTTAATATTCATTATATCTATTATAAAAAGTTACCATATGTTAGTGGAATATAGCAAATTTATACATTTCACTGACTAATTTAGATTGGAATATTTATGAGCTAATAGAGATCTGGGCACCTCTTTTATGTACTAGCTTTGTGACTTCACTAAGCTTCAGCTTTCTTAAATATGCGATAGAAGGTATGATAGTAAACTCCTTAAATGTTTTCTGAGGAATAATAAGGAAAGTACATGTAAAATTGAAAAATTGTATTACATGCTTAAAATTTCATTCAATATTTAATTAACTTACTGAATTCAAATTTACTTTACACTGATGAAATTGGCAAACATAGGAAAATAAATACTCTAAATTGCACATCTTAAGATAAGCAACAGAAGCTATCTTGAGATAGTGGTGGGAGTATAACAGTTTGCATACATTTTAAAGAGCAATCTGGTAGTATTCTGTGAAATTAAGTACCTATATCTCATTGCCCTGCAATTCTGACCACAGGAAACTTTTACCAGGACTCTTAAGCAAACCTGCATTAAGAAGGTCATTGCAGCACGGGGGAAGAAAGGAGTTAGAAGCTGCCTACGTGTCCATAATTGAAGAGACAGATAGAGAAGGTGATGCATGAGAACTATATAGTAAAAGCCAATGGCTTTAAACTATTAACTAAATGTTAATAATAGTCAACAACATAATACTGAGTGCCAAATTTAGAAATAGAATGAAAACTATATTAAAGTCACTAGACAGATTATCTGTGGAAAGGTATGTGATCAGGGAAGAAGGAGGAAAAGTAATAAAATAAAACAGAAGAAAGGCCTTGAAAGGTAGATGACACTAAGAAATATGAAAAATACAGTTTTAGCACCTATATCACAAAATAAAACAAATTGAATTAGAATTTACTGAAGAGTTAAAGATATTACATTAAAGAGAAAGCTTTAAAAAAATAGAACTTCTGATTCCAATCAATATGGAATAACATGAATTTGAGTTCACTATCCACAAAAAACAACCAGAAAAAAAATTACACAAAATATGCAAAAAAATAGTTTTCAAACATTAAACATCAATTAGCATAGGATAGTGATTACTGGGAAAGCGGAAACAAATAAGTCCTAAAACTGTGACAGCTTACTGAAGAGAATAACCAGGCTACAGTGAAGGGATTGAGAACCCAAGTTGAAGGCCAACAGTGTCCCCAAGTTGAGAAGATGGAGCTGGAAGTATGAGGAGGTCAAAGCAGCTTAGAGTTTACAAAGAGATTATATAGGAAAAGAGAGCTCCGCAGAAATGGGGCTCTGGAGATAGCATTAGACCCTTGAATCTTCAATTGAAAATAAACATTGTATGCATTGAAACAACTATTCAAGAATCAGTTGAAGACATCAGAACCCCAAAGAGTTGATCTCAAAACTCACAAGGGCTGGGAATATTTCGTGTGACTGTGAACCTCAAAAACCTCATGGTCCCTAGAAATGGCACCATGATAAAATCAGTACACGAGAACATTAAAACAGTTATTATAATTATGTTCTATATGTTTAAGAAGGTAGAAGGAAGATTAAACATGTAATGTAGAAAAAAGAAAAATAACAAACATAAAATTAAATTGGAAAAAGTAAGTTAGGATGCCAGAGAGGAAAAAGTACAGTGTCTGAGATGGACAGTACACTGAGAAGTCAAGCATGTATTTGACTGCAGATGAAGAGATGAGTGAACTTGAAGACTTAACAATAGAAACTATTCAAAATGAAACACAGACTGAAATAAGAATTAAAAAAAATGAAAGAATAGTTCAAATGCAGGGAACAGAGCAACAGGGAGGATGCAAGAACCCGGGTCTCTGATGGGTCCCCCACCATCACCAAGCTCCCTGAGGAGGCAGCAGCAGGGGCGAACAGCATACAGGAAGGAACAGCAGCAGCAGCAGAAGCTGGAGACAAGCTTCCAGAGGAACAAGTACCCGACCTACGACCTACGAGGAACACGAGGCCCTGGCGGTTGGGCTGTCCCTGAAGGGGCACCAAGTGCAGGTGTGGTTCAAGAACCGCCGGCCAAGGAATCTAGGCTGCAGCAACTGCTCAGGCCTCGAGGCCGGAGAGCCCACACTATGCCTTGGGGGCCCCAGAGCCACAGCCCTGGCCGCTCTGCCTGTCCTATTCCTGCCGGCCCCCCACCGCCACCCCGCTCCCCGAGGGCCCAAGTTTCTGCAGCCTGCCTCCGCCCAACGCTGCTGGGATCTTCCCACCATTAGAGCCCAGCATCTCTAGCCCCAGCCAGGCCTGGAAGGCTCCTGCGCACGGAGCCCAGGCCATTGTTCCGGCTGCTCCAGCCCTGACTCCAGCTTGGCCACACGACCCCTAGGCCTCGGACTTCTCGCCAGACTCTGTTGCAATCCCTGATTTCACAGTGTTCTTCTCACCCCATGACCCCTGGGAGGGACCCGCCCCCTCCTGCATGTCTGGGTGCCAAAAGAGGGATGACTCTGCAGATGAGAATGACTCGGGCCCTGGGAGTTTACAGGATTTATAGAGGATTCTGTCCCTGAAAAGCCCCGCAGATCCCAGGGGGTCAGAGGGGACCAGGGTGTCGTTGGCCTGCAGGTGGCATCCACGTTGGGGAGGGAAGAGGTGGCAGGCTCGTCTTTGCAGCTGGTGACTCCTCTGCAGTGCAGATGCACCTCCGTTTATCCGACCTGTGCAGGGGTCATTTGCTGTTCACCGTGAGGCCAGCAGGGGTCACGCTGCCCCGAATGTTATTAAAATTATTATCAGAATGCGCTGAGCTTTCCAGTCTGTCTAGCACTTATTTATTCGTTCATTTGATTGCTTACACAGAGTCTCTAAGAAGTGATACTGTTAAACCACAGAAGTCTTCTGTACATCTTTCTGTAAGTTTATTTCCAGTACTTCACTTCTTTTATGGCCTAACATTTTAGATGGCATTTTAAATTTTATTTTAAAATCCGTTTATTCTATACACAACAGTCAGTTGATATATGTATTTTGTATCCAGGGACCTGACTCAGTTCTTTTTTAATTCGAATAACTTATCTGGACATTGTTTTGGGTTGACAATTTGAACATTAATAAACTTCATGGTCATCTTGTAAAAAAAAAAAATGAAAGAACAGAGTGTGGGACAACTTCAATAAGCCTAATATATTTGTAAATGCTGCCTTCAAGGAGAGGAAAGGGAGCAAAGGACTTGAAATATTTGGAGAAATAATGGCTGAACATTTCACAAAAACACCCAGAAATCCCTTTGACCATTAATTTCTGCATGCAACTTTATATTCATCCTTTTGTCAGTAAACGTGGAGTATGTTAGTCATTATCATATCTGCTGGGAGTACTGGAGAGTAATTTAGTACCCAAGTGCATTTAAAAATTCGTCTCAGTTATTTCCAATTTTAGGCTTTTCAAATGTATAGTATAAAATATAATTGCTAAGGGGAGACAATATATGTGACCCGAGATTTCCACATGGTTTCCCTGTGGGCATAAAACATAGGAAAGTAATTTCAAATAATTCAGTTTCATAGTTGGCTATCAGAAACTGAATAATTGATTCCATGCCTACAGTTCCCTTCTAAATTAGAAAATATTTACTCCCACTACCCCATGAACCCCATAGGAAGAGTGTATTTCCTTGCCTTATTGCTACTAGGCTTAACTATATAACTTTCTTTGACAATGAGATATTAGCAACTGTGACATGACTAGTGACTTGAATATGCTAGTTCAATTGGACTTGCTCTCTTGTCCTGCCTTTCACCTTAAGAACATGGCTCAGATGTTAACTGGTCTTAGAAAAATGAGAGACATATGGAGCAGATCTGGTCCAAACTTAAAACTTGGAGACAAGACTTGGTAAACTCAGACCATATCCACTAAAAACACAGATATATAAGCAGAAATAAACAAATAAATATCTACTGTTTTAAGTCACAAAAATTTTGAGATTGATTTCTTATGCATATGCATATGACAATGGCTAAATGATTCAGAAGTTGGCGCAAACTGTGGGGTACCAAAATATGTGACATTAGCTTGGGAACTATTATAGGAGAACCTGTTATAGGAGATCAGAAAAGTAGTTGCCAATTTTATGCAGTGGCAAAACTTTTATTAAACATTGACATGAGGGGACATCTAGTTTATGGTTCCACTTGTAAGGACCTTGGAAGATGCCATTCTCTTCTAACAAGTAAAAAGCTCAAGAAACAGAATATCCGAGAACTGTGGGACTACTAGAATAGTTGTAGTATACATGTACTGGAAATAGAAGAAGAAAAAGAGAAAGAAATAGAAGAAAAATTTGAAACAAAAATAACTGAGATTTTCCCAAATTAATATAGGACACCAAATCACAGTTACAGGAATCTCAGGGAATACCAAGCAGGATAAATGCCTAAAAACCTACACCTAGGCACATCGTCTTCAAACGACAGAAAATGTAAGGTAAAGAAAGAAATCTTGAAAGAAGCCAAAGGGAAAAAATACCTCAACAAACATAAGAAATACATCCAACTTCTCCTTGAAAATTATGCAAACAAGAAAATAGTAAAATATTTAAAGTGTCGAGAATAAAAATCCTACCAACCTCCAATTCTGTACCCTGAGAAATTATCCTTCATAAGTAAAGGAGAAATGCAGACTTAGATAAACAAAAACTGAGGGAATTTGCTGCCTGTAAACCTGTTTTGCAAGAATTGTTAAAATAAGTTCGTTAGAGAGAAGGAAAATAATCTAGGTCAGAAACTAAGCTCTATATAAAGTAACAAAGAACACTGAAGAACGAATAAGTGAAGATAAAATAAAAAATTTTGTTTTTCTCACTCTTAATTGACCTTACAGATAAAAATTTGTTCAAATAATAATACCAATAATGAATTTGATTACATATGCTTGTGTACGTAATATATATAATTTAAATGAATGACAGCAATAATACAAGGGATGGGAGAGAGGAATTATGATTATTTTGTTTTTATAAAGTAATTATACTACCTGTGAAGTGGTATAGTGTTATTGGAAAGCGGATATGGATTAGTTGTAAATGTACGTTGCAAACTCTAGGGAAACTAAAAAAAAATTTTTTCAAATAAGTAAAACTGATATGCTAAGAAAGGAGAGAAAATGGAATCATATAAAATGTTTAATTGTAACCATAAAGGGAGGAAGAAGAGTCAAAGGCAAAAGTAGGAGCAAAGATCAAGGGCAAAAAAAAAAAATAGTAATGAATATGGTAGACATTAACCAAATTACATTTATAATTACTTTGAATATTAATGGTCTAAATGCACCAGTTAAAAGACTGTCAGAGTGGATTAAAACAAAAAAGACCCTCTTATATGTTGTCTACAAGAAATTCACTTTAAATATAAAGACATATAGATTAAAAGTAAATGGATAGAGAAAAATATACCATGCTAACACTAATAAAAAGAAAGCAGATGTAACTATATTAATTTCCAACAGAGCAGACTTTAAAGTAATGAAAATTTTCAGGAATAATAAGGGCATTACTTAATGATAAAGGAGTCAATTCTCCAAGAAGACAATAGTCCTTAGCATACAATACCTATACACATGCAACATACACATACACAACACATACAATACACATACAATCGTCCATAGTATTTGCTGTAGGAGAGGAAGACAATTCCTCTACCCTCTAGGTCCTTCTGGTTGGTCTAAGAATTAAATTTACATGAAAGAAAATAACAAGAGAAAATCAAACAAAGTTTAATGACATGCATACATGACAGAAACCCAGGAAAACTGAATAACTCACTGGAATGGCCAAAGCCTGCCACCTTAAATGCCATCTTCAGCTAAAGACAAAAGAGGATGCTGGGGGTAGTGGTTTGGGACTTCAAAGTGGGGGAAGGCAATTCACATGGAAATGGAAAAGCAAATGTTTCATAGAAAGAACTTTGATATGAATGAACTTAGCAAGTATCCTCACCGTCTAGCGACACGGAGAATTATCTAAAATGATGGCCTGTTCTGGGGACAGTACTTCTTCCTTAAATTCTTTTAGGCAGTTAGGGGAAATGTCAAAGTTTCTTCCAGAGTCTCTTGTCCTTAAAAATAATCAAGCCAAAGAGACACGTTTTGGGGTGGCCAATTCTGATCCCCCACAGTGCCTAACAATAGAGCATCAAATTATGTAAGGTAAAACCTAATAGAATTGCAATGAGAAATAGATGAATCCACTATCATAATTGGAGACTGTAACACCCCTCTCTCAGAAATGGACAGATCCAAGAGGTAGAAAATCAGTAAGGACATAGTTGAACTCAACATCATTCACCTGGACATACTGGACATGTATAGACTACTTCATCCAGCAACAGCAGGATACATTCTCCTCAAACTCCTATGGAACCTTCACTAAGATGAACCATGTTCTGGACTATAAAACACACTGTAACAAACTTAAAAGAATAGAAATTATACTTTGCCTGTTCTCAGACCACAATGGAATTAATCTAGAAATCAACAGCAGACAGATAACTGGAAAATCAAAAATTATGTGAGATTAAACAACACATTTTTAAATTACACTTGGGTCAAAGAAGAAACCTCAAGAGAAATTTAAAATATTTTGAATGAAATAAAAATGAAAACACAATTTATCAAAATGTGTGTAATGCAGCCAAAGTAGTGCTTGAATGCATATATTAGAAGACAAGAAAGATCTAAAATCAATAATCCAAGTCTCAAGATTATTAAAATAGAAAAAGAAAGGCAAGTTAAAACCAAATTAAGCAGAAGGAAAGAAATAAGAATTAGAGTCAAAATCAATAAAACTCAAAACAGGAAATCAGTAGAGAAAATCAACAAAACCAAAAGCTGTTTTTCTGAAGAGATTAATAAAATTGATAAGCCTCTAACCAAGCTAACTAAGAAAAAGAGAGCGAATATAAATTATTAATATTAGAAATAAGGGGATATCCCTATTAATCCTAGGAATGTTAAAAAGATTATAAAGGAATATTATGAATAACACTATGCCCATAAATTTGATAACCTAGATCGAACAGATCAAGTTCTTGAAAGGCACAATGTGTCAAAACTTATACAAGAAGAAATACATAATCTGACTAGGCCTGTATCTATTAAATAAATTGAACCACCATTAATAACTTTCCCAAACTGAAAGCACCAGGCCCAGATAGGTTCATTGGTGAATTCTACCAAATGTTTAATGATGATATTATACTAACTCCCTACAATTTCTTTCAGAGGATAGAATCAGAGGGGATACTTTCCAACTCATTCTACATGGCCTGATTTACCCTAATATCAAAACCAGACAAACATATTACAAGAAAAGAAAACTACAGACCAGTATCTCTCATGAACATAGATGCAGATATCTCCAACAAAATATTAGCCGATTGAATCCAACAAGGTATAAAAAGAATTATACACCACAACCAAGTGTGATTTATTCCAGGTATGCAAAGCTGGTTCAACATTCAAAAATCAAATAATGTAATCTATTACATTAAAAGGCTAAAAACAAAATCATGTGATCATATCAATAGATGCAAAAAGCCATTCGACAAATCCAACACTCATTATTTATAAAAACTCTCAGTAAACTAGAAATAGAAGAGAATTTTCTCAACTTGATAAAGACTATCTAAAAAAAACCTACAGCTAACATTATACTTCAAGATTATACTGGAAGTTTTTGTTAATGCCATAAGATAAGAAAAGGAAATGACAGACATACAGATTGGGAAGAAAGATATAAAACTGTCTTTGTTCACAGATGACATGATCAACTATGTAGAAAATCTAAACAAATTCATCCAAAAATTCCAAAATAATAAGTAATTATAGCAAGATTGCAGGATACAGAGTTAATATACAAGAATCAATCACTTTCCTATATATTAGCAATGAGCAAATGAAATTTGAAATTAAAAACACAATACCAGTTATATTAGCACCCCGAAAAATGAAACTCTTAGGTATAAGTCTAACAAAATATGTGCAAGACCTATAAGAGGAAAAGAACAAAACCTATGAATGAAATCAGAGAAGAACTAAACAAATGGAGAGATATTCTATGTTCATGGACAGGAAGACCCAGGATTTCCAAGATGTCATTTCCTCCCAACTTGATCTATAAATTCAATTCATCCCAATCAAATTTCCAGCAAGTTATTTTGTGGATATTGAAAAACTGATCTTCAAGTTTATATGGAGAGGCAAAAGATCCAGAATACAAAACAATATTGAAGGAGAAGAATAAAGTTGGAGGACTGATTCTACCTGACCTCAAAAGACTTACTATAAAGCTACAGTACTAAAGACATTGTGGTATCGGTGAAAGAATAGACAAATAGATCAATAAAACAGAATAGAGAGCCCAGAAATAGACTCACATAAATATAGTCAATTAACCTTTGACAAATGAGCAAAGGCAATGCAATGGATCAAAGATAGCTTTACAAATATTGCTGAAAGAACTGAACATCCACATGAAAAAAAGTGAATCTAGACACAGACTTGAAACCCTTCACAAAAATTAACTGAAAATGGATAACAAACCTACATGTAAAACACAAACTATAAAACTCTTAGAAGATAGCATTGGAGAATACTTATGTGAACTTGGGTATGCCAATCGCTTTTTAGATACACCACCAAAGGCATGATTTATGAAAGAAATAATTGATAAGCTAGAGTTTATTAAAATTAAAAACTTTTGCTCTGCTAAAGAAAATGTCAAGAGAATAAGGAGATAAGCCACAGACTGGGAGAAAATATTTATAAAAGACACATCTGATAAAGGATTATCCAAAATATACAAAGAACTCTTAGAACTCAACAATAAGAAAACAACTTGATTAGAAAACAAGCCAAAGACTTTAACAGACATTTCACCGAAGACGATACATTGATGGCAAATAGGTACATGAGAAGATGGTCTACATTACACATCATTAGGGAAATGCAAATTAAATGAGATACCACTATACATCTATCAGAATGGCTAAAATCAGGAACCCTGACAACATTAACTGCAGATGAGGATGTGGAACAGGGACTCGTTCATTTCTGGGAATGCAAAATGGTACATCTACTCTGGACTACAGTTTGGTGATTTCTTACAAAGCTAAACATACTCTTACCATATAATCCAGCAGTTGAGCTCTTTGGTATTTACCCAAAGGAACTGATAACTTATGTCCAACAAAAACTTGCCCATGAATGTTTATAGCAGCTTTATTCATAATTGCCAACGTGTGTAAGCAACCAAGATGTCTTTCAGTAAGTGAATGGATAAATAAACTGTAGTACATCTAAACAATGGAATATTATTCAGCACTAAAAAGAAATGAGATATCAAGCCATGAACAGACATGGAGGAAACTTAAATGTATATTGCTAAGTGAAAGAAGCCAATCTGAGAAGTCTACATACTATATGATACCAACTGTATGACATTATGGACAAGGCAAAGCTACAGAGAGAGTAAAATGATCAGTGGTACCTGACGTTGGGAGGTGGAGAAGGATGAATAGGCAGAACACAGAGGATTGTCAGGGAAGTGAAAATAGTCTGTATGATACCATGATGATGAACAGATGTAGTTATACATTTGTGAAAACTCATAAAATATACACCCCTGTCAGTGTAAGCTCACGAATTGTAACATGTCCCACCCTAGTAGAGGATTTTGATAATACAAGAAGCTATGCTTCTGTGGGGTGGGGGTATACAGGAAATCTCTGTACGTTCCCCTCAGTTTTTTTTTTCTTTCTGCTTTTTCTCCCCAAATCCCCCGAGTACATAGTTTTATATTTTAGTTGTGGCTCCTTCTACTTGTGGCACGTGGGATGCCACCTCTGTGTGGCCTGATGAGTGGTGCCATGTCCACGTCCAGCATCTGAACCAATGAGACCCTGGGCCACAGAAGTGGAGCATGCGAACTTAACCACTTGACCACGGGGCCGGCCCCTCCCCTCAGTTTTGACTGTGGATCTAAAAATGCTCTAAAAAATAATCTTAATAAAAATTTTTTTAAAAAATTGACATAGGGAACATGTACTTAATAAACCTGTAGCATTGGGTGAGTAAGTTTTGTGGCCAAATATTAAAAGTACAAGTGGTTTTATGTACCAGGAAAATAGGAAATAAAGAGTACCAAAAGGAATGGCCAGTTTACCAGCAAAATATAGAGGAAATATAGATAACCTAAAGATTTCGGAGGCAGACAATAATCAAAGTGTGGCCAAGAGACAGCTTCATAAGAAGATGAAATCAAAAATGTGGTTGTAACACTCTTTTCTAAGACCTCTAAAGGTGTCCACTCGACCTTTCTAGCTCTACAAAAAAGCTCTCAGAAAGCTTAAGGGCATTGTGCCACAGAAACTTAATACACCAAAATTACCCGTAACTATGTCTAGAGATAAATAACTATCTTTGAAAAAGAAATTCTGTGTGTGGCTCTGGGACATGGAGTTGACTCCAATGCTGTACTCATATTCCTGAGTTTTGCCACAGGAAGATGACTTGGGGAGCTTTTGTTCCAAGGAGGATAAGAGACAGGGAGAAAACCCGAATCTTCTCTAGAAGATTCTAGAAGTCTAGAGCCAGCCCAGCCACACCCAGCTAGATTAAGTGACTCCAATCCACCTTGAAGGTAGGTGAGCAAGAAATAAATGCTTGCTTCTAGAAAGCAGTAAATTTGGAGTTTATGTTTTACACAGTGGTAATCTAGCAATTTCCTCCTGACATAACAGCACAAATCAAAATTTATTGAACACCTGTGACATGCCAAGTTTGTGTTAGATAATGTGGCTATAAAGATGTGTGAAAAATTTCTCCTGCCTTTGAGAAGATGTTAATCGAATTACTAATGATATCAAACTAATGTAACATTCAGTTTCATATTAGAGTTTTTGATAGGAAAATGACCAAAGTATTAGATTCCTTAATGCAGGTCATTTTCTTCCCTCAAACTAGTGAGTGTCTGAAAGTGTGTGTCTCCATGATTTTCCCTTTCTCTAAACCCATGAGCTGGCAAGCCCACTCTGAATAGCATGGTCTTAGGAATGTTAAAAGTTTACATCTGGTTACAGTCAAATCTTGATGGACTAGTACACATGATACGTATGAAAATGATTCTTGTATAACTGAGATCTCATGCGTTATAAGCAAATTTATCATTTACTACCAGTATGAGGATTATCTGATTTCTAAATCCTTGACTGGGCAAGACCTGAGTATTCTTTTGGGGCACAAAATATGTTACTCTAATTATGAATACATAAATAAAAGCAAAATTAGTAGCAGTAACTAAATCTATGTGTGCTTATGGTTTTAATCCTGTTTATGTGTGTATTTGTTTAGCTCCCTTGTATGGGTTTTTAGGTTCTCAAAATGATTTTTAATAGTATAAATCCTAAAAGGAAAGGGAAGAATAAACAAAAGTAATATATTTCCTATTGCAATGATGAAAAAACATTAACATACTTTGAAATTAGCAGCTGTTGTATAATAAATGCATTAAGAATGTTTATATAAAAAACTGTTACATTTTTGTCATCTTCATTAATATATATTATCTACTACGTAAATATTATATATCTTATATTATCTACATAATCTACATCACTCCTTCAATAAACAACTTCTATATAGTGACTAAAATATAAAATCCAAATGTTCTTTCATTTCAAAGCTTTTTTTTTTTCCAAATTTATTTTCTTTAGTTTTTTGTCCAGCTTTCTTTGTCAACGGCTGCCTGTATGAACAGATAGCTGAAAATATCTCCCAGCTAAAAGATGACAATTATTTTGGTGAGTTATGATGTGGCATATAAGTAGGAGATTCTCCCACTTTTTAAATAGGATAAGAAAACAAAAATAAGAGTTTATACTTTATTTTAGACTTTAACAATTGTATTAAAAATATTGGTGCACCATGTTTAATGTATTAAACTATATAGGTAACCATAAAATTTGTCAAAATGAGAATTAACTCAGTTAACAATTTTCTCAACCCTTCATCCACCAAGTTTTTAGCTCTTTAAAAAAAGACAGGATAATCAACATAGTAATACATCAGTGTCGTTTTGCACAATTCAGTCTCAAGTTTCTAAAATATTACTCATTTTCAATATTTGTCCTATTCTGCACAGATTTACCAGCTTTCTTTTTTTTTTTTTTACTAATTTTGACTTCTTTCCTTAACCATTTGCAGTTAAATATTCATAACACTTTCACATAGTTAATAATAAATTATAAATCATTAAATAAAAGCCATGTTGAAGCCCCTAAATTTTAATTTATTAATTAACAATTACAGATAAAATATTCCAAAGAAGAGAATGACAACTGAAAAGTAAGATTATCTTGGGGGAGTGGGAGAACCCATGGAAAATAAGATTTCTCAAAACTTTAAAAATCGCTGTAATTAATGTCTCACTCTCTTGAGTGGACAGTTTATTTGCTATCTGGAATCAAGTTGACTGACATCTTTATTGATTAGTTTCATTTTGTCAAAATACATATGTCCTTAAGCCATGAAAGCTTTTATATTGGTTAGTCTGAATTACTAACTGAAAACAGCTGCAGAGTAGAATGTATAAACCAAAATCAATATCGAGTTACCTCTTGTTGATAAATAATACTTTGCTGACCTCCACCACTCTGAATGACATTTTTTTCTTGCTTGCAAATAAAGCGCAAGGGCTAAGGATTGTCACTGTCAAGTACTCCTTGGCTGCTGGAGGTCAACAGAAAAATGAAGATAGTCAAAGAGATGCCACCAGCTCATGTGCCGGACTAGCAAGAATCCAGATTTAGGTTATGTTTATGTGACATTTATCTAATAAGGAAGGCCAAGCAGAATGATAAATGCTTTTCACTGTGTCTGTGCAGAAATGGGTTTATAAACAAGCACCTGCCATAAATCACAAAAACAGTTTTGTCAAGAGTAACTAGAGACTACATGCATCTTTATAATTACTCGAGACGTCTTGTGTCCTGCTTTCATATCTTCCACTGTGCTCTTAGAGCAACTATTTTACCCTGCTTTAAACCTGAATTATTTCCATTCCGTTTAAAACAAGGGTTTATGGTCCGAATGCTTTTTGGGTAACTCCTTGACTATTGTATTAGTATCCGTAAATATGTTTGGGTGTAATGGTTAGATGCCCAATGATAAAACACCACAGATGAACCTACCACCTTCTCTCCAATTTTCCAGCTCTTTCTTCCTCACTAACTATCAGTCTTTCCTGTAACACAGCATTCGATCTTTTCACATGTTTATAGTAAGTTAGCGACTTCCAGATTGAAAAGAAAATTATCCAAAGAAATTATACTTTTTTCAAGATAGTAGTGATGTTTTATCTGGAAGTTTTAACCATGTTAAACCATACATGGAAGAATAGAACAAATGAATGCTTAATAGAAATGACACCAAAAGGGTCAAAAATGTTCCTTTTGAAAAGTATCTTATGTAGAAAACTAGTATATCAAGTCCTAGCAATTTTTCTCTCTACAGTATTATCAACCATCAAGAAATGGTCTGAGTGCAAGAAAATATTTAATTCCTAATAGACATGCTCAGCATAAAGAATAGAAGATTAGAGAGGACAACAGCTTTAACATTAGAGCAGACTGAATTTGACTTCCTTTAAAAATGTATTTGAGTTTCCTCCTGTGGCTACAATACTTAATTGATGCACAATTGCTCTAACAGTGTTCCTTCATATTGGTTTACAAAAGAGCTTTGCAGTAACCATAGAATAGAAAGTGCTGAGTTACACAATAAATGTCTTAGCACTTGGGTCAGCCCATTTAATTTCCCTTTCAAATCCAATTGTTCACCTGCTGTGCTTATTAACTACAAGCATACTGTCTAGATTTGAATGCACTGTCTGTGTCGTTTGGCACTGTCTACCTATTGCCTTTGCCATTTCTAATGAGAGCTGCTCGGTCAGAGCATATCCTCAGAATTTAAATTAGGTATACTTTTCCCCACACATTTTTTAGTTATTTAAATTATGATATAACTAATTTATAATCATGGCATTGCTACTGGCTAATTGACTTATTTTTATAGCAGCTTGAGGAACAACATATATTGCCAAAGGGAACACTTTAAATTAGTCAGGTTAGTGAGTTATGTGAGTTTCTTGGTTAATATGAACAATTAGGGAAGCTTCTGGATTTCGATACATTTAATGTTTGGATACTCAGATATCTGTTGATAGACTGATGGAAATAATCAATATATAAAAAAGTAGAACTACTTTTTATTTTAAGCTGTTCAGAATCAGCAAAGACAATCATTAAACGTCTGGAGATTGATAGAAAGGCTTTTTAAAAATCAATCAAAGGCATCAAATTGGGAAATATTTATTTAACAAAAACTACTGAAACCCAGTACGGACAGTGGGAAATTATAGCATTCAGTTTAGAGGCTGCACATGTTGCCCCTCCCGCGCATCACACTCCTCTGCTTTGTAGAGGGCCATTTTAGAGGGCTCAGCAGCCAAGTGGCAGTTCCTGTCTCCTCCAGCTCCCTGAAATGGAAGAGCCATTCTGGATGGATTCGTCAGCCATTGAACGGGGGCATATCCTTTTTTCCACAGCTAAAAGGGGAAAGAATAATATTTTCAACAAATGGTACAAGGATAATTGGATACCCACATGCAAAAGAATAAAGCTGGACCCCTACTTCACACCACACACAAGAATTAACTTCAAATGGACCATAGAATGAAATCAAAGAGCTAAAGTTCAAACTATAAAACTCTTAGAAGGGATGGGACTAAATCATTGTAACTTTGGGTTAGACAACGTTTTCTCAGGTACAACACCAAAAGCACAAGTGACAAAAGAAAAAAAGATAGATTAATGGGACTTCATCAAAATTTTAAAAATTTTGCTAGAAATAATACAATCAAGAACGTAAAAATGTAAAAACAGAGTGTGAGAAAACATTTCCAAAGCATGTACATTATGAAAGAATTATAGAAGGAGTATAGAAAAATTTCTTAACATTAAATAATAAAAGAAGAAATAACCCAACTTATAAATGCACATAGAATGCAAATAGACAACCAAGAAGACAAGCAAACGTCCAATAGGCACGTGAAAAGTTGCATGTTATTAGTCATTAAGGAATGAAAGTCAAAATCACGAGATATCAATTCATACCCACTAAGATTTCTATAATAAGATAGACAGTAACCAATGTTGGTGTTATGAGATGAATGTGTCCCCCCCAAATTTGTATATTGGAGCCCTAACTCCCAGTATCTCCAACTGTGACTTATTTGGAGATAGGGCCTTTAAAGAGTTAATTAAGTTAAAATGTAGCTGTTAGGGTGTCCCCTAATCCAACGCTACTGGTGTTCTTATGAGAAAAGGAAATTAGGGTACAGGTACCACTGACTGAGAGATACAAGATGCATGCATATAGAAAGGGACAACATGTGAAGAGGCAACAAGAGGGTGACCATTAGCAAATCAAGAAGAGAGGCCTCAGAGGAAACCAACCCTGCTGGCACTTTGGTCTTGGATTTACAGCCTCAAGAACTGTGAGAAAATAAACTTCTGCTAGTTCAGCCACCCAATCTGTGGTATTTTTTTCGTGAAAGCCTTGACAAGCTATTATAGTTGGCAAGGATGTGGAGAGCTCTCATACACTGCCGGAGTGAATACAATGGTGCAGCCAGTTTGGAAAACATTCTATAACTTCCTCATATTGTTAAATACAGTGTTAACATCTGATCCATAATTCTACTCCTGGATAAATACCCAGTAAGTGAAAACATATGTCCATGCACAAACATGTACACCAATGTTCATAGCAGCCTTATTCATAATAGCCAAAAGCAGAAAGCACACAAGTGTTCATCAAGTGAATGAGGAAACAAAACAAAATATATTCCATTCATATCTCGGAATACTATTCAGGAATAAAATAAATGAAGCACTGATGCATTCAATAACATGGATGAACTTCAAAAACGTTATACTAAGCGAAAGAAGCCAGTCACAGAATACTACATGTAGTATGAACACATTTTTATGTAATTTCTAGAATAGGTAAATCTATGGAGACATAAATTATGTTAGTGATTGCATAGGAGTAGAATAGTGTCTTGGAATGAGGAATGGTTACTAACAGGTACAGGATTTTTTGAGGGCGGGTGATGAAGATATTCTAAAATTACATGGTGATGATGGTTGTGCAACTCACTGAATATACTAAAAATGTTGAATCATACACTTTAAAAGGGTAACTTTTATGTTATGATAATTATATCTCAATAAAGTGGTTGAAAATTATAAGAATATTTGTTAAAGTTTTGTTCAAAGGTTTGAAAGAGCAGTAACCATGTTTCAGATAGTGACAAAACTTTATTTTCTCTGAATCAGTTAAAAATTACTGGTATAAGATGTTGAGACTAAGACCATTACTTGAGACTAAGAAGCAGAGCTTTTAAATACCTCATGATTAAGAGAAGAAACGCGTGTCACGACCTGCAAAGCAAATGGAGAAAAGCAAATATTTCTTGACTTGAGACCACATGGCTACACCATAGATGAAAAGCTGTACTGAAAATAGACTAGCTCTCACAGGGACTAAAATTCTTGTTGAAATCATGTCAACTCTTGATAAGATTAAAAGGATTTTGGAATCCTGTGATCTTAGCCCATACATCTTGTAGAACAAATTTAAATCCTCTCTGGTGTGAGATTTCACCATTTGAACATTAAACTTTATGTAATTTGTCATGTACAGAGTATTGACCAAAAGGAAAGGACACACAATAGAAACAATCAAAAGAGATCCAGAAAATGTAGTTATCAAACAGGGACTTTGAAATAACTATCCTTTTTATGTTCATTTACCTAAAAGACAAGATAGACATTTTTAGCACAAGACTGTGATACTGTAAAATAATTAACCTGTAAAAGTCATGTGTTAAACTCAGTGGATGACTTTAACAGTATTTTAGTCACAGCTTATGAGGAAAGTAGTCATCTGGATGATATCCTAAGAAAATGCCTGGGCAGAGAAAAAAATGGAATATGTAGAAAAGAGCATTAAAGTTTTTTGCAATATGATAAAACATTACAATAAATAGTTTATTTAGATTTCCAGGAGAAAGGGGAAAAAAGGAAGGAGTGGATAAAAAACATAAAGAGATAACGCCTGCAAATTTTACAAAATGTACAAGTCATCAAACTACACATTGAAAAGTACTAGGAACTCTAAAGTTTATATATAGCTCCTAGAGGAGAAAAAAATATATATGTATAATCCTCAAAGAACTGATGGCAGACGACTTTTCAATACAAACAATGAATTCCAGGAAAAAAATGGAACGTTTTCTCCAACAAAAAAATATAATTGCCAACCCAGGAAGAAATAGGACTTTTTCTAACAAACAAAACTAAATGAATTCATCACCATTAGAATCATGTAAAATAAAATAATGAAAAATGATCTCGGAGGGGGAAAAATACCAAAAGAAAGCTCAGCAATGAAGAAAATGATAGTGATGGAAAGGCAAAGTATGTGAGAAATTTAAATGTATATTAATTGTATAAAAGAGTAATGATGCATTTTGATGTCTAAAATATGGAGCATTAAAATATAGTATAAGACTTGGACACAAAGCAGAGTTGTATAAATAGAATTTATGTGTTCTGAGGTCTTTATGTGGGAATTTGTGAAAGAAAAATTTATATTAGTAAGAATGCATTATTTAAATTACTCAGTATCCTCTAAAAATAGCAAAAGATGGTATAACTAAAAGAATAGTAAAGAAACACAATGAAAGGGGAACATTTAATAACATAAAATAACAAATAAACCAAATAAAGTCAAGAAAATGGAGCAAAAGGAAATCAAAGTTGCTGGGCTATATAGACAGCAAATAGCAATATTGAAGACAAATTCAAATATATGTTGTATAAATAGATTAGATGCTCACGTAAAAGATGAAGACTTTCAGACTGGCCTAAAAATAAAGTTACACTTACAAAAAATACATTAAATATAACATTTAGAAAGTTTAAAGTATAGAAAGATTTAAAGTAAATTTTGATACAAGGAGGAATTCTTCGTAATTGTAAAGGACTCAATCCACAAGAAATATGCAAAATTTCTAAATTTATGTGCATATAATAATACAGTCTAACTCACATAAAGCAAGATTTGACAGAACTAAAAGGTTAAAGGGACAATTATAGGGACAGATTTTTAACACCGCCCTAGAGGTACATAATAAAAGAGGGCAACATTACTGTATATATATATATATATATATATATATATATATATATGTTATGTATTATATATTATGTGTGTGTGTATATATATATATATATATATATATACACACACACATAAAACAGTGTATTCAAAAACTAAACAATGGACTTTCACTTTTGATGTGCATAAAACATATAGAAATGGAAAATGACCATAGGCTGGGCCACAAAGCAAGTTTCACCAATTTCAAGTGCTTATAATCGTAAAGTATATGTTCTCTGACCACATAATTAAGCTTAAATTGATAGCATAAAGGATAATTAGAATCCCCTGAATATGTAAAAATTAAGAAATACATTTTTAAAGATTGGCACCTGATCTAAAAACTGTTGCCAATCTTTTTTTTCTGCTTTTTCTCCTCAAATCCCCCCAGTACATAGTTGTATGTTTTAGTTGCAGATCCTTCTAGTTGTGACATGTGGGATGCCACCTCAGCATGGCCTAATGAGCAGTGCCATGTCTGCACCCAGGATCCAAACCAGAGAAGAAATACATTTTTAAATAACTCCTCAGGCTTCTAGAATACAATATGAGAATATAAGAATTTTGCATAGGTGAAGATTTCTTAAACAGGAAACAAAAAGTGCTAAAGGAAAAGGGATGGCCCTGAGCTGAGAGGTTAGATTTCCACACACTCCACTTTGGTGGCCCAGGATTGCAGGTGTGGATCCCAGGTGCAGATCTACACACTGCTCATCAGCCACTCTGTGGAGGCCTTTGACGTACAAAGTGGAGGAAGATTGGCACAGTTGTTACCTCAGGGCTAATCTATAAGCACAAAAAAAAAAAAAAAAAGAGGAAGATTAGCAACACATGTTAGCTCAGGACAAATCTTCCTCACCAGAAAAAAAAGTATTAAACAAAAGGAAAAAAGATTTGATTAAAGAGCATTTAAGCAGTTATCTTCTTAAAAGTAAACCATTAAGAAATAATGATCAGGGGCTGGCTCCATGGCCGAGTGGTTAAGTTCGTGCGCTCCGCTGTGGCAGCCCAGAGTTCAGATCCTGGGCTTGGACACGGCACCGCTCGTCAGGCCATGTTGAGGTGGCGTCCCACATCCCACAGCTAGAAGGACCTACAACTAGGATATACAACTGTGTACGGGGCGGGGGTTGGGAGATGAAGCAGGAAAAATAAAAAGAAAGAATGATCATAAGGACCATAGATGTAATGAATCAAAAACCTTCAAATGTGTTTTAAAAATCTCTGACAGTGAAAATGCTAGTTAGACATTATTGGAGAATGTTACTGAACTACTGAACTACATCAATATTTTGAAAACAGGAAGATGAAAGAGTTAAGTATTCTTTTTGCTTTTTCAATATGAAAAATAGCATTGTGTAATGAAAGAGTAAATGACAGTAAGTTTCTCTTTATAAAATAATTTCAACTCATAAGTGAAAGCATGGGAGAATTAGGAAATCACCATTTTGTGGGCCAGCCCCAGTGACCTAGTGGTTCAGTTCAGTGTGCTCTGCTTCAGCAGCCTAGGTTCTGTTCTCCAGGCTCAGACCTACACCACTCTGTTACAACCATGCTGCTCTGGCAGCCCACATACTAAAAAATAGAGGAAGATTGGTATAGATATTAGCTCAGGATGAATCTTCTTCAACCAAAAAAACAAAAAGAAAGAAAGAAAATCGTCATTTTTTAATTCCTAGTAAAAATAATAGACCTAGTCACTGGCTGTTAAAAATTACTAAGATAATAGTATTACTTATTTGAGATTTTTCTTGCTTGTTGAGGTGGGCCTGTATTGCTATGAATTTTCCTCTTATGACTGCTTTTACTGCATCCCATAAGAGTTGGTATGTTATATTTTCATTTTTGTTTGTCTCCAGGTATTTTTTATTTCCTCTTTGATTTCTTCAATGATCCATGGTTTTTCAATAGCATGTTGTTTAGTCTCCACATATTTCTGATGTTCCCAGGTTTTTTTTCTGGTTGATTTCTAGCGTCATTGCATTGTGGTCAGAAAAGATGGTTGGGATAATTTCAATCTTCTTAAATTTATTGAGATTTGCCTTGTTTCCCACCATATGGTCTCTCTTTGAGAATTATCCAAGTGCACTTGAGAATAATGTGTATTCTGCTGTTGTCAGATGGAATGTTCTATATGTATCTATTAAGTCCATCTGATCAAGTGTTTCATTTAAATCTTTTATTTCCTTGTTGACTTTCTGTCTGGATGATCTGTCCATTGATGGGAGTGGGGTGTTGAGGTCCCTTGCTATTATTGTATTGCTGTTAGTTTCTCCCTTTAGGTCTGTTAATAATTGCTTTATGTACTTTGGTGCCCCTGCGTTAGGTGCATATATATTAACAAGTGTTATGTTCTCTTGGTGGGATGTCCCTTTTATCATTTTATACTGCCCCTCTTTGTCTCTCATTGTCTTTTTTAACTTGAAGTCTGCTTTGTCTCATAAAAATATGGCAACACCTGCTTTCTTTTGTTAGCCATTGGTTTGGAGCATTGTCTTTCCTCTCTTCACTCTAAGCCTGTGCTTGTCTTTGGAGATAAGATGTGTTTCCTAGAAGCAGCATATTGTTGGGTCTTGTTTTTTAATCCATCCAGCTACTCTGTGTCTTTGGATTGGAGAATCCAGTCCATTTACATTTAGAGTGATTATTGATATATGAGTGCTTAATACTGCCATTTTGTCTCTTGTTTTCTGGTTGTTCTATGTTTCCATTCTTTTCCTTTATATTTCTGACTGCCATTTCATTTTGGTTGTTTTCTGAGAGGGATTTCTCAGTTTTCTCTCTTTTTGTGAATTGTTGCTGTGCTCTGATTTTTTGTTTAGTGGCTACCATGAAAATTGTGTGAAAGATGTTGGAGATGAGATAGTCCATTTTCTCATAGCCTCTTATCTCCATTAACCTAAGCAGGTTCCTTTCCTCTCCTCTCACCTTCTGAGTAATTGCTGTTACAAATTGCTCTGTTTTTAATTTTGTGAGTTTGTGGCTAAGTTGAAGTGTTTATCATTGCATGTGGCTAAGTTGAAGTGTTTATCATTACATTTAATGATTGCTTTCTCTTTCTTTCTCTTTTAAGTTGTAATTGAGTCTTTGCCTCCCTGTTCTGGTAGAGTTGCAGGTTTCTGATCATGTCTGTCTATCTATCTCCTTGCTCAGAGCTTTGTAGACCTTTGCCTTTTTGTTGCTGGTGTGCAGGCATCTTTAATTATTTCTTGTAGGGTAGGTCTAGTGGCAATGAACTCCCTCAGCTTATCTTTATCTGGAAAAGATTTTATTTCTCCATCATATCTGAAGGAAAGTTTCACTGGATAGAGTATTCTTGGCTGAAAATTTTTGTCTTTCAATATTTTAAATATATCATTCCATTCTCTCCTGGCCTGTAGGGTTTCCGCCAAGAAATCCACTGAAAACCTGATAGGGTTTCCTTTGTAGGCTATTTTCTTCTGCATTCTTGCTCCTAATATGTCTATTGTAATTTATCTATTCTTATAAAATTTAGAGTTACTTCCCCATTTTAAAAAATGCAAAATTACTTGGCATTTTTTTCAGAATCATGACACGGTTTTATAAATGAAGACATCAAAATACAACTGATTAAGGTATAAAAAAAGTTATTTTCTTCTGTCCAGTTCCAAAGGTAGATCATAAAACTCTGACTGAGAAACAGTCTACCCATGTATTGTGATTCTTAGATATGCCATAATTATCTGCATTATATATTTATTTTAACAATCGTTGCAATTTATTTTAGGACATTTCAATTCTCTACAGCTGTGCTAATAACTATATTTAATAGCTATCATATAAATAACTTTTCAAGAATAAGCCTATCAGAATGAGAGCAGTAATGTTCTTGTTCTGTGCTTCTATTTAATTCGCTACTAAAATTAGTGCCAGAATTTGAGAAAATTGAATATCTTTTTTGCTGTAATCTTAATTTGAAACACATTACATAGTTTTATTTTGGCTTAAAAAACTCTTTAAATGTCCGTGATTAGTCTTACTGCCATAGAGCCTTATAATAATAATTATAACATTATAACCAATATTAATAATAGTAAATACTTATATAGTACTTACTCTGAACCAGGCAGAGTTCTAAAGGTTTGCATATCATCTCTTCCTCACAGCCACCTCACAACTATCATGATGTCCATTTTACAAATAAGGAAACTGAGGCAAGGGAAATTTAAATAACACCCCTATGGCACACAGCTACTCAATGTTGAAGTGAGAGTCTAGTTTAGGGAGTCCCAGTTCAAAATACACTGTTCTTAGTCTCTAATCTCCCCCTGACATTTAAGGAGTGGTAGACACTGGCCTTTTATAAGTAGTGTTAAAATGCCAGTACATGGTCTGGCAGAGGAGCAATCATTTAGCCCTCCCCCTCCCCCTGTCAAGCTTGTTGATGGAGAGTTTACAACCTTTCAGTTGTAGCCTTGGCAGTCAGAGACTCTAGCTTTTGTAGAAGACACCAAAAATAAACCAATTTCCATGAGGTGAGTGAAGAGTTAAAGAGTGGTTTATAAGTTGCAGATGAAATGCCAAGTAAGTTTGGCCCTTTTGTATTTGTGAATTGCCAAGGCTCAGCATTGAGGTGGAGAACAGTCAGATTTGAGGATATTTGGCAGAATTCAGCAGTTCAAAAGTTGATGTAGGTTTATTCCCTGCTGCCTACTGAATTTCTACTTGTTCCCCTCTTCCATCATCTGCTACTCACTTGTTCTGCCTCTTTTGTGACTACATCCTGTAGATTTTCAAAAAATCAGTGGGAGGGTGAGGCTTTTAATCTCTCTGGAACAATCCTGAAGACAGCGTATAATATATAGTAGAAGGAAATTACACTCCTTCTCAAATGGAAATTGTCTCACTACCTCCCAGGATGTGTCTTAATACTAAGATTAATGGAAGTAGTCAATTTTAAAATCTAAATTAAAAAGAAGTAATGAATAGACATTAACATACACAGACTAAAGGTAGATATAATGGAGAATTATTTAAACACTGCTTCAGCGTGTATTCAGAGCACAAGTAAATTACAAAATCACTTCTACCATATCTGCTGTGTACAGCAATCTCAAGGAAGCAGAACTAAAGGAAAAGAGGATTGAGACAGAAAAAGCAGAGAGCAAATGTGATGGGGTCCGTTACTGCTCCTGTGGCAGGTACAGCTGATTGGTCAGTCTTGGGGCCTGAATGAAGACAGGCTTTATGAACTGCTGCAAAGTCCATCTGGGTGGAAGAAGGGAGAAGACAATCCGCCAGTGTCCTATCTTTCCCTTCCTCTCGTGGATCCAAATCTGCCCTAGGGACATCCGTCCCCACACTTTCAGGTTGCGTCTCCTGGACCCTCCAGGTAGCAGCTGTGCTTGGCTCCTCTAGCGTGGGAATGAAGCATGAAGGTTGTTCTTGGACTATTTGAAGCCACAATACAAGTGACATACACACATCCATGGTAGTGATTACTGAATGCCATACACTAGGATACAAGCCCTCGAAGCATATCTGGGTAGAAAAAGAAATACAATCTATCTCTCTAGGCCTTCAGGAGGATGATCAACTGTTGAGATACAGATTTTCATCTTAGGTGCAGCGTAGAACCAAGAGGTCCTGGAATCAAATGAAGGCTGTCCCCTTACCTAATGCTGGTGGCACACTGCAACCAGACAACTTCTGAAAGGATTAGCATTCAGCATCTGGTATTAATCTCTCTCGCAATAACCCACTTTTCAATTCATCCACCTAAATTCTGACTACATTGCATCTTGTTCCTTATCTGACCACACAAATATCAGATTCTACTCTTTGCCTTTAATATTAAACCTTGATAGTCCATTAAAACAGATCCAAAAATATTTACAACTAGTAAGAAAATCAGCTTTTCTTCTTCCTTGAGAAGGTTGAACAGGGTGGAGGGTCCAGACATAATTCTTATTTGAGGTTTAGAAAATTATGATATGAAAAAATCACATAACAATTATAAATAGCTAGTCAATTTATGGAAATATATTCAATCTCAGAAGTAATAAGGAATATGCAAATGCAAAAAATTATACTTATTTTTTCTGCCCAAAAGTTTGCTAACAGTTATGTCAGGAAGCATATGGTGAGATGGGCACATTTATTTGTGAGGATGCAAAATATTAAAGTATTTTTGTAAGAATTTGGCAGCAGACATCAAATTTAAATATGTAGACAAATCCAAGACTATAATCTAAAATAGGCATATGTATGTGAGTGTATATATATGTATATACATGAATATTGAATCATTGTTCTATTGATGAAAGAAAGTGAAATATCCTATATAGCCATTAATAGGTGAATGATTATAAGCATTATACTTCAGAAAACTAAGCATACAGAGATTCATAATAATGGGGCAGATCCATATGAATTGATATGGAAAATTTCCAAGAAAAATGATGATGTGCTAAAAACAATTTAAAGTAAATTAAGAACTCTGTTTGGGTTAAAAAAATGCAGAACTTCATTTAGAAAAAAATACAAGATAAAAATCTCATTTCTTTTGGTGATTAAACACATATGATTGTGTGTGTTTGGGATAGCAAGAGTTACAGAGGACTTTCACATTATGCAGTATGTATTTCTATATCATTTTTTATAATGAATATAAATTTACATATTATTTATAGAAAATTAAATCTGATTAAAGTGCAAAAAATATTAGAATAAAAATAATACCTTGTACACTCCTGACAACTATGTAGAATTATAACAAGATATTTGCTATTTTGATCCTTTGTAAGTCTGAAAATAAGAGCATATTGAGGTAACCAATTGCTGATACTCAGTGCTTTGTATTTATGATAAAAATAAATCCTTTAGGTGAATTTCTTGGGAAATAGTAGCCATCTCTATCAAACAAATATAGTCTATTAATTTGTGTTTTATTAAAAATTTACTTTTAAAATAAATGTTATATCGAAATTTAAAATAAATATTAAGTACACAGATGTATAGTGAAGCAACAGAGTATTTCTGGAATGATGGCAACTTGGTAATGAGACATAATCCGTTTTATATATCACTGGATTTGACTGAGTAATATTTTATTTAAGATATTTATTTCTGGGGCTGGCTCTGTGGCCGAGTGGTTAAGTTTGCACACTCTGCTTCGGCAGCCTGGGGTTTCACTAGTTTGGATCCTGGGCACAGACGCTGTATGGCTCATCAGGCCAACCTGAGGTGGTGTCCCACACAGCACAACCAGAAGGACCTACAACTAGAATATACAACTATGTACTGGGGGGCTTTGGGGAGAAGAAGGGATAAAAAAAATGACTGGCAACAGATGTTAGCTCAGGTGCCAATCTTGAAAAAGAAAAAAAGATATTTATTTCTGTTTGAGAGTAATTGGCCAAAAATTTGCTTTGTTGAAACATTCTTGTTGGTTTCAAGATTACTTCTGGCCTCATAATGTAAGTTGCTGTATCTTCCATCTTTTCTTGCATTCTTCTGCAAGTATTTGTGTAAGCTTCCCATTATCTCTCCTTTAAGATCTGGTGATGTCATCAACAAAGTCATGCTAATTTGGAGATTTCTTTGCTGTAAGATTTTAAAATGCTGATTTTATTCCTTTAATAGATGAATGAATGTTCAGATATGTTTCTTCTTATGTCTTTATTTTGTTATTTTTTAAAGGAAATTTTTAATGTCATGTAAATTTTTAAATTAGTTGTCATAAAGTTGTTCATATACACACTCATAGCCAATCTTCCTCTTTTTGTGTGTGAGCTGCTACCACAGCATGGCCACTGACAGACAGATGAGTGGTGTAGGTCTGTGCCTGGCAACAAAATCCAGGCCACTCAATTGGAACATGCCAAACTTAACCACTAGGCCACCAGGGCTGGTCCTGTGTTCACCTCATTGAATTTCTGTATTGTATGTTTGTCTTCGATGTCATTAATTTCTGCTCTTTTATTCCTTCCTTTCATTTTCTATAATCTTAACTTGTTCCATTTTCTAACTTCTTGGAATGGATACAAACATTGTTGGTTTTCAGCATTTCTTTTCTATTATGTATCTAAGTCTATACATTTCCTTTTAAGGATAGCTTTAGATGAATCAGACAAGATTTGCTAGGACATTCCTTTCATAATATTCAATTCATGATATTTTATAATTTCTGTTGTGATTTTTCATGAATTTGCTAACATTTGGGCATATTGTGGTCATCCTAGCTATTGATGTGTACCTAATTCCGCAGTGATCAGAAAATGTATTTTCTCTTATTTTATTCTTTAGATATTTGTTGGCCCAGTCTATATATTACGATGAATGTTTTATATAAATTTGAAGGACTGTGTTTTACCATGATCTACTTGTTGGATCAATTACTAAGGGAGGAGCCATAAAATCCTCAAACGTGTGTGGATTTTAATGTCTCCTTTGAAGCTGTGCTATTAAGCGTATAATTCTTAAATATTTTCTGTTGAACTCACTCTATAACTACAAATGTGCTTCTTAATACATAGTAATATTTCTTACCTTAAGGTCTATATTACCTTTCTTTGACAAACGTAGACATAATATATCATTTTTTCATATTTCTTACTTGCAACATTCTTGTATCTTTATATTTAAAATACATCTCATATAAACAGCATCTGGTGGGGCTTTTTTGGCAAATTCATAAAGAAGAAATATTAACCTATGGCCTAGAAGGGAAGTAATCTGTAAAACAAATAGATCAAAATCTAACACAGTAACATTCTTTTATTTTATTGTGAAATTAACGTAAACAGTTAGTATGAGGTTTAATAAAAATCCTAAGGTGCAGATTCCAGTTCTGGGGAAGATGGATTAATCCCTCTGCTGTCTTTCTTTCCCAGTGACAGTGATTATAACCAAAACTTTTGGCCACATGAAACATACAACATGCGCGCACACACACAACGCCTGAAGACTCTGAAGAGTAAATAATAGCAGGAAATTGAGAAGGAAAGTCAGAATTTGAAGAAAGATCAATAGTGTGGAGGAGATGAGTTTTCTTTCCTTTTCTTTCTTTTCACCCTCTTTTATTTCCCAATTGTGGCCCAAAGGTGAACCAAATTCATAACTGGATAGCAAGAAGAGTCAGAAAAGCTCAAGAGAGGTCAGTCTTTCTGGACAGTGGGCCAGGAAGAAAGATGCCTGGGAGCCAGAGTGTGAAGAGAGAATGCACATTATTGTTACTATTTTTGTCTTTTCTACTGTCCCGCGCCAGCCCTGAAGGCAGCTCCACTCCCATATCTGCACCGCCATCGCCATCTCGAGGGTGCAGGAGCTCAGAGAAAATCTGTGCCTCTGGGTAGACGAATTGGAAAAAAGGCCCTGGTGTGCAAAGAATACGAGGAAAGATTCCTGTTGTTGGTTGATTGATTAAATGATTGATTGAATTTCTCTCTCTTTTCTCTCACTGTGTTGCCCTAAAGATAGCCTCAGCCATGAGGAACTGTGTGACAGAACTGAATGCTAAAACTGAAAACTCTAAGAGACATCAATCTTTCTGGTCATAACAACTGGTGAAAGATACTCGTCTCAGGAGGAGAGTGTGGAGGAAATTCCTGAGAGGAGGGAGCTGGGAAAGGAGGTCCCTAAGTCTGCGAATGAATGAACACACAGGACGGGCTCAGCCCCAAGCTGCACAGGTACAGAAAGAATTCGAAAAACCTATAGCAATGGCTTTGAGAACTGAATGGCGATAAGAACACTGCTGACTCCTACATTAGCCCACGAATGGGGCGCGGACCGGCAAATCCAAACAGCACCTGCGAACACTTTCAAAACTCAGTCACTGTTAGAGTCTCAGCCACCGAAAGTCAAATGGAACTTGCATTCAGAAGCTAATCAGGTTGACTGCTTCCTAAAACGAAACTAGGGACATTCCCTAGACGGCTTTAACAGGACCGGGAGTGTCCAAAAATCCATTCACAATGTCCAGGACAGGTTCCAATTCCAGGTAAGAGGTAACAAACGTATCTCAGCTATTTTCCCACTGAAAAAAAATAAATAAACTATAAAATCAGGACAGATGGTCTGGAAGGAAGCTTATCTGAGGAAATTCTGAAGTGAGCACCGTGGTGCTGACAGGAAGAGCTCAAGGACAGGATTTCTAGTCCGGCTTGAGGAGCAGGAAAGGGAACTCCCAGGTTTCCTGTGGAAATCTACTCCTCTTTTTAATTTCTTCTCTTATTTTCTCTGTTGCCTCATAACCCATCACGAGGACAATTCTCTCAGTGCATGGCAGTGGCCACTACAAGAGGCAGCAGGAGCCAAAACTCTGACAGAGGAAAATACTACCCTCCATTTGGTTGAATTGTAGGTAGAGAAAAGAAAATAGGCAAAGTCATAGAGCTTAAAAATCCTTAGTTAGTTCATTTGAAAAAGGCAGAAAGTTCAGCCTGGTGTCAAAGGTCAGGCTGGTTAGAAAGGAAAATAAACCTCAAAAGCAAATGACCCTGTGCGTCAGGAAATGGGGTGGAGACGTTATTCTAAAATAATTGGAACTGTAGATCAATGCAATAATCACATGCACAAGGCCAACATCAGTGTGAACTTAGAAGACAGAATAAAAGGCATTTAGTAGGAGAAATAAGTCAGATTTACATGTGAGGATGAGAGAAAAAAGAGTCAAATTTGATGAATGCCCACAGGGGTGGGTTTTAGTTCTGTGAGAGGCAGATGCCAAGACAGCATAAGATGTACAAGAGACTTATTGGAAGTAGTGAAAGGAAAGGTTAAAATGGGAGGGAACAGGTGTGGACAAGGAGAGTTTCAGACCAACATGGAGGCTTGGCACCTGCAAAAGGAGAGAATGAATGAATGAGTGGGTAGAAAGAGACTCAGACCACACCTAGTTCTGAAAAATTCTCAACTGGCTGGTACTTGAATTCAGAAAAAAAAGGTTAGTAAGACAAACCTGAAATCAGCCTCAGGGTTACAGCTGGTACTTATTCTGTCTCTCCTGCATAATCCATTTGAAACTCCCCTCACCTCAGCTATCAACCTGGCAGGTCCTGACAGTATGACCCAAAACGTTATTCCTGAAGCCTCAGAGATCTTGGTAATAATACTTAGGCCACGGTAGTCTCTGGACACAAGGAATCCAACATGCCCTGGTGGCAGATGGAGCTTATACTTCTACGGGACAGTTACTGTGTTTCCTGGCAAGAAGGCACTGCCTTTGGGGATCATGACCTCCAACCATTCAGAGTCCAGAGTTGCAGGAATACGGATCAAAATTTGTCTTCATTTGGAAATATTCGTCATTCTTTCATTGGAAAATAAGGTATGGAAGTGGGCACATTCCTTTCATCTTTCTCATGGTTCCCAGACCTGTGTGTTCTTCCTATTAGGGGTAAAACACATAAACAGGTATCTGATTCAGTGCCTACCCTGTATCTGAATGTTGACACCACATCCTTGCAGAGTATTGCCTCTGATCCAGTGCTTCAGCTGTGCCTTTAGTAGGCAGATTCTAAGCCTTTATGCTGCCTCTGGATGGAGCAGTATGTGATATGACCAGGTCATAGGCCCACTTCTACACCACCTCCACTGTATAATGGGTCCCCTGGATGGCTGATATGTTGTGTGAGTGGCCATACCTGAAGATCGGGCATTCTGTAAGCCCCTGGACAGTGGTAATGGTTGAAGACATAATATCAGGAAAAAGAAAACCCATACCCAGAATAGGAATCCCTCCCTGGGAAAGCAAATGCTGGGCATTCAAGGATATAAGAGGCCCAACGTCATCTGTTTGTCGACAAAGAGACAGCTGCTTTTCATAAAGATCATTTCCGTATCGGGGTCTTTGTGTTTAACAGGATGGACATTCAGAGGCAGCAACAGCCAGATCAGACTGGTAAGTAAGAGACCATGATATCGGACACATGTGTTTTCACAATCTCTGCCAAAGAAACATGTGCCTGTCATGCCAGTTCCTGGATAGCCAGGGATGAAAGCTGGCTAATGTCAATGGCTGAGTCAGTTTGTCAAATTGATTTTTCAGTGCCTCTTTCATTGTGCATGCTTTCTGGTGGGCATTAAGATATAACATAAAATCTTCACACTTTTTGTGCACTTCTGTATCATTAGGCTGACAAGGGTGTTCCTTTCCACCAAGATATCTGTTGAGGTAACCAGATGTAAAACTTTCACTGTCACTTTTCCAGGGACTATCCCTGTCACCCATTCTTCTCAGAATGGGATCTTCATTTCCAGTTAAGCAATCAATAAGCCAGTGCCCAAATCCCATAATACCAGCTGTTTTCTCTCATGAGTCCTGGTACCACTGGGGTCAATTAGAATCCTCCAAGAATCAGGCACCCAGATGGATGGATTTGGATATGCAAGAAACTTCTAGTGAGAAAGGATAAAAAGGGAGGGAGGAGAGCAGGCAGAGGGAGCTTTCAGGTTGCTTTGTTGGTCTGGCTCCTGTGAAAGGAGCAAGGAAAGGAGGATTGAGTAGGGGGATCCTCAGACCACTGTTCGGTTATGAGGAAATCTTGGCCAGACCAAAGGAGAGACACCAAGCAAAACTTTCCCATTAAAGAAAGATTCCAGCAATAGCGCCCTCATCTTGCTCAGGAGCCATTCGCCTGGGGAATGCATCGCTTCGCCATTCCTAGCAGTAGCAGCTAGAGGTGGTCAAACATCTAGATCTTCTGTAGCAGGTTCTCTTGAAAGAAAACTAAATGATGCATCTCCTTTCTATTGCCTTTGAGACTTGTAGAATCAAGTCGAACTACATATATTTGAATTTATTTTCGTTTATAAAATTTGGTTTTATAGTATATGCTTATATTTTCTTAAGTATGTACCCATGTATCAAAGCATATATAGAGAACACTATAATTATAGCATCTGTAGACTAGATAACTTGTTTATCTGGTCTATTTTTTAATCAAGCATATGATCCATCGTCCAGAGAAAAAATTAATAAAAAGCGTATAGTATCTTCCACTGAGTAATTCATGACACCATCAGAAAATAGGATTCTTAGTAAATTTCTTCGAAAATTCTTTTTATACTTAAAGCATTACATATCTCAGTAATTTTAACACTCAATATGTAATTTATCAACTACAATGTATGTGAAATTTAGAAGCATAATTGCTTTTACAAAACAGTGTAAAGAGCTTTTTATTGATTTCCTTTGTTGATTCTACAAAGTGGTTGGTATCCTCTTTGTTTCTTTATTTCTAATGAAGGCAACAGAGTTGCCTAAGGAATGTATGAGCTGCAATTTGAATGGAAGGCAATCACAGTAACAACTATAACAGCATATACTACATGGATACCTGTGTTAAAATTAGCTCTATTGATATCTACATCTAGTTACTCCCTGAGGGCATAAGTCTTCTAGAGAGAGACATTTAGAGGACAAGGCCAACAAAAGTACTGCCTTGATATTGTTTATGTCTTCGTTTTTGGCTGTCGGTGATCCAGGTTGATCTTGAAAATTCCTTATACTTTAACTGAAGTATGTCTAAGTGCAGCTACACTCTAACTCAAAGCAAGTTAACCTTTCCTCCCAGGTCTCTAAGGCTTGTGTTAACTCTCTAAATATTGCCATCTTTCTCATAAAGAAAGGCAAGAAAAATGAACTCAAAGGCAGGTGCACTTAAGGAAAGATCCAGAAGGAGTGTTTCTTCTTAACAAGAGCAGCAGAGCTGAGACATTTACTATAAGACTCTTTTCCCTTGTACTCTACTTTCATTTGTACAGTATGCACATGAATTCAAAAGCCACTCTCAGTGTTTCTCAACCCTGGAAGCACCTGAGAATCGCTTGTGGGAATATTAAAAAAAGTCCCAAGGCACCGGCCACACCAAAAGCCGATAATTTGAAAAACATATCTTGCATACTAATAGCATTCTCTGAATTGTTTTGACTCCCATTGATGATATTTGTTTGATTAATGATTCCCTTAGGAGTTGAAAAATGATGTTTTTCTAATTTTATCATTATTCCGACATTTATTATATGACCTTCTGTTCTAAAAAAGAGTTTTCCCCACTTTCTATTTTTTCCAAGTCAATATGTACCCCCAAATTCTTTTTACTATTCAATATAATTCATTATCATCATTATTATGTTATTGCTCAAATTGTGCCAAATTTAGCCGATGAAGTCCCTTCAGTTCAGCTCCTGTGTCCCTTGAACATATTCAGTAGGATCAGAAACAAGCTAAGATACCCACTGTCTCCATGATGACCTAACACTGTACTGACGTTATTAACCAATTCAGTTAAAAGAGAGAAAGCAACTGTGGGCATAGGAACCAAAAAGGAGAATTTAAATAACCTCTGTCTGCAGATTATATATTTTTAGAACAGAAAATACTGAAAATAATTGTCTTTATAGTTAAACTTAGGAAGTTAGATATAAAGCAATAGATTAAAACGAAACAGTTTAAAAGAAAGAAATATTAAAATAAAATAATGAAATTAATAAATCGGAACAGAGGAGATCAATAACATGTGAGCTATTTTTAAGATCAATAAGAGCGGCAAACTCTAACATATACCCTAGGTATGACCTTGACTAGGGATGCAATCACAGAAAATTGACTGTTGCCCATCCCCCAGTCTCTTCCTAAGCACTCAGGAATTCACTGAGTTTCTTACTTGCACTTGGTAAAAGAAATATAGCTAAAAGCTTCAGAAGTAATCACAAGGATAAGAGAAACTTCAAGAAAATGAATAAATGACCCTAGGAGATCCTCACCAGGATCAAGCCACTAGTAGTCATCATGGGGATTTTATCAAGGTGTGTTTGTTTCTCAGAGACAGAAATTGTTGCTAAGTCTTGAATGTCCTCTTTTGAACATAAGAGATTGCACACTTTACCTACATAGGGTAACTTTTAGCCTTTCTCTCATCAAACACCATCATTCTTGTGTATCCTTTCAAATCCTTAATAGATCTTACGCAGAAAAAAATGTTCATAGAATGATCACATAAACAACCCTAAGAAAGGCAAAAGTGATCACTAAATAATACATTGAATAACTCTATGCCAATAATTTTTTAAATATAAAATATTTTTTAAATTTTAGAAAATATAAATTTAAAAGATTAAAAGAGGAAGATAAAATCTAAGTATATTAATGAGCATTAAACATGAGATAAAATTCCATACCAATAGAAAAGTGGTACATCTTACTTCTTTTGAGGATGGGTAAATTTTAATATCAAAATAGCGTGGGGAGGAACACAAGAGACTTAAATTTCAGACTAATCTCACGCAGAAACATAGATGCAAACATTTTAAATAACACATTAGCAAATCAAGTAGAGCATTTTTTTTAAAAAAATGAATAGTGATTTAGTATGGTTTATTTCAGAATGTAGAATCATATTAATGATTATATAGGAAAGATAATGTTGATGTGTACAGAAAAAAGTATTTTATAAAATTGTACCTTAGTTCATGTATTTAAAATAAAACTACTTTTAGCAATCTAAGAATGAAAGGGAACTTCCTTAAAATGATAAATATCCTCAGCAAAGAGCAAACTTAAAAGTTAAGTCTAGAAGCATGTTTATAGAGACAAGAGCAAGACAAGGGAGATAGCTAGAGTGGAAGGGAAAAACAAACTACACGTATTTGCAGATGATATGATTACGTAGAACAGCAAAAAGTACAGAGACAGAATATTTAATTTACAAGAGTGTAGTAAGGTTCCTGGATGCAAGATAAAAATGATAGTAATAATTGATATGAATTTTATTCCTCATTAGGGAAGATAACTCCAGATGGCTCAGGTGGCTCCTTTCCTCGCCCATCTAAACTACCTTATGGGTTTTCTGTTGTCTCAATCACATGTAGGCTGCTACCAGCACCTAAACTTTGTAGGCCCTTCTTCCTAAGAAAGCCGTATCCTTCAGGAGGAAGTTTCTACTCGTTCCCCTTTGTAGAACTGCTAGGGTGGACTCCTATTCTGGAGTATTATTCTCGATGGTGCGACTTGCCATGATTGGCCTAAGCACAACTCTTTGGTGGTTAGGAGAGATTGTGGAACGGTGAATGCCTTGCTGCTTCTCTGCCTGAAACTCTACCTAATAAAACTTATTTTACATTTAAACTGTGTAGAGTTAGTGTGTGTCAGTGATCCTATTTATGACACCAGAATAATGCATTTAGAAAGTACAATAGGGAAAAAATATATACCTACCATTACAAGAGCCATTCCATAAATTATCTAAGGATAAATCCACGAAAAGATACGCAAAACCCTTTTGAAGAAAATCACAAACTACTTTTAAGATTAAAAATGAGACATACATGAATGGCTATTCATGGATATTAATGTTCATGCTGCCAACATGAGAATTTTGCCATAGAAATCGATAAATCTACAAATAAATTAACTAACCTAATAATTAACCTAGAAATTCAAAAGAAAATTCTACATGTTTCATGGATGTGTTAATATAGAGTAAAAAATAAAAGTATGACAATATGATTTAGAACGATGTACATACACTTCAGACAAGTGGCTACTTCTGTGGGAGAAAATGTCATTAGAGAGGCACATATAGAGGATGAACTCAATGTGGAATATTTTTTCTAAAATGAATAAGATTTGAGTTTAAAAGTCAAATATTAATTTTTAAAAACTTGATCATTGGTATATGGATGTTCATTATATGCTTATAAAGATTTCTATACATTGGAAATATTTTACAACGAAATACTTTAAAATACTAGTTGAGCAAAGCTATATCGACTGACGACAAAATTTAAATCTGAGATTTAAAACAGGGTACATCAGGAATACAGAGAACCATGTGACTCAGGTGGTCTTTTGTTATAAGACTTTATCTTTTTAGAGCAGTTTTAGGTTCACAGCAACATTGAGAGGAAGGTATAGAGATATCCCTCTCCCCTCCCCCCAACATGCATGATCTCCATTATCAACATCCCTCTCTAGAGTAGTACATTGGTTACAATTGGTGGACCTACACTGACACATCGTTGATCACCCAAAGTCCATAGTTTACATTACGGTTCACTCTTGGTGTTATACATTCTATGGGTTTCAACAAACATAAAATGAATGTGGGTACTCTGGTGGTCTTAAAATCAACAGGAAATCAAGTTTTTTTCTTGACCTAAATTTCTTTGAGGACTACTGAAGACACATTGAATAGTAGAAGGATATAATATGCAGCAATATAATATAGCAGTGAATGAGAACAAAATTTATATTTGATATTTAAAATAAGACAAAGGAGGAATAGAGAGAACAGAATGACTCTCATGGCCTTAATATTATGAATACAGGTTAAATAGTAAATCAAGATTTTTCTTACCATTGCAGCAAAAAAAGGGAAAGATTTGCCTGATTAAATTTTGTTGAGTTCTCCAGAAGTCACACTGAACGTCATAAAGAGCAATATCCTCAATAGAAGATAGAACCTCCACAAAAAACGTTGCGGAGATGAACCGTTTATGGTTGTGTCATATTTCACTCCTAACGAAATCTAATCATGTAATTTTCTTAAGACATACTTTTGCTAAGTAGGATCTAGATATTAGAATTATTGTTAGCTTTGTATCTGACTTTTTGTCGATCTTTTAAACTAAAGGGCAGAGCTGCAGAATCTTGAGAAAAATGTATTTACTAAGTCATGGAAACTCTCCTCAAATCTCAGCCATCTTTACAGACTTGACAGCTGCTGGAATGCAGCCAGGCTGCCAGAAATGAAGTAAAGTGCTACTCAACACACTGGGGGAGTGTAGAGACTGCATGAAAAAGCATACCCAAAAAAGCTACTCTATGGGGATTAGTCCTAAGCTTTGCATATGGAAGGGATGAAGTAATCTAATTTATAGATATGCAGACATGACTAAAGACCAGTGAAATAATTTTATTATAAATATTAAATGCATTACTTTAAGGGGAAAAGGAAGATCTTTGCTTTCTCCTCTCAATATTATCACTAGCAATTGTTTTTGTTTAGTTCACTACAGATAAATATCATTAAATGAGCTATGTTTTTACTTCCTATTATTTAGGAGAATATTAGACCCTGACTACTTAGCAGTGTTATGGCCAGAATTATTTCTGCCTTAGTTTATTCTATTCCTTCATAATATTTGACCCAAGTTTTCTTAGATTAATAAGTCGATTCACCTATTCACACAGCAACCATAATAACAAAAGTAACATTTTCATTCTCATCCAGTATGTCTACTTCCTAGTGATAAAATTGAGCTAATTTGAAGAGAGTGATTTGTTTACATTCATCATTAGCATTTTTGAGAAGTCACAGATCTGTTTTATATAAAAATTTACTTTTTAAGTCATTATTCCATGAACTGCCATGTTACCTAATCAAGAAAGAAAAAAAAAAAAGTGGGAGAGTCTGCCATGTATGTTTATATAAGATTTATATACATTTTTTATGGCAAAATACATGATGACATTACTAGAATTTCATAAAAATTGTAAGTACTAACAATAGTAATTTCTGCTTTATCTACTACACTTTTTCTTTTACTAAAAGATTAACAAGATTTTTCTTTATTTCTACATAAAAAGATGTGTGTTGGCTTATGAAAGGTAAAAAGTATACATGTCAGAATCTTGTGTTGGCGTAATTAATGATTAGGGATATACATAACAGAAGAAAATTTTTTGTGTTATTGCTAAGGCAGCAAATTCTGCCTGACATTTCCACAGCATATCCTCCAATTAAGAAGGTGGCTGTCATAGTCACTGAATTGATAATCTATTTATATGTCACCAGAGAATGAGAGGCTTCAAGTTTAGAAATTAATGTTGCCTTGGATTTTTGTCACTGACAACAAGAAAAATAATCATCTTGATTGTCTTTCTGGCTTTGCAGAGCTAGTCTTGTTTCTGTAGGTCTGAATTATTAATACTGGTACAAGGGAGGGGATCTTTAAGAAACAATAAAATAAAAAAACAGATTATTTATTGTCTGGCAGTTCTCTGTGCAGACAAAAAAAATTGAGATGTGTGATAAAATGGCAAAAATGTCTATGTGAAAGCTTGTGAATTTTTAGTTATACCAAAATTGAGTTTAAAAATAAAACTAAAGAATTGATATAATAGTGAAGTTTACAAACCCTCTTACTATAGGTAGCACATAAATTCTCTGCATTGGTCCCCAAATATTTTTTGTCTGTGTCTCCAGGTTCTTCACATGCCTTTGATACTAAACATCATGTCATATAACAGAAACACACACACAGACTGAAGGAAAAAATTAAGTTGGTTGTTCTTGTGTTATTTGTAATACATAGATTAATTTCTTTATCTCTCTGTCCTTTTTTTCATTTGTTCATTTCATATCCAAATTCTGATGTGAAGTACAGAGGGGATCAGATAGAAAACAATATAATGATGGGAAATCACGTCAAAGTGTGGAGAGGAAAGTCCAGAGAGAAGCACAAAACTGGATAAAAGAGGAGGATAGAGAAGAGAATCAGATAGAGAAGGAAGAAAAGAGAAAAGAAACAGAGAACAGAGAGCAAGGAACATTGAAAATCTGCATGATTGCAAACCCCATATTTGGGTGAAAGTGACTTTGAAGACAGTTCAAAAAACTTTCAAACCAAATTTTACCTGGTTTGGAAAATTTATTTTTCTTTCTGCTTTTTCTCCCCAAATCCCCCCAGTACCTAGTTGTCTATTTTAGCTGTGGGTCCTTCTAGTTGTGGCACGTGGGATGCCGCCTCAGCATGGTCTGATGACTGGTGCCATGTCCGTGCCCAGGATCTGAACCAGCGAAACCCTGGGCCACAGAAGCGGAGCGCGCGAACTTAACCACTCGGCCCTGGGCCGACCCCTGATTTGGAAAATTTTTATTGTTCCTACATAATCTCTTAAAATATCACTTCCCTCTATATCGGTTTTCCTCTGCATTTCTCAATACTCTGCATATCATTCATTTAAGATATATCTGCCTAAAATAAAAACACTTTAGATCATGAGACATACCAGAATTGCAGATGAAAATCAATTAAAAAGTCAATTCTAAAAATACGGTATATTTCTATTTTCAGGATAATATGAGACTAAAATAAAATAATAATTTACATGACAAAATTAACACATAGATGTTATGTGAATAAAGAAAGTTACAAAACCAAAAGTCTGATTCCAATAATGTAAGCAGAACTGGAAAGATGTCCTGGCCCGTGGACACTTGAGGTTTGATCTGTCATGATGTTGAAATTGAGCAAATGCTCTCCTGCTGCTGTAGCTGAATTCAGAGCTGGGCAGAGGGAGTTAAGAAAGACTGCAGAGACGGTTGACCTGGGAGCTGAAAAGATGAAACTTCCAACAATTGAAATAAGGAAAGCGATATGCAGGGCAGATTTTTTTTTCTTTTTTTTTTTGCAGGCTAGTCTTGAGTTGAGTTTTGGACAGGTAGAGTTTAAAAGGTCTGCTTTTGTTCAAATGGAGATATCAAAAAGTCAAATAAATCTAGATTTCATGGTCTATGTCTATTCTGAATATGTGCATTTAAATGTCATCAGTAGGTTGATGGTATTTAAACACATTACTATATTCTGGTAAACAATGTGATTCTGACTTTTTTCTTGATGCTATCCAACCATTTCCCCACTCTTCCAATTTTACCGATCTACCTGACAAATGATGGCATCATTTATATCTGAGCTTTATTCTAGACTGCCTTGAACTCATTTCCATTCCTTGATTAATTCTAAGTTCTGGTTTCAGAACCTCTCATGATCTCTAGTGAAAAATTCCTGGCCTTAGAGAACCCTATTCTCTGAGCTAGTCCTGCTAGATTGCCTGTAGTTTGGGTAGATGGTAGAAGCTGCTTCATGCTTTAGGATCCCACATGTGTATCACTGCTGCAGAATCGTCCTCAACTCTTGAACTTTAGTTTTGGTGAAAATATTAGATCCCCGTCCTCAATCAAGCTGGGTCTCCTTCACGGCTATTCTCAAACATGAACTCCCTACTTTTATTTTATTTTGCCTATTCTCAGCTCTTTGCAAATGGTTCTGACCAATGCTATCTATATCCCTGGTAATAAATTATGTACCATTTTGTCACTGAGCATAGGATGACCATATTTATCTAATGGTTAAAAGAAAATCATTTTCAACCATCTTAAATGCACCTTTGTTTTTTACAAATAGTTTATAAATTCATATTCACTCTGCATTCGTTACTAAATGATTAAAAACAATTATATAAAGTAAATGAAACATTTTATAAACTCAAAATGTGCTGGATCTTGCATAATTGAATCCATCTAAATATAAATACACATAATTTCTGCATTCAAGACTCTAGACAATTATTAATATAGCGCTAGTATTTAAAAGAAACTTAGCAGTAAAAATTTTTATTCTATTGGCCATTTTAATCCTATGTTATAACTTGTTATTTCTCACTTGGCCTAAATGAATAACGCAATATCAGTAGAATCCCAAATAAAAGGTCCCTTCAAATTGATATTGAACCTGAAGTTATTTCGCTCACCTGTTGCACAGCAAGCCAATCTCTGACACAGGGTGTAGTGGAAGAAAGTTGGAATTTTATTATTGCACACCACTGGGCAAGGAGAGAAGGTAGCTAACGCTGAAATTCCAAACTCCCTGAAAATCTAAAAGGAAGGGTCTTTATTTGGGGTTTTAGGTAGGGGAGGGGGAGCATATGGCCTTGCTGGTTGGAGTTTTCTCGCCAGGCTGTATTTGGCCTTGAGACTATTTGCAGAGAGGAAGGAGCCCATGACCTTGCTGGTCAGCAACTTTCCCACCAGCCTGTATCTCTTTGTGGGAAGGAGATAATGAATCTAGGTGCTTGTCCTTGGTGGTGTCTGTCTCCATACAGGATAGTGGATTCTGGAGCCAGGAAGTCAGGGAGTAAGCAGGGAACGAGTGTTTTGGTTTTAACCCCATATATGCTGGGTTTAATGTGGGGAAACTGATATCAGGGTAGGTGTCAATTATATTACAGTATCCTCCCTCAAGAAACTAGAAATTGAAGACCAAAATGAACCCAAAGCAACAGGAAGGAAGGAAAAGATAAAGAAACCAACAGAAGCCACTCTCATTGAAATTAGGAAAACAGAGAAAAATCAATGAAACAAAAAGATGGTTCTTTGAAAAGATCAATAACATTGATAAACTTCTAGCAAAACTGACAACAGTAAAAAGAGAAAAGATATAAATCACCAATATAAGAAGTGAAATAGGACATACCACAAATACTGCAGCCATAAAATCTTACACTCAAAGTTAACTTTGATGAAATCAGGAGAAATTCCTCAGAAAACTACAAACAACTAAAATTCAACCAATTTGAAAAAGACCATTGAATAGCCCTATAATCATTAAAGTAATTTATTTCAAAATTTCAAAAGCTCCCAAAAAACAAATCTCCAGTTCCAGATAGTTTCATTAGAGAAGTCTACCAAATATTAAAGAAGAATTAACTCAAATTTTATGCAATCTCCTCCAGAAAATAGACAAAGAAGGAAGATATATGAACTTCCCATTGATGTCGCAATCAATTACTATAAACCTAGCAGCTTAAAACCAGACAGATTTATTCTCTTATAGTTCTGTGTCTTATGGGGCTAACATCCAGGTGTCATTAGGGCTGGTTCCTTCTGAAGACTCCAGGGGAGAATCCATTCCTTGACTCTTAAGCTTCTGGTGACTGACAGCATTCCTTAGGTTGTGGTCACATCACTCCAATCTCTGCCTCCATCTTCACATCTCTTTCTCCCCGATGTGTATCAAATCTCCCTTTTGCAAGGACTCTTGTAATTACAAAATACTTAGGTATACACTTTAAAAAGCATGTGCAGACCCTGTATTTTGAAAATTGCAAGATGTTGATGAAAAAATTTTTAAAAATCTAAATAAATAGAAAGACATGCCATGTTTATGTATTGGAAGACTCCAGATAAGAAAGCTGTCAATTCTGACAAATTGATCTGTAAGTTTAAAGAAACTGCCATCAAAATCCCTGAAAGTTGTGTTTTGTTTTTGTTTTTGTAGACATAGACAAACTTAGTCTGAAATTTATTTGAGAAGATACAGATTCTAGAATAGCTAAAGCAATCTTAACAACAACAAACAAATAAGTGAAAACATCACTCTACTCAGTATTAAGCCTTACTAAATAACTACAGGCATGCTAACAGTGTGCTATTGGCAGAGGCATAGAAACATAGAAAAAAGGAACAAAATGTAGGACACAGAAATAAACCCTTAAAATATGCTCAATAGGTTATTGACAAAGGTGTAAAAAGAATTCAATGGAGATAGGAGGGGTTTTCTCAGTAAATGATGCTGGAACAACTGGATGTCCACAGGTGAAAACAATAACAACCAACAAACAAAATACAGAACCACATAAACCTCACATCTTATACAAAATTGAATCAAAATCAATCATAGACTTACATGTAAAATGTAAAAATATAAACCTTAGGGGGAGAAAATAAACTTTAGAAAAAAATCTTTAGGATAGATAGCTAAGCAAATCAGGGTCTTAGATTTGACACCAAAACCATGCTCAATAAAAGGAAAAATTGATAAGTTGGACCTCATGAGAATTAAAAACATTTGCTTTAGATAAGCCCATGTGAAGAAGATGAAGATAAGGTACAGACTGAAAAAAAATATTTACAAACCACTCATATGACAAAGGACTAGTACCTAGAATATAGAAAGAACTCTCAAAATGTAACCCTAAGTCAACAAAACGTCCTTTAGTAAATGGACAAAAGACATGAATAGACATTTTACCTAAGAGGATGCATACATGGCAACAAGCACATGAAAAGATGTTCAAAATCACTAGCCATTCAGGAAATGCATAGTAACCCCATTACAAGGTATCACTACAAACATATCAGAATGTCTAAAATTAAAAACAAGAAACAGTAACACCAAATGATGGAGAAAACTGGATCACTCATACATTGTTGGTGGAAAACAGTTTGACAATTTCTCATTAAACTAATCGTGTAATTACCATATAACCCAGCAGTTACACTGTTCAAGATTTATCCCAAAGAAACAAAATTTTGTGTTTAACGCACCAAAAAAGAAAAACCCCCAAACAAAAAAACAACCTGCAAAAGCATGTTTATACTAACTTTATTTCTAATAGCCAAAAACTGGAAGCAACCGAGATGTCCTTCAACAAGCGTATAGTTGAGTAAACTATGATACATACATACCATGGGATACTACACAGCGCTAAAGAGAAACAAACTATTCATACCCAACAACAACCTGGATGAATCTCCAGGGAATTATCCTGATTACAGAAAGTCAAACTTTAAAAGTTACATAACATATAATTCTATTCACATAATATTTTTGAAATGACAACATTTTAGAAGTGGAGGACAGACTAGTGGCAGCCATGGGCTATGGATAGGTTTGGTAGGTGATGATGATGGCGGAGAGAGGTGAGTGTGGTTATAAAAGGACAACAGGATGAATACAGAGGAATCCCTGGGGCGTTGGTAGTGTTCAGTGTCTTACTGTAGTGGAGGTGATAAAATTGTATAAGACTTACTACAGTCACACATAGACACACACACACACGCGAGTGAAAGTAAAATTGGAGGAATCAATATAAGATCAGCATATTGTGTCAATGTCATTATCCTGATTGATTATTATATTACAGTTTTGAAAAATATTGGAGGAAACCATTGGAGGAAACTTGGCAAATTGTACAAGGGGTCTCTGTCTCCTTTTTACAACTGCATGTGAATCTGCAATTATTGCAATAAAATTTCAATTTAAAAATGTTATAGCACCTGTAATAAATATTTAGGGAAGAGATTAATAATAATCTGTGTCTGTTTTAACACTCTACTCTAAAATTGTCTTTTACATATAAATTTCTCAATGACATCAGAGTTAAATTTTTGGTGTACAAATTAAATCGTATCCATCTTTGACAGGACAATCATTTACTCTAATACTTTCTATTATTATGTATTCTTTTTGGTAGAATGATAGAAAAAGACTCATTTCTATATTTTTTGTTCTATCTGCTGTAAAGTTTTATTCATTTTTAGCATAGTCTTGAGATTACATTATTTGAAAATTTAGTCAACATGTAAAATTTATGCAACATCTAGATCATCTCTCTAAAATATACTTTACTTTTTTTGCATTTAAACTATTTTTAATATATTTTTGGGGGGTAGTGCACATTTGTCACAAATGATTTGGTCTTTCACATTATTATTTTTTTTCCAAAGATTGGCACTTCACCTAACATCTGTTGCCAATCTTTTTCTTCTTCTTCTTCTTCTTCTCCTCCCAAAGCCCCCCAGTACATAGTTGTTTCTTCTAGTTGCAGGTCTTTCTGGTTGAGCTATGTGGGACACCACAGCAGCGTGGTTTGATGAGCAGTGCCATGTCCGCGCTTGGGATCCAAACTGGTGAAACTGCGGGCCACCAAAGCAGAGCGCGCAAACTTAACCACTCGGCCATGGGGCCAACCCTGTTATTTTTTAAAAGTTGCTTCAGAGATAAAAAATAAGACATAGAACATAAGGAATCTTATTGCCACCTATTAAAGGTAGCAACTCTTATTATAGTGCTAAAATGATATTTTTAATCATATACACTTCCTTAATAAAAAAAAAATAGAAGGCTAATTAAATGTAGTTCAAGGATAGGATAACATTTATTTCAATGATATTACAATAATATTCCATAATAGTCCATTAATACTGGTAACACAAAAATAAATTATTTTCACACATGATAATTAAGCAGTTCATTTTCATTTATATAAATTATAGTCATAGCAGCAGTAAATAAATACATACTGATAAACCTATTATTTGAAGTTTATATATAGTAAGCTTCCATAAATATCTGATGCTATGAGAATGCCATTCAATATAGACAATTTCATTTACCTGTATTTTTAGGCACAGGTGGTTTTTGAAAGATGTGTCAGTTCTCGGAGAAGCAGACACCCATCGGAAATTTGATGTGCAAGAGTTTATTCGTGGGAACCACCGGTGGAAGATAAAGCAGGAAGGGGTAGGAGCAGGCAGGGAGAGCCTTCAGACAATGACACCTGTCACCTATGAAAAGAGAGAGAGTAGAAAGTATTGAATAGGAAATAACTGTTTCAGATCACAGCCGAGTTATTGGAAAGTTGTGACCGGGTAGATGGAAAGTCTCAACACTGTTTCCCATCACAGGAATCGTCTTCAGAGCAGGAATGGGGTGTTCACCTCTGATTTGCTCATGGTCAATTGGCTGGGAGCTGCTCAGGAAAAGCATGGTTTGGTGTGAATGCAACACGGGGGTAAATTCTAAGTTGTGCTTGCTGGAGACTGCCAATCAGCTATGCCCAGCAAGAAGGTTCCCTTGGAAGAACATATGAACAAGGACCTCCATGCTTGCCAACATCTCCCCTTCCACTGCACAGATTCACATTGCACACATGATTGGGAGCCACACTTCCATGGTTCATGTGGGCCTCTCATCTTGAGGAGAAAGACAGAAAAGGGAGATTAAGTGGAATGAAGTACAGCCTTTATCGCTGTGGCTGGTCTCAAGGTCACAACTGGTACTCCTCCTCTCTCCTCCACTCTGTCTTCTAAGTCTCCCACTTCCTCAGCTATCACCTCAGCAGGTCTTAGTGGCTTACCTGGTGGTGTGACAAAAACCCTTATTCCTGATGAGTCTGAACCATTAGTAAGTATACCCTTTGCAGTCTAGATTTTTGCGTGTGTCCATTTACAGTTAAACTAAGCAAAGGAGTAGTAACAAGTATGCATGAAGATCACCAGGTTCTACTTCTATTCCTCCCTGTTCCCATTGTCTAAAAACATCCCCACTTCTTCCTGTTCTTCAGGATAGGCTACCTCAGCCCAGGTGGTGACTCCTAGCTTTTTGGCCCCTGAACATAAGGAATCCGAAGTGCTTTGGTGTCAGTCATACTTGCAGATCAATGGGAAACTTGCTATGTATTTGGACAATGGTGTACTCCTTCTGGGTTCCAAGAGCTCTAACCCAGAGTTTTGAGGAAGAGAAGCACAACCTTCCCCAGTGGGTCATTGGGAATGATGGTAGGTAGGGCTGCTTCTGCTTCCGCTATTTGATTCCTAGACACACATAATTTTTTAAATTGTGTTTACAATGTCATATAGAGAAAGGGCTCTGATTTAAAGCATGCTTACATTTTGAAGGATGGCACACCTTCCCTGCAGAATATTGCTTCAAAGATAATGCTTTAGCTGTGCCTTTAAAAGTCCATTCTAGTATTCTATGAGGCCAGCTTTTCCCGGTGGTACAGAATATGATACAGCAAGCAGATCTCATGGTCAGAGACACACTCCTGCCTCTCCTTGGCTGTGAAATAACTTCCCTGGTTGGATGCTATAATGCATGAGTTTTCATGCCTGGAGACCAGGTTTCAGTAAGCCCCTGGATAGAGGAATGGGCTCTAAAGGCAGAAGCAGCAAACCCACGTACAGAATAAGCATCTGTTCCTGTAAGAGTGGATGGATGGCTGTTCCAGGATAGAAGCGGCCTTGTATACTCAATTTGCCACCAAGTAGTCCATGAGAGTCCTCAATGAATTGTGCCATGCTTGAAGCTCAGCGTTATTTGCTGTTTCTGGAGAATTGAGTATTGTGGTTCCTTTAACTTTATTCTCCTTTTTACAAGTATTTCAGCTATTCTAGTTCTTTTGCATTTCTGTATAAATATTATATTCAGCATGCCTATATACACATATATATAAGAAATCCTGCTGTGATTTTGATTGACTGTGTAAAATCTGTAGATACATTTGGGGAAAACTGATGTCTTTCCTATGTTGTCTTCCTATCCATGCATACAATATGTCTCCTCATTTATTTAGGTCCTCTTTCAATTCTATCTGCATTATGATTATTAAGTCTTTCTCTTTAGTCCATTAATATGGTGAATTACATTGATTGATTTCAGAGTATTGAAACAGGCTTATTCCTAGCATAAAAATGACTTAGCCATTATGTGAATATGTGTAAACAAATGTGTGTGAGTGTGTGTGTTTGCTGGATTTTATTTGCTAACTTTTTAGGGGAGAGGTTTTTGCTCTATGTTCATGAGGAATATTTTCTGTAGCTTTTTATGGCAGTGTCTTGTTCTGATTTGGGTATCAGAGTAATGTCAGCCTCATATACTGAGTTGGGGAGTATTTATCTTTTTCTATTTCCTGAATGAAATTGGGTTGATTTGGTGTTACACTTGCTTGAAATGCTTGGTAGAATTCTCAAGTGAACATATCTGGGCCTGGAGATTTCCTTTTTGGAAGATTTTAACTACGAATTCAATGTCTTTAAAGATTATAGGAATAGTCAAGTTATTATTTACTTTTATCTTGGGTGAGTTTTTGGTAGAATTTCTTTGTAATCTCTTTTAATGTCTGCAGGGTCTTTGGTGATATCCTCACTTTCATTCCTGATAGGAATAATTTTGTTTTCTTTCTCTGTCTTTCTCTTCCCCCCCCTTTCCTCTACTGTGAAGTCTAGTATTTGTTTGAGTTATAAACAATGATAGAAAGGTCAAGGGGGGGAAAAAATGAGGGGTCAAATGTGAAAGTAACATAATATAGATAAAGAAGCATATTACTTCCTATTATAATGGGTCATTAAAAGAATGAATATCACCAAAGGAATGAAGACCTGGATGCTGGAAGGCTGAGTAAGTCTTCATTCCTTCCCTGTATCTTTAGCTCTGAGAGGAGGAAGAAAGAATATAAGAGAAATACTATGAAAATATACATATTTCAGATATTTGTATTTGTAATTCTTTTTACTCTGCTAACTCAATAAAGTAAATTAAGGTACTAATTCTATATAATAATCAATTTTATGTCAGAATTACCATTACTTTCTCTTAAGATCTGATGAAGCAAATCATGTATCTGTTCTAATTAGCACAATTACAAATGAACTATTTCCTATTTCAGCTGGTGTATAAATAAAATAAACTTTAATTATTATATTTGCATTTTTTAGTTGCCAGTAAACCCTCTCTCCTCGAACTTGCATTTTAATTGTCTCTAAATAACAGTTTATTGTGAATAGTCTATCAGACTCTTAGCTACAGGACAGCAAAGTTAACGAGTATTGTGGATAATGAAGACCAAATTAACATAAGTAGTTAATTTCATTAAACTGTCGTATATTTGTTTTCCTTAAATATTTGCATTTCACAGAAACTTGTCTATTTAGTTGCTTAAGCTAATAATGTCAAATATAATTAAAACTCCTCTCTAATAAGTGTACTAATGCCTACTGTTTTAAGTTTAATTGTTTATTTGAGGTAAAAAAAGAATATTAGAAAATATTCAAAAGGAAGAAGGACTTTCCTATATATTACCACAAAAATGAAGCAATTTGTTTTGCCCAGTTAAATTTTCTGTTAAATTCCAATCCATTAGTTACCTTTCAGGAAGGCTGAGTAGGTTCTTTATTGATTCTACCCTTCCACAGATAATAACTCTAAATTCTGGATAGAATTAAAATGTTTTTTTAAAAAACCCCAGATGTTCGCAGGAGAATGAACAAAAATGAGAGACAGATTCTGAAGGTGAATAAGCAATCAGCAGAGGATGACTGACTTCTTTCTATTCCCTTTTGACTGAAGGAAGGTCAAGTTAGTACAGCGTAAAGAGATTAAAATTTCAATAGAAAATCAGCAGTCCTCTTGCTCTGAAGAAGCCGTGCACAGAGGTGGGCAACACACCTGTGGGATAGTGAGGTGGGTGCCAAGGAGAGGAGACTCATATTCTGTGTATAAACTCTGCACAAAACTTTGAGCAACATCAGCCCATTCACTCACAGAACAACTCCAGCTAAGGATAAAAGAACTCAACTGAGATTTTAGTTACCAAATAAGACACAGAAATTGCAGTTTGCACCAAACTAAGTCAATTGCCTATTTAAAAATTCAACCAAGAGTGTTCAAAAAATATAACAAATCCAGAGTCTCCACAATAAAACATTCCAAGCATCCTGGATAAAATCCAGAAGTACTCATACAAAGAAGAAAAACAATGTTGCAATTCTCAAAGAAAAGACAATGAACCTCAAGGTGACACATGTTTGAATTAACAAACAAATTTTAAAGCACCAATGAAAGCTACACTCACAAATATAAATAGAAATATGCTCACAAGTGCTCAACATTAAACACCACAGTATATTGCTATGAAAACTTGAAAAGACCTGTGTAAACAGAGAGATATTCCATGTTCATGGACCGAAATACTCAATATTGTTAAGATGTCAGTTCTTCTCCAAATGACCTACAGACTCAATGTATTCCTAAAATGATTATAATACTTATATGGAAATGAAAATATTTTAATATCTACAGCAATCTTGAAAAAAAAGAAACACATTGCAGAATTTATAATATCTTACTTCAAGAACTACAGTAAAGCTACAATAATTAATGTAACATGACACAGACACAAAGATTGACAAATATTATCTATGGAGGAGTATAGAAAGAGTCCAGAAACAAGTCCACATTTATAAGGTCATTTGACTTTGGATATCTGTGTCAAAGCCATGTAATAGAGAAAGGTAGGTCTTTCCAAAAATTTGCTGGAATAAATTGATAACCATGGGTAAAATTGACCTTGATTTTAACTCACATTATACTCAAAACTTAATTTGAGATGGATCACAGGGCTAAATTTATAAGCTAAGATCATAAATAATTTAAATAAAAATATAAGATAGACAAAATCTCATTAAGGAGTTCAAGTTATAAAGTAAAAATTACCCAAAGGTTTCCTAGAACAGTACTCTAAAATCTAGACTGTATTTCTGCTGAGTCATGAACTGCTTTTATCTCATATCTACAACCAGGTAGGTATAAAAATTGAGAAGAAGTGTTTCAAAAGTTTTATAGCAATTTGACATTACCAGGATATTATCCAAGATTCTCCTAGGAGAAGAGTTTCCTTGGCATTTCCAGGAAATTATCCTAGGATCTTCTAGGACAGCACTACAAAAAGTGTGGTCGGTGGACGGTGCTGATTTGTGAACTTTTTGTTTCAATTTCTTCATGACAACATGAGCCCAGACATTGAAACTAAGTGTTATAAAATTTTCATAGCAATTAGGCATTGCCAGGACACTGACTGATGTACAGAATAGTTCAGGTCTTGTGAAATTTGCACGGTGAGTCAAACATGGGGCAACTTGTATACTAGTCAGAAGCATTAAGATTACATTACAACATTAGTTATTTTAAGAGCAGTCTGTTAATTGTACCCCAAAAGCATGTAAAAAGTCAGAAAATGTAGTCATTTTTAATGCAAATGTTTTTGTTATAATCACACTGAATTTAGAAGCTTCATTTATAATTAAAAAATAGATAATTCAGGTAAGTAAAATACTTGTTATTTAATTTAAATCCTAACATTAAAAAAGGCAAACTACAGTCCACTGGCATTATTTGTCAAAGGAAAAAAAAGGGACATATTTCTGAGTGTAACAGTAATAAGAAACCAAAGGATGATAATGGGTCAATTTTAGAACTAAGAACACTAAAGTGTTGAAGCTTTATCCAGAATACGATTATTCATATATTGTTTAGTTTTCTAACCATAAGAGAAGTATTCAGACCAATTATGTTTACTTGCAGACATATCCTACTAATGAAGTAATGAAACCATCAAAACCTTACCAATTTAGAGACAGATCATAAGATTAAGTTCTAACAACGCAGCAAAAAAATTCTTTGAAATAGTTTTGAAATTAATTGTACAGTAGCATATAAGCAAAGTACTTCACTGACCTGTAAAAATATTAGTGGAAGGCTTTACCAAAGATGATTTCTTGAAATGTTCAGTGAAACTGTGACAAAACACGAAACGACTTTCTAATGATGTCAATGCTCAGCATATAGAAGGACTGACGAGCAATATGAAAGATCAATTCATGAAAGAAATTAAGCTAGCAAAATGTTTTCCATTGCGCTTTTATGAATCTACAGATACTATTAATTTGGTCTTGCAGTCTAATTTACACATTTAAAGTGTTGGAACAGAGCTAGTTTGTTATATTATTCTGTAGAAACTTTGTTCTTCTAATGTTCTTTTTTTTGGTGAGGAAGGTGGTCCCTGAGCTAACATCTGTACCAATCTTCCTCTATTTTCTTCTTTTTAATTTTAAATTTTTATTTTTATTTTTTGAGGAAGATTAGCCCTGAGCTAACATCTGCTGCCAATCCTCCTCTTTTTGCTGAGGAAGACTGGCCCTGAGCTGACATCCCTGACCGTCTTCCTCTACTTTATATGTGGGACGCCTGCCACAGCATGGCTTGCCAAGCAGTCCTGTGTCCCCACCCAGGATCTGAACCGGTGAACCCTGGACAGCTGAAGCAGGGCATGTAAGCTTAACCACTACACCACCAGGCTGGCCCTTGTTCAAACTTCTATCTGCCATTGAAACCACATGGCACCTCTTCTTTGAATGGGCATATTCAGTTTGGTCATTGATGCTTTTAATGGTCTGGAAACTTCTATTTAAGGAAGAACAGAGTTTCTGCAGAACAATGTCATCCTCCTTAATTTGACAAAAATTATCAACAAAGTAGTGGATGTTCTTGATCTTACACATCTGCAAAATGTTATCACTGAATCCCTTTAGAACGCATTAAATTTATTTTTCCAAAAAGAAGATCAATATATAGGAGTTTAATGGACCCTATTAATGGACCTTATTTCTCTCATTTAAAGTTAAGTTTTGATATTTTATATAGAAAATCCTGAAGACTTCACCAAAAAACCTATCAGAACTAATAAACGAATTCAATAAAGTTGCAGGATACAAAAAGTAATATACAGAAATCAGTTACATTTCTATACACTAATAATGAGCTATCAGAAAGAGAAATTAAGAAAACAATCCCATTTACAATAGTATCAAAAGAACAAAATACTTGGGAATAAATTTAACCAAGGAGGTAAAAGACCTGTACTCTGAAAACGATAAGACATTAAGGAAAGAAATTGGAGATGACACAAATAAATGAAAAGATATACCATGCTCATGGATTAGAAGAATTAATATTGTTAAAATACCCATACTATCTAAAAGAATCTACAGATTCAGTGCAGTCTCTATGAAATACCAATGGCATTTTTCACAGAACTAGAGTAAAGAATCCTATAATTTGTATGGAAGCACAAAAGACTCTGAATACCAAAGCAATTCTGAGACAAAAGAACAAAGCTGGAGGTATCACATTCCTCAATTTCAAACTATGGTAGAAAGCTATAGCAATTAAAATAATACGGTACTGGCACAAAAACAGACACATAGATGAATAGAATAGAATACAGATCCCAGAAATAAACCCACACTTACGTGGTCAATTAACCTTTGACAAAGGAGGCAAGAATATACAATGGGGAAAAGACAGTGTCTTCAACAAATGGTGTTGGGAAAACTGGACTGTTACATGAAAAAAAATGAGATGACCACTAGACCTGAAACCACAAAATTCCTAGAAGACAACATAGGCGGTCAGCTCTCTGACATCAGTTTTAGGAATATTTTTTTGGACCAGTCTCCTTAGGCAAGGGCAGCAAAAGCAAAAATAAACAAGTGAGATTACGTCAAACTAAAAAGCTTTTGTAGAGCAAAGAAAACCATAAACAAAACAAAAAGGCAGTCTACTGAATAGGAGAAGACATGCACAAATCATACAATCAATAAAGGATTAAGATTCAAAATATATAAAGAATTTACACAACTTAATATCAAAAAAACAAACAACCTGGTTTAAAAATGGGCAGAAGAATTGAATAGACATTCTCCAGAAGAAGATATACAGATGGCCAACAGGCGCATGTAAAGGTGTTCAACATCACTAATTAGCAAAGAAATACAAATCAAAACCACAATGAGATACGACCTCACACCTGTCAGAATGGTTATTACTAAAAAGACAGAAAATAGCAAGTGTTGACAAGGATGTGGAGAAGAGGGAACACTCGTACATTGTTGGTAGGAATGTAAAGTGGTGCAACCACTATGGACAACAGTGTGGAGTTTCCTCAGAATATTAAAAATAGAACTACCATATGATGCGGTAATTCCACTTCTGGGTATTTATCTGAAGAAAACAAAAACACTAATTTGAAGAGATATATGCACCCCTATGTTCATTGCAGCATTATTCATACGAGCCAAGACGTAGAAGCAACTTAAGTGTCCACTGATAGATGAATGCATAAAGAAGATGTGGTATATATCTGAACATGTGGTATATATACAATGGAATATTATTCACCTCTAAAAATGAGTGAAATCTTGGTATTTGTGGCAGCATGGAGAAAACTAGAGGGTATTATGCTAGGTGAAATAAGTCAGACAGAGAAAAACAAACACTGTATGATTTCACTTATAGGTGGAATCTAAAAAACAAAACAAAGGGATAAAAAAAATTCCAAAACAGAAACAGACTCATAGAAATAGGAAGCAAACGGGAGTTTACCAGAGGGGGGAGGGGTTGGGGGACAGGCAAAGTAGGTGAAGGGCATTAAGAGGTACAAACTTCCAGTTATAAAATTAATGTCATGGGGATGTAATGTGTACAGCATAGGAAATATAGTCAATAACATTGTAATAACTTTGTGTAGTGACAGAGGATAACGAGACTTATCAAGTGATCATTTCGTAATGCACACAAATATCAAATCATTGTGATCTACACCTCAAACTAATAGGATATTTCATATCAATCATACTTCAACTAAAAAAATAAAGGTAAGTTTAACTGTAATTTTACTGAATAATTTATTGGAACACACTGCCAATAAAGGATTGAAGATGGATTTATAAAATTTAGTACTTCTTGCTTCATTTTAGAAAAAAGATGATAAGGGATAACCGGGCTTGCTGAAATTGCTTAAAAATCTCTACCATGAGTATTAGAACAATACATTTAAAGACTATAGATACACATTATTCCCTATTATTAATGTTGCCATCAATCCAACCTAAGTCAGATAGTTAACAATGAGGATATGTTCTGAGAAATATGTTGTTAGGCAATTTCATTGTTGTGCGAACATCATAGAGTGCACTGAAGTGGAACAAAATTTGCCACCACAAAATGTGTCTCTTTAACGTGAGGATTATTTTAGGCTGATTATTTTTAAGAAACAAAAAACTCAGAAAAATTTTCTTGTTACCTCCCCCTTGACTGCCTGAAAGAATTCAGATAAAAAACCTGTGTCAGGAAGTGAGCTGTCACCGTAGCAAAACATGAACTAGGAGGTAGACAGGAAGGAACCTAGAAAAGACTATCCATTGGGCTCCCCTCTGTGTTCTTTCATTTCTGTGTGGGCAAATAAACTTTTCTTCCAAATGTTCACTTCTTTTCACCTACGTGTGAATTGCCTTCCCTTGCTTTGAAGTCGCTGACTCTTCCCATCCCCAACATCTTCTTTTGTCTTTACCTGAGGATGGAATTTAAGATGAGGGCTTCTATTATTTTGAGCAGTTAATTGATTTTCCTGGGTTTCTCCCATATATACCTGTTATTATACTTTTGTTTGTTTTTCTCCCGTTAATATGTCCATGTCAATTTGATTCTTAGACCAGAAGAAGAACCTAGAAGAGTAGAGGAAAATTTCTTCCTCCTCTATGGTAGTTACACACACCTAGATGGTATAGCTTAACACACGCTTAGGCTATATGGTACTAGTCTTGTGGGAAAACCATCACATAGGCGGTCCATCCTTGACAAAAACATCATTATGTGGCGGCACATGACTGTACTAGGCAATTGGCATGTTTTCTTACCTTTGACACAAATGCAAGATTGTGTGTGGCTGCCTAGAGAGTTCCCCAAAATTTCTCTTACGAGGTCATGCTTGTATTTTTAAAAATTTACCCTGTACATGTTAGACAGACCAAAGGTTGATTTCTCAGACTTATGTTATAATTTGTTGGATCAAGGACATATTTATAGAAAGAAATAAGGAATACATGGTGTAAGCCTTTAAGATGAATATTTTTTCTATTTTAAAGAAGAGAGGAGGTGATGAAAGGTTTGGATATACACTTTTAGGTGTGACATAGCTGCAAAAGCAGCACGGTTGCCTGAAGGAAACAAGGCCAAGATGTGTAGATTGCTTGGTAAGTTACGCTTAATTCACTTTCCACTATTGAATATAGTTGATTGGAAGGTCGAAATGGAGTTCATTCAAACAGAAATTCCGGCTGCAACAATCTCTACAGAGGAACATTTGGAACTGTAGATGCAGGATGGCTCCACCAGCCTGAAGTGCACAAGCAGAACTCCTGGTCTTGCACACTGTCAGTGCAGAATGAAACCAATCATGTCAGAACTTTCATTTACGCCTCCTTATTTTCAAATCTCCAAGAAAATAAACAATAATGGTTGTTTAGATTTAAAATTTAATAAGTTCATATTTTGTCATACAAAAGGGAGCACTTATAAAAAATTCTAATAGCAATTGTCATATATTGATTTACTACCTATAAGATTTGGGGGTAAGCACTCTACAAACATTATCTCTTTTAATCTATCTATTATGCTCATAACAACTGTGTTCTCTCTCTCTCTCTATATATACACATATATATGGTAGACTATTATATATATTATATAGAATACATAATCATAATATGTTAATAAAATATGTAAAATATACCTATGGCTATATTTAAAAATATATCTATGCCTATATTTATATTTCAAGCTATATCTATATCTATTTCCATACCTTCAAAACTACAGTATATCTATATATTTGAGAGATTAAGTTCTACAATAATCATACTCAAGACTGTTTAATTTCACTGCTAATGATTCTACTATCCTCTTTTTTATCTCCTGGGAAGAAATATTTAAACATACCCAATGAGCCACATGGCTGGCAAGTAAATATTTTCAATGTCCAGTACCACATTTCTAGCCATTTTATATATATTTTTAAAACACACTATGAATGATATACAGCTTAAGTGCAAATCTTTCATACACTCGTTGTGAAAATAAACAGATCCCAACAGCCATTCTCCGCCCAGTGTGTGTCTACCATACTGTGGAGATTCGTCTGTATTATGCTTTTGACACAAGTAAAGAATGGGAAATATAACAATTGCTAAAGCTCTTCCTGAAAGACTTCAGGATTTATTCAACAAATTCTCAGAAAATTCAGCCTCTCAGAAGGTGAAACTACGGAACATTAACTTAGAAGACAAATAAGGACATATTTATCTCTGGTTCAGCATCTGAAAGCCAGTCGTGGGATATCCTCTGCGTTTTAGCGAGCTTCAGTCTGCGCTATGCTAATGGATTAAGCTGTTCCAATTCCATATGTCCTTTTGTTATTTTTAAGTATTTACCTTTGGTTATTTCTGTTGTTGTATACTCAGTCAGATGAGTGATTACAGTTGTAGCATCAATGAAAAATGTTGAATTTATGTAAAGAGAACAGAAAAAATAAGTAGAACAGTTTTTTAAAATATATTTAGTCTACATTTACTATTTACAAAAATAGTAAATGTTAAAATGCTAGGATAAAAATTGAGCTTAATATTTTCATTAGCCAATTATATTTGGCTGCAAATAAAATCCACATAATTTTAATATGAACTTGCTATTGACATTCATTGTAAAGTCACAGAAGTATCTCACCAGACTAAAATTATTTATCAGATTTAAATGTAATGAAGTTGGTTAAAGATACTTTCTCGTGGAATGATAATATAAAGTGTTGCTATATATTATGGACTGAAATTTTGTGCCCCACTACCAAATCCATACGTTGAAGTCCTAACCCCCATGTGGCTGTGTTTGAACTAACAAAGTGATTAAGGCTCATTTATGAGGTTGTAATTGCATCAGCAGATGGATATTGTCAAGATGTACCATTAATAACAATGATCACTTGGTTGAGATGATCACAAGAGGATCCCTCTATTGCAAAATTATGGTTTCCCTTTAAAATTAGCAGGTTTGTAGGGGTAATATTTTGGCAATGTTGGAATATCTTGATTTTTCAATCTTTCACCCAATGATTGTAGCATCTATTGATTATTCACGCCTGAATCAATTACATTTGATTCTGTTCTTATCACCTTTTATGTGTTCATGAAAAACCTCATGATCTGCAAAATAACTCACAGAATATAATAGCCTTGTGTTTCCTATTCTTTAAAGCTCTTTGGAATGTTCTTGTCAAATATCTAAAAGGCAGTTGTAGTAAAATAATTGAAACAGAAATATGTCAGCCAGCAACTGCATTTAACCTTTTTCATTTTTGCTGTTATGGTAGATAGCATACCATGGTTTCAATTTTCATTTCCCTTATGGCTAATTATGCTGAGCACTTTTTCACGTGGTTGCTGATCATTTGGCTATCTTCTTTGTAAAATGTCTGTTCTAATTCTCTTACCTGTTTTTCTAATGTGTTTCCTAATTTTTCTTATTGATTTGTAAACGTTCTTTATATATTCTGGATATGACCAGATTTGTGTGTTTCTCTGATTCGTGTGTTGTGTATCTTTTCTCCTCCTCACATGATTTGCATGGATTTTTTTTTTTTTTTACAAATAAAGCTCTTAATTTTAGTATATTATAATAATTTTTTCAACTTTGATCACTGCTTTGTGTGTCCTGCTTAAGAAATAATTTGCTGCTCCAAGGTCACAAAAATGTCTTTCTATGAGTTGTTCTAAAAACGTCATTGTTGTGCCTTTCACATTTAGATTTGCATTCACCTGGAATTTATCTTATGGCGTGGTTATTCCACAAGGTTAACCAATTATAGGAGCACCTAATTGGAAGCATATTTACTTCCTTACTGAAATTCAGTATCAGCTTTTAAAAAATCTAATTTCTCTCCATCTGTTATATGAATATGGATCCGTTTCTGGAACTTCTGTTTTCTTCCATATATTAGCTTGTCTACTCTTGCAAAAATACCACAGTGTCTGATAGATGACAGTTTTAAATAATTCCAGCTTTGTTCTTCCCTAATTGCTTTGGCTATTCTTGACCCTTTGATTTTTTCCAATAAGGATTTTTAAAAAATGTTATTTCTTTTATTAAAGCATAATTGACATACCATATTATATTAGTTTCAGGTGTACAATATAGTGATTTGATATTTTTATACATTACAAAATGATCATGCTAAGTCTAGTTACCATCTGTCACCAGAAAATATTATTACAATGTTATTGACTATACTTCCTATGCTATTTTAAAACCAGTGCCATTTACCACAGGAATCCTGCCATATTTTGTTTGTGATTATGTTGATTCCACACATTAAATTTGGTAAGGTGAGTTACCATCTTAAAATTATTAACCTTTACAATCAATAAACATGGCTTATCTCTCCAATAATTAAAACCTTTAATTACTCTTCATAAACTTTTATAATATTCGTATAAAGGTATTATAGCACATATTTTGTTTGATCTATTTCTAGAAATTTTTTGACAGTTACTTTTGGTTTCTTTTTACTTTGTAGCTAGTGTATATAAGTAGAAGTAATTTTTGTATGTTGACTTTGTATCCAGCGACTTATATATTCATATTAAATAGTGTTAAGATTTTCTGTATTACAAGTATACAATCAAGGTGTCTGTGAATAAAGACAATTTAATTTCTATCTTTCTAATTTCAATATTTTCTCCTTCCTTTGTGTTGCCTAGAATCTCTAGTAAAATGTTGAATGATAGAGATAATATGGAATTTCTTTTTTCCCCTCCTTGCTGGTCTTTGGAGTGAGAATGGACATTCTTACCTTATTCCTAACATTAACAGGAATTTTTCAAGGTTCTTGTTTTGTTTTGTTTTATGATTTTGGGTATTGATCCAAAGATTATATGGTTTATCATATTATGGAAATCATTACGTATTTTTATCAAGAATGTGTTGTAAATTTAGTTGACAACCTTTTATGATCTAGAGAGATAATTATTATTATTTTAAGATACGAATCTATTAAGTTAGATTTAACTGTAATTTTCTTTTCTTCATTTCTTTTTTTTCTTTCCTTGTTTTTTTTCTTTTTTTGAGGAAGATTAGCCCTGAGCTAACATCTGCTGTCAATCCTCTTCTTATTTTTTGCTGAGGAAAACTGGCCCTGAGGTAAACATCTGTGCCCATCTTCCTCTACTTTATTTATGGGATGCCTGTCACACCATGGCTTGACATCATGATATAGGTCCACATCTGGGATCTGAACCAGCGAACCCTGGGCCTCCGAAGCGGAATGTGTGAACTTAACTGCTGTGCCACCCAGCCAGCCCTTTATTGCTAAACATTTAAAAAAATTTTTACTTCAGGGGCTGGCCCGGTGGCACAGCAGTTAAGTGTGCACGTTCTACTTCTTGGTGGCCTGGGGTTTGCTGGTTCAGATCCCAGGTATGAACATGGCACTGCTTGGCAAAAGCCATGCTGTGGTAGGAGTCCCACATATAAAAAAGTAGAGGAAGATGGGCATGGATGTTAGCTCAGGGCCAGCCTTCCTCAGCAAAAAGAGGACGACTGGCAGTAGTCAGCTCAGGGCTAAACTTCCTCAAAAAATAAATACATAAATAAATAAATAAATTATACTTTATTTCCTTGACTTTTTTTATTCTTATCCCCTATATTCTTTGATATGTTTATTATTTTATCTAGTATTTCTTGTGAATTTTATAGTTAGTCTTCACTGTATATAAGAACTTGATCCAGGTCTAAAAATAATCTTTTGTTGTTGTTGTTGAATTCTCTTATTATTTTTTTTAGAAAAGTAAGGAAGCATCTATCAATTCAATAACCTTAAATTTAAATATAAAACTTACTTTCAAAAAATAAGTTAGAGGTAAATCATGATGCTTAAAAGTGGTCTGAAAGTAGCTATGGAGACCAGCTTCCCCTTCATCTCTTGCATGTAAGTTAGGCAAATGATAGGGGGAATAATTTTCAATGAGCATGTAAGAAATAGTCATGGCAAATTAAAGGAAAATCAGGTCCATAAATTTAGGAAAAAGAAGAAGTTATCATAATAGAAGTGGTGATAAAATGAGTATCCGTTGCCAGACAGTATAGGAAGGGATAAGATAATGGATACACGGGCAGGAGTACTAGAAAGAATTAGAATGAAGGGAGGGAAGGAAAAGGTTTGTAAGCAAAATATATTGTCCGTTGTGTTTCTGGATATTTTTCATCCCATTGTTTTAGATCTTTGCTTTTCCGAAAACGCAAATCCACTGAGGCATAAGGAATGATGATAGAAACTTGTTAGTCATCAGTTATATTATAATGTAATTTTATTTTGTATTGTTTTTGAGAAAAAAGTTTACATATGGAGAAAAATAAGCCACACCAAGGATAGGAAGTTGTCCAAGACTCCTATCCTAGATTAACCTTTATCTTTAACTCAAACTTTCCAAATCCTTCCATACTAAGATAGACACAATCCATTTTTATTTAAAACATTATCTATTGAATTTTTGCTGTATTTCCTTTGCTTTTTTGTTTTTTCTGGAGGACTACTTTGAACAAAAATGAATCACAGCATTCATTTAAATGTTTGTGCAATTTGAGCATTTGTTAGTTCCTAACAAGTAATTATTACTTGTTTTAAACAACTATGATCTGTTCCTGTTAAATCACTCAATTTGTGCCCCAGAAAGGGAGGGCTGACAAACGCCAACATTGAACCTGTCAATTCTAATTCACTTCTTTCTGAGACAGCTCTCTCTTGCCCAGGGGAGATTGAGAACACTATGAAGGGACCAGCATTTCATCACCCAGAAAGGAATGACAGCTAAAGTCGTCCAAGTACACATAAATGAGCACAGAGCTGTCTTAATTTAACATGAGTCAATCATGTGCCCCTCACTCTTATTCAAAAGACAAAGTATCCAAAGGTAGCCCTGAGAAGACACATCTCAAGGAGGCACATATGTAGAAGCTATTTGGAAAATATTATCTTCAGCCTCCATGTATGAGTATTTCTTTATACAACTGGAACTAAGCTTCATTTACATGGGGTCCAAACAGCGAAGGTTAAGGCAAGAGGCTTTGTCATTAGTTAGAACCTGGCTTTGAACTGCTCTCCAATAGAACACTTCTATGCCATTGGCGAAAGTTCCAAGTTACATTTTCCTAAGTTGTAAAATATAAATAAATACAATATCTTGATATGAATTTTTAAGGATTAAATGACATGTTAGAGTACAAATTATATGACTGGTACGTAATAGGTCTTCAATCAAGGTGAGTTTCTTTCCTGCTCTTCATTTTCAGGTAATCTGTTGTTCACATCTTGTGATGTGACCTGTTCATGTCTAGTAAAATGAAACAGCTCTGTGCAATGGAGAAAAGCAATCTTGGAAGTAATTATAAGGAAACATCACTCTAACAGAGAGCAATGAGGAACATACATTTAATGCTATTCTTTAAACAGGGACGTAAGAAAATAAAACTTTGCTTTATGCATATATGTTTGTATGCTGTTAAATTTTCTCTTTTCAATGTATGTCTTGTAATGTCTTTATATTAGTAGATGACCATGTATAATTTATGAATAAATAGATGTATGTATACTGTGAGTATGTGCTAATATTTTATTTTCCTGGTATGTGAATAATAAAATTTTGGAGACCACTAGTTTAGTCAGTATAAGCAAATATAAACTGGTGGCATTTGTGAAGCCCTGCATAGGTATCCATCATAGAGTAAGTTGAAACTAATTGCCAAAATTCTTTTTGTTAAAAGTATGTCATAAATGACTAAGAAAAACATTTACGAAAAGGAAAAAAGTTAATAAAAGGACACACATACACACACACACACACGTAACACACACACACACACACACACCAAAATATCCCTGCCTGTATATTTTAAACCGCTGACAAGGAGGACGCAGACTAGATTGCTCCAGGGCTGGAACGAAAAGCATGTTCTGAAAAACGATAAACTTGTTTGCAAACGAGCATTTTTTCCACTTGACCTCCTTTTCATATAAATTAAATATAGCAGGAAACTGGCTAAACTGCAGGCCAGTGTTTAGAGAGCATCTAACATTAAGGTTGGACCCCCTTTCTCACTTTGGATCCTGCGTAACAAATTATTGCACTCCATGAATTTGCTTTTTGCAAAGCCAGTAATATTTTTCTTTTGTTTTTCAGGAAAAAAACATTGCATTAAAAATAAGAAATATTGTAAAAGCAAAAATAGAAAAAGATGGCTTTGCTAATATTACTCCTTGGATTTCTCTCCAGGGAAACAGATGGAGCTAACAATTTTCTCTTCTGTGTCTCATGAGAAATATCAAATCTCCAAACCAAAGATGTGCCAAAATATCTCAATAAAATAAAATAAAAGCAGTACATTTCCTTGGGATGTATGAAAGTTCAATACTTTCATAACAGAACATATTACCACTGATCAAGGAAAAAAATAGTAAAGGTAGCAATTGTATTTTCTTGCGTTATCTCTAGGGATGAAAATAAACGTTACTTTTTATATTCCTCAAGCTTAATGCACTTTGGGATTAAAAATGGCCAAATGTACATGTTTTTCTATGTTTCATGGAATTTTTTCCGTACTTGTAGAAATTTTTCCTGCTTTAGTTATCGGTCCAGAAACATAGGTAGATGTCTTTGTCTTAAGAAATGCTCTGCTCTTCTGTTAAGCACAATGTTAACTGCAACTGAAATTAGATTATTTCTATATCTGAAGACAGACAAAAAATAGCACAAATTCTAATAATATAGTTATTTATACTGTCATAATTTCTGTTTAGCTTATTACATGTTAATGATTTTTTAATCAAGGTATAATTGACGTATTAGTTTCAGGTGTACAATGTAATGAATCTGTATTCATATATATCGCAAAATGATCCCCCCAATAAGTCTAATTAACATCCATCACCATACAAAGTTACAAAATTTTTTTTCCTGTGATGAGAACTTTTAAGTTCTACTCTCTTAGCAACTTTCAAATATGCCATACTGTATTATTAACTATAGTCAACAAGCTGTCTATTACATTCCATGACATTTAGTTTAAACTGGAAATGTGTACCTTTTGACACCAGTCTGTTCTCTATGGTAGGGATTTTAATACCTCTATAGCACCAAGTGGGCTTAGACTCAGACATCCCATCACTGGTAACATGTGGCGTAAATGTATAGGGGCCATCACTGGGGGAATCGCACAGTGAAGAAGCAGAGAGCACGCATGCCCCCAGTTCTCATTATGTCCGCGGGGCACTCAGTCCACACCTACCAAGCTGTATGCCTCATGGAAGGGGCTTTAGAAAAGGGTCCCTGGTCCATAAAGCTCCCGTAATTGTTAGGGAGAAGGTCGAAGGTTGAAGGTGACTGTGTATCAGATGGATAAACCTTTCTGATCAAGAAAGTACTTGATTAAAAAGAGAGTTCCTGAGCACAGTGAAGTCTCATCCTGTTTTTCACTTGATTTAATGAGACTGAGGCTCCAGAGTGTGTCTCTCTTAAAACAGCTGCTCTTAAATAACTAGAATTATCCTCATAATGCTGCTATCTTAAATTTCAATTCCAGGAATCAAGAGTTGAATGTAGCTCCCACTTTCGTTTTCCAGCTAACTAATATCCATGCTATAAAGCCCGTTTCCGCAATTTACAGGATATTCTAGTTTCCTTAGTTAGGAGTAACAAGACGTTTCAGAGACAATTTTATCTCCTTGATTTTACACCAAAATGCATATGCCGAGACTATTGGGAAATACGGCCAAAGAAAATATATATTCCTATAGCAAGTAGTGATCCATTTCTAGTATTTATAGATTTAAAAATGAAAGTCCTTCATTTGGTCTATCCAAATTTTACTTTATCAGATAGAAAGGATGACATCATCTTTGTAAAACTTTGTACATTTTGGGATGGCCCAGGGGTGTAGTGGTTAATTTTGCGCACTCTGCTTCAGCCGCCTGAGGTTTGCAGCTTTGCATCCCAGGCGTGGACCCAGCACCACGCGTCAAGCCACAGTGGGGTGGCACCCCACATAAAATAAAGGAAGACTGGTCCAGATGTTAGCTCAACAACAATCTTCTTCAAGCACAAAGAGGAAGATTGGCAACAGGTGTTAGCTCAGGGCCACTCTTCCTCACAAAAAAACACAAACAACTTTATACATTTGGAAGTTTGTAAATTTATCTTCCAACTTCTTCAGTCTAAACCTGTATAGTGTGCTCTTACATCTTAAGGACAAAATGTAAATCATATAAACAGTTATTGAAAGTTGAGAAGTAATGCAATTTGAATTGTTTAAAGCTTGTAAGTTGCAATGCATTTCATATCAATTTGCTAATTCATAATGCCATGTTTGAAGGTCTGTGAACTCAACTGGATTCACTTTCTTTGTTTGTTCAATTTATTACAAATGTATGTTATTAAATAAGTAATGTTAATCTTCATGAAATACTTATTGAGACAAAAATAACTTTTTTGCATTCTTTAAGTTTTCATATCATTTTTCATACCTTTTTGTATCATTTTTATTAAAATATTGCTAAAATGTTAGAATTCATAAGTGTTGCCACGTAAAAGCAAGTCATTTAACATTTTAGAGATAAAAGTTATAGTTCAAAAATAAATAAACACAGGCAAAGGATGAGCAGGTGAGGCTAGGTGAGGAGAGGTGAAGAGGAGGGGAGTCCAGTGACCCTGAGGGGGACCTGGTTCCCAGAAATCTGGGCTGCTGGCCTTGAGGGAGTGTCCCTGAGGAGCTGGAGGGAAATCCAACAGGTTGACTCATGCCTTGTTTGGAGGATTTGAAAAAAAGAACAACAGTTACAGTGAGATATTTAAAAATGCCTCTTTAAGGAGAAGATCCAAGATGGCGCCGTGAGTAGTCCTCTTTGTCTCTCGCCCTTCGAGTCTACAATTATTTGGACACTTATCGCTTGACAAAGGATATCCAGACAGCATCTCAGGACGTCTGAGACACCCACGTGACTATACATCGGAAGGCAGACGGACTTTCCTCCGGGAGGATGTGGAAATAGGTGAAAACTCTCCGACCCAGATGGGCAGCCTAGTACCCGCAAGCGGCTTTCTTCCAACGGACGCCCCCAGAGGATCCACACACATCTAGGGCAGGAGCGAGAACACAACAGAGGAGCGACGGTGGAAACAGGTGACCAGAACCCTACCTAAACCCCCCGCAATTACTACTAAACGCAGAGGGAAACTTTGGAGTTGCACACCTGAGCCCGCGGGGAGAGTCTCTCCCCGCTATTGGCGGGGAGACCCAGCCTGGTGCTCGGGGCGCCCGGAGGGTCCCAGAGAGAGTCACGGAGGGTACGGAGGTCTCCCAGCTGCCGTTGCCCGCCCCGTGGGACTAGGGATTGCCAGAGATCTCGGAGAGGACCGGGGCTGGGGGAACTTTCAAAGGCCGGTTCTGCGACCCGGAGGGGAAGTGCCGGAGCTCCGCCCGGGCAGCAGACAAAACTCTCTGTCTGCCGTTAGCAGAGGGGCCACGCTGAGCATTCACGGCTCCGGGAGAGGCCCGGAGAGAAGCCCAGAGGGCGGGGCGACCCCCAGCTGCCGTTGCCCGCCCCGTGGGGCTAGAGATTGCCAGAGATCTCGGAGAGGACCGGGGCGGGGGGAACTTTCAAAGGCCGGTTCTGCGACCCGGAGGGGAAGTGCCGGAGTTCCGCCAGGCAGCAGACAAAACTCTCTGTCTGCCATTAGCAGAGGGGCCACGCCCAGCATTCAGGGCTCCCGGGAGAGGCCCGGAGAGAAGCCCAGAGGGCGGGGCGACCCCCAGCTGCCATTGCCCGCCCCGTGAGACTAGGGATTTCCGGAGATCTCAGAGAGGACTGGGGCTGGAGAGAGTTCAAGAGACCCAGCTTAGTAGCCTAGGGGGAAACCCTACAGGCTCACAGCAGCCTTAGGGAAAGCCTCTGCACAGCACCAGTAGAAGGCACCCAGCCGCCAGCCACAAGGCTGGAAGACCCCAGGGCAAAAGCAGCATAGCTAGGTGTACTAACCACAGACTGTAGAAGATGCCAATAGCTCTCCTGCGACCCATAGAGGACAAGTGAGATTCGGTGGGTGCCGACAGCAACGGAGCGACAAATATAAGTGATCCCACCCCTGGCTGCTGGAAAAGCCCATAACACCGTTGCAGACCCCAAGGAGAGAGCACATCTAGGTGGGCTGCAACAGTAGGCACCTGCAGCCTGAAGCCCCCCTGTGACTGCCCCCACAGCAGAGGAGGGAATCCAAAGGGCCACTGTGGCTACGAAGAGGGGCCCAGGCCCAGTTAGCAACTACGGACAGGGTTCCTGGTTGGTGAAGTATAAACAGCTGCTTCCCCCACCGCAGCAGCTGAAACAAGTGAAAGGAGCAACTAAACTCTATCTCCATGCGGAGGCACAAATCAACAACATCAAGCAATATGAAAAAATACATTAAATCTCCAGAACAGAAAGAAAGTAACAAATACACAGAAAACAATCCCAAAGAAAATGAGATATATAACCTAAATGATGATGACTTCAAAACAGCCATCATTAAGATTCTCAATGAGTTAAGAGAGAATTCTGACCGTCAACTCAACGAGTTCAGGAGCTATGTCACAAAAGAGTTTGATACGATAAAGAAGAACCAAGCAGAAATATTGGAAATGAAGAACACAATAGAGGAGATTAAGAAAAATCTAGATGCTCTGAACAGTAGGGCCGATAATATGGAGGAAAGAATTAGCAATTTGGAAGATGGCAATATAGAATTGTTGCAGGCAGAGGAGGAGAGAGAAGCAAGACTTAAAAGAAATGAAGAAACTCTCCGAGAATTATCAGACACAATTAGGAGATGCAACGTAAGGATTATAGGTATACCAGAGGGAGAAGAGAAGGAGAAGGGGGCAGAAAACCTATTCAAAGAAATAATGGCTGAGAACTTCCCAAATCTGGTGAGGGAGATGGATCTTCAGGTGACAGAAGCCAATAGATCTCCAAACTTTATCAATGCAAGAAGACCAACTCCACAGAATATAGTAGTGAAGCTAGCAAAAGTCAACGACAAGGAGAAAATATTAAGGACAGCCAGGCAAAAGAAACTAACCTACAAAGGAACCCCCATCAGGCTATCAGCAGATTTCTCAGCAGAAACTTTACAGGCTAGAAGAGAGTGGAATGATATATTCAAAAATCTGAAGGACAAAAATCTACAGCCGAGAATTCTCTACCCAGCAAAAATATCCTTCAGATATGAAGGAGAAATAAAAACTTTCCCAGATAAACAAAAATTAAGGGAGTTCATTGCCACAAAACCTCCTCTTCAGGAAATCCTCAGGAAAACCCTCATTCCTGAAAAATCCAAAAAAGGAAAGGGGCTACAAAACCAAGAGCAGAGGAGATAAGTAGAAGGACAACAACAGAGAGTAGCAGCTCTACATCAGAACAGATTAAACCATGGGACGAGAAACAAAGGAAACTGAAGAAAACCAGAAAACAAGACACAAAATGGTAGTGGTAGACCCCCACGTCTCAATAATCACTCTAAATGTAAATGGATTGAACTCCCCAATCAAAAGACACAGAGTGGAAGGATGGATTAAAGAACAAGATCCAACAATATGCTGCCTCCAGGAAACACACCTCAGCCCCAAAGACAAACACAGACTCAGAGTGAAGGGATGGAGAACAATACTGCAAGCTAATAATGAACAAAAGAAAGCAGGTGTCGCTATACTAATATCAGACAAGGTAGATTTCAAAGCAAAACAGATAAAGAAAGATAAAGAGGGACAGTATATAATGATAAAAGGGACTCTCCACCAAGAAGACATAACACTTATAAATATATACGCACCCAACACAGGAGCACCAAAATTTGTAAAGCAACTCTTAATAGAACTAAAAGAAGACATCAACAACAATACAATAATAGTAGGGGACCTCAACACACCATTAACACCAATGGACAGAACATCCAGACAGAAAATCAACAAGGAAATAATAGAATTAAATGAAAAATTAGACCAGATGGACTTAATAGATATATATAGAACACTTCATCCAAAAACAGCAGGTTACACATTCTTCTCAAGTGCACATGGAACATTCTCAAGGATTGACCATATTTTGGGAACCAAAGCAAACATCAATAAATACAAGAGAGTTGAAACAATATCAAGCATCTTTTCTGATCATAACGCTATTAAACTAGAAATCAACTACAAGAAAAAAGCAGAGAAAGGTGCAAAAAGGTGGAGACTAAACAACACGCTTCTCAACAAACAATGGATCATTGAAGAAATTAAAGAAGAAATCAAATATTATCTGGAGACAAATGAAAATGAGAACACGACATACCAAATCATTTGGGATGCAGCAAAAGCAGTCCTAAGAGGGAAATTCATCGCAATACAGGCTCACCTCACTAAACAAGAAAAAGCTCACGTAAGCAACCTCAAACGACACCTAACAGAACTAGAAAAAGAAGAACAAACAAAGCCCAGAGTCAGTAGAAGGAGGGAAATAATAAAAATAAGAGCAGAAATAAACGATATTGAAACAAAAAAGACAATAGTAAGGATCAATGAAACAAAGAGTTGGTTCTTCGAAAGAATTAACAAAATTGACAAACCCCTAGCCAGACTCACCAAGAAAAGAAGAGAGAAATCGCAAATTAATAAAATCAGGAATGACAGAGGAGAAATCACAACAGATACCAATGAAATACAAGAGATCATAAGAGAATACTATGAAAAACTATATGCCAACAAATTGAACAACCTGGAAGAAATGGACAAATTCCTAGACTCCTACAATCTCCCCAAACTGAATCAGGAAGAAATGGAGAATCTGAATAGACCAATCACAAGTAAGGAAATAGAAACGGTAATCAAAAACCTCCCCAAAAACAAGAGTCCAGGACCAGACGGCTTCTCTGGAGAATTCTACCAAACATTCAAAGAAGACTTAATACCTATTCTCCTCAAACTGTTCCAGAAAATTGAGAAAGATGGAGAACTCCCTAACACATTCTATGAAGCCAACATCACTCTGGTCCCCAAACCTGACAAGGACAACACAAAGAAGGAGAACTACAGGCCGATATCACTGATGAACATAGATGCAAAAATCCTCAACAAAATTTTGGCAAACCGATTACAGCAATACATCAAAAAGATTATACACCATGATCAAGTGGGATTTATACCAGGGACACAGGGATGGTTCAACATCCGCAAGTCAATCAACGTGATACACTACATCAACAAAATGAAAAACAAAAACCACATGATCATCTCAATAGATGCAGAGAAAGCATTCAACAAGATCCAACACCCATTTATGATAAAAACCCTCAGTAAAATGGGTATAGAAGGAAAGTACCTCAACATAATAAAGGCCATATATGACAGACCCACAGCCAACATCATACTCAATGGACAAAAGCTGAAAGCCATCCCTCTGAGGACAGGAACAAGACAAGGGTGCCCACTTTCACCACTCCTATTCAACATAGTACTGGAGGTGCTGGCCAGAGCAATTCGGCAGGAAAAAGAAATAAAAGGAGTCCAAATAGGGAACGAAGAAGTAAAACTCTCGTTGTTTGCAGACGACATGATCTTATACATAGAAAACCCCAAAGAATCCACAGAAAAACTATTAGAAATAATCAACAACTACAGCAAAGTAGCAGGGTATAAAATTAACGTGCATAAATCAGTAGCATTTCTATACACTAACAATAAACTAACAGAAAAAGAACTCAAGAACTCTATCCCATTCACAATCGCAACGAAAAGAATAAAATACCTTGGGATAAACTTAACCAAGGAAGTGAAGGATCTATACAATGAAAACTACAAGACTTTCTTGAAAGAAATAGGCGATGACATAAAGGGATGGAAAAACATTCCTTGCACATGGATTGGAAGAATAAACATAGTTAAAATGTCCATACTACCTAAAGCAATATACAGATTCAATGCTATCCCAATCAGAATCCCAAGAACATTCTTCACAGAAATTGAACAAACAATCCTAAAATTCATATGGGGGAACAAAAGACCACGAATTGCTAAAGCAATCCTGAGCAAGAAAAACAAAGCCGGCGGAATCACAATCCCCGATTTCAAAACATACTACAAAGCTACAGTGATCAAAACAGCATGGTACTGGTACAAAAACAGGTCCACAGATCAATGGAACAGGACTGAAAGCCCAGAGATAAAACCACACATCTATGGACAGCTAATCTTCGACAAAGGAGCAGAGGGCCTACAATGGAGAAAAGAAAGTCTCTTCAACAAATGGTGCTGGGAAAACTGGACAGCCACATGCAAAAGATTGAAAATTGACCATTCTTTTTCACCACACACCAAAATAAACTCAAAATGGATCAAAGACCTAAAGATTAGGCCTGAGACAATAAGTCTTTTGGAAGAGAATATAGGCAGTACACTCTTTGACATCAGTTTCAAAAGAATCTTTTCGGACACTGTAACTCCTCAGTTGAGGGAAACAATAGAAAGAATAAACAAATGGGACTTCATCAGACTAAAGAGCTTCTTCAAGGCAAGGGAAAACAGGATTGAAACAAAAAAACAGCTCACTAATTGGGAAAAAATATTTACAAGCCACTTATCCGACAAAGGGTTAATCTCCATAATATACAAAGAACTCACACTGCTTAACACCAAAAAGCAAACAACCCGATCAAAAAATGGGCAGAGGACATGAACAGACATTTCTCAAAAGAAGATATGAATATGGCCAATAGACACATGAAAAGATGTTCATCATCGCTAATCATCAGGGAAATGCAAATCAAAACTACACTAAGATATCACCTTACCCCCGTTAGATTGGCAAAAACATCCAAAACCAAGAACGACAAATGTTGGAGAGGTTGTGGAGAAAGAGGAACCCTCATACACTGTTGGTGGGAATGCAAACTGGTACAGCCACTATGGAAAACAGTATGAAGATTTCTCAAAAAGTTAAAAATAGAAATACCCTATGACCCAGCCATCCCATTACTGGGTATCTATCCTAAGAACCTGATATCAGATATCTCAAGAGTCCGTTGCACCCCTATGTTCATCGCAGCATTATTTACAATAGCCAAGACGTGGAACCAGCCTACATGCCCAGAAACTGATGATTGGATAAAGAAGATGTGGTATATATACACAATGGAATACTACTCAGCCATAAAAAAGACGAAATTGGCCCATTCACAACAACGTGGATGGACCTCGAGGGCATTATGTTAAGCGAAATAAGTCAGTCAGAGAAAGACGAACTCTATATGACTCCACTCATAGGTGGAAATTAGTATATTGAGAAGGAGATCTGATCGGTGGTTACCAGGGAAAAGGGGGGGTGGGGGGAGGGTACGGAGGGGGAAGTGGTGTACCCACAACATGACTAACAAAAATGTACAACTGAAATCTCACAAGGTTGTAATCTATCATAACATTAATAAAAATAAATAAATAAATAAATAAATAAACACAAATACTCATGGACTCACATTTTTATACTCAAAGTATTTAGACTTTTCTACTCATGTTTGCAATATCACCACCTAAATAACCATTAAAATATCAGAAGCATAGCCAGATTTCTTGAATATAAGTATTAAAAACTTTAAAATATCAAAATTTTAAAAATTAAAAAATACTTGTTCTCTTTGTTGTCAGAGATGATAACATTTTTAAGGTTTTAATTTAAAATCTATTACTATAGTGGATTGAAAAATGTCCTCCCAAAATTCACGTCCAGCTGGAACCTGAGAATTTGACCTTATTTGGAAATAGGGTCTTTACAGATATAACTAGTTAAAGATCTTGAGATAAAATCATTCTGGATATAGGGTGTGCCATAAAGTCAATGATTAGTGTCTTTATAAAACAGGGGGAACTTTGGAATCAGACGCAGATAACGCAGAGAAGAAAGCAATGTGAAGATTCAGGCAGAGATCGGAGCGATGCATCTGTGAGGCAAGGAGCACCAAGGATTACCAGCAGCTGCCAGAAGCTAGAAGAGTCAGGGAACACATTTTCCCTTAGATCTTCCAGAAGAAACCTGGAAGCCTGACTTTGGACTTCTGGCCTCCAGAACTCAGAGAATACACTTCTGTTGTTTTAAATTACTCTGTTCTAATTTGTTATAGCAGCTCTAGGAAACGAATACAACTACCCCATATGCCTGGTATGCCACGCCCTTTATCATTTTTCTGCTTGATGGCTCGTCTTGCCTTATCAGTTCTTCAACATATTGAATATTTACTATGTTCACCATTGTCATTAGTATTTTCTGCTGCCAAATTACTGTCTTTTGGTGGGTGAGATATAATTACTCACCTTAGTGTTAACCGTTTCCCAGTGCAAATAAAATCTATGATGTATATACTCTAAACGTTTTCTGTATGCAAATTCCAATATAATTGCTCGATATTGTTTTCTCTAAAATATATAAAAGTGTTTCTCATATTAAAAAGATAAAATATTAAAAATATGGAGAATTAAATAAAAATACCCCATGCTTAGATAAAGAAAGAGTATACATAGATAGATAGAGTCAGTTTATTTTCCATTTTTATTCTTTCAAATTTGGGATTATCCTGGATACATAGTTTTATATCCTGACTCTTGAAAATACCTTGTATTGAGAGCATTTTTCTCATCATTAGATACTTACTTAATGGTTCCAAAATATTTCATCATATAGCTAAACCATAACATTCTAATTATTATATTCTTTTTTAGGATTGATATATTTCATAGAAAACATTATCCCTGTCTGATTATCTTCAAAGATAACTACCAAGAATTAGAATTACCTAATTAAATGGTAGAAAACTCAGCAAAATTTTCAAAATTTGTTTGTGAAATAGTTCATTTTTCATTGATAGAGTAGTCAGTTGCAAAGGAGCACTTCATGTGATCTTCAGCCAAAACATGAAACAGTCTCATGATTGACGATGCTTAGGCCCACCCAATTTTGTTAGATGAGCCATCTTTCAGTATCCATCCTGAGATAGCTATTTCTAGCAATAAAGTGACAGCATGCCTCTTTAGATATTTTTCAGGCTCCACAAGGGTACACGGTTTGTCCACATCCTTTCCACACTCATCCTGGCCACAGTTCCATCCAAGTTTGCCAGTTCTCACTTAGCCAATTTGAATACCCTCCGTTGGGACGCAGACTAATATGGCTGTTTCCCACAACTCTCCCCAATTTCAATAGACAGAGTATGGTTGCCATACGCCCTCTCTACCTTTTTCCACAGATATTTCTGTTTATGTTATTTTTCTTTGTATATTTTAATACCATGTTGTCTGTTGCATAAAATTTTTTTTGTTCTTAATGGTGAAAATGTATCGTATCACGCCTTTAGGGTCCAGTAATTACTCATTGTCATACTGTCTACTTTGGAAAAAACTAACTCCACCCTTAGCACCATGTGTGGTCATGTGATCTAGTGGAAGATAATTAGTTTACATTATTTTTCTAGAAACAATGTTAAGTTCAGAGAGTGGCTGATTAGTCAAGAAAAGCCAAGGAATTGCAACTTTATTACTTTTAAAAAGCAATTTGGAAATGTATTTTTTTAATCATAGACCTGAATCTGGAAATATAAAGTGTTAGTGCTGCTACAGTTATCTTGAAATCGACAGAAGAGATCTGTTTCTGAAAATGAAATAGGATTCTTTTTTTCTAAAATCTGGTAGAATGCTTCATTAGCCATGTAGTTTACAAACTTAACCAGAATATATCTACCTTCTTATCTGACCTTGACACTGAGAATTACATTCAAGCTATGAAGAAAGCCTAAAAAATCACAAGACAAAGCAAACTATTATATTCTAATATTTCTTTGATTGATATTCCTTTCTTCCGTGCTCAGCTGGGATCTGTGCCACACAGGAATTTGATCTGCTAATCTAATTTCAGTGTCTACTATTCCATAGTTTGTACTTTTGCTTTGTGATGCTATGTAATTCTTCAAGACCACTATTTCTATTTTCAGCAGTATCCATTCTAACCTTTATTTTCTTGATACAATTTTAATTTCAAAAACACCTTTTTTCCAAAGAACTTGATCATGTGCTCAGCACATTTCATATGAGTAACATCTTAAATATCATTAAAAACATTAAATGTGTCTGTGTTTGCTTATTTTTCCATGAAGTTTGCCCTAATATGATGCAATCTTATAGTTGTTTTGCTTAGTATCTTTTTATGTCTTTAAATTAGAGTGGTTTGCAACATTGCTGTTTATTGGAATCAACTAAAGAGTTTTTCACGATTCATAGCCTGGCTGTGCTCTGACTAACTGAATTAGAATGTCTGGGTGTGGGTCTCAGGCCCACTGTTTCTATAAATCCACGAAATGACCAAACATTCGACAGAGTGGAGAACCACTGTGCTAAATGGCAGTCTCTCTTTGACTACATATCTACCCATTCTACCATACTGAAAACTGCCACCATATAAGCTAGTGATTGATTCAAGCGGTTGGATGTTTTTGGGTGGATGTAGTCCAGCAAATACTGAAGGGTGATTTTTCTTCCTCCATAGACTAGCGTTGAACATGCTTGTGTGCTGAAAATTGTGGATTTATGTAAGAAGGGTCCTTACATTTGTGGGCTTTATGTATAATTCAGGGAGTTCGTGTTTTGTCAACTGCACCAAAGGGAAAAAACTCCTTTCCAATAACAGTGAGATTACTATGTTATAAGATTATGCGAGCAAGTCTTCCTCATGTTTTGTGGGATTTAATCCATTTCATTCCTTTGGGTCCCTCTAAAGGAGACATGACATTATTGATTTTTCCCACAGACGGCCCACAAGAATAGAGAAGTTGTCCTTCCACTGGCTAGGGTCTCTAGCATTACTTCTAGCATTGTGTCAAAGTAGCCTGATATTTGACATTATTTTAACTATTTATGCTTATAATACAATTATTCCTGTGGATAGTGGATAGAAGTAGTCATAAACATGCACCTCACACCTGTCACAACCTTTTCAACTTTAACATATGTACGCCTTTTTCCCTTAGTTTTGTATCTTAAAAACAGTATCTATTTGGTCTGTACTAGTGGTTTTTAATGTTAATTCATGGATAAAAATTATAGGTTATTAATCTAGAATTTAAAACTAGATTGTATTAATTCAGATACATTATAAACTTTCCATTCCAAAAATTTATTTTAATATTTGCGCCTATCTTTGTAATCGCAAGGATAGAAATCTTTTAACTCATTTTAATATTCACTATGAAATTTTCTATTCTGTAATTTCCTAATTCATAAATTATAATCAATATTTTATGTACTTGGAAAATGTTTTCAAATAGTACCACCAAGGGCATTAAAACTGGTTATTTTCTGGTCCCTTATCAGCTCAAAATGTATTATTTTGTGTTGATTATATGAGAATAGCACATTAGTCACTTCTTTTCAAACCAAGATATTATTCCATTGTCTTTCAGCATTGACTACAGGAAGTGTGGTTTCTTTTGAGGTGGTAAGGCACTGACCACTCCTCCCTGAGGCTTGGATTTTTTTTAACATGTTTTTATTTTAACCATTTTACTAGTACAAAATTTTGCATGAGACTGATATCGTTCATTTTATGTGGAATGGAGTAAACCCTGACTGACATATTTTCACATTATTTTGGCACCTAAATATTTCCTTCTGCTTTAGTTATGTCTTTATTTCTATTATTTTTATTTCCCCATACATTTTGGATTTAATCTTGATACATATATTTTATCTCATCATTTTTCATCAAATTTATTGAGATATAATTTATATATAACTAAAAGTAACACTTCAATGAGTTACACCAAATGTATATACCTGTGAACAATCAAAATATAGACTATTTTTTCACTACCACCAAATTCTCTCACATCTATTTGCAGTCAATTCCTGCCACCCGAGGCCAAGGTGATCTTTGACATGTATCTGTCACTATCAATTAGTTTTGCCTATTTTGGAATTTCATGCAAATGAAACGTGTAGTAAGTTCTGTCTTGTGTCTGGCTTTTCTTGCCCGACATACACTTGCCATTTAGTTTCCCTAAAACTTTCCTTAACACTCACTTCTCTTCTTTTCTCAGCTTGTTCTCTGTGTCACATGCTACTTCCTTGTACACTCGTCACCTTGTTTTATCTCACCCTTGCCTACTCCTTTTTATCCTCACTTCTCAGTGTCTCAATCCAAAACTTTATTTTGTTGATGTTTCTAGTTTCTGTAGCAAATATGTATTTCAGAAATGTTATACCTTTTGTCTTTCAGGATCATACTCATGTTTCTTTATTTTCTTTGTTATTTGTTTGTTTTCACATAGATCTAATATTAGTTCACCTAACATTAATATTTTGAATGTTAGTTCAAAATAAGACATAGTCAATTTGATAATTGTTATTAGGCTAAATTTTCCTCATGCTAAATCTAATTAGATCCTGGTGAATCTCTCATATCTGAATAGTCAGTGGTTATTTATATTTCTCAATCAAATTTCTGTTGTTATCACGCCTTCATGTGTAGCAGCTCTGCCAAAGCACAGAGGAAATTTCTAGCCCCACAAATATATCTAGCAATATTCTTACCGTTGTTTCAATACCTAGCAACTAAAATTCAGCTCTGCCCCCCACAAAACTATATTACCGTCTGTCTTCCTGTGTCTAATTCCTTCTAGTTTCTCCTTTGACAAAGTCTCTAAATCTAGGAAACACAAATCCAAGTTAGATAATACAGTAATTGGCTCAATAAAAACAAGGAAGCAAACATGAAAGATAGAGGGGAACACTTGTTTGGTGTTTTTACAGATAATAGGAGAAGGATGTGGTCTTTTCACATTTCAGGAGATCAAAATCAATCTATGTAAATTAAAATGCTTATTTTTTTTTCCTTCAAGTCTTATCAGCCTCTAATTTATCACATATTCCTTCCAGATAATGTCAATATATTACATTTTCTTTTTGTGCTGTTGAGAATTTTATTCCTTTATTTTTTTATTAGGTAATTTGGGTTAATTTGGGATAATTTGAGATAAACTGTGACAGAGCTTGATATTTGGGTTCCGTTTTCAAAAGTGGCATGGAGTACTTTAAAAAACTACATCAAATTCATTAGTTTCTCAAATTTAATGGTCTTACTACAATAGCATTAAAGCGGACATCTCAACTCTTATTTGCTGCTATACATTAGCAGTGATCAAAATGAGAACATAATCAAAGAACCAGTTGGAGTGCAGGGAAAAAGATGAGATGAAAGTTACTCAAAATGAGGCTATATTTTACGAAGGTGGAGAGTAAGTATAGGTAAGTCAAAAATATTTATTTGCATATGTAGTAGTGTATTACGTATTTTAAACACAGCCATGCTTCAGAAAGCAATCAGATATTTCTTAAATTGGAGCTCATAAATATCACTGTTTTTCTGTACCTGATTATTTTTGTCTCCTGAATTGGTCCTTTTTCGCTCGTATTTCTCTAGTGATTCTGTTCCAACTAAGTTATTTTTCCACATAAGTCTTAGAAATATTTTGAAGCGGCAAAGCATCCCCCCTCCAATTCTGTTTTAATGTATATATGCAGAAAATCTAGTTATATCTATCCATTCTAGATAAAACAGATTATTGAATTTTTTTCAGTAAAAAGTTTCACATATAGTTGTTACTTCTCAGGAATGGAGTTGAACTATGAGCACAGGTAAGTTATTTCTATTTCTAAATAGCAAATTCAAATTAAATATAATCCCAGACACTGCAATTTGTTAGTTGTTAGTTGTTGTTAGTACTTAAAATATAAATTTTAAAAGGAAATAGTAAAAGGTCTTTTGAAATAATAGGGAGCAGTCAATGTTCTGTTTCTCTGTGTATTAATATAGACACCATGAATGAAATAATGCAACCTATAGAACTCATTTCTAGGCAAAAAAACAATTTGTATGCAAACATCATCCTTCTTTATGAGAGTGATTTCTTAAGGAGTAGAGTTCAAAGCAATTTTCAATTAACCTTCCATTACAAAAAAAGTGAAACTCAAAATAAACTTTTACTGCATATTAAGAAAACATAGTTGCCAATTTGAAATAGAAGTGTTGTAGTGATTAAAAACTTTTAAGACACAAAGTAAAATTTGAATGTTTTTTTTTTTTAAAAAGGACAGCATCTAAATGACATTCAGTTTTGATTTGTTAACCAATTAAGTATTTTTGGTGTGTGAAGAAATTCCGTTTTTCATCAATGATGGAAACATTAGAAAATTAATACACAGTATATATTAAAGAGATAATATGCAGCATTATTAGGTGAGATTTTACACTGTCTTTAAGAATTTTACAACTATATTATGACAAGGAAAATACTTAAGGACCAGAATAAATTTTTGCTGCCCTTGAAGAACTTTGCAGTAGATTCAATTAGGAGTCACTGTTCTATGCTTCCACAGTGACTTCAACATCTCCTTCAACGACACACTTCCTCCTTACTTATTGGCTGAATTGCTACCAGACTGTAAGGTCTACAATGAGAACTGTCACTTTTCTAGTTTTCATTTACAATGGCCCAACAAGTTTGGTGTATATTTAGTCTCATTTAACCTGAATTAATAAAATTTAGTAGTTTGCCCAAATTAGGATAGCTTGGTAAATGAGAGAGGCAAGATTCCAACAAATGCAGTTTGAGCTCTTAACCACAGTGAACACTGCCTCTAGTGATGTCAGGATGCCATGTCTTTGGTCTTTTGTCCAGGAGTTTCTAACGTAGTATCTGCTGACTATTGGGTCACTGTTTAAGGTGATCCAAAATACAGTTCAGATGAAAATAGTCATTAGCTACTTTATCCTACTATTAGGATAAAGTACAATACCCTATTGTTAATACTAGTTTTGATGTTATGTTTGTCCTTTTTATCAAAACTCTTTACTGAAACTTAATTTCTACTTTTTTGGTTTTTTTAGTGAGGAAGACTGGCCCTGTAACGTCTGTGGCCAACCTTCCCCTTTTCGCTTGAGGAAGATTGTCCTGAGCTAACATCTGTGCCAACTTTCCTCTATTTTGAATGTGGGATGCTGCAACAGCATGGCTTGATGAGCGGTGTGTAGGCCCGTGCCCGGGATCTGAACCTATGAACCCTGGGCCACTGAAGCGGAGCATGTGAACTTAACCACTACACCACTGGGCTGGACCCTTGGAACTTAATTTCTTATAAAACTTTTAAGCATATAAAGCAGCTAATTTTTTTTCTGTGGAGTTTAAATTCCAAACTTATACTACAAAGAAAAACACATACAAGAGAATTCCCAAGCTCAAGCTCAGCCTCACTTTTAACAGAAATGTTCAAGCCCAGGTACTGGGGTGAAGATTTGTGATAGAAATGGGTGGGTTATAAGGCCACTGAGTCTTTGAAAGAAAATTTGAGGGCTTGTCTGATGGCACAATGGTTAAGTTCGAATGTTCTTCTTCAGCAGCCCGGGGTTCGCAGGTTCAAATTGCAGGTGCAAACCTATGCACCGCTTGGCAAGCCATGCTGTGGTAGGCATACCACATATAAAGTAGAGGAAGTTGGGCATGGTTGTTAGCTCAGGGCCAGTCTTCCTGAAAAGAAAGAAAGAAAATGTGAGTTTTTGAAAAAATAAGCAACAATATAGGGAGAAGTCAGACGAAACTGGAGTCCTTCAGATTGGGCTGTTTTCTTTACTTGTATGTGACATACGGGAGCTGTTTCCTTGTGCCTCTTTGGTATTTGCAGTTAGAATAGTTATCAGAATAATGGCTTAATTGAGAGTATGGGTTAAACTTCAAGAAGTCCAAGTTCTCCTTAATCCACTATGACCGGGAAGCGAGATTTCAGGCAGTCAGCTTAAGGTGTCTGGGACAACATTCATTCAGATGTATAGGCTGCTCCCCCATTGACATTTACCAGTTTTGTCTAAACAAGATTTTCTTGGATAATAGAAACTAAATAAGAAATACATGAGCACATCTCTAGTCTAAAAGCAGAATATTAAGGTAGTTCATCTGCAAAACTAAAGTTACAGCCTGGGCTTAGAACTATAATGTACTCTAAAAAACTGGGTTAGACTAATCTTCTCTCTCAGTTTAGACACCTTTCTCTATGCTCTTTCATTTTTTATAGCAACAAGAATTACAGAAACTTAACCCAGTGTAGGGCAGGTTATTGAGGGAAAATAGGAAAGTGGAGTCTGTGTACTGCAGCTTTCTACAGCGCCTATGGTGGTGTTTTTCTCTTAGCCCTGGTTGTTAGCTAGGTCACGGCTGATGCAAATTGAGTCATTTTAGAAAAGTTTCCCATTTCCCGCAAATTATTTCTCCAAAGTGTTTCTGTTGCTCTTGAAATCCATAAAACAGATGCACTTAGATTCATAACTAGCACAGATATCTAGTCATTAAATGTTAAGTGAATGAATCAGGCAAATATTATATGCAATAACACATTACTATACTATTGGTTGTTAATGCTTAATTCAGGAGGATTCCTTAGACATCTCTGAAAAGAAATTCTATACCAGACTATTATGATTTTCTGAGAGGAGGCAATAGATTAAAGGGACTGAAACCCTAGACTCATGGGGGAACAGAAGGTCTTTGCAAGCCTGAAGCATGAGTGAAAAGGGTTGACATTTTCAAAAGTAAAGGAAGGGGTTTAAAAACAAATAGATTAATACGAGATAAATTTCTGCACTTCACAATTTTAACTTACGCTAATATTTACCATCCAGAAGTATTTGGAGGCCAATTTCTCATAAAAACAATCTCCAAAGCTCCATCTCACTGCTAAATTTCAAGAAAATTCATGGCAGAAAAGTAATTTGATAAATTCCCAAAACAGAGAATCTATGAGTACCACTACAATCCAGGTCCCTGCATAGACCCTCTAAACAGAATCTACGCTAGAGCGATTCTCCCTGGGAATCTCTAAGGGGAGAAATTTGTCTAAGCGCAAGTGGAAGGTCCAAGGCCTGTTGTACTCCTTACAGGCACAGCTATGGGAATAGTCTTCTCCAAAGAGACCCAGAGAAGAGTTTAAAGGTAATCTCCCGGCCTTATCACTTCACAGCTTTGCAAATGGCAATAAAAATTAAATTAAAATAACAAAATCACTCTTTATCTATTTATTATCTATCTATATCAGTATAGATAATAGATATCTATATATCCACCACTGAGCAACAAAATAGCCCCCAAACTTAGCAGCTAAAAACAACAAATATTTTTTATATCCCAGTTTCTTTCAGTCAGGAATTCTCACCCAGCACAGATTAGCTGGGGGCTTCTGTTTCAAAAGCCCAACTGTCAGTTGGGGCTGTAGTCTTATCTGAAAGCTCCTCTGGGGAGGACCCACTTCCAAAGTCACTCACATGTCAATTGGCTGACCTCAGGTCCTCTCCGGCTATTGGCTATAGACTCAGTTCTTTTCTCTATGAGTCCATCCATAGGGCTGCACATAACATTGCAGTTTGCTGCTCCAAGAATGAGGAATTCAAGAGAGACAGAGAAAGAAATCCCCAATGGCAGAAGTCACATTTTTTTGTACAAACTCATCAGGGAATTAACGTCCCATAACTTCTGCCATATTCTGTTCATTAGGAAGGAGGTCCCAAACCCGGATCCAGCCCACACTCTAAAGGAGGGGATAACGCAAGGGCGTAAATACCAGGAAATGGAGATCATTGAGGGCTGTCTTTGAGGCTGCCTGCCACACTCACACACAGCAACACAAAATCAAATATTGGGCTATTATTTAAATCATACTTTTGTTACAAGAGCTTTCTGTTTTAAGGGCTTAAGGAGACAGAAAGCAAATACAGACTTTTTAAAACACTGCTTTTGGGGTCTGGAGATATTTTCACCTTTTTTTCCTTCTCGTTTTTTTAGGCTTCCTTGAAAAAACTTGCACGTGTGAAGAGCTCAACATACTGCAATCAGAGCATTTTATCATGGCTTTCAGAAGGAAATTACCTCTAAATTATGCAAATTGCCTTAATCAACTGGATAAATATGAGTGTGAACAAAACTCAAAGTGTTGTTGGAAATTCATTGATATGCATGTTATCATAGTCATCACTCTTATTGTTAGTGAATGGCCTGTGAGAGCCCCAGGAAAATATGTATTTCCTGTTTCAGTTTCTGTTCTCTGGTATTTATCTGTGCTTTGTTGTTTTACTATTGTCACTGTCAGTCAATTTGACAACAATGTACATAATGTCATGAAAAAACAAGTGGGTGTAATGTTGTTTGTTGACTGATTATGTGAAGGAGCCCTTTGATAATTTTTATAGCTTTTCAGTTTTACTGAAAAAGAAATTGAACTAACTTTCTGGTTTTTATATTAAAAGCAGAAACATGCATACACAAACTCTTTTAAAAAGGAAAGTAAAAGAAATGTATTCTAAAACTAATTTAAATATTAGTAAAGAATTACTTTTGAAATCATGAAAAATATACTAAAAACACAAATAGGGAAAAATTACTGTTTAGTCTTATGATTGTACAAAAACAATCATTGGAATTGGAAAGGATTTTATAGCTAGTTTTATTCATTGTTATCTCCAATTGAACAAGAACATGAAGTTCTTGCGAGCAGGACTGCAAAAATGTTATTTATGTAACATTTTCCCTCCCATCTTACAGATAGTATATTATCCAAAAATATTCCCTGAAATGATGGTTGATTCTAACATTTATTTTTAAATGCCTCCTCTCAGGCATCTAACTATATTTCTATGAGAGAAACTTTAATTTCTCTCTGAATTTCACATGTTGATCTTTTCCAATTTTTTTACCTTAATGTTTTTATTCAAAAGCCTTTTATTTTGCACAGAAATTTGTTTTATACCAAAATACAAAATCTTTTCAAGTACATATTGTCTTCAAAAACTCAAAATGTCCAAATACCTAGTCATTTTTCATGGAGACTATTTCACAATTTGTTTCGTTTTGCTGTAGGTCCTGTCTAATCACCCCACAGCACATCATTAGGATTAACACGCTTTGAATATCCACAGGGAAACACAGTACTCAATAAGGACTTTGAACTTGAAAAAGTTTGAATACATTCTTGGCCCTGAGAGAGAATTCTAACTGCATTTAGAATTCTAACAGATGTAGTCTGCTACAATGTTAGCATACCAACAGAATCCCTCCACGTTGCAGTAATGAGGGGATCCGATGAGTGTAGGGTCAGGAGGTAGAACTAGGAACAGAGGAGAAGATGAGACTGGAGAGGATTTGTTAACTGCTCTCAGGTTGCTATGTGTCTGGCTTAAAAATCACGTTGCTTCTCCCAGGGTCATGCACTGCACACATAACAAAATCATTTCTCCTTTTGGCAAAAGCTTTCAAACGTATCTTTCATCAAGCAACCATCATGTACTGCTATTGCAACTTATGTATTACACCGACGGACAGTATATTCAGAGATAAGGTCCTTGTTCAGCAAATTTTGCCCAGACCTCAGCACTGTATAAATTACCTGTGCATCTGAAAATTATTAGGATTGGACCGACTTCTTGAAATTGTGTTCTTTATACAGTTTTTGATAAAGTATTTGACCTGGAAATAGACTTTTCTTTCCTAGTTTGAGGTTTAAATTAAGTAATTCAATTACCAATATAATAAAGCAAATAATAAAGTAGATGAGATTTTTGAAATTTAAAAAAAGCATAAATATTTTCTTTCTCTGTCTGAAATTTTATCAGACATAATGCAAATAATTCAGAAAGAGAAGAAACAGCTATATAAGATGAGACTTATAAAGCAGAATTTATGAAATACCATGTACTGTCAGTTGGTTCATGAGTACAACATATTTTCTGTTAAAGATCAATTTGGATTTTGAATAATTTAAAAGTTGAATCTGAAGAGACATGATAAAAAACACTATTATTGACATATTCATTCACCAATTTGCAATTATCCAGCAGCATTTAGCAAGTGCTTCCTATTTTTCTGGGTTGTTTTAAGCTGACTAGAATAAGGAAGTGTTTACAAGGCTTGGAGATAAGGAGCCAATCAAGATTGTTTTTGACTTAGGATAACTTCAAAATTTGTAGACATTCACACGGGACCCTAAGCAACCAGGGCTGTCTTCCTTAAGCCCTAACCCACTCTGGTCGTGGTCTTAAGCAATGAAGAGGAGCCTAGGATCTCAAGAGTTCCCACAGTGATTTCAAGACTCCGGCCTTGGTTTCTACAGGGTAGGGCAATGGCCCACACCCTACCTGCTTGACCCAATGGGATTGTGGGAAAGGTTATGCCTAATTATTAACAGTATGTTCTCCCCCAACTTCCCACTCAGTTTAGAAAACACAAATTAGGCAACCAAACATTGAGGCTCTAAAGCAGCAACCTCTTAGCAGGGATGTGGCAGATCAAATAGGAGGTAATGCAAACTCCAGGAACAAACACTGTCTTCATCTCAAGCTGGCGCTCACAATCTGGTGATCCTCTCCGAGTGTGCTGATGGCCACATGGAGTTGTGATGTGAGTGACAGTTCAAGCTTAGACTTTTCTTGGGCATTTAACTTCAGTAGCTAATTGAGAAGGAATGCAAGTTGAATGGGGTTCCACAGCATCGTTTAGACAAGAAGAATATGATTGCATCTCCATGTTTTTTACAACCTTTTCACCCTTTATTCTCAGAAATGGCCTTCTTCCAGCTTATTGCTGATGGCAGAAGAGGTTGCTATATAAGAACCAAGGGTTCAGTTTTAACTGATGTTTTTACATATAAGCCTAATGCACTTTAAGCTGGGGACTGTTTTGAACCAACTACTCTTTTATGTCGCTTTACTAACAACAAGAAAAAACACTGAAGACCAATAATGAGCATTTTTAGATCTACTTTCTTAACTCAATAATATAACTAAAATTAAGTATTTTTAAATTTCCCATGATTACACTTGCCTGAAGTTTACATACCTTTGTTATTTTGAAGTATGCTGGGTCTGAATTATAATTAATGACTCCAACAGATAGACTGTTTAACCTGGATGTTTGCATCTGCAATTGGAGTTAATTCTTATAGGGTTGCTGTAAGCGTTAGGTGAGATAACGTGTATAAAATGCTTAGCACAACGACTGGTATATAGTAAATGTCCATGGCATGCTGGTTTGATCATAAATAATAACCAAAAGAGATCATTTACAGAATCTCTCTAAACATACATTGATATTGATTTTAATATATGTGTGCATGAAAAGCCCACATATTTTAAGTCTCTAAAAAATTCTCAACTGCGTGCTAAAAAGGTAGTTGATGGTTTTTGCAACAGAAATTTGGCAATCCTGAGAGCACATCTGGGCAAACGTGGTGCCTGGTCGTCTGTGCCCTCTGTAAGTGAAGACAGAGTGAGGAACATTTTTCACTTCTCCAAACCTCAAAACACCCCGACTGGGGCTGTCAGAAAGGTCTTTAATAAAAAGCAAAGTGGCAGGATGGTGTACATGGAGCCTAATAGAGCAGTTTATCTTACAAAACTCCAAGTGTTTAACAATAAATCCTTTCCCATCCATGCAAGAACGAAACTATGTAGCTCTCTGTAGTTCAGCAAAGAGAAGCTAAATAACAAACTTCACTTTTAAAGTTCAGGCTCTACCTGGTAGGATCTGCAGCCTATAAGAAATTCACTTTTAACCAACCTGATCAGATCTGCTTGTAACTTCGTTTTTGAGACTTTTTCACACGTTTATCCAAATAATTTGCCTTTTGCTGATTCCATTGATTTTAGGACGAAACCACTTTATATGCTGATAAAACTTTACTCTGCACAATCTAAGTGGTTTCTATTTATTATTAATATTTATTCACATGCCCCTTTAAAGTTTCATTTCTAGAGCTAAGATTTAAAAACTTCAACCTTGGTCAGAAGCAAGATTGGTTTTGAAGCCCATGGGCGTTATAGCTATTTGGGGTACGTTAGCAGCAAACTTTAAATAATAAAAATATATGATTTTTGAAGGTGCAGAGCTGGGATTAAGAGAGAAAAATTATTTTTCTTTTTGGAAAACGAGAAAAATCAGAGGAGCCTACCCTCCAAAAGAAAGGAAGTTTCTTTTGTTTCTCTTTCCCTGCTTCTGAGCTTTCGTTTCTGTCCATGTTTAGAAAAACACCAGAAGTAAAGATGAGCAGATTCACTTTTAGAACAACCTAGCTATTAGCATCAATAATGTTAAACTAACATCTTCCTTTTAATGATGTACTTCCTGTAAAATGTTATTTTTCAATGGAAAACTGGAGAGCCTACCAAAAATATTTATTTGTCAAGGATGTCAGGCACACCTATCACAGTCAGAAGTTGGTCACAGAGCGAGCAGTCAATCAGTCACTCAACACTTAGTCTGAGATTTTAACTCTCATTTTCATCATGTTTCTGATATCATGCCCTTACCTCTTTCTCAGGCTATATTTCCACTTATTTTTAAGTAATCTTCCTCAAGCCTTTCTAGTTATCAACTTTTATTTCTACCATTCTCAAATAATGGCCTACACCAATTGTCATCATTTTGTTACTTCGTGTTTGTTATTCAGGCCAACACAATGTTAATTGAGCTTCACTAATTAGCATCTACATGCCATATACATTGAAAGATTTTCAGGTTTGATACTGAACCACTCCAACCCGGAAAGTTATTTTTGCCACGCTTTTCACTTTCTTCTCATCTCTCTGACTGATTTCATTGTTCAGTTATAGTCTGCATTTTGTACCTTAAATGTGCTTCAGAGTTCTGCCATTGTTCTGTTATCTAAATACATACACATACATATACACACAATGTACTCCTATAGGGCAAAGCTTAAATAGAGTCAGAGTCCAGGAGGCTCTCTGGCATAAATTTCAAGGGAGGACAAATGGCACACACCCTTTAAACTGAAAGACCTGGAACCCCCCTGAATGTTGTTTACTAGCTGGTGACACCTGGGTTTGCCAGTTAGATAAGCACTGTGCTGGTTAGAGGTGGTCAGCTGTGGACACGTCGTGACTGTTTCAGGATTATGGCATCCACGTGCCTCTGCTGCATACGTGATGTCCCTATCTGGGAATTAGGTTGCTCAGTTATGTCTGCGCTGGTGTCAGAAAGTTGTGGCAGGGTCAGTCATCACACTGAATCATCCTTCACTGGCAATATCACCTATTTCCATGGGGTCAAATACCACACCACTTTGAAGACCGCCAAATCTGTGTACTTACCCTAATCATTGCCTATGCAGCGTAGATCAGAAGTCCTACCTCCCTGCAGGACACTTCATCAGAAATTCACGGAAGATAAAAGATACCCAAGATGTCCAAAATTGAGCTAATGTTTTACCTCTCTTACTTTTGAAGTCATAATATCTAAACCATGTAATGCATTTTTTTTTAAACTTACCTTTATTGAGTAATAATTTACATAGACTATAAAGACCTATTTAAGTGTAGAATTCTATGAGTTTTAACAAACACATCCAATGGTGTGACCTCTACTACACATAAGATATACAGTATTTATAACACTCCGAAGTGTCCCCTCAACCACGCGTGCACAGAGTCCTGCTGTCCTCTGACCATAGGCAAACACTGATATTCTTTGTAACTGTATATTGTTTGCCTTATTTAAAATTTCACATAAATAGAATCATACGATATGTACCGTTTCACATCTATTTTCTTTTGCTCAGCGTAATGTTTTGAAGTCCATCTATGCTGATGTACGTATCAGCAGGCCCCTCCTTTCAATACTGAGCAGTACTCCATCGTGTGGATATACTGTTTGTTCATCCATTCACCTGTTAAAGGAAAACAGCCAATTGTAAACAATAAAGATTCTTGTACAAGTCTTAATGTAGATATGTATATATTTTCATTTCTTTTGGGTTAATACCTAGGACTGGAGTTGGGAGATCAATTCCACTCAAAGATACGTTTAACTTAATAAAAATTGGCAAACTGTTTTCAGAGTAGTTTTACTATTTAACATCCCTACCAGAAATATATGATAATCCTGTTTGCTCACATCTTAACACATACTTATTATTATCAGTCTTTTTAATTTTGCCTTTCTAGTTGGTATGTAATGGTATCCTATTGTGGCTTTAATTTTCATTTCACTCATGACTAATAATGCTGAGCTTATTTTAATTGGTGCCAGTTCATACATCATTTTTGCGAATTGTCTTTTCAACTCTTTTGCTCAGTTTTACTGAATTGTCATTCTACCATTAAGATATAAGATCTCTTTATATATTTTGCATATAATTGTTAATCTTTTCATAGACCTGGATATCCCAGGAAAGAAGGAAAACTGTGACATGAGATTCTAATTGTATTAAAACTGTATGAAACAATCTCACTGAAGGTGGTGGGGAAAATATGCTGACCTAAGTAACTTTGGAAATGAATAGAGTCTAGAGCCTGTAATACTAAAATCAAAAGGAACGGCTGGGGGCCAGCCCCGTGGCCGAGTGGTTAAAGCTCCAGGTGCTCCACTTTGGTGGCCATGGTTCAGGAGTTAGGATCCCAGGTGCAGACCTACTCCACTCATCAGCCATGCCATGGAGCATCCCACATACAAAGTAGAGGAAGAATGGTGCAGATGTTGGCTCAGGGCTAATTGTCCTCAAGCGAAAACAGAGGAGGATTGGCAACTGATGTTGGCTCAGGGTGAACATTCTGCACAAAAAAACAAGCAAACAGAGTGAAAAAAAAGGAACTGTGCATAAATAGTGTATGCCAGTTGGTAAAATTTTCCTATATGGTTTTGTGCCGGCAATTCTGATGCTGCTGTATATATGTATACTAAAACTGAATAATTGCCTAAATGGATTGTGGATCAGATTTCTCATTGTTTGGTGTGGAAATTTATAGATCAGCAAGGGAAGGAGGCTAGAATGATCATGTAGTAAGAGATCAGACTTGGAAACATCAGTAAGAACTCATGTTTAACGATGTACATATAGATGGCTACATACGCAAATAGTTATAGATATGTGTGTACACGTAGGTTAGTATATACACATACATTTCGTTCCTCTGTCAGCTGGGAGGCCTAAAAAGTGATAACCCATTACCAACAAGCACTCTGGGCACCCAGATCTTTGTTTCTAATACAATCTCCAATGAAAGGAACTAGGGCTCCTTGGAGAAATGGATGATTCTAAGAGTATGGCAAGAAATATATGTATGATAAGCCTAGAGCATCTTGTAGTGCCAGAAGGTAAGGAAGTGCTCAAAAAAAAAAAAAAACCCCACAAAAAAACAAAAACAAACAAGCGTTGTTGAGGTATGTCAATGAGGCACAGGAGGCAAATAAAAGTTTCCAAAGGCCAAAGCTGGAATAATTGGAGAAAACAAAATAAATGATATGGTATTGGATTATAAACCAAATTATAAAATAAAAATTCCTGAATGCATATTTATATAATAAAATGGTTGAATAAATTAATAAATGGGGTAAAAGAGACAAATCTCCCATGCAGAAGAATTCCAAATAAATTATGTAGACAGTCTATGCTAAAGATGGAGGGTGTAATTCCCCACATTTCACATGTGGGTTGTACATGTTGACTTCCTTCTAAAGAGTACAGTAAGTAAAGGGGAAAAAATGATAATTACTTTATAGTACAGAAACCTGACAAACACTATTTCAACCAGATATTCACGACCATATTAAGTCAGAAATCCTGTTGACAATATGCACCCGTGATAACGTGTGATGAAAATGACACTTGAACCCTGTGATTTTCCTCCCCTAAACCTGCACCTCGGTCTATCTATAAGGAAAACATCAGATAAATTCCAATAAAAAGAGGTCCTACAATATCCCCGACCAGTGCTCTTCAAAACTGTCCGAGGAAAATCTGAGAAACTGTTACAGCCATACGGAGCTAAAAAGACACGACAACTAAATATAATGTGGTATCCTGAGTATCTCACTGGTACAGAGAAAGGACAAAACTAAGGTATTAAGAACAAACTATGGACTTAGGTAATCACATACCAATATTGCTTCATTCAGTGCAGAAAACGTACCTGCCTAAGATAAGATGTCAGCAACAGGGCAAAGTGATCACAGAGGCGTACCTAGGAACTGACTGTACTATCTGCTCAATTATTCTCATAATATAACACATCATGGGATTGCTTGGTTACTTTGAAGTCAACTCAAATCAACATGAATCAACACAATATACAATAGTGAATTTAAAAATGATAAACATGGAAAATATTATAAACCTGTTTTTCTTTACACATTGCAATATTTATCAAGGTATGTTTTTTCTTATGGGTTGGTGATTATTATTAAGATGGTTAGTTCTTAAGGCATCAACGTGTATTTCACTTTCTATATCTAATCGCCTTTTCCTTTAAAACCTAAAGCATTAGGAGACTAAAACCCTAATCAGTGCCTCAAGTAAGCCTAGCATTCAGGGCTGTTTCTGCAAGTTAATTAAAAAGAAATTAACAATAAAATTTTATTTAACACTTTGTTAAAATTAATCACTATCTGTAATTAAAATATGATTTGCTGAAAGAAGAAAAAAATGAGGCTTTAAAAATAGCTAAAGATAAATCTAAGTCCTTCCACACATAAAGCAACAGCTTTTATCAAGGGTGTAAGTACAGCAGGATTTATTTTGTTTCACATACATATAAATCTATAGAGCATACATTCCTGCTAAAAATCACCATACAAGCTGAAAATATTTTTATGAGCAATCAGGTCACCTTTCAGATACTTATTAGCACTCAGCACTTATTAGGCTACTTTTCATAGAGATTAACAGAAGCTAACTTTTAGGCCTCAAGACACAACTAAGACATTTCAGTGTGCACATTTCATTTACAACAGAAGATATCGCATAAAGCAGAAGAAAATTTAATTAACAAAATTTATCGTTATTGTATTAGTTTGCTAGGACTCCCATAACAAAATTCCACACACTGAGTGGCTTACACAACAGAAATTTATTTTCTCATAGTTCTGGAGAAATCCAAGATCAAAGTGTCAGCAGATTTGTTTTCTCCTGAGACCACTCTCCTTGGCTGGCAGAAAGTTAACTGGCCTCCAGTTATGGTCACACTGGGCATTAGCACTTCAATATATGAATTATGGGGGAGACACGAGTCCATAACAGTTGTCAAGAACAAAAAAAGTTTTACCATTTTACAAATGAAACTGGCTTTTATGATTAGTTTTTAATCAAGGAATTAAACAATGATCCCAATTTCATTTTATTTTCTGTTAACATTTTACTTTTCATCCAGTTTCAAATGTTCAATCAATGAATAATTTCTCACGTACCTTTCCAAGTGAAGTGCTCTTTATTCATTAAACCTCTTTACTTCTCTATCCATCTTTTGAAGCTTTTCTCTTTGCTTCTTATTCTGAAATGTCCACGGTCTAAGATAAAGAGTATAGATACTTTACCTGTGCAACACATTTTTTCTTTCAGTTAGGGAATACTTCATGTTCAAAAAAGTACTAGAGATTATTAAAAAGATCCACAGTTTTGGATTCAAAAATCAAAACAGATCGGTTAGTCAGCTTTGCTTTTATGACCACAGACAAAGCAAAATAACACCAGTATTATCGTCAGCATCATCAGTAACAACAATCATGGTTTTTATTTCTTATTCCTATGCTTTCAGCTGTATATTCTTTAAATGTCTTCTCATATGCCAACAATTTTCAAACGTTTTTTCAAAATAGAAGCTAGAAAATAAGGTCTTTACTCTTGTAGAGTCTATTGATAATTATTTTTACCATTGGTACTATTCATACTTTAAAAAAGTTTGTTTTCAACTTTAAAACTCACTATTGTAAATGTTAGGCTATGATTGTGCAAAATTTTGGAAAACTTATGTAGAAGCTATAGGCTAAATATTTGTGTCCTCTCTACAAAATGTATATGTTGAAACCCTAGTGCCGAATGTAATGGCATTAAAAGACAGGGACTTTGGGAGGTGCTTAGGTCAGGAGGGCAGAACCTTTATGAATGAGATTAACGCCCTTATAAAACAGCACCAATAGGGCCAGCCCCAGTGGCCTAGTGGTTAAGTTCAGCATACTCCACTTTGGCAGCCCAGGTTTGGTTCCCGGGGGCAGACCTACACCGCTCTGTTAGCGGCCATGCTCTGCTGGTGGCCCACATACTAAAAAATAAAGGGAGATTAGCATGGATGTTAGCTCAGGGCAAATCTTCCTCAGCAAAGAATATAAAATAATTTTATAAAGGAGGATCAATAGAGATCTTTTGCCCCTTTCACCATGTGAGGACACAGCAAAGGCACTGGCTATGAACCAGGAAGATGGCTCTCATCAGAACCTGACCAGGCTGGCACCTTGATCTTGGACTTCCCAGCTTCCAGAACTATGGGAAATAAATTTCTGCTATTTATAAGCCACCCGTTGTGCGGGTACTTTGTTATAGCAGCATGTAGGGACTAAGACAGTCTTTAGTTATTTTTCAGATATGAGCTATACTCTGGATTTCAAAATTTTTTGTGTAGTAAATTAAATCCTCCTGGAATTGGCAACACTCTTTAACCAATTTGTCTTTGACATTTCACTATAGGATAAACTATTACAATTTTATATTACATTCATTGATGTTAGTATTTTGTGTCAAATCAGCAAGAAACAAATATTTTTCTGATGTTTGCATATGATCCAATATTCATTATGCAAATATCTCTCGTCTTTAATGAATAACATTTTATAAAAATGGTTTGTTTCAATTTGCTTCCCAAAGTCAAAATAATTCCTGTTTATGTTACTGTTGATTTTATGACTTCTATTTTATATTTTGCCATCACATTTTTATTTGAAATTTTCTCTCAGTTCTTTAATAAATAAATGCTACAATAAATGGAGAGGCTACCATTCATATATATTTATATATATGAGAATCATAATTTTTCAATTTCTCACTTATTTTATTGAAATATTCCAAGTTTTCTGCAAACTGATCTTAAACATTTTTGAGCTCAATCAGCATCTTGAATAAACATTTTGCAACTCATTTGAATTTGAGTTTCTCTTCCAAATCTTTAAAAATATAGGGTAGGGTGCTTAAAATGTTGCTTTATGCATATTTTAAGGTTTGGAGAACTTGATAATGTGCAAACTATGTCATTACATTTACCCAGTAAAAATTCAACTTCAAGCGTGTTTAAAACACTCCATCTATCACTGAACTGAAAATAACACATAATTATTTCAAAATACCGAAGCAGTCAACAACTTCAGGAGCTGTGCATTTGCTTCAACAAGATTAAGGCAATGATCTGTACACAGCATATATTATGCATAATTGTTAGGGTTTTAAAAAGTGCATCAACCCTTTCTTGTCGCCTTTCAAAACAGTTTTGTTGTCACTTGACTGGCAGTGAACATTGTTTATAAGCAGGTTACAATCATCCAGGACTGGTCTCACTTGGTTGAATCAAGTCACAGACAGATGGTTTTCTTTAATGAAACATTTTAAAGCCACTCAGTGTTCTGTTATAATAATAGGACACAATTGTCTCTAACTGGTCAGTATTGTGTGTCTGTAGGGGAGGAAGAAATTTTCCTGTGTCCTTCTGGGTTCTTCTGACTGGTCTAAACATTAAATTGACATGAGACCAAATAATAGGAGAGAAATCAAAGTTTCATAACATGAATACATGGAGAAATCGAGGGAAAACTAAGTAACTTGTCAAAATGGCCAAAGCCACAACTTTAAATACCATTTTCAGCTAAAGACAAAGGGGGAGGTTGTGGTAGTGGTTTGGGACTTCAAAGCTAAGGAAGGCAATTCACATGGAGATGGAAAAGCCCTTGCAGAGACAAGGGGACCTGGAGAGGACTTGGATCCAATGGGCCTTGCTAGGTTCCTTCCTGTCTGCCTCACCTAGTTCATGTGATGCTATAATTACCTACAGGGAAACAGGCTTTCTAGCTTAAATTCTTCTAGGTAGTTCAGAGGAAGGTCCGAGTTACTTCCCAAATCTTTTGTTCTTAAAAATAATCAAGCCAAAAATTACATTTTGAGGTGGCAAATTCTGTTCCCCTACATGTCCAAGATCATTTTATTGTTTATTTTGTCATATCAATTCATTTTGTATTTTTCTATTATTTTAATTAATTCATCACTATTTTGAGGATAAATTAGTCACTTTTTTTCCATTTTAATAGTTTTCCAAATGTCTATGTAACAATTCATCTGATTCAGCATTTAATTCGATTAAATTTCTGCTATTTGAAAATCACCACTTTTGGAAGAATCTTTTTCACTATCAAAAGTAAAAAAGTCATTATTGTGACACTTTTTTTTTAGGATTTTCAAGTAATCTTGAGTGTTTTGTTCTATTTCTTCTTAAAGATATTGATCCAGTGAATTGCATTTGATTAATGTATAATTCAAACAAACACAACCTTCTGCTGTCTGAGTCTTCACACATTTTGAAGGTTCCTGTCACATTCATTCAGATGGAAAAATCGCCTAAAATATTATGTTTTCTTAAAATAAAATTACAAACTCATTAAAGTGTGAAAACTGGATTTTGTATTTTATTATTTTTTAATTTCCTGTGTTTGAGAAACATCTCTTGTCCATTACATACCCTGTTTGAGGATCATATTATGATCACTAATTTTGTTAACAACCAAGATATCTTTCATTAGACAGTGTTGATATAAATTACTATTCATCATAACGGGTCATGATGAAAGAATATGCTACTTTTCTAAGTCAATAAACTTATGAAAATGAAGCTCCTGCTAACATTTGTACATTATTGACTATAAACTGTGCTGTTGTTTACTTTTCTTTTTTTCTTTTTTGTTTAGCCTTAGAGAGTACCCTCATTCTTACAATTGTTTTGAAATTTCTTCTATTATCATTTACATTATGTGTATTTCTTTGTATTTTCCTTCTTCATGAATTTGGCATTTATAGTCAATTGTGTTAAATAGAAGTTTTTGACATTTTCAGGACCTATCAGTCTTCTTTTTTCAGGCTTACATTCTTGTGTCATCCACCAAGATAGTTCTTCTGTCATAATAAGAAATAAACTAAAATTTAGTCATGGACATAAGCAATTTAAGTGAATTTTAAAATTAACACTATGCGTGTATGTACATTGGCTAATTAATGAAAATGTGTAGGAGTTTTACAACCATGACAATTGTTCCTTCAGGTGATTTTCACTGTGTTTATTACAATTTTATAGGTTATTTCATCTAGAACCCCAGATAACTTTAAGACAGGCTTATAAGATACTAAAGACCAATGTAGTATATTGGGATGCATAAACTATGACACACTTCACAGACATACTTAATTCCTCACTGTATACTGCTGCATATTTTCCCCTTAAAAACACTGGAATATTGATAAATTCTCCTTTGCATGATCCCCAAAACATTTGAAGATATTTTTATGTGATGCTATATATTGTGTTATTAAGTATATTCCTCCGAGGATAAAACATATATTTTAACTAAGCTTATAACCTCAGCTTACAATTTTACATGTCTGATGATGAAAAGCATTTTAAATAGGCTAGAGTTATTCTTATTTCTCCTCCACCATCCACATATTTTGCACGCTAGGTGCCATAAGACGTAATATTGAGAAAAGACCACTGCCCCTGTCTATTTATGCCAGAATGCTGGTAAGCCTGGGTGAGTGTACTGTGTGCAAAGTATTTATAGACGTCATTCCAACATTGACATCAGGATGCTTACCAGTAAACCAAATATACATGGAAGGTACTGGGAACCAAACTGACATATCCCATTAGATCAAACTAAACATATTCAAAACCCCAATTCCACTTAAACTCAAGTGAAGGTGGCCACTTCGATTAAACCTGATACAAAAAGGAAATGTATTGGAAATCAGAATCAAAAGGGATAGCAGTCTCACCAAACTGTTTCATTAATTTTGCAAATTTTACGAAAATAAATGGATACAATTTTAGAAGGACTGGTGTGGGACATAAAAACAAGTAAAAGAAGGTAAATGAAACTTAAGCTTCATTATTTTCAATGCAAACTCACCTCAACAAACAATGCTGTCAAAAAGTGTTTGGTGTTAAAGAAAGAAATAAAATATTGTAAAATGATGAGCTGATCAGATAATCAGAAGAGAACTCTCTGAGTGGGAGATATTTTCACTGCTCTCTAAAGAACTAAACACTGTCAGGAATGGCCAATATCTGTGGAAGAACATTCCTAGCAGATGGAATAAGCAGTGCAAATACCCACAGATTGTTCTCAAATCTAAATGAATCTAAGGAAGTCTAGAGAGGCTAGGAGGGAGAGAAAAGAGTAGAAGATGAGATCAGAGTGATAGACAGGGGACCGAATATGTCAGGCTTGGTAAGCCACATGAAGGAGTTTGAGAGAAGAAGGCAGAAGTGACAGGGCCAGGGAGCCGAGGGGCTTTATAAGAGTGATAACTATGATGGGCAACAGAATCTCAGCCACATTTAGCTGTTAAAATTGCTAATTTCCTAATTTAGCTCTGAATCACTTTCAAATGGAGTTGTGGATAAAATGTAAATGAAAAACAAAATTGAATATACCATATGTAATGCAATTTTATTGTAAATATTGTTACTTTATACACACATTTTTAAAAATACATATATTTTCACCACTTAAGCCTCATTTTATTCACTTAAAATGTTGATTTACTCCTCTATATTTATGTAATCTCAGACCCAGTATTTGGGAAAAGTGAAAAATGTATTATGAAATTAAATGTTCAATAGCTAATTCAACATCTAGTCTTTTGCCATAAAATGTTTAAATGAAATAGGCAAATTAAATTTGAAAAGAAAATTACATGAGAAGAGATAAATAATACTAATTTGCATGCCTTTCACTGTACTAATGCTGTATTCTCCAAGGTAATCAATGAGATAAATATAAAATCTAGTACAAGTTTATCAGTGAATTACTCACTAGGCAGTTGGCATGGGAGCAGACACCTGAAAAAGGTGTAGGAATGATATATGAGGATAACTAGGAAAGACCTCCCAGACAGAGGGCTCAGCATATATGAAATATCTAAGGTAGAAACCCACTTAACACATTCAAGAAACAGTTAAGATTTGTGTGTAAGTCAGGAGGAGAGAAAACCATGAGATGAGCTCAAGGGAATAATTGCAAATAACACCAGCGGAGATGTGGAGATAGCCCCACAAATGCCTCGCTACATTTCTGCCTTAGGGCTAATTTGAGGGTCAGATCATATTTGTCTTTGTGAGCTATTTTAAGGGCTTTACTTCTGACTTTAAGAGAAGTGGGATGCCATTGAGGAATCTGAGCAAAGGTATAATATTGAACTACTTACAGTTACAAAATGACATATTTCAGAAGTATAACTCTGGCTGGGGGCTGGAAAACAGACTGTAGAAGAATCTAAAATAACTTGTGTTCATGCTAGCAAAAACACCCTACCCTTTTAAAAACTAATACAAAATCCAGCACTTAAAAATATAAAAATTACAATGTCAGTTTTCAATAAGAAGTTACTAGATACACAGAAAAGCAGGAAAAGATAAGCCATTTTGACAATGTCTGAAAAAATTAAACATGCACTTATAATATATCCTAGCAAAGTCACTCCTATATGTTTACTAAAAGAAGTTAAAAATGCATGGACACACAAAACCTTTGCTCAAATGTTTATGTTGGCTTTCTTTATAATCTCCAAAAACTTGGGGGGAAAAAATCTCAATATTATTTATCTAAGAAATGGATAAAGCTATTGTGGTATATCCATACAATGATAATACTATGCAGCAATAAAAAATGAATAATATACAGACACACACAAGATACCCACCACAACTTAGATGAATCTCAGTGCAATTACTAAGTGACAGCAGCCAGACTCAAATGGTTAGATACACACATACGAGATTCTGAAAAACGCAATGATATAGAGAAAGAAAACAAATCAGTGATTGTCAGGACCTGGGATAAGGGGAGGAGTGACAAGAAAATGTCACAGAGGAACATCCTGGATGTGACAGAACTGTTAAACATTTTGATTTTGTTGGTGGTTATATGACTTGATGGTTTATCAAAAAATTTTAAACTATAAAATAAAGGGAGAGAATATTATTTTGTGCACCATGCATCTTGGTTTTCAGTACAATTTTATACCTTTTTAGAACAAAGAGCATATATTAAACAGCTCCAGGAGGCCAGCCCAGTGGCATAGGGGTTAAGTTTGCACTCTCTGCTTTGGCGGCCTGGGTTTCTGGGTTCAGACCCCAGAGGTGGACCTACACATTGCTCATCAAGCTGTGCTGTGGTGGCGTCCCATGCACAAAATGGAGGATGATTGGCACAGATGTTACCTCAGGGCTACTCTTCCTCAACAACACAAAAATACCACACCCAGAACACATATTCATCAAAGTTTCAAAGACGTATTCAGTTGCAAATTGGCAGGTCAATATGACCCTGATGTCAAGGAAGGGACTAATACACAGGCCTTACTGACGCTAGTGTAATAGGAGGGGAAGCACACATTCTCTTAGGAGAGTGCACTCTGCTTCAATGGTTAAAGCAGGTGTACAATGTATGTTTGGTAGGCCATAAATCAGTCTTCTTTCAAGTTAAATTGAATCCGTTTCAAATCAGATTAGATACCCTATGTTCCCTAATACGTGAAAATCTCTTGTGCTAAAAAGGCATACTTTGGGGTGGCAAATTCTGCTCCCCTGCAACTGTGAAGAGATGGAAGGAAATTCTCTGAGGTCGATGGAAATGTTCTATCTCATGACTGAGTTGTGGGTTTAATGGGTGTGTGCATTTGTCAAAACTCACTCGAAATTAAAGATCCTTACATTTACCTTAATTATTTAGAAACAGAAAAAGTACCTACTTCTTAGAAAAGTGTTTTTGGAATTGGTTAGGTTAGAGGAGAGAAGTGATATATTTTATTATAAACTTTGTATTGCTCTTATGTTTTAAATATTTAATATTTTCTATTAAAAGATGTACAAAGTGTAGTATGAAAGCAAATTACGCAAGAAGAAGGAAATTTTGTATGCAGATGTGGTGAGCTTTTAAGTAAACCACTTTAATAGCAGTAACTGATTTTAAAATTGTATTTTTTCATCCTTTTGCTTTCCTGAGTATCTGGCCTTTGACCTGGACTACCCTAGGCATTTATCTGCTTAGAAGAAGATTAAAATTTGTTACAGATGAAATGAAAGGAGTAATGCCTAAGCAATGTTAATTTTTTGACATTCAAATTGGATTATGCACAAGACAACAGCTTTGCGAGTCATGCTATTAACTTGAGAAAGGATTTTCCAAATTCCTTTTTTCCTTTGTTGCCGTATCAACAACTCTACTCCAGAGAACTCAAATAATTGAATTTCCCTGTGGTGAGGAGAAGATGCAGGATCACTTGTATCAGCTAAGTGAAAAGAAGGGAGGAGTGGAAGCAAATTCAGCGGCTTTCTCGGCTCGAAGTTATCGGAGGAAAGGAAGAGAAAAGTAACTATCCAAATTAGATCCTGATTTCCCACTTTTTTGAAAAGTGAGTGATGCCTTCAATGAATAAAAGAACTCCTGAGGGCAAAGAGAGGTGCCATTGGCCCTGCTGTCCATGTAGGACCTGAAAAGAGACCTCCCTTCACAACCAACCGCTATGTATGGTGTGGTCACAGCAATTTTGCAGCACAGCATGACCAGGTAGAGGTAGGCTCTAAGGTTTAGCTCTCTGAGCTGCCTTAGATTCTCTTGTAGTATAGAGATTGCCGATCTCTGTGACAGTCAAAGGGGATCTCTAGCAAGGTTCCAAGGTGACACCAAGTCAGCAGGAGAAGGGAAAATTATCCCAATGACTGAGGATTTTTATCCCAATTAGAGACTGTCTGCAAAAAGGACTAATCGAATTATTAAATCAAAGATATTTTATAACTTTCATGATCCAACATTATTTTTCTCCCTTTGAACCAGTGGATGGATGAGGGCACAGGAGGAAGGCCAATTAAGTCACAGAAAACTTTTGTTTTTAACAACGGTCTTCTGAACATCTGAGTTTTAAGGCAGGTAAATTTTGCACTCAGTATACCCCCATTTTTAACCTCACTTTCCATTAGATGTTATTTAAAATATATAAACATTTTGTTTCCACCCTTTCATTTGTTTATATTCCTCTCGATTTTTGTTCCTTTCTTGTCCTGTAATCTAACTCTTGATCATTTACCCACCTCTAGAGTCTCACAACACAGTACCCAAGAGAGAAGCTAATTTTTTGAAAATTGTCAATAATGAACTTAAAAGTAATAATTGAAATATTATTTCATTTTTGATTGCTTACGCTATTTGTGGATTATAATTTGAATAGCTTTCAAGTCATGAAGTCATCTCAATTCTTTCCCTATTTTCTTGGTAGTGATACCAGCTCAACACAAGGTTGACATAAGGGAAGCCATATTGTAAAACAGAAACCATATTCTAACTTTGAATGACTTCTTACTAACTAACCCAGACATGCTCTCTAGATTTTATGGCCCCTACCAGCTGCTATATGTTGATAACTTTGCTCTTTTGAGTTCCTTAGGAATGTGATTACCCCGAGGCAGAGTCTATGCTGCTAATCATCATTAATGACAACTGAAAGATCAGGGTATAAGTCATTGCTCCAGTCTCTGATGCATATCCTGTAAAACAAAAGACTATCAGGAACTAAAAGCAGACGTCTGCACCCACCCAGAGATCAGAGGGATGCCCCTACCTGGAGACCAGCCTCCTATATAACTGGCTTCCAGCCTTTGTTTTGTAAGATGGTTCTTTCAGACATTAGTTGGCCATCTTCCCCCTTACTAGCAAGCTGTAATAAAAAGTCCTTTCTCTCCTACCACCTTGCCTCTTAACTATTGGCATGTCCTATGGCAAGCAGATGACCCCCACCTTAGGTGGTAACAGTAGTTGAGGGGAGGCTGGGTAAGAAGCAGAGGCTTAAGCAGCTAGAGAGACACATTTCACAGTATTTTTCTATCCTCTGCCAAATGCTTGGTTCCCAAAATATCGCCCATACAATGTGTTGACAAATAGGCTATTGTTCTGTGAAATCTGAGGACCATCTCCGAGAGATAAGGTCAATGTTGAGAAATTTATCGAGATTTTAAAGTCTGATTTAAGGTGGTTTAAATAAGGGAGATTGATCAGAATTCGATAAGAATCATTATGATAATTTAGGATTGGTGGCTGAGTGAGGTTAGAATTTTGAGGTGAGGGAATCAAAGGGTATCCTGTGTAAAATGCCATTTGTATGGTTTATATTGAGGAGTAGATGGATCTCATGAAGTTACTAGAGTCAACATTAAAGTTATATTTGCAACTTTATCTTCCCAGGCAAGAGTTTCCTAGAATAGTAAAGTTATTTTGATGAAGACAATCAACTAACGTATTAATATGGATAGTAAACTATGTAGATGGTATTGACTCTCACTACAAGGATTAGCAAAAGTCTGTTGACGTCTCTGGAAACTATATGATAAATGGTGAACCTTAGATGAGTATGATGATAAATATTTAAGGTGTAGCCATACAGAAGATATTATTGTTCAAAGCTCTCAAATAAAGAAGTTGGATAAACGGATGGAAATGAGAGGACAGAGGATTTTAGTTGCTAAAATCTTCTATGGACAATATCCTTCATAGTTATCTAAAATATCGTGGTATTTCTCATGAGATAAGAAGCTCCCAGACACTATTAAAAGCATCCAATCCGAATCATTACAATTATATATCCTTCTAGCTTAAATCTTGCTATATTACCAATCACTATAAATCTCTGAGGTTTACAATGGAAAACGCTTTCCTCCCTAACCTCCTCCTGTTCCCTTGAGTAGCATGTCTAAGAAGTAACATGTCCTTCACGGGTAAGCTGCCATTCTGTTCCATATTATCCTCCTTCTTGGATCCAGTGATAGAGCAGCCTCCTTCTGGGGCATTGCTTTTCCCATGGCGAATTAAAAAGAGAACATGGAAGAACAACTCAGTACTTCTGCAAGTTTCTAATCAGAAGTGATTCATGGTCCTGCCATTGCTCACAATCTAGCAGGCAAAGCAGGTCACTGGCAGAGCCTGGGATCAGTGTGTACGGGGGAGGGGGAGGGTTGAGAATGGGAGAATGCATATCCCTCCTACAGGGAAGGCAGTGAATATTTTGAAAATATCACAAACTTCCGTGATGACCAACTATAGAGGTTTGTGTATTGGTAGAACTAGAAAATGTTTAATAAAACGGCCACCCTTGAGGTTTTATTGTTTTTATGAAGCCTTAATTTGTTCACTTATAAAATGATAATAATATTTCTACCATTTCAGATTTCTGTGGATCAAATGAGATAAATTTTGTAAATGTAGTTATTGACACTAAATTTCCTAAATTCCTAAAATTTCCTAGAACCAATAGTGCTAAAATACAGGTATATGATACTCAAATAAAAATAAAAAGAAGTAGAATTTTGTTTTGAAATTTATAGTGACAATTTTACTACACACATATTACTGCTTTTAATATTGTCTCTATCAAAACATTCAAAATATAAGATGATAAAATATATAACATTAATGAAACACTTATACAAGCCTGTTAAAATGATCTAAACATCTATTAAGAAGTCTAATAAATTGTCAAATTATCCTATTTTGTGAGCTAGTCCTCCAAATTTGTATTTGAAATGTGTCAGTGTTATTATCAGTATTAGCCATGTATAAACAGAAATACAAGGGGGTCAAACGGCTGAGCCACATGTCATGGCAAAGATCAAGTCCTTGAAGTCTCAAAACAGTATTAAAAAGTGAATTTTATTTTTAATTTCTGAATTTGATTTAATTGAATTGGCTTAATAATAACCATATTGAACAACATTAGTTGAAAGATGGTGTGGTACCTGCGGGGGATCAGAATTTGCCACTCTAAAATGTCTCTTTGGCTTAATTAGTGTTAAGAACAAAAGACTCGAAAGAAACTTTGACCTTCCCCCAGCTTCCTAAAAGGATTTCAGATAGAAGGCCTGTTGCAGGAAGGAGCTATCCCCTTAGAGAACTATAGTATAGTACAAACTAGGTGCAGATGACAGGGAAGAACTTAGCAAGGCCCATTTGATGAAAGTTCCCCAAATCGAATGGTCTTTGCTAGGTACGGCTAACATTTGTTTACCAAACATTTGGTTTTCCATCCCTTTGTGAAAAGCTTTCCTCCCTTTTGAAGTCCCAAACTACTACTCCCAACACCCTCTTTTGTCTTTAGTTGAAGATGATATCTAAGCTGGTGGCTTTGGCCATTTTGGGGAGTTACTCAGTTTTTCTGGGTTTCTCCATGTGTACGTGTTATTAAACTTTGCTGGATTCTCTCCTGCTGTTCCGTCTCAGGGCAGTTTCACTCTAAGCCCAGCCAGAAGAACCCAGAGGGTGGAGGAATAGTTCTTCCCCTCCTACGGCCCCAAAAGCAATATGTAGATTTTCTAAATGTAACGCTATCTAATTACCGGCTGGATATTTTTTGCCTCTGATTTTGTGTTGCCTCCTGCTTCCCTGTCCTTGAGGCACTTTAAAGTTGGAGAGAAATGTAGATGAATTACTTTAGAATTTAAAAAAGAAATCTATATTGGAGAAATACATGCTTTTCTCATATATTTGTAGGAAGAGTATTTAATTACACTAATTTTCATAATTAATGCAATTTAATAAATTATAAAGTTAAAAATTGTACTTAGGTAAAAATGAGAAAATAGATTATAATTATACATGCCTAAATGTAGAGAAAATGGAAGGTCTTATGTGGGTAAACTGTATATGAGTCACTCAAATTGACACTAGAATAATAAAAACTTTTAGGGATATTATTGGAAATTTTGTTGTCATCCCAGAGGAGAGTAGAGGGGCATGTTTTACTTATTTGAGTATTTGCTTCAATTTCCTACTTTTCTTTATGTTGATTAGATAAAATATGCCAGAACAATTAGAAGTAATTTTTTTAATTAAAAAAAAATTCATATCCTATAAGGGTATCCACTGAAATCTGGTATCCAGATCATATAGTCTTTAAATGAGCAATACTGAATTTCAGCTTCCCAACACTCACTTGAGTAAAACCCCAAACTTATTCCTTAATACTCCTTGACAAATTACTGAGAAAAGGAATAATAGTAAATGAAAATAGTTTAATTTATAAACTTATTTGTTCCTTCATGCAGTCTATGTTAATTTAAGTGCAGTCATTAAATGTCTGCACAACCAGAAATACACCAAACGCTAATGCAGGAAGGCACAACATTCCTCTACTCAGAGATTTGCGCTGGTATTTCTTTTCAAAGTCAATATAAAATCTAACTTATACAGACAAATTTCATTAATTTGGCTTAAAAATAAGTAAAATATTTTGTTATGAACTTACTCTGACAAGTCTGCCCAAATTTCGATAAATTTGAGTATGTCCCCTCCCTTCAGCCCCATGCAGGGGAACGTCACCCTACAGATTTTATTTTAAGTGTGTGTGTGTGTATTCTCCAGGAAACAATCTGTTGTTTGTAAGAATCACTCCATCATTTTTTGTGTCCTCCTCTGGCTGTCACATGTTAATGATTCCCATTGATAAATGTCCTTGAAGACACTGTAACTGCAACTTTCAAAGGCTATCATCATGAAAAACATGAAGTCCCTGCAAGAACTGCAATCCAGATGTTCATCGAGCCGCCAGGGTGCCATAAAGATCTCTGATCTAGAAAGAGGCAAGCAAACTAGTCACTTCGGTGCAGAGGTAAGAAACTGGATGGAGAACCAACCAAACTGTCCAACTCTATTGACCTCATTGCCCTTTGCTTTTGTTCTGTTTACTTCAAGAGTAGATGAATTTGTTGGGATCAGACTTGTCATGTCTTCAAACTGTGTGAGTGTACAAGTATGCGTGTATGTTTATGTGTGGGTGCCTGTGCCTGTGTACACACATGCATGTGTTTTGGGCAGTGATGGTTGTAGTTTTACTTTTCTTTGTTCTCCTCATCCCCAAAGCAGTAGTTCAAATCACTGGACCCAGTTCTGAAACATTTCCATTGCAGTTTGTTTTGTTTTTGTATAACTAGAAAAGCTACGTAATTGTTGTTTTTCAGGGCACGAGTTTCTTCAAATTTCGAAAAACTTTTGATCACTATTAAACTAGAAAACTGTTAGATGCTTGAAATATTTTTTGTTTTTGTTTTTTCTGTTTTTTGTTCCCCATCTATATTGCCCTCTCTGTTACGATGGCAAAGATCTCAAGATTAGGTTTTGGCCAAAGATAAAGAACGTGTGCTCATTCCATCTTCAACGATCTCTAGAACAAGGTGAACATCTCCCAAGATTATAGCACTGAAATCATGGCTGTACAATATCTATATTTGACTTAACATCTAAACCAAGCAACCACTATCTTTTTTCATGCTACACAAAATATAATTTTTTTAGTTTTGATAAAATTTATTTTAATGACATTATCACTAAGCCATTCAATGCACTTAAAAAATAGACATTATCTAGAGCAGTTTTAGGTTCACAGCAAAATGGAGCAGCAAATTAAAGAGAGCTCCCATATACCTTTTGCCCCTAGCCTGAGGCACAGTCTGCCCCCATCGATATCCCTCAGCAGCACAGTACATTTGTTACAACCAGTGAAATATATTGATGCATCTTTATCACCCAAAGTCCACAGGTTACATTGGAGTTTACCGTTGGTATGGTACATTCTATGGGGTTGACAGATGTGTAATGACATGTGTCTACCATTACAGTATGATACAGCACAGTTTCACTGCCCTAAAATTCCTCTGTGTTCCACCTATTCATGCTTTCCTCATCACAAACCTCTGGAAACCACTGATCTTTTTACTGCCTCCATAATTTTGCTTTTGCCAGAATGCCATATGATTGGACTCATACAGTATATACCCTTTTCAGATTGGCTTCTTTCACTTACTAATATGCATTTAAGATTCCTCCATATCATTTTTTGGCTTGATCACTTGTTTCTTTTTAGCACTAAATAATATTCCGTTGTCTGAATATATCAATGTTTGTTATCCACTCACTTGCTTGCAAGTTTTGGAAATTAAAAATAAAGCTGCTATAAACATCCCTGTGCAGGTTTTCAAAACTTTAAGTGTACACTACAATATTCTTAACTATAGGCATATGTTGTACAGCATATATGTAGAAATTATTCATCTTGCGTGATTGAAACTAAACCCATTGCACAACTCTGTTTACCCCTTCCTGCAGCCCCTGTCAACCACCAGTCTACTTTCTACTTCTATCACTTTGACTATATTAGATAACTCATATAAGTGGCATCATGTGGCATTTGTCCTTCTGTGACTGATTTCTTTTACTTTGCATAATGTTTTCAAGGTCCATCCATGTCGTCACCTGTAGCAGGATTTCCCTCTTTTTATGGTTGAATAATATTTCTTTGTGTGTATATAACATTTTCTTTATCCATTTACCCAATGATGAACATTTGGTTTGTTCATCCACAAGATGCAGTCACTCTACATCTTGAATATTGGGAATAATGCTGTAATGAACATGGGGGATGCATATATCATATATATGAAGGTATATGCAGGGAGAAAGAGAAGGAGGAAGAGGGAGAGAGTAAACTCCACAGGAAGACTGACTCAGTGGAGCTTTACTTATGGTGTGCAATGACCACAGTTTTATCTAACAGTAAAATGTAACATTTTTGGTAATATATTAGTTTTATTAATGTGATTTCAATAAGTGTCTAATAAGAACAATCACTCTTGGGGTTCTGTATTTTAAACCAATAAAAAGAAAAGAGATAGTGAGTGTGAAGTGTGCCAAAAAGAGAAAATGGTGAACATGGAACCAAAAGTGAGTGACAAAGAGGAAATAGTACATGTGCCAAGAGAACAGAAATCTCTCAGAGTAAAAAAGGGAATTCTGACCAATAGAAGAAAATTCCTCTAGAATTGTGAAAAGATACTTTGTGAGACTTTCCAAAGTTATAATGTGGTGACATGAGGGATATTTTTGGATAATAAAAAATATTCAAAAGCTGGAAGATTCATTTCATGTGAATTGAGGTGTAAACTATTTTCTCCTCAAATGCTTAGCTATAGAGAGTTTCCAGCTAAATCAAATATTCATATATTCAGCTTAACTATTTGACATATTTACTTCCTTGGGTTTTGTTTGCTGTTCTATCTGATATGCTTAAAAACTCACATAAGAACAAAAATATAAATTCTGATTTAGAATAAAATGTACATGATAGCTTAAACTATAAAGTAATACACTTTCCATTTGCAACGTTATTCTTTGCAAAACTATAATTAGACACAAATTTGAGTTACTTTTATTTTATACTTTTTCTATATGTAATATATATAATTTTTCTATTTGAACTATGACACCATAAACATGTTTACCAAAATTAAAATTCTTTTAACCTTAAATATTTTTACTTCTTACTTTTTAATTTTAATTTTTTTCTTCTCATATTTACCTCTACAAATACAGGAATTTCGCATTGGAGAGAATACTGGTTTCCATGCTAGATCTTTGTGGGTGATTATATTTAAACTTTTTCTCTCCAAAGCATTAGAAAAATGGATCATGCAAAAATCACTTTTTAGCTAAAAGAAACACATAGTCATCTAAATTAGGGAGTACTGTGAATTGATACAAGCACTCTCTCAAAGTAACCAAGGGGCTGAAAATTTTAGTCAAGAAAAAGAAATACATTTATAAAAATATTGCCCATAGTAGAAAGAAATCCAGTACATGGTTACATTATTACTGAATTGTTACCGAGAATGTAGAAAGAAGATAAAATTAACATCTCCCTCTGCATTCCACAGTGGGTATTTTTGGAATGTAACAGACTTTCATATACAGTGTTCATTTTCCTTCATAAACCTTGAATCATACTTGCTTATTCCCTCATCACATTCAATCAGTCATCAATATTCCTTGATTCTACTAATAAAATATCTGTGTCTCCTTCCTCAAATCAGCTTCTACTTCTTTTATACCATTTGAGGTCCCTACTATATTTTTATCATAGTTGTAACAATAGCTTGTTTACTGATCTCCAGATCCCTTGTATTGCCAAATTCCAATCTTTCATATAATGAAAAAAAAAGCCACATAAAGTCTAAATGTGACATGGTAATCACATAATTCTCAAATACATTCAGTTGTTTCTAAATGTCTACCAGAAAATAACCCAATTCCCTGCGTTCTATCATAGCCAGTACCACATCCTCACCATCAACATCATCATTAAATATGTAAGTCCACTTTCTTAATTCCTGACTCTTTTCAAACCCTGCAGCTTTAAATCCTCCCTCCATTTAATCATTTATTAACAAGAATCTTCTGCACCGTGTTGGGTTTCATTATCTGTGTTGAGTCCTGTAAGCACAATGGTAAACAAAATACCAACTCCATCACTGGGGATTGCACAGTCATACATGTAAATAGAAATTTAACAATGTAGCTGGTGGGGGAGGGCTGTAGAGACCAGAAGATCTGAGCTTGGAGAGTATTGGTCTGTATCTAAAACAAAAGCAAGTCAAGAGAAGTACTACAAAAGAGAACACTATTCTAGTGCCCAGAAATTGTGTTGAATCAAAGTTCTAGCAAGCTTGGTGATTCCAAACTGCTTGCATCTGGGACTTGGCCAGTGAATTTTCTATTCTTTTTGTGATTAGGATCTTTGCACCATTTGTACCAGACCCTTTGACTACAGGTCAGCATAGGGGATCAGAATCTGTCACCCCAAAGTGTGTCTCTCTGGCTTGATTTTTTTTAAATTAACAAAAAGAAACCTTGACCTTTCCTTTAACTGCCTGAAGGAATTTAAGATAGAAGGGCTGTCCCAGGACAGGGCATTGTTACCCAACCTGAAGTGAGTTCGCTCACCCGTTGCACAGCAAGCCAATCTCTGACACCGGGGGTGGTGGAAGAAAGTAGGAATTTTATTTTTGCACAGCACTGAGCAAGGAGAGAGGGCAGCTAACGCTGAAATCCCAAACTCCCCGAAAAGCTAAAAGGAAAGGTTTTTATTTGGGGCTTTAGGTAGGGGAGGGGGAGCATATGGCCTTGCTGGTCGGAGCTCTCCCACCAGCCTGTCTTTGGCCTTGAGACACTTGCAGAGAGGAGGGAGCCTGTGACCTTGCTGGTCAGCAGCTTTCCCACCAGCTCGTATCTCTTTGTGGGGAGGAGATGGTCCAGGTGCCTGTCCTTGACGGTGTCTGTCTCCATGGAGGATAGCGGATTCTGGAGGCAGGAAGCCAGAGACTAAGCAGGGAATGAGTGTTTTGGTTTTAACCCTATATATGCTGGGTTTAATGTGGGGAAACTGATACCAGGGTCGGTATCAGCATCACCATAGATAGTTCTGGGTATGGTAGACTGGGAGGATACTGCTAAGCCCATTTTTTCAAATTTCTCTCTCTCTCTTCACATTGTCTCTAGATGACCCAGCAAACATTTGTTAACAAACATTTGCTTTTTCATCTCCAGGTAAATTGCCTTCCTCCCCTTTGAAGTCTCAAACCACTACCCCCAGCATCCTTCTTTGTCTTTAGCTGACAATGATATTTAAGGTGGTGGCTTCAGCCATTTTGATGAGTTACTCAGTTTTCCTGGGTTTCTCCCATGTACACCTGTTATTAAACTTTGTTGGATTTTCTCCTGTTATTCTGTCTCATGTCAATTTAATTCTTAGACCAGCCAAAAGGACCTAGAGGGTAGAGGAATAGCTCTTCCTCCCCTACATCAGCAGATGACCATGAGAAGAGGAATAATTCCCAGCCAATAGTATGATGTCTTGAATCACCACCCTCTACCTATTTAGTTTGCTATAATTATAACAGTCAGTCAAATTACAAAGTTTTAAAAGATCCCAAGAGACTCCTGTACACTCAACTCAATAGTGATTAAAGCTCTATAACTATATTTAGGATATAATTAAAGACAAATAAAAGCAAAACAAAACCCTCAAAGCTAGGACAAATGGCTGAGCAATGCATTCACAGATGAAAAACGATATGTATTTTTACCCAATTTTCAGAAAAATTCTGTGTAATGGGCATCCGGTAAACTTGTTTTTGAAGGTATTTTACTAAAAAAGTTAACATTAGTGCTTAAAGACTTGATGTGAATGATGTTTATGAGAAAGTAATTTTGTTGCTAAATAAGAAAGAATTATATAATAATTATAGGATATTAAATATTTTAAAGCTGACTCCTAAGATTATGCAAAGGTCACATGCATAAACTTGCTTTGCCAAGTGATCAATAACATATGGACTGTTTGTTTTTACTAAATAGAAATTTGAATAGCCTGGACATTCTCTTTTTATTATTTATTTGCTTACTTTATTTATTTATTTATTGTGTGTGTGTGTGTGTGTGAGGAAGATTGGCTCTTAGCCAATATCTGTTGACAATCCTCCTCTTTTTTCATGAGGAAGATTGTCATTGAGTTAGTGTCTATGCCAATCTTTCCCTACTTTACGTGGCATGCCTCCACAGCATGGCTTAATGAGTGCTGCTAGGTTCACACCCAGGATCTGAACCTTCAAACCCCGGGTTGCCAGTTCTGAGCACACCAACTTAACCACTGCATCACCAGGCTTGCCCCTGGACATTCTTTTTGTTGAATAAACATAGAATCAAAGTCAATTTGAGGTCATGGCCCTTAGATGCAAAATGTTAAAAAACACGTGAAAATCAATTCATTTATCCAGGTACTTGTTTATTCACTCAACAGATACCACAATTAGAAGTATGGAAATGATTATTGGTTCATCACATCTAGTTTCTTGTAGAATATTATAATATTGTACTAAAGATAATGTGTAAAATGGTGCCCAAAGAAGTTATATGAAAAATAAAGTCTCCCAGCTAATTCTGTATAAAGGATGCAGGGAGCAAATCACTTTGGAGCAAAGTTTTCCTATTGTGGGGCAAAAATCCTTTGTCTTTTTTTTATTTCATTTTATTTAATTTTTATTGATGTAGCATTGGTTTATAACATTATATAAATTTCAGGTGTACATCATTATATATTTCAATTTTTGTGGAGATTACGTCATGTTCACCACCCAAGGACTAATTACAATCCATCACCACACACATGTGCCTAATCACACATTTCACCCTCCTCTGTCCCCTTTCCCGTCTGACCACCAATTCTGTCTCTGTCTCTAGGTGATTGTTTGTTGTTGTTTTTATCTTCTACATTTGACTGAGATCGTATGGTATTTCATTTTCTCCCTCTTATTTATTTCACTTAGCATAATACACTCAAGTTCCATCCATGTTTTCACAAATGACTGGATTTCATCATTTCTTATGGCTGAGCAGAGTTCCATTGTGTATATATACCACATCTTCTTTATCCATTCATCCCTCAGTTGGCACTTAGGTTGCTTCCAAGTCTTGGCTATTGTGAACAATGTTGCAATGAACATAGGGGTGCAGGTACCTTTACACATTTGTGTTTTCATGTTCTTTGGATGAATACCCAGCAGTGGAATAGCTGAATCATATGGTAGATCTATTCTTACTTTTGTTGAAGAATCTCCATACTGTTTTCCATAGTGGTTGAACCAGTTTGCACTCCCATCAGCAGTGTATGAGAGTTCCCTTCTCTCCACAGCCTCTCCAACTATTGTTATATCTTGTCTGTTAATAATAGCCATTCCCATTCCAACTGGCATGAGATGATATCTCACTGTAGTTTTGATTTTCATTTCCCTAATAATTTGTGATGTTGAACATCTTTTCATATGCCTATTGGCCATCTATATATCTTCTTAGGAAAAATGTCTGTTCAGATGTTTTGCCCATTTTTGATTGCGTTATTAATTCTTTGGTTGTTGAGATGTATGAGTTCTTAATATATTTTGGATGTTAACCCCTGATCAGATAGATAGTTCACAAATATTGTCTCCTGATTGTTAGGTTGTCTTTTCATTTTGTTGATGGTTTCTTTTGCTCTGAAGAAGCTTTGATGTATTCCCATTTGTTTATTTTTCTATTGTTTCCCTTGCCCAATCAGACATAGAACTTGAAAATATGCTGCTAAGAACAATGTCAAAGAGCACACTCCTTATGTTTTCTTCTAGGAATTTTATGGTTTCAGGCCTTACATTCAAGTCTTTAATTCACTTTGAGTGAATTTTTCTGCATGGTGTAACATAATGGTCTACTTTCACTTTTTTGTTTGTGGCTGTCCAGTTTTCCCAATATCATTTATTGAAGAGACTTTCCTTCTCCATTGTATGTTCTTGGCTCCCTTGTTGAAAATTAAATTTCCAAAGGTGTGGGTTTATTTCTGGGCTCTTGATTTTGTTCCATTGATCTATGTGTCTGTTTTTGTGCCAGTACCATGCTGTTTTGGTTACTATAGCTTTGTAGTATATTATGAAATCAGAGAGTGTGACCTCCAGCTCTGTTCTTTTTTCTCAGGAATCATTTAGCTATTCGGGGTCTTTCGTTGTTCCATACATATTTTAGGATTCTGTGTTCTATTTCTGTGGAAAATATCATTGGAACTTTGGTAGGGATTGCAGTGAATCTGTAGATTGCTTTATGAAGTGTGGACATTTTATGTATGTTAATTCTTCCAATCCAAGAGCATGGAATGTTTTTCCATTTCTTTGTGTCTTCTTCAATTTCTTTCAACAGTGTTTTATAGTTTTCAGTGTACAAGTCTTTGCCTCTTTGGTTAAATTTATTCCTAGGGACTTCATTCTTTCTGATTCAATTGTAAATGGGATTGTATTCTTAATTTCTCTTTGTGCTACTTTGCTGTTAGTGTATTGAAAGGCAACTGATTTTGTATGTTGATTTTGTATCCTGCAACTTTACCATATTCATTTATAATTTCTAAACACTTTTTGGTGAAGTCTTAGGGTTTTCTATATACAAAACCATGTGATCTGCAAATAGTGAAGTTTTACTTCTTCCTTTCCAATTAGGATTCCGTTTACTTCTTTTTCTTTCCTGATTGCTCTGGCTAGGACTTCCAATACTATGTTAAATAAGAGTGGTGAAAGTGGGCATCCTTGTCTGGTTCCTGTTCTTAGAGGGATAGCTTTCAGTTTTTCTCCATTAAGAATGATAATAGCTGTGGATTTGTCACATATCTCCTTTGTTGTATTGAGGTACTTTACTTCTATACCCATTTTACTCAGATTTTTTTTTAATCATAAATGGATGCTCTATCTTGTGAAATGCTTTCTCTGCAGCTATTGAGATGATCATGTGATTTGTATTCTTCATTTTGCTGATATGGTGTATCACATTGATTTGCAGGTGTTGAACCATCCCTGAATTCCTGGAATAATTCCCACTTGATCTTGGGGTATGATGTTTTTAAAGTATTGTATTCAATTTGCTAGTACTTTGTTGAGGATGTTTGCATCCATGTTCATCAGAAATACTGACCTGTAATTTTCTTTTTTTGGGTTGTCCTTGTCTGGTTTTGGTATCAGGGTAATATTGGCTTTGTAAAATGAGTTTTGGAAGCTTTCCCTCCTCTTGAGTTTTTTGGAAGAGTTTGAGAAGGATAGGTACTAAGTCTTGTTTGAATGTTTGGTAGAATTCACCAGGGAAGTTGTCTGGTCTGGGGCTTTTATTTTTTAGGAGGTTTTTGATTATCATTTCAATCTCCTTACTGGTGATTCATCAAATCAAACACTATTTCTTCTTGATTCAGTTTTGGAAGGTTGTATGATTCTAGAAATTTATCCATTTCTTCTAGATTATCCAATTTGTTGGTGTATAGCTTTTCATAGTATTCTCTTATAATCTTTTATATTTCTCAGGTGTCCCTTGTAATTTCTCCTCTTCAACCTCTGATTTTATTTATTTGACCATTCTCTCTTTTTTTCTTGGTGAGTCTAGCTAAAGGTTTGTAAATTTTTTTGTCTTTTCAAAGAACAAACTTCATTTCATTGATTTTTTTCTATTTTTTTAGTCTCTATTTCATTTATTTATGCTCAGATTTTTATTACTTCCTTCCTTCTACTGATTTTGGCTTTGTTTGTTCTTCTTTTTCCAGTACTTTTAGATTGTTTATTTGAGATTTTTCTTGTTTGTTGAGGTAGGCCTGTATTACTACAAACTTCCCACTTAGAAACACTTTTGCTGTATTGCATATATTTTGATGTGTCATATTTTCATTTTCATTTGTCTCCAGGTATTTTTTTATTTCTTTGATTTCTTCATTGACCCAATCATTGTTAATCAGCCTTTTCTTAGATCTCCACATATTTGTCACTTTTCTGATTTTCTTCCTCTCGTTGAATTCTAGTTTCATAGCCTTGTGGTCAGAAAAGATGCTTGGTATTGTTTCAATCTTCTTAAATTTACTGAGAAACTTTGTGGCCTAACATGTGATTGATCTATCCTGGAGAATGTTCTGCATGTATTTGAAAAGAATGTGTATTCTGTGGTTTTTGGTTGGAATGTTCTGTATATATCTACTAAGTCCGTATGGTCCATTGTGTCATTCACGGCCAAGGTTTCCTTATTGATCTTTGTTTGGATGATCTATCCATTGGTGTAAGTGGAGTCTTAAAGTCCCTTACTATTATTGTGTTGCTATCTATTTCTCCTTTTATTTCTCTTAATAATTGCTTTATATATTAGGTGCTCCTATGTTGGATGCATAGATATTTACAAGTGTTGTATCCTCTTGTTGGATTGTTCCCTATATCATTATGTAGTGCCCTTCTTTGTCTCTTGTTACAGTTTTGTTGTAAGGTCTGTTTTGTCTGATATAAGTATTGCCACCCCAGCCATTTGCATGGAGTATCTTTTTCCATCCCTTCATTTTCAGTTTGGGAGTGTCTTTAGATCTGAAGTGCGGTTGTTGTATATGCAGCATGTATATGGATCTTGTTTTTCTATCCCATTGGCCACACTATGCCTTTCGATTACAGCATTTAGTCCATTGACATTTAAATTGCCTATTCATAAGTATGTACTTATTACCATTTTGCTACTTTTTTTCTGGGTGTTTTAGTAGTCCTCTGTTTCTTTCTTGTCTCACTCCTTTCCCTTTTGGTTTGATGGCTTTCTTTGGTATTATGTTTGGGCTCCTTTCTCTTACATTTTTTTGTATTTACTATAGGTTTCTGGTTTGTGATTACCATGAGGTTCATATATTATAACCTTTGTATATATCAAAATATATTAAGTTGATGGTCTCTTAAGTTGGACCTCTTGCTAAAAGCTCTAATCTTTTACTCCCCTCCTCCTACATTTTATGTTATTGATATCATATCTAACCTCTTTTTTGTGTGTATGTGTGTCTGTTACCCTCTTATCATGAAAATAGATAATTTTAGTACTTTTCTCTTTTGACCTTCATATTAGCTTCATAGGTGGCTGATCTGCTAACTTTACTGCATTTTTGCCTTTACCAGTGATTTTATTGTTTTGTTTTTTTTTTTTTTTTGATAATTTTCTCATTCCTATTTGTGGTCTATTCTTTTTCACTTCAAAAAGTCCCTGTAGCATTTTTGGTAAGATTGGTTTCTTAAAGGTAAACTCCTTTAGTTTTTGCTTATCTGGGAAACTCTTTATCTCTCCTTCCATTCTGAATGATAACCTTGCCAGGTAGAACATTCTTGCCTGTAGGTTTTCTCCTTTCAGCACTCTAAATATATCATGCCACTCCCTTCTAGCCTGTGAGGTTTCTGCTGAGAAGTCAGCTGATAGCCTTATGGAGTTTCCTTTGTATGTACCTTGTTGCCTTTCTCTTGCAGTTTTTAGGATTCTCTCTCTACCTTTAATGTTGACATTTTAATTATAATATGTCTTGGTGTGGGCCACTGTGGGTTTATCTTGTTTTGTGGTCTCTATTCTACCTGTATGTGGATCTCTATTTCCTTCCTTAGGTTAGGAAAGTTTTCAGCTATTATTTCTTCAAATAGATTCTCTGACCTTTTTTCTCTCTCTTTTCCTTCTTGGACATCCATAATACAGATGTTAGAGCACTTGATGTTCTCCCAGCTGTTCCTTAGACTGTCCTCATTCTTTTCAATTCTTTCTTATTTTTTCTGTTCAGCTTGGGTGATTTCCTATGGTCTTTCATCCAGCTCACTGATGCATTCTTCTGTATCATCTACTCTGCTATTGAGTCCCTCTAGTGAATTTTTCATTTCCATTATTGTATTCTTCAGTTTTGATTGGTTCTTTTTTATATTTTCCAATTCTTTGTTGACATTCTCACTGAGTTTATCCATTCTTCTCCCAAGATCAGCAAGCATCCTTATGACTATTAGTTTGTACTCTTTGTCAGGTAGATTGTTTATCTCTGTCTTTTTAGTTCTTTTTGTGGGGTTTTTGTCCTGCCCTTATTTGGAATGTATTCCTTTGCTCTTCATTTTGCCTCTTTCTCTGTCCTTATATCTATGTATTAGATAGATAAGCTACATCTCCTGATCTTGGAGAGGTGGCTTTATGTAAGAGATGCCTTATGAGGCCTAGCAGTGTGCTTCCCTCTGGTCACCATTTTCAAATGTTCCAGGAGTGTCCCCTGTGAGGACTACATGTGTCCTGTTGTGATAGGGTTGCTCTTGCTGCAGCTTCCTGGGGAGGTTAGGCTATTCCTTGGGCCAGCTGGTTGTAATACTCAGCTGCATGTGGCTGCTGTGGTCCCTTCGGTCACTTTATTGAGCGTGGGATGCCCCAGCACAGTTGACTGCAATGTCTAAAAGCACATTCCTGTTGCAGTTTTTCTCTTAAGTGAGTAGGCCCCCAGCATGGGTGGTTGTGAGGCTCAGGGGCTTATAATTCCTGTAAGCCTCGGGCCTGTAAGACTGCTCTCAGCTCTCTCAGGATTGCAGCTGAGTGGGGCTGGCTCCAGGCATGGGGGTAGCCAAATGTTTCAGGCTTTGGAAAGTAGGGCAAACCCCCCATGTGGCTTTTTGTGAAGCACAAGTCTGCTGCAGCTAACAAGCTCCACTACCTGCAGGACCACATACCCCATCAACACAGTTCTGCTCCATGTTCATGTCCCAACTACTGAAGCAGACTCAGTCCTCCCACAGTAGAGGTCCCACACACTCCACAAATGCAGGCCCACCCCTCACACACATCCTGCCCTGCAGAGGTAGAGCCCCTGGCCTGCTGTAGATGTCCCTGGTACCCCACCTTGTGGACCCACAATTTGCCCGGGGTCTTGCTGTTTGGTGGGGCCTGTCCCTAGGGTGGGCTGCCTGCCCTGACTGAACTGGAATAAATCAGTGCTCTAGTGAGTGGGGCTGATCTCTGCACTAACAGGCTAAGGAAAGAATTCCAATAGTGTCTGCCAGTGTGTGTGTCAGCATACCTGTTCTAGGTCACAGTAATGGTTGCTGCCAATGTCTCAGTCCCTGGGGAGGTGGTCCAAGCCTGGGGAGGTCTCATCTCTCACCAAGATGCAGCCAGAGCATGTCAAGTGAGTCTCTTTTCACCAAAGGACTGTGCACCTTTCTTTCTGGTGATTTTAGGTTGGTTTCTGAAATGGTTGAATTTGTGCATGAGCCCTTTAAAAGCAGGCTTTTTCCCCCTTATGTCTGACAGATTTTCTGGGGGTATTATGACACTTGTTGTGGTGAGTCCAAAAAGCTGCTTATTGTGGTAAAGCTCTCCTGCTCAGATCCCTTGCCCCTCCAGGAAAGGCTTCATCCTTTAAGATTGCTCCTGGCCAGCTGTGAAGTGCCATGAATAGAAGGTGGCTTTGTCTTCTCCAGAAAGGAATTTCTGCCTCTTCCACTTAAGTCATCCCTGTCCCTTGTTGTGTGCTTCTTTTTATCCAGTTTTCAGTTCTCTTTCAGGGGTAATTGTTCTAAGAGTAGTTGTAAATTTGTTGTGTCCACAGGAAGAGGTGAGTTCACAGTCTAGCTATGTTAACACCAGAACTGTCTTTTCTTTTTAAGCTGGGAGGAGATCAACACCGTTAGACCAATAACTTGATAAAGAGTCATAATTCACTTTGTTTTTAAAGCTGAGAGCTAGTCATTCTGGAAGAAATGAATAAATTTGCATAAGAGCAAAAGAACTTCTTTTGAGGAAAATGGGATAGCTTTTGAATCTTGCTTTTTTTAGGTTTGATATTAATAGAAACTTATTGATGGATCAATGATGCAATAAAGAATCACTCATAGGAAATCACGAGGAGGGTAACAAAAGGTAACTCATCATGAGGGGTCATGGGAGTTAGGTCATAGCCTAGAGTTTCATCAATGAAGGCTGTTACTAACACAGCAGGTGGCTGAAGCTTGGAACCTCCCCCATCCCAGCTACTTTAATAAAAACTGGACATTAGGAATAGTCTCAGCATAGTGGCATGAACTACAAGAGTACAAACTACAGAAAACTCTATATTTTCCATATAACTTGAACACACAAATAATTTGAAGACATTTATACAAACATTCTAACCAATATGTTAAATAAGTTGTTTTTATAAGGAATCTTTTTGCTGCCTTATCCAATCTAGTCAGTTTATGCAGATAGATATTACCATGGAAAAACTAATATTTGATTAACCAATAAGGCAATAATGAATTTCCTCATACATGTAATGAGAGGGTCCCACTATATGGCTATTTCTATTCCAAACAACAATTCACTGTATTATATAAATATTATTAGTGATAGGAATGGAGGACCTGAGGGTTAAGAAATGATTGATAATACTGAGATAGGCATCTATGTACATTTATAAAATATACCTTTTTTATGTTCCTTTATTGATGTTTCTAAGTTTATATGTTTTTGTTTGTTTCTTGACCCAGTAATATTTTTAATATATGACTTAATCACCTGTGTAATGGATACCTAACAACTTAAAACATATTGCTGGGCTAGTAGTTGATTATGATTCTTTTAGGAGACAAAGGAGACATATATACATAATAAGAAAGATACTTCTGGGGAAGTTCTGTAACCTTAGGTAATAAAATTGCTAAAAAATGTCATCAATGTTAAATAGTATTGGTATTTGTAAGAATACTGTAACATATAAAACTCTGGCACTTTTAATTAAGATTGCTGTGATTTTACCCTCATAAATGTTAAATGGCACATAAGATAAATTATACTAACTCAAAATTTAAAAGACAGGCAGGGATTATCTGATACATTTTATTAAAAATATAATACTGCTGAAATAGTCATTGTATTGAATTATGTGTATTCTTTTAACTACATTAAAACTAACTCAACGAGATTTTACGGTAGAACACATGAATAGGAAGACACAATTCAAAGTGTATGGTTTGGTTGTTCATGGTACTGACTTGAAAATAGATTTGGAGAAGAAAACATGATCAGATGTCTTCCTAACTAGTAACGTAAAATATGTTAGAAAAAAATCGTCGGAGTTTAAATGTAGAGAAATTTAGCACATTAACTCTCACACTGTTGCTTAGAAAAACAGAGGAATCAGATTTTTTCTGTTTTCACAGGATTTCTAAAAACCATCATCCAAACCAGTGCATTAATTTACCATATGCATTTAAGATTTATGACTGAGATATTTCAAAGTTCTAGCGAAGTTCAGAGCATATTGCTGATTTTGCAAGACTCCAGCTCCTAGAGTTAATTGTTTGATCAAACGGGTTCAATATTCCTTCCAGGTTTTACCCTGGGGAAGCTTGTGGCCATAGGGAGGCCTGTATTTTAAAGAGAGCTAAATTCAGGAAGCTCAACTGTCTTTTTATGAATATGTACAACTTTAAAATAAGGTAAGTATGAGGAAACCGTGAGCAAAAATAATGAAATCACTGTCAATTCTCAGTGGTATTTTTTTCTTTCTATGTATTCTAAAATCTTGAAAGTTATATTTAATTTGATACCAATGAAATTAACCATTTTCATTTTCTTTGACTAGTTCCAAACATTTAACTGAATCAATGCTGTTTTTCTCATGAAAATTCCCTTAATGGAGTATAGTTGGAAAAATTAATCAAGTAAACACAATTTTTTATGATATTCCATTTTATTGCATATGCTCAAAGGTGATTAGTTTGAAAGAAGAAGAGCTTTTTTAAAGTATTAAAGAGAATGTGGGAATATTAAGGTAGTTCTTGTAACAACCTAAGAGGAATATATTATTATACCTAGATGAAGGGGGAAAATCTGTAACTTTATATATGTTAAGCAATATTCCAAAAATCTGACCTTGAGTAGTTGAGTACGAATTTAGAACTGGTTTTACCCATGTTGTTTGACAGGTTGCCACCTACCTGTGAGACATTTTTTACGAAAATTGTAAAAAGCTGTTTCCTCTTAAAGCCGAGTACTTGAGGGGTACTGTAAATATTAAACCAATTTGCTGCTTTTCCTGCTTAAATTGAGGGGTGACTCAGGGGTCTCCAGGATTTGTGAGGTTGTTTTCCACAGTATTTGTGCACTTGTTTTGCAGAAGAAAGAGAATGCCTTTGGGGAGGTTGGGAATCACTTAACGGCCCACCCTCAGCAGCCATTGAAGCTCAGAACTCAGATTGTCCAGGGGCTTATTGGGAGTGACACTTGTTTCCATGAAACTCCTCTTGCCAGGCCCCTTAGCTCTATAAAACCCCCTTGCTTTCTATTCTTGGGGAGGTGGATTTGAGCTAACCCAGGCTCCCACCTACTCATTTTGGCCAGTTTGAATAAATCTTTCTCCATCTCCACACCAATGTTTCCATGTTTGGCTTGCTGTGAATCAGCCACACAAACTTGAGATTAAGAGGTCTGGTATCATTCTAGGTGAAAAAATTATAACAATGCTTTTTTGGGGGGGAGGGAGAGGTAAATTTTTCATGGCTAATGCAATCCCGTGCTGGAGGCTAGACTGCAGCCCCCAGTTGCCCACCTACATGCCTTTGTGCCCTGAGCTGCCATATCCATGGTCATATTTTTCCAATGTATTATGCTGCTCTTGTAAAAAATCTATCAATATCATTTCGGAAAATTTTTAAACAGAAAGTATAACAAGTAATATTAAAAATGAACCTGTGCAGCTACCACTCTGAAGTAACAAATGTTAACTTTAACTAATTTTTGCATAAGAACATTTTTAAAAAGCAAAATATTATAAATAAATGTGAGGTCTCTTTGGTTCCCTTCCTCAGTACAATTTCCCTTCCACAGGAAACTCTTATTGTATATTTGGTAGGAATTTTTCTATTTCAGTCTTTATGGTCTCACATGCATACTTATTTGTAGTTGTATACACACACATATAGTTTACAGACACATACATATGTGTTTGTCTTGTGTATCATTGATAAACAAATGTATTTATGGATATATGTTTTGACACACATACTATGAATACAAACATGTATATATGCACCCACAAATAATCATAAAATTGTTTATTTGGGGGAAAATTATATACATCATACTGTGCATAGCATTTTTCAAGCTATTTTTTGTTTCAGAGATCGATCTGTGTTTATTCATGAAGATTTAGCTGATTTTTTCTAACTATCACATAGAATTTTACCATATTACTATTGAATAGTTTATTTTCTATTCCCTTATTAGTAGAGATTTACTGTATTACCAGTTTTTCATTTTTATAAATAATGGTTTAAGTGCTCACATATGTTTCTTGAAAAAAGTATATCTTTCTGTTTAGTAGTTTTCAGTTTCTTCAATATATTTTATAATTTATTACATAAATTATAAATCTACCATATCAATTAGGATACTTCTGAGCTTTCTTTCTTGTCAGGCTCCCAGATGCTGTCAAGCAGAGGGAGGTAGGAGACTGTAAAATTTCTCTGCAGAATCTGACCTGCCTAGAGAAAGGAGACTAAGAGGATAGTACGATTTGGGGCTTTCCAATTAAATGACAATGTCCTGTAATTCTTGCTGGAAGTCAGTAGCTGACAACAACCACATTTACAGATAGTGCTTCCATTGGTATTTTACTGTGACACCTTACATATGACTGGAGAGCAGAAGATATTCAACAAATGTTTGAGGAAGGCTTCAAACTGAAATTAAAAAGGCTCATAAAGGAAGGATGAAAGGAAGGAAGGAAGGAGGGGAGGGAGGAAAGAAGAAAAGGAGAAAGAGAAAAAGAGGGAAAGAAAGAAAAAGAAAACAGAAAAAGTAAACTTGGAAGAAACAGAAACAAAGCAGGGAAGAATCAACTTCCAAAAATATTTTATGATTTCCTGAAAGATATAAAAATATACATCACCTCTATGAAACAAAATGATTAAAGGAGTATTCAGAAAACAAAACAAAAATATCTTTTGGAAATTAAAATTATGATACTAGAAATCAAAATCTCAGTATAACTATTGGAATATAAGGTGAAGAATTTCATCCAGGAATTTGAGAGAAAAGAAGACATAGAGATGGAAACCAGAGAGAAATAATAATATTAGAAGATTTGCTCAGGAAGTGAAATATAATAAGAGTTCCAAGAAAAAAAGTGAGAGTGAGAAGGTGAAGAAGAGAGTGAAGGGAGGAAGGGAGGGATAGAATTAGTGGTACTGGCTCAACATGAGCTTAACGTAAGAGACACAATTTTTGTAGAAAGGGAGCCATATTTGTAACTACGGATAACCGCTAAGTAATTAACCCAGCTAGACATACTCTGGCTTGCATGTAGGCTAGCAAATAAATAACTGAAATAAAAAAAACTGGATGCATTATGACTTATGACCCCTGCTTAGCTTTATACCTCCCAGTTGCGATGAGATAATAACTTTGTTCTTTTGAGTTCCTTTGAAATGCAGTGATCCCCAGTCTATGCCAGCAGATGAACAACATTCTTGACCTTCTCCTCCAGCGACCACCAGAGAGAGATTCTATAGTGGCGTATATCGTCAATGACAGCTGAAAGGTCTGGTGTGGCAACCCTCCCAGTCTACAGTGCCAGATGGTCAACATTCTGGACTGCCTCCAGCCCACTAGCCCTATCTAACTGCTTCAAGATTCTGTATTCTCTTTAAGATGGTTCTTTAGGCCATGAGTCCACTGTCTTTCGATCAGCTGGCTTTTTGCTTAGTAAAAGTCCTTTCTCTACCACCATCTTGTCCCTCATCGGATTGGCTTTTGTCTTGTGGCAATCAGATCATGCCCTTGAGCAGTAACATTAGCACAGGGAAATGGGAAAAAGACATTCGGGAATATTCTCCAGTCCCTGAGGGCATGAACTTCCAGATTCAAACTCACCAAGTATCAAAAATGACCTACAGCAAAAGAGACACACTCATTCTGAAATTGCAGAACATAGAAAAATAAGATGATACTAAAGTTTCCATACAGTAAAAATCCAGTCAAATGCAAAGAGTCAAGAGATAGAATAGTGACAAATAGAAATGGCAAGCAATAGGATATATTGGAGTATATGAGGAAGCCATTTGGTATAAACCTAATTCAGCCTGATCTTGTTTTTCCAAAAGGGCCTGACTGTGGCCGTTGAGCATGCAATGCATATCTGCTTTAAAACATTTACTATGGCAAGAACAAAGGCCCTTGAGATAAAGGTGCAATTTCCCCCCACGTTGCCATTTCCTTAAAGATAAGAATCTTTCCTTAGGCTAGGAACTGATTGCTGTGCTTGCCTGTGACCACCCAGCTGGAGACAACAGACCTGCCACCCTGCTGTGTTCACCAAGACAGCAGACCTACCTGCTGTTTCCGTCAATTGCTGTGCCAACAGAGCAGTCTCGCGACTATTGTAAGAGGGACATTTCAATCATATGTGAAACATCTTGTTTGGGGGTATATAACCACTCTGTGCACCCGACTACTTTGGTGCCCTTTCTTCCTTTGGGAAGAAAGGCCCCAGGCCATGGTCCTCAGATTTTAGCTCAGAATAAACCCTCCCAAATTTTCATTTATAGATTGGTTATGGATTATTTTTGTTGACAATGGCACGGTATTTCTTAATAACAATATTAAAAATTATAAATATAGGAGAAAATTTCAAAATACAAAATACTTAGAAAAAATTATTTCAAAAATAGAATACCCTACTGAGGCAAATTTTCAATTGAAAGTCTAAGTTCAATGAAGATATTTTCAGACATGCAAATTCGGAAAAAAAGAAAAATTTACCTCTGTGCACTCTTTCTCAGGCAAATAATGGAGAATGTATAGCAGCAAAACAAGGAAGCAAACCTCATCTGACTGAGCCCTAAGCACAGACAGATCTTAAACCAGTTCAGAAGGAGCTGCATATAAATCTCTCCTACGTGTTTGACTATCCAAAACCCTGTCTTGGATGATGTATTATGGAGTCCTTCCAATCATCGAGCTGAGCCCATTTTGGCAGCCTTTATCCATGTGTCACCTTCTGATGGACTGACCAACACGCAAGTAAATTGGTAGAGGTTTGATTGATATCTAATAAAATTTTAAATATTCAATGAATTCTTGCTGGTCTTCCTTAGGTGTTGGGAAGCCCTTAACGATACCAATTCTCCCATGGCTATTCATGCCTCTGGAAATTCTAACACATCTTTAGAGTAAATTGAGGGGCAGTTCTTCCAAGTTACTTTGTGGATACAGTCAGTGGAGACAGATCACTGAATGTTTGGAATTTTTCCTCCTTGATTTTGTAAGGCTCTTGTATTAGTCAGGGTTTGCCAGAGAAACAGAACAAATAGGAGATAGAGATGGAAACAAAGATGATAAAGAGAAGGAGAGAGAGAGAGAGAATTGGCTCATGGGATCATGGAGGCTGGCAAATCCAAAGTCTGTAGGGCAAGTTGGCTGGCTAGAGATTCAGGTAAGAGTCAATGTTGCAATCTTAACTGCAAAGGTTGGAAATTCAGGCATAATTGCTATGTTACAGTCTGGAGGAGGAATTCCTTCCTCAGGAAACCTCAGTCTTTGCTCTTAAGGTCTTCAGCTGATTGAATAGACTCACCTGTTATGGAGGATAATCTGCTTTACTAAAGCTGCTGGAATTTTGATAGGGATTACATTGAATCCGTATGTCTCTTTGGGTGGTATGGACATTTTCAAATGTTAATTCTTCCAATCCAAGAACTTGTGATATCTTTCCATTTTTGTGTGCCTTCTTCAATTTCTTTTGTTTATGTCTTATAGTTTTCAATGTACAGGGCTTTCACCTCCTTGCTGAAATTTATTCCAAGGTATTTTACTGTTTTTGATGCTATTGTGCATGGAATTGCTTTCTTAATTTCTCTTTCAGATAGCTCGTGTTAGTGTATAGAAACACACACACACACACACACACACACACACACACACACACATCTACTGATTTAAATGTTAATCTCATCTAAAAAATACATTCAAAGCAATATCTAGACTGGTATTTGACCAAACAATGGGGCACCTATCCTAGCTAAGTTGAGACGTAAAATTAACCATGACAGCTCATCTTAAATGCACCAGTTTAGTAATGTTACAAAATCTCTGTAGGGACTATTGCAATTCTAACCTTTGTAGAGTTCTATCATTTAGAAAAATAAGCACATGTATTCAGATTACAGTGAGGAAACATGTAAGAGGCAGGAATTCTCTTACGAGAATTTGACGCTTAGAAGTAAACAAACCCACGACAGATGCATAAGAAAAATGCATTATGGTTGGAACAAATCGGCAGTGTATGTGGTGTTTTAGGGAACAAGCCTTATTTTACATTGGGCTCTCTACTGACTATGGAGTTAGGACCACACTGCACAGAGCTTGACAACGAGCCAACCTGTTACAAGAAATCAAAGGATAGTCTCAGGTGAAACAAGCAAGGAAATTGACACAGAGACCTTTAACAAAGCAATCATTTCCTTATAAGTTTTATTTTCAGGGACCCAAAGCAATGATTCAGTAACCTAATCTAAAGTTTATAGTGAAAATCTGCTTTCATAAAGCAAGATGCTGCCAGTCTCAGGATACACAACCACAGTGTCCTGGAGCAGACTTGGTCAATAAGTTAGGGAATCTGGTAAACATCTGTTTCCTATGAGCAACTCTTAAGACAACAGAACAGCAGAAAGTGAAAGAAATAGAAAGGCAAGTGAAGGAACTATGGAGTATCACCGAGCAGTTTTGGGTTTGAATGTGTGCCAGTTTGATACTTTTTTACTTGTGGGGTGCATTTCAAATTATTTCTTCTAATTTATTTTGTATTTTATTTTTAACGTGTTTTTCCTATGTGTCTTTTTTACTCTATTCTTGCCTTCCTTTGTGATGATAAGGTTAGCTCAATTATCTTTTATCTACTAGTTTGGAATTAATAGCTTTTATTTATATTGTGTTTTAGTTAATTTCAACTGTTAAACCTATACATCAAGTTTTTACATTTCCTATAAAATATTATCCTATTCATTACATCCATCTTCCAAAATATTTTCTTCCCATTGGTGTTACGTGAACATAAGGGTAATGGTATTATTCTATCAATGATAAATTAATGCCCAGAAAATGTATAATTAGGCAGCTGTGGGACTAAGCTAAGGAATTAACATATGAAATAATAATTTTGGACCACTAAAAACTCTTGATCAAACTGATCTGACTGGGAGTATTCTGATCTGAGAGCAAGAAAAATGGAATTATACAGTCTGTATGGAATTTTAAAATAATGATTAACTAAAAGATGGTCTGTTTTTTATTGTAATTGTGTGCCAGCAATTCTAAACAATGTTAGTCATAAAATATTTCTTTCAGAAAAGATTTTTTACTGTTCTAAGGTCTAAACAATCTTTGGGGTTACTGTTACTTTTTAATAATACATGTACAAGTATCAAATTGGCACATATTTATTATTCTTCCTTTCAAAAGTATGATTTTCTACATAGAATTTAACTCTAATAACTATTAATTATACAGCTAACCCTCAGCACACACGAAGCTCAGCTACATGTATTTGTTCTGGGATTAAATTCAAAGAGCTTGAGAATTCTTGAGCTTGCTTTTAGAGAAATTTGGGTCTCGAGGATCTTATGGCTCTTCATATTCCTGATTTTAAGCAGTAGTTTCAAAATAAACAATGATAACACAGTGATTGTAAATATGAAGACTAGAACTTGATTTATTTAAATACTGTCATAGTACATGGCCACTAGAAATTTTTATTTGTGTTCATAATTTAAAACTGTGAAACAGTGTGAACTATAAGGTTTAATCTCTGTTTTTGGTATGTGAATATTAAATAATAGATTTAAAAGTGAAATCTACTCTCTCTCTCTCTTTTTTTTCTTTTGGTGAGGAAGATTGGCCCTGAGCTAACATCTGTTGCCAATCCTCCTCTCTGCTTAAGGAAGATTGTTGCTGAGCTAACATCTGTGCCAATCTTCCTCTATTTGGTATGTGGGAGGCCACCTCAGCATGGCTTGATGAGCTGTGTGTAGCTCTGCACCTGGTATCTGAACTCACAAACCCATGCCACCAAGGTGGAGTGCGTGAACTTAACCACTATGCCACTGGGCCAGCCCTGAAATCTACTCTTTTAAAATAATTGTTTTAACAATAATGAATCAAGAGAATATTATTTATTATTATAAAATTACTTCTAAAGATAATTTTGCTGTATAGGAAAAGGGACATGTTAAAAAAGCTGCTCCATATATGCTAGATATTGCCACTGAGATTGTCATTGTGAAACACAAACACACAAACATATCATAGCTAGCATATATTAAGATTCTTGGGCTAAAAACCTGTGAACCACACATAAACCATGACAAATCCTTCAAAGCAAAAATCAACATGTAAGACACCTTGGTGAAGGAGCAGCTGACTCCCTTTGGCAGCTGCCTGACCTCAGCATGTCCCTTTCCTTCATAATCTACCAATTAAAAAATTGGTAAAAGATATAAATGGGCACCTCCTTCATGAAAGAAGATATACAGATGGGGTAAATATATGAAAAGATGTTCAACACCACATGTCACTAGGGAATTATAAATTCAAATAATGAGATACCACTACATACCTATTAAAATGCCCAAAGTCCAAAACACTGATGACACCAAAAGCTGGCAAGGGTGTGGAGGAACAGGAACTCTTACTCGTTGCTGGGGGAAATGCAAAGTGGTGTAGCCACTCTGGAAGATAGTTTGTTATGAAACTAAATACACTCTCACCATATGATCCATCAATTGTGCACCTTGGTACCTACCCAAATGAAATGAAAACTTATACCCACACAAAAACCTTCACGTGAATGTTATATCAGCTTTATTCATCATTGCCAAAACTTGGGAGCAACCAAGATGTCTTTTAGTAGGTGAATTGATAAATAAACTGTGGTACATACAGACAATGGAATATTCAACACTAAAAAAAAAATGAACTATCAAGACACAAAAAGACATGGAAGAACTTTGAATGCATATTACTAAGTGAAAGAAAGCAATCTGAAGAGTCTACATAATGTACGATTCCAATTATATGACATTCCGCACAAAGCAAAACTATGGAGACAGTAAAAAGATCAGAGTTTGCCAAGTGTTAGAGAGAGGGATGGGTTGAATAGGCAGAGCCAGAGGATTTTTAGGGCAATGAAATTATTCTGTATCATACTATACTTGTAGAAACTTGTCATTGTACATTTGTCAAGCCTATAGAAGGTACAACACTGAGGGTGAACTCCAGTGTAAATTTGGGACTTTGTGTGATGAAGATGTGTCAATATAGGCTCATTTAATTGCAACAAATAAATGGTTTTGGTGAGGGATATTGACAGTGGGGGAGGCAGTTCATGTGTAAGGACAAAGAATATACAGGAAGTCTCAGTAATTTCTGCTCAAAATTGCTGTGAACCTAAAACCTCTCTAAAAAGTAAAGATTATGAATTTTAAAGAATGTATAAGTACAAGTAAAAGAAAATTCACAAGAAGACATTTTCCAAACATCTCATTGAATTACGATCAAGATTTGGTTCAGTATTTCAGAGAACCAAGTTCGATTACGGTGAATATAGTGATTTAGAAAACAGGAGGAAATATTATTTTCAAAAAGACTAAGATGGTGACTTGCTCAGAGCTGAGCTGCCCCTGCTGAGACCCCGTGGAGCCTGCACACCAATTTCCCCCGGCTCCGCTCTGCAACTAGCACCTCTTCTCTCTAATCACAGACTGTCACACACGTGTGAATTTCTCTGTCATCAAATGGGAACTGCAGCAGGCCTATGGTCAGGAATGAGACGCTCTGAAAAAGTTTTGGATCTGGTTTAAAGCAAATTATTGGTCACATATGGTTTTATAGAGAAAAAATAAAAAGAGTGAAGGAAAGAGTAGATTCAGGGGAACAGTGGCAATTGCTAACAGGTCTAGATTACACATAAGAATGAAAATGATTTTCTCAGGGGAAGAAGAGGGCTAGTAAATATACTCTTACGGAACTGTTAGAAATTGACATTCTTATTGTCCATAAAGGATGGAGACATTTTTTTCTTCATAAAAATTTTACAGAAATCTGTCGCTTTCTCCCCCTCCACATAGCATAATGATGATTCAGTTAGTTCTCTGGGAATTAATTATCTGACACAAAGCATTCCCCACCAAATGCATTTTAGTATTAAAAAACCTCTACCTATGTTATCTTTTAAATAATTTGATTTTAAAAAATTAGCAGTTTGAAACATTCAACAAGTTTTTGTGTGTATTTATTTTTCCTGGAATATTACTCTGAAATTCTTTCATGAATCTCTCCCCAAATGAATAATATAAAAACTAAAGGCTGACGCTAATTTCAATATTATCATTCAAAACTGGACACACACACACAGAGCTGTGGACTTTGTCCTTTTAAATTGTTCCCCAGATTTCACTTTGCAGTTTTCTCCCTTTTTCTCAGTATCTTTTGTGTTCAGATTTCAGGAGGTCATATCTTTACATTTGACTTTATGAACTTCTCATTTTCTAAGCATCCCGAGGTGATTTTGTATAATTTCTTTATCCTCATTGGTGTATGCAAACACCTAGCAATTTATTTAATTTGGAAATTATTATTGCTTCTTTCAGAATATAAATAGACACTTTAAATAAAAATTGTGTAGCCACAAACACACGCTCTTTCCAAACTATCTGCCTTGTTGCCTTGCAGAAGTTAGTCTTTACAATGATGCTCACGTCCACTCCAATATAAATGTGTGCATGTCTACTAACTCAGATTGTTTAGTTTAACGGGTACACCACTCTCCTCTGTTCCACGGGAGAAACAAAACATCCAGGATACAGTTCTCAGGAGCTGGGACATTTGGAACATGGCAGATGGTTCCGCACGCATGCTGGAGCTTGACTACCTGGGTTTTCATTCTGGCCCCTGTCTTTACCAGCAAACTTGTAAAAGTTTCTTAACTTACCTATATTTTAATTTCCTCATCTGAAATAGGAGTAATTTAGGATTAATTCTTTGCTAAGTATAAAATACTTTGAATACATACTGGGACGTAGTGAATATTCAATAAATGTTAGTTTCCACTATTATTATTAAACATCAGTTAGAAAAATAATCTAGGAATGAATTTAAGCACACGGTCAGATTGCTGGTAATAAACACATAATGTTTGCAGTTTACTCAGTCAACTAACGAGAACAATTCACTTTAGGACTATATCACTCAGGGAAAAAGTGATCTTTGCAAAATCATCAACTCCTTCTTGTCTGGGGGCCCTGAGTCTGTTCAACTTAACTCTGATATGTTCAGAGGTTGAGAAACATCCAGGAAGGCCCCTAATGATACAGCAGAGTCTTTGTCAAAAGAATTATACATAAATGAGTAGGCAGAGAAGTCACAAATTCCCTTTCACAGAGATGCTGCATGTGTCGGAGAAGGCTGAAGACAGATTGAGAAGCAGAAGAACGTGCCATAGAGAGAAAGTGAGGTGGTGATTTCAACATCAAATGAGAAGCATTATGTTGTGGATGCTCTTTGATGTCAGAATTATCCAGCTTATGGAAGGAAGATTCAGTTTGGTATACTTTTAGGGTATTGCCTTTGTAAGTAGAAGGAGGTTCGCTGATCTAGAAAGGTGGAATTCCCATTTTCTGGACAGATATTTCATTAAACTGATGCATGAAAGTCCTTACAAATGAACATCAGACTATTTAGGCATGCCAACTTATTAAACAAATATAGTATTAAACTTCTATATTTCAAAGTAAATTTAAATCTTCCACATTAAACAAATTTGTTTTATAATGTTATTTTGATGTACAATAGCTACTACTCCTGAATGAACTGAGCCGCACACTGAAGATCAAAACTGAAGATCATTCGCTAAAACTAGGAATGAATTTAAAATATTATCATATTATAAAATTGCAGTGTCTTCTAGCATAGCAACTGCAACAGAATAGAAATGCATCTTTTTCTTTTATTGAAGGAGTTCTAGCACATCTCCTGCTTGTTGCTTATCATAAAAAAGCAGAATATCTACACACGTTAAATATGATTCAAAGAGGAACAAAAAGTAGAATATCTTGTATCGCAGAGAAAAAGGTTAAAGGAAAATTTATTGATTGAAATTTTTCCTTGTCTGAGGTATTTCACACATGAATTCACTTATCTTTTTATTTCCCTGTCAAGCAAATTTTGCTTACTTAAAATCAACTTGTCAATTTCCAGCCCTCAGAAGACTGTAGTGTTCTGATTGAGAGAACTACATAAAACTCCGCTCAAAAATCGAAATCTTCTAGTTTTGGAATATGATTGTAAGAGGCCCAGTCTCACCGCTGGATTACTTATTATAATCCAGGGGGAGTGATGAGTTGCTATTGGACCTGCCATCCAGAGGACCACGCTGATGAAAATCTGCAGTTCACTTATGAGGAGGACGGCACTGCTACAACAACACAACTTTCTCAAATATAAATTTATCTATAAAGCTAAAGAGCTAAAATCATGTTAACTGTGAATATATGTTTTCATTAGAAGGCAAAATATATAAAATGAATTGAATTTACAAAATATGTTAAAGCAGATATAAGCTTCCTAATTTTCTTCTTTTTTTTTTTTTTTGGTAAGAAAGTTTGCCGCAAGCTAACATCCATTGCCAATCTTCCTCTTTTTTTTTTTTTTCTTTTGATTGAGAGAGATTAGCCCTGAGGAACGTCTGTGCCAATCTTCCTCCACTTTGTATGAGGGATGCCTCCACAGCATGGCTGAGGAGAGGAGTAGGTCCACATCTGGGATCTGATCCTGTGAACCTGTGAACCCCGGCCACTGAAGCAGAGCACACAGAAGTTTAGCCATTCGGCCACAGCCTGGTCCCAGCTTCCTAAATGTTTGTTCTTTCTGTCCTGTACTTTTTTTTTTTTTTTTTTTGTGGAAGATTAGCCCTCAGCTAACTACTGCCAGTCCTCCTCTTTTTGCTGAGGAAGCCTGGCTCTGAGCTAACATCCGTGCCCATCTTCCTCTAGTTTATACGTGGGTCGCCTACCACAGCATGGCTGCCAAGCAGTGCCATGTCCGCACCCGGGATCCAAACCAGCGAACCCCGGGCCGCCGAGAAGCTGAACGTGCGAACTTAACCGCTGCGTCACCGGGCCGGCCCCCCGTCCTGTACTTTCTATCTTCAGAATTCAGTGCTCCTAACACAAGGTCTAAACCATAGCTTAATAATTACATTTTAATAAATATATTTATTAAAAATATTTTTAAATTAAATAATTAGCTTAATAAACATAATTTAACTGAATGAATAAATGAGCAAATGTATCCTAAAATCATACAAGTTTTATGCACAAAGATATTCACAGAATTATTTACCATGGAGGAAAATGAACAATAATCTAAAGCTAATAAAACAAATAAATAGCTTATAATTCCTGTGAATACAGAAGTAGTCATTAAATATGATCATTTGGATAACTTTTAGCAAGGATGCTGAGGAGAAGGGCAAGACTGTGCAAATCTCCACCATTACATGATGGCACTCTGCAGTATGTACGTAGCTTATGTCTAGGTGCCTGTGCTGCCACCCCACTGCATGAGGACCTTGAGGGCAGATGTCCTGCCCATTCAATCTTGTGTCTCCACTGCCTATTGTATGGTGTAAAGTAAGCATTCGGTAAATATTCTCAATTAAATTAATAAAACTAAAACAACTGCTGTAAAAGATAATGATGCTAAGACTTAACAAAGGAATCAGCTTTCTTATACTTTGCTCCTGTTGGAATAAAAACAGGGACACTTTTAAAAAATAGCTTATCAGGAAATAATGAATGCACATACTCTATGATGTAGCAGTTCCCTTTTTAGATACAGACTATTCCATAGGAGATTTATACAAGAATGTACGTAGCATCACTGTGCTTAACTGCAAAATGCCAATAACACCAACTATGATGTATTGAGTACTTATGAAATACCAGGAGCTCCCCTTCTGTGTTATGTAAATTCATTTTACCCACAACATAGTCTTAAGAGTGATATAGTATTTTTTTATTAATCTACGACATTTTAAGCAGAGGAAGATTAATTCATTTACTCAAGTTCATTTAGGTAGGAAGTATCAGAACCCTACTCTCTGGATCGGAACTCATGATGCCAAGCTGGCTCAGACAAACACTCACCTTTGGATACCAGTTCTATGTACATCATAAGAATGGATGAATGTAAATTGTGATACATGCACGCAAAGGAATAATATAGAGCAAAGAAAATGAATGAACTAGACTACCTGCACTGACCTAGTGAATTTCACACAAAAAAATTTGGAGATTAACACTATATTTATGCTTCTATCCACCCCTTGGACACCTGGCCAAGTCTTATCTACAAATAGCTCATCATCATTTCTCTCTTTACATCGGTTATACCATGTATTAAGCAGAAAAAGAAAGAGGATAAATACAAAGATTCCAGTCATTATGTTATCCCATGAGGTAGTTTGCTGTTTTAAAGAAATATTTTTGATCTACCAAATAATCAAACACAAATTTGGTCATCATCACACAAAAAGCTAATAATTATTTTATCTTCTTCAACTACTATGTCTGAACCTTACAATTGGTATCGATAACTTAATTTAATGTAATAATTGGTTCTTCTTCTGGCCAATTAACTCCTTCGGAAGAACATCTATAATAGTTTTGCTATAAGTTCTCAGTTCATTTGATTATCAGTATCAGCACTATCATAGGTTTTGTTACAATCAATTAAATTAATCTCACTAATTGCACCAGTATTACATCAAATAGCATTTAAATTAGAAACTATTATTATTGCAAAATAAACACCTTGCATTTACAATAATATTTTTCATATCCTTCTCAACAAAATCAACCTTTTCTCATATACCAAATATTTTCACGGACAAGGGGATAAATCAAGAGTAAAGTCTGTTAGCTCCGCACTTCAAGTTTCTTGTGGAAACTCATATATGCTCCATCTTAAACTACAAAATTGTGGTGAAATGGTTTCCTAATGTGACTTGTGTTTAAGTAATACCCATCTTCCAACAGCTAGTAAAATTTTAGTCAAGTTAACTAAAGTTTCCAATTACAACTAATTGCCCTAGTGGATAAGTCTCATGTTTTCATCGATGACTAGCGCCTGGACAGTGAGAGCATGCACGTGAACTGAATTTCCATTTATAAATTCCCGTAGACTGAGACTTTACTGTCCGGTAGATTTATTCCTTGGGCTTCTCCTGCCAAGATCTCAGATGTTTGCTTTGAGCTACTTCTGACTCATCCGGGCGAGCATGCATATTAATTCTTCTTGAGTAAAGGTACATGCTGTTTCCCTTCTTTGTTCCCTGGCATCTTACTTAATTATCTGTTGAACTTCTTGCATCCATTGTTTTATAAGCAGTGTTACCCATCCAGGCCACTTGCCATGCTTTTCATTTCTCCTGAAATATCATGTCTTCAAAGTTACCAATTTCTGATACTAAATCTTTTTTGCCTGTTTTGCTCTATTAAAGGTGAATTTGGCTTGGCCTAGGACTCCTAGCCCCGTGCCAGCTTTGTCTAAGATTCTTTTGTGTATCTAGGCCAATATTTATTTACCCTTGGGACACATTGCTGCCATTGGGTCCTTATTACATGATCCAGTTCGGATATATGTTTCGGACCTAAAAGTGCTGAGTCCACTAAAATCGTCTCCTGGAGGCAGTAGCTCACCCTATAAGAGCTGTACACTTGAGTATGCCAGAGGACCTGCACCGACACTCTCAGTGTTACTAACAGTGCATATTTGATTCCACAAAGCCACCCCCAAAGTAACAGCAACTTTTGTTTGCCAAATGTTCTTTATCTTAGTTATTCACCTCAATCCATAAAAACATGGTTTATAGGCAATAGGGCACATGATAATATAACAATTCAGTCACATAGTATATAGCATCTATTTTATGTCTAATATACATGGGCATTTCTTAACCATCACACAATGATTTCTGTTTTTGTTATTGGACAAAGTCTCAAAATAGGTCCTGTTTAGCAACACAACCTATAAAACTGGAACCATAAGATAAAACATTATGATTATTGCAAGCTTTCCTACTCAGGGCATTATTAGCATCCCTGAGGTACATCACATAGAGGACTTTATATTGAATATTTATGGAATCAGCTAGGACCCATCTTGGAGCTTCAATGTCTTTGTAACTGTTTCAAATAATGGCGGGGGCTCTGGTTGGCAAATAGCTTTGCCCTTATGAACATCTGTAAATAAAGCTAAAAATTACATTATTCTCTTGATTTCATCCCTTTACAAATTCCAAAGTAATATTACTTCTTTTTCACTTTTTGCATTATTCATCTACTGTTTCTCCTTTTCCTCAACTTTAACCTTTGCTTCTTCATATTTATTACGAATTTTACCCAGATACTCTACTGTGGTGTGGGACTATCAGGTTCAAGAAAGAGAGAGACTCATAAAGCTGGTGTTGACAAGAGTCTAACCAATGTTTCTGCTTTGTTCCTTCCCAGTCATATGGAGTAGGGATGAATGAGTACAAAATTACAATAGTGTCTCATTCACCGGGAAGCAAAAAAGTTAACTTTTTTGTGTGCGTGTGTGAGGAAAGTTCGCCTTGAGCTGATATCTGTTGCCAATCCTCCTCTTTTTTTTTTTTCCTTGAGGAAGATTAACCCCAAGCTAACGTCTGTGCCAATCTTCCTATACTTTGTATGTGGGACGCCTCCACAGCGTGGCTGATGAGTGGAGCAGGTCTACCCCCGGGATGTGAACATGTGAATCCAGGCTGCTGAAGCTGAGTGTGTGGAAATTTAACCAATCAGCAAGAGGGCCGGCCCCTGAGGTTAACATTTTTACTCCCAATTTATACTATACATAATTGGATAGTAATTTCTTTCCAATATGTGACAATATCTACCTTTTATTTGGAGTTTAGGAATTTGCATTTAACATATTTATCGATATAAGGGAGTTTCAGTCTACCATACTGCTATTTGTTGCTATTTCTTCCATAGTTTTTTTTCTTTTTTCCTGAAATTCTTCTTTTGCTCTCTAAGCTTCAAGCACTATGTTTTGGCTCATTTCCTAGGAAGTATGTTTGCTCCATTTCAAAGCATTCTCATATGCTGACACCTCTGGCTTTAAATCCCCCAACATTGGCCATTCCCTTTGGTTTTCTTAACTCCACTTCACTTTAGATTAAATGTAATTTCTCTAAACAAACCTTCTCTGGCTCTCCAGACTTGGTTATATTTCTAAAAGGATTCTGTACACCTCCTTTGTAAATGTTGTCACAGAGAAATTAATGCTCACAATGGGTGAGGATGAAGGAAATGAATTATGAAGGGGAAGTTTGTGTTGCTGCTGCTGCGCTGTTTGCTGCTTTGTCACTAGTACTTGGCGTGATTCTTTGGACCCAGTAGGTGCTTAAAAATATTCATTGATTTAATAAATAAACTTATTATTTGGTGCTCAAAAGACGCATTTAAAGCAGAAAGTATAGAAATGAAGCTTTGATCTTAATATTAGGATCTCTTTTTTTTAACTGGAAATGATTAAAGTTAACTTGAACAATCTTTTTGAGTCAGTGAATTTCCTAACGAATAGCTTTCCTATCCATAGATATCGGGGTAAGATTTTTATTTGATTTAAAACCATTTCTGTCTTTGCATTTTCTCGTACGCTTAATATGAAGACAGATTAGCATGCAAAGTATCTTTTCCATTCTTGTGCTGGAAAAAGGTACTCATCAAGTAAAAAAAAAACATGCATAGGATACCCAGTGGACTCTAAATGGCCAAAACTAAATTTTAAATAAAATATTCCAAGTATTTAAGAATATTAGAATTGTAAATAACTAATACTTGAACACAAAGGGTTTTAATGAGGTCTTGCAAATGTGGCTTAACTTCTTAATTCATCAATATTTTGGGTATGAAAGAAAAATAAATAATGGGGATTGAACACACCTAAATTGACATCAAAGAAAAGAAACAGGCTTGTGGCAAAATACCAAAGTTTGATCTCCAGATTTATATAAAAGTATGATGAAGTTATAGAACATGTTGTTTGCTTAAGTAGATGGAATGCCTATATCTTTTGTGGCTTTTCCAGAATGTTCACATAGATGCAGCTTGAAATAAAGCCTCAGAGAAATACTGACAGAATTCAAGTATGTCCTCAGCTATTCATTAACTTCAATTGAATATAGATTAACTGTGGGATATAGGTTAAATACAAAGGAGCACATTTTAAGAAGACAGTATTTCTATGTTAATCTTTAAAAATATATAATAGGCCTTGAAATGCTCTTATCTCTCTCCAGTACTAAATCAATCCTAGTCGTCTTTTTGGTTTTAACTAAAATTTATATCCTTCATGCCTTTCTGCTCCAAGTTTATTCATTTTTTCTCTGTTCCCTAAAGCCATTGCTGAGTATGGCACTCCATATTTTAGAAATAGCTTTATTGAGATATAATTCACATACCATAATTCACCCATCTAAACTTCACAGTTCAATGGTTTTTAGTGTATTCAGAATGTATTTTTAGTGTATGCAGAGCAAGCATCAACACCATCTAATTTTAGTCTATTTTCGGTCATCCACAAAAGAAATCCTGTACATGTTACCAGTCGCTCATCTTTTGTATGGGAATATCCAGTTGTTCCAGCATCGTTTTTTGAAAAGATTATTTTTTCATTGTTGAATTGTCTGAGTATTCTTGGCAAAAATTCATTGATCATATATGCAGGAGTTTATTTCTGAATTCTCCATTCTGTTCCACAGATCTATCTATCTATACTTATGCAAGTAGCCTGCTATCTTGATTGCTATAGCTTCATTAGTAAATACTGAAATTGGAAAGTGTGAAACGTTCAACTTTGTTCTTCTTTTAAAGATTGTTTTGGCTAATCTCAGTAGATGGCATTCTCACATGTATTTTATCAGCGTGGTAATATCTTTGGTAGAAATTGTGTTGAATTTATAGGTCATTTGGGGAATTATTGCCCTCTTAACAATGTTGTCTTCCTATCCATGGATCTGGGATATTATTTGATTTATTTAGGCATTTAATTTCTTTCAACAATGTTTTGTAGTTTTCAGTTTACAAAAGCCGCCCTTTTGGGTGTTATATTTGTTCCCAATTAGTTTATTCATTTTTGAAATATACATTATAAGTGGATAGAAATAGATTTTTTATTTTGACCTTTTATCCTGTAACTTTGCTGAATTTTTTTACCAGCTCTGAGATTTTTGTGTATGTGTATATTTTTAAAGTTTTTATACATAAGAATATTTCATCTGCAAACAGACATAATTTTATTTCTTCCTTTACAGTCTGGATGATTTTTATTTCTTTTTCTTGCCTAATTACCCTGGCTGGAACTTCCAGTACAATATTGAGCAGAAAAGACAAGAACAGGTATCTTTGTCTAGTTCCTTATCTTAGTGGGAAAGCAATCAGTCTTTCGCCAATAAGTATGATATTAGCTGTTGGTTTTTAATAGATGCTCTTTATCAGGATGAAGAAGTTCCTTTCTATTCCCACTTTTTTAGTGTTTTTATCACAAAAGGGTGTTCAGTTTTGTCAAATGCTTTTCCTTCATCATTGAGATGATCATGTCATTTTTGTCCTTTATTCTATTAATATAGTGCATTAAATAACTGATTTTCTGGTATTAAACTAACTTTGCTTCTTGGGATAAAATTCACCTGTTCATTGTATATAATTCTTTTTATATGTTGCTGAATTTGTTTCTAATATTTTGTTGAAAGTTTTTTAGTCTATATTCAAAATAAATATTGGTCTTAATATTACTTTTTTATGCTGTCCTTGTCTCATTTTCATATCATGGTAATATTGACCTCATAAAATGATTTAGGAAGCATTTTTACTCTTCTAATTTTTTGACACATTTGTAAGGAATTTGTATTATTCTTTTCTGTAAATACTTGCTAGAATTTACCAGTAAAATCATCTAGGACTGAGCTTTTCTTGCGGAAAATTTTTTTTCAATTATTTTATTGAGGTCATAATGGTTTATAACATTGTGTAATTTTAAGTGTACATGATTATACATAAGTATCTGTAAACGCTGCATTGTGCTCACCACCAATAGTCTAAATTTTATCCATCACCATACATAAGTGCCCCTTTACCCCTTTTGCCCAACTCCCAACTCCCTTCCCCTCTGGTAATCACTAATCTGTTCTCTTTATACATGTGTTTGTTTATCTGCCACATATGAGTGAAATCATGCAGTATTTGTCTTTCTCTGTCTGGCTTATTTCGCTTAACTTCATACCCCAAAGGTCCATCTATGTTGTTACAAATGAGATTATTTTGTCTTTTTTATGGCTGAGTAGTATTCCATTGTATATATATACCACATCTTCTTTATCCCTTCATCAGTTGATGGGTACTTGGGTTGCTTCTACGTCTTAGCAATTGTGAATAATGCTGCAATGAACACAGCAGTGCATAAATCTCTTTGAATTGTTGATCTCAAGTTATTTAGATAAATATTCAGTAGTGGGATAGCTGGACTCTATGGTATTTCTATTCTTAATTTTTTGAGAAATCTCTGTACTGTTTTCCATTGTGGCTGCACCAGTTTGCATTCCCACCAGCAGGGTATGAGGGTTCCCTTTTCTCCATATCCTCTCCAACATATGTTATTTTTTGTCTTGTTAACTATAGACGTTCTGACAAGTATCAGGTAACATCTCAGTGTAGTTTTGATTTGCACTTCCCCTAATAATTAGAGATGTTGAACATCTTTTCACGTGCCTGTTGGCCATCTGTAGATCTTCTTTGGAAAAATGTCTGTTCATATCCTCTGCCCATTTTTAGAGCAAGTTTTGTGGCTGTTGTTGTTGAGTTGTGAGTTCTTTACATATTTTGGAAATTAACATCTTGTGGATATATGATTTGAAAATATTTTCTCCCAGTTTGTGGATTGTGTTTTTGTTTTGTTCTTGGTTTCCTTTGCTTTGCAGAAGCTCTTTAGTCTGATGTAGTCCCATCTGTTTATTTTTTCTTTTGTTTCCCTAGCCTGAGTAGACATTGTATTAAAAAAGATGCTTCCAATACCAATGACAGAGAGTCTACTGCCTATATTTTCTTCTAGGAGTTTTATGGCTTCAGGTCTGCCATTCAAGGCTTTAATCCATTTTGAGTTAATTTTTGTGTATGGTGAAAGATAACGGTCTACTTTCATTCTTTTGCATGTGGCTGTCAAGTTTTCTCAACATCATTTATTGAAGAGACTTTCCTTCTCCATTGTTTGCCCTTGCTTCCTTTGTCAATGATTAGTTGTCCATAGATGTATCATTTTTGTTTCTGGGCTTTCAGTTCTGTTCCTTTGATCTGTGTCTCTGTTTTTGGGCCAGTGTCATGCTGTCTTGGTTACAATAGCTTTGTATTATAATTTGAAGTTGGGGATTGTGATGACTCCAGCTTTGTTCTTTATTCTCAAGATTACTTTAGCTATTCGAGTTTTTTGTTGTTCCAGATAAATTTTAAGATTTTTTGTTCTATTTCTGTGAAGAATGCCATAGGGGTTCTGATTGTGATTGTACTGAATCTATAGATTGCTTTAGGTAATATGGACATCTAAACTATGTTTAATCTTCCAGTCCATGAGCATGGAATATCTTTCAATTTCTTTATGTCATCTTTGATTTCTTTAAACAATTTCTTATTTTTCAGTGTATAGGTCTTTCACCTCCTTGGTTAAATTTATTCCTAGATAATTTACTCTTTTTGTTGCAATCATAAATGGGATTGTATTCTTGAGTTCTCTTTCTCCTATTTCATTATTAGTATGTAGAAATGCAATTGATTTTGTACCCTGCAATTTTGCTGTAGTTGTTGATTATTTCTAACAGTTTTCTGGTGGATTCTTTAGGATATCCTTTATATAGGATCATGTCATCTGCAAACAGTGAGAGTTTCACTTCTTCCTTGCCAATTTGGATACCTTCTATTTCTTTTTCTTGCCTAATTTCTCTAGCAAAAACCTCCACTACTATGTTGAATAAGAGTGGTAAGACTAGACACCCTTGTTTTGTTCCTGTTCTCAGAGAGATGGATTTCAATTTTTCACTGTTGAGTATGATGTTGGCTATGGGTTTGTCATATGTGGCATATGAGGTATTTTCCTTCTATACCCATTTTACTGAGAGGTTTTATCATAAATGGATGTTGGATCTTGTCAAATGCTTTCTATGTATCTATTGAGATGATCGTGTGATTTCTACTCCTCATTTTTATTTGAGGGAGATTAACCCTGAGCTAACTGCTGCCAATCCTTCTCTTTTTGCTGAGGAAGACTGGCCCTGAGCTAACATCCATGCCCATCTTCCTCTACTTTGTATGTGGGACACCTACCACAGCATGGCTTTTGCCAAGTGGTGCCATGTCTGCACCCGGGATCCAAACCGGTGAACCCAGGGGCCTCCAAGAAGAGGAACATGCGAACTTACCTGCTGCACCACCAGACTGGCCCCTACTCCTCATTTGGTTAATGTAGTGTATCACATTGATTGATTTGCAGATGTTCAACCATCCCTGTGTCCCTGGAATAAATCCCACTGGATCATGGTGTATGATTCTTTTAATGTATTGCTGTATTCAGTTTGCCAATATTTTGTTGAGGATTTTTGCATCTGTGTTCATTAGTGAAATTGGGCTGTAATTTTTCTTCTTTGTATGGTCCTTATCTGGTTTTGGAGTCAGGGTGATGTTGGCCTCATAGAATGAGTTAGGAAGTGTTCTATCCTCTTCAATTATTTGGAACAGTTTGGGAAGAATAGATATTAAGTCTTCTTTGAATGTTTGGTAGAATTCTCCAAAGAAGTCATCTGATCCTGGACTTTTGTCCTTTGGGAGGTTTTTGACTACTGTTTCAATCTCTTTACTTGTGATTGGTCTATTTAGATTCTCTATTTCTTCTTGAGTCAGTTTTTGGAGGTTGTATGAGTCTAAGAATTTATCCATTTCTTTTAGGTTATCCAAAATGTTGGGATATAGTTTTTCATAGTGTTCTCTTATAATCCTTTGTAATTCTGTGGTATCCATTGTAATTTCTCATCTTTCATGTCCACTTGTATTTATTTGAGCCTTCTCTCTTTTTTCTTGTTGAGCCTAGCTAAGGCATTGTCACTTTCATTTATCTTCTCAAAGAACCAGCTATTAGTTTCATTGATCTTTTCTATTGTTTTTTTGGTGTCTATTTCATTTATTTCTGCTCTAAATTTTATTATTTACCCCCTTCCACTGACTTTGGGCTTTGTTCTTCTTTCTCTAGTTCTGTTAGGTGTAGTTTAAGACTATTTATTTGAGATTTTTTCTTGTTTTTGAGGTGCGTCTGTATTGCCATGAATTTCCCTTTTAGAATTGCTTTTGCTGCTTCCCACAAGAGTTGTTATATTTTCATTTTCATTTATCTTCAAGTTTTTTTTATTTCTTTACTGATCTAATGGTCGTTCAGTAGCATATTATTTAGTCTCCACATGTTTGTGACTTTCCCAGCTTTTTTCTTGTAGTTGATTTCTAGTATCATAGGATTGTGGTCAGAAAAGATGCTTGATATGATTTCAATCCTCTTAAATTTATTAAGGCTTGCCTTGTTTCCCAACATATGGTTCATCCTTTCGAATGTTCCTTATGAACTTGAGGAGAATGCATATTCTGCTGCTTTGGATATACTAAAGTGCATCTGGCCTAGTTTTTCATTCAAGCTTACTACTTCCTTGTACACTTTCTGTCTGGATCATCTACCCATTAATGTAAGTGGGGTGTTGAAGGCTCCTACTATTATTGTGTCATTGTTAATTTCTTCATTTTGGTATGTTAATAGGTGCTTTATATACTTTGGTGCTCCTGTGTTAGGGGCATATATATTCATAAGTGTTATGTCTTCTTGGTAGAATGTTGCTATTGTCATTATACACTTCCTACAACTTTTCTCTCATTGATTTTTTATCTTGAAGTCTGCTTTGTCTGATATAAATATGGCAATACCTGCTTTCTTTGGCTTGCCATTTTCCTTGAGTACCATTTTCCATCCCTTCACTTCAGGCCTGTATTTGTCTTTATAGCTGAGATGTGTTTTCTGGAGACAGCATATTGTTGGGTCTTGTTTTTTAATCCATCCAGCCACTCTGTGTCTTCTGATTGGAGAATTTCATCCATTTACATTTAGAGTGCTTATTGACATACACAGACTTAGTACTGCCATTTTAACTCTTGTTTTCTAGTTGTTCTATATTTCCATTGTTTCTCTTCCCTTGTATTTCTGACTGCTACTTCAGTTTGGTGGTTTTCTGTGTTGGTTTGCTCAGTATTTACGATTTGTGTCTCTGCTCTGATTCTTTATTTAGTGGTTACCATGATATTTGTATAAAAGATCTCATAGATGAGATGGTCCATTTTCTGATAGCCTCTGATCTCCATTGGCTTAAGCAGGTTTCATCTGTTCCTCTTCTCCTTCTCAGTTATTGTTGTCACAAATTATTCTGTTCTGTGTTGTGAGTTTGTGACTACATTGAAGTGTTTGTACTTATTTTTTAGACTTTCCTTCCCTTTATCTTTTATGTTATAATTGTTTACTAACCTATTCCGATAGAGAGCTGCAATTTTCTGATTTTTCTCTGTCTATTTATCTCTTTGCTCCAGGCTTGGTAAAATTTTGCCTTTTTGTTTCAGGTATGAGGGCATCCTTGGTAATTTTTTGTAAGGGATGTCTAGTGGTGATGAACTCCCTCAGCTTTTGTTTATCTGGGAAAGCTTTTATTTCTTTTTTTTTCCTGAAGAAAATTAGCCCAAAATAACATCTGCCACCAATCCTCCTCCTTTTGCTGAGGAAAACCAGCCTCGAGCTAACATCCATGCCTATCTTCGTCTACTTTATATGAGGATGCATGGCCTGACAAGCTGTGGGTAGGTCCACACCTGGCATCCAAACAAGCAAATCCTGGGCTGCTGAAGCAAAACATGCAAATCTAATCGCTGTGTCACTGAGCTGGCCCCTGGGAAAGATTTTATTTCTCCATCATATCTGAACAATAATTTCATTGGATAGCATATTATTGGCTGAAAGTTTTTGTTTTTCATAATTTTGAATTTATCATTCCATTCTCTCCTAGCCTGTAAGGTTTATGCTGAGAAATCTTCTGAAAACCTGATAAGGGTTCCTTTGATTATTCTCTTTTGCTTTGCTGCCCTTAATCTTTTTTCTTTGCCATTGACTTTTGCCAGTTTTACTACTATATGCCTTGGAGATTTTCTTTTTATATTGATGTAATTGGGAGTTCTGTTGGCTTCATCTACTTGTAAGCCCAGTGCCTTCCTCAGGTTTGGGAAGTTCTCAGCTACTATTTCTCTGAACAAGCTCTCCGCTCCTTTCTCCCACGCTTCTCCCTCTTGAATACCTATAATCCTTATGTTTCATTTCTTAATTGAGTTGGATATTTCTCAAGGAATTTCTTCATTTTTTTTAGCCTTATTTCTCTCTTCTCCTTCAGCTGAAGCATTTCTATATTTTCAACTTCTAAATTACTAATTCTCTCCTCTATAACATCAGTTCTCTTTTTTAAGGATTCTAAATTGTTTTTTAATCTCATTCATTATCTTCTTCACCTCCAGAATTTTTGTTTTAGACTCTCAGTCTCTTTGATGACTCATTGATTCTTCTCATTGAACTGACTTTCTGAGTTTTCTTGTAATTCCTTGAGTTTCTTTATGACAACTATTTTGAATTCTCTGTCATTTAGATTGCTAATTTTTGTGACTTCAAGATTGGCTTCTGGAGACCTATCCTTTTCCTTATGTTCTGAAGTTGCTGTGTTTTTCATGGTGTTTGATGTACTGATCCTTTGATGAGGCATTCGTAGTGGTATCAAGTTGCAGATTCCACCTGCCACCTCTGGGGCAGGGCAGGTGCTGTATTTTCTGAACCTACTGTGTCTGCTGAAAATTGTGCCAGTAGGGCTTGTCTGTGTTTGCCTGTTGGCTGCAGTCACTTGGTGGGTCACACACACACATGTGCTGGTGCTCTGGTGTGGAATTGCTTCCTTAGTCAAGGACCAGTTGTGCTAGGCAGGAGGGGAGGGACACTTTCTTTCACATGTGCAGGGCTGCTTTGAACCCACAGGTAGTTTGCCTGGGCTGCTGTGCTTGGTAGGGGAGCCCACGTGGTTGCTGAGCTGCACCGCTCATTGTGGAGTGTTCCTACAGGCTGGGCTGCAAGTCTGAAAAGTGCTCACTTGCAGGCCTACCTGACCACCCAACTCCTCTTACAGTTTTTTGCAACCTGCTGCGTGGGGAACCACAAACTAGATCGCTGCTGCTGGGGCAGAGGAGGGATCTGCTCACATCCTTCCACTGCTTCCCCTGCATCCAGTACCCCGACCTTTAGTAGTCTGGCTGCCCAGATCTTTCTGACATCCTATTGTGCTTTGTGGGGAATCCTCTGTTGGTTAATGAATGTCTGTTTGGTTGTAACTTAGGAGGGAGAGACTAAGGAAACAACTCACTCTGCCATGATGTTGATGCCACTCTGGAAAATTTTTAAATTATTAATTCTATCTCTTTGCATTTCATAGCTCTGTTCAAGATTGTCTATTTCTTCTTGGGTTAATTTTGATAGTTTGTGGCTTTCTATAAATTATTCTAGTTATTCTAAGTTATCTACTTTTTCTAGCACACAGCCCACACCTCCCCTGAGCATAAACTATGTGCCATTTCTCTGAAGCTGGGGGTAAGAACAACAGACCATTTCTCAAGGACTGACACCCCTGATCTACACAGTTGTTTGCTGGGAGGAGGAAGCTGGTCTTCTTCACTTGCCTCTCCTGACAAGGAAACCTCCTTCTACTGTGGGTCTAGATAGAGTGAAGATGACCAGGACCCAATATTCTAGGCCTTCCATGTCTGGTGTGAATCTTCCACCCTAACAATAGAGGCTGGGGAAAACAAGGAAGTGCTGGCCTCTCAGCCACATTTGCCTTGACTAGAGCATCTGCAACATGGAGGTGGGCAATATTGGAGGATGAGATATGCTGGTGGTCTGCCCCTTCAGTGAAAAACACAGTAACCCTAGACTGGAATCTGAGAGGAGCAGGAGACCTGTTTTCCTGGTGTGCCCTCCTATAGAAGAGCTTCTGTCTCACTAGAACTGAGCTGGTAGGGTGATGGATTTTGATTCAAAGTGCTATAGATTTTCACTGTCTTTACCAAGATTTAGTAGATTTCTGGTATCAATATTTCTACATTTACTGCATCACCTTAAGACAATTAACAGACGTTGTAAATGTGTGTGTTTGTCTTTAAATTTTTATATGTTTGCTTTTCTGAGAAGAATAGCTAGGAGGCTCTTCCAGATCACCATTCACAGAGTGTCTCCCTTCTTGTATACCACTCCTGCTTATCACATGATCATGTATTTCTTTGCATAACTATCTAAATCTTTCATTTATGTATGCCTTCTTCTATGAGGCTGATCAATGTTCTGGATCTACCAAGGTACACTAATTGTATGGTTTGGATCAGCATTTGACCTTAAATGGTGAGTTAGTTTCTTTGAACATTCATTTTGTGATCAGTAAAAATGATAATTGTACTATTTCCTGAACAGAGATTTAACTAGAATTAAATCACATCATTCTCCTCCTCTATAATCTACTGGCTTTCTCATAATTTTGTATTCCTTACTTTAGAGCATAATTATAGATGGCCCAGGTCTACGTCTCCAGTGACACTTTTAGCCTCTATGTTTCCTTTGTGAACATATTTGAAATTTTTCATAGTTCAGTGCTTTTGGAGATACCATTCCATTGCCTGGGATACATTTCCTCTATGCATATTTAATCCTACACAACTTTCAAACCTCAGCGTGTATAAACCCCCAGTCTATTACCATTTAGTTAACTTTCCCTCCTCTGAGATTTTTTATGATACTATTGGGGGATAGCTCCATCCTTTTCATAGTTTATCAAGATCTTTGATTTACTTTCCATCTCATTACTAGAATATGGTCCAGAACATTTTACTTTTATTTTATTTATGTATTTTTTAACTTTAATTTTTATAGCAGTAACATTGGATTATAACATATATATATATTATAACTTTCAGATGTACATTATATTTCAAATTCTGTGTAGATTACATCATGTTCACCACCCAAAGGCTAATTATAATCCATCACCACACATGTGTGCCTAATCACCCCTTTCACCCTCCTCCCTCCCCTCTTCCCCTCTGGTAACCACCCATCCAATCTCCATTGCTATGTATTTGTTTTTTATTGTTTTTATCTTCTACTTATGAGTGAAGTCATATGGTATTTGACTTTCTCCTTCTGACTTATTTCACCTAGCATAATACCCTCAAGGTCTATCCACGTTGCCACAAATGGCCAGATTTCATCATTTCTTATGGCTCAGTAGTATTCCATTATACATATATACCACATCTTTATCCATTCCTCTTTTGATAGGCCCCTAAGTTGCTTCCAAGCCTTGGCTTTTGTGAATAAGGCTGTGATGAACATAGGGGTGCATGTATCTTTATTCATTTGTGTTTTCAAGTTCTTTAGATAAATATACTTCAGTGGAATAGCTGGATCATATGGTATATCTATTCTTAAATTTCTGAGGATAATCCATACTGTTTTCCATAGTGGCTGCACCAGTTTACATTGGCACCAGTTTACATTCCCACCAGCAGTGTACGAGGGTTCCCTTCTCTCCACATCCTCTCCAACACTTGTTGTTTCCTGTCTTGTTAATTATAGCCTTTCTGACCAGAGTGAGGTGATACCTCATTGTAGTTTTGATGTGCGTTTCCCTGATAGTTAATGATGTTGAACATGTTTTCATGTACCTTTTGGCCATCCGTATATCTTCTTTGGAGAAATCTCTGTTCAGAACTTTTGCCCATTTTTTAATTGAGTTGTTGGTGATTTTGTTGTTGAGACATATGAGTTCTTTGCATAATTTGGATATTAACCCCTTATCTGATATATGGTTTCCAAATATCTTATCCCAATTGTTATGGTATATTTTGGTTTTGTTGATGGTTTCTTTTGCTGTGCAGACGTTTTTAGTTTGATGTGGTCCCATTTGTTTATTTTTTCTTTTCTTTCCCTTGTCCAGTCAGACGGTACTTGAAAATATGCTGGCAAAATCTATGTCAAACAGTGTGCTGTCTATGTTTTCTTCTAGAAGTTTCATGGTTTCAGGTCTGACATTTAAGTCTTTAATCCAATTTGATTTGATTTTTGTGCACAGTGTAAGATGATGATCTTCTTTCATTCTTTTGTGGGTGGCTGTCCAGTTTTCCCAATGTCATTTATTGAAGAGACTCTCCTTTCTCCATTGTATGCTCTGGGTTCCCTTGTTGAAAATTAGCTATCCATTTTTCTGTGGGTTTATTTCTGGGCTCTCAATTCTGTTCCATTGATCTGTGTGTCTAGTTTTGTACCAGTACCATGCTGCTTTGGTTACTATATCTTTGTAGTATATTTTGAAATCAGGGAGTGTAATACCTCCAGCTTTGTTCTTCTCCCTCAGGATTCCTTTGGCTATTTGGGGTGTTTTGTTGTTCCATTTAAATTTTAGGATTCTCTGTTCTATTTCTGTGAAAAATGTTGTCGGAATTTTGAAAGAGATTGCATTGAATCTATTGATTGCTTTAGGAAGTATGGGTATTTTAACTATGTTAATTTTTCCAATCCAAGAGCACAGAAAATCTTTCCATTTCTTTGTGTCTTCTTCAATTTCTTTCAACAATGTTTTATAATTTTCAGTATACAGATCTTTCACCTCTTTGGTTAAGTTTATCCCTAGGTATTTTATACTTTTTGTTGCAATTATAAATGAGATTGTATTCTCAATTTGTCTTTCTGATATTTCATTGTTAGTGTATAGAAATGTAACTGATTTTTGTATGTTGATTTTGTGTCCTACAACTTGACAGTACTCATTTATTATTCATGAAAGCTTTTTAGCAGATTCTTTAGAGTTTTGTATATATAAAATCATGTTGTCCGAAAGTAGTGACAGTTTTACTTCTTCTTTTCCAATTTGGATCCCTTTTATTTGTTTTTCTTGCCTGATTGCTCTGGCTAGGAATTCCAATAAGATGTTAAATCAGAGTGGTGAAAGTGTGCATCCTTATCTGGTTCCTGTCTTAGAGAGATAGCTTTCAATTTTTCTCCATTGAGAATGATATTAGCTGCGGGTTTGTCATATATGGCCTTTATTATGTTGAGGTATTTTCTTTCTATACCCATTTTCTTTAGAGTTTTTATCATAAATGGATGCTGTATTTGTCAAATGCTTTCTCTGCATCTATTGAGATGATCATGTGATTTTTATTCCTCATTTTGTTAATGTGGTGTATCACATTGATTGATTTGTGGATGTTGAACCATCCCTGTATCTCTGGAATGAAACCCACTTGATCATGATATATGATCCTTTTAATATATTGTTGTATTCAATTTGCCAGTACTTTGTTGAGAATTTTTGCATTGATGTTCATCAGTGATATTGGCCTGTAATTTTTTTTGTGTGTGTTGTCCTTGTCTGGTTTTGGTATCAGGATAATGTTGGCCTCATAGAATAAGTTAGGAAGCATCCTCACCTCTTCAATTTTTTGGAACAGTTTGAGAATAGGCATTACGTCTTCTTTGAATGTTTGGTAGAATTCACGAGGAAAGCCATCTGGTCCTGGACTTTTAGTTTTTGGGAAGTTTTTCATTACTGTTTCAATCTCCTTACTGGTGATTGCTGTATTCAAATTCTCTTCTTCTTCTTTATCCTTTTTTGAAGATTATATGATTCTAAGAATTTATCCATTTCTTCTAGATTATCTAATTTGTTGGAGAATAGCTTTTAATAGTATACTCCTATAATCTTTTGTTTTTCTAGCTAAAGGTTTGTCAATTTTGTTTATCCTCTCAAAGAACCACCTCTTGGTTTCATTAATTTTTCCTATTGTTTTTCCAGTCTCTACTTCTTTCATTTCTGCTCTGATTTTTATTATTTTCTTCCTTCTGCTGATTTTGAGCTTTATTTGTTCTTCTTTTTCCAGTTTGTTTAGGCACACTGTTAAATTGTTTATTTGGGATTTTTCTTGTTTGTTGGGATAGGCTTGAATTGTTATAAACTTTCCTCTTAGAACTGCTTTGGCTATATCCCATAGATTTTGGCATGTCATATTTGCATTTTCAATCGTCTCTAGCTATTTTTTGATTTCTCCTTTGATTTCTTCATTGACCCAATAGTTGTTTAGTAGAATTTTGTTTAATCTCCACATTTTTGAAGCTTTTCAGATTTTCTTCCTGTAGTTGATTTCTAGTTTCATATCTTTGTGGTCATAAAAGATACTTGGTATTATTTTGATCTTCTTAAATTTATTGAGACTTGTTTTGCGACCTAATATGTCATCAATTCTGGAGAAAGTTCCTTGTGCATTTGAAAAGAATCTGTATTTGGTAGTTTTGGGATAGAATGTTCTCTGTATATCTACTAAATCCGTCTGATCTAATGTGTCATTTAAAGCCAATGTTTCTTACTGATCTTCTTTTTCAATGATCAATCCATTGTAGTAAGTGGCATGTTGAAGTCCCCTATTATTATTGTGTTACTGTCTATTTCTCCTTTTATGTTTGTTACCAGTTGCTTTATATATTTAGGTGCTCCTATGTTGGGTGTATGGCTATTTACAAGTGTTATATCTTCTTGTTAGATTGTTCCTTTTTATCATTATGTAGTGCTCTTCTTTGTCTCTTGTTACAGTTTTTGTTTTAAAGCCTATTTTGTCTGATATAAATATTGCTACCCCACTTTCTTTTCTTTGCCATTTGCATGGAGTATCATTTTCCATCCTTTCACTTTCAGTTTGTGAGTGTTTTAGTTCTGAAGTGTGTCTCTTGTATGCAGCATATATATGGGTCTTGTTTTTTATCCAATTGGCCACCCTATGTCTTTTGTTTGGAGCATTTAGTTCATTGACATTTAAGGTAGCTATTGATAAAAATATATTTATTGTCATCTTGTTGCTCTTTTCTGGGAGTTTTAGTAGTTCTTCTCTGTTCCTTTCTTCTTCTCTTGATCTCTTCCCTTGTGGTTTGATGACTTGCTTTAATAGTATGTTTGATTTCTTTCCTCTTACTTATTTGTTTACTTATTATAGGTTTCTGGTTTGTGATTACCATGAGCTTTCTATATAATATTCTACATATATAGCAATCTATATTGAGTTGATAGTCTCTTTAGCTATGGTCAAGAACATTTTAATCTTCCAACTTTATAACTCTTCCTTTCACCTCAGTGTCTGGGTCAGTGTAGCTGCTGAAAAAAGCTTACTTTCCCCACTAAATCTTTGTACACACAGAGCCCCTACTGGTCCTCAGTGCTTATATTCAGTGCAGTACTTTTTGCTCAGTACAGAAGGCTAGACAATTACTGGAAAGTTATGGAAACACAATAATTTACTTTGGTTAATAGTTATTAAATTATCTTAAAATGTAAATAAGTCTCAATAGAAGTTTAAGTTTAGACTCTTTGCATGAGTTATTATTACTGTTATTTATAAATTATTATAATCTCCATATTTTGCAGATGTTTTCTGCTTTCATTTCAAAAAATTGTCATTTTAATTAAAGTATTTCTATATTAAATTTCCACAAAGTTTCAAAATATGCTTCTAACTGTACATTTTTGATTGTTTTTGTGTTCATATTATAAATTTATAATTAAAAGTATATGTAAGTATAGAGTTTTATAATTTATAAATAAATTCACTTCAAACTCTCTCCTTTGATCCTCTCACTAGACATGAAAGGTTATTGCCATGGGCTGAATGTTCCCACAAATTCATATGTTGAAATCCTAACCCCCAAAGGTGATGGTATTAATAGGTAATGACTTTGGGAGGAGTTTGAGTCATGAAGGTAGAACCTCCTTGAAAGAGGTTAACACCCTATAAATGATGCTCCAGAGAAATCCCAATCCCCATCCATCATATAAGGATACAAGGAGATGTATGCAAATTGGAAGAGAGCCCTCATCTAGTTATGCTTGCACCATGATCTTGGACTTCCAGCCTCCAGAACTGTGAGAAATAAATTTCCATTGTTTATAAGCTACCATTTGTGGTGTTATGTTATAGTAGCTCAAATGGACTGAGACAGTTGTTATTTTTAGTAGTTATCAACAAATTTTATACATAAGCACATTGAAATTGTTAGAGATTAAATGCTTTTTCCAAAGGTTGTGACACAACATATCATTGTACCACTTCCTTATAATCATATGCACCAAAGCACATTCCTATCTTTCTTCCCCAATGTTGAGAATATCTACTTTCTTCAAGCTGTTTTACATTGCAAAACAAGATAACAGGGAGACAAATTAGAGCAGTGGTTACCTCATAATAAATCTTACTTTTCACCTAAATGGTTCTCTAACATAGAGATAGTCTACTTGTGTAGGTTTATATTTGCCACATTTAATGTCATCTTTACATCTTTCAAAAGCCAGCAAGAGTTTGTTACTAGGAAAAAGAGAGCATCTCCCCTTCCCAGCAAGAGACATTCTTTTAGATAATCCTTAGAACAAGCTAATGCTGAAAAACCTGATGGCATGAGGGAAGAGACCCATGTTGGAAAGGGAATAGTGGTTGTTTACTAAGGAAAGAAATGCCAGTATCAGGTGCAACACTCATCTAACAGTAGGAATACTTGTTACATTAACAAGATTTACTGACAGACTCCATCTGTGTCTTCTCACCAAACAAGGTCACTCAGTCAGTTTCTATGGATTCTAATGAGGAAAGTGCCAAGTCTCTGGAGTGATAATGGAGGTTCGCTCTGACTTACGCCTCAGGCACTGGCAATATTTTTAGGTCTGGAAAATAAAATAAGGTGCAGAAAAAGGTCATAATTTTTATTGAGCCGATCCACCTTGAAAAATAGCTGTGCCTGTAAGTGAGTATGTTTAGGACTTTTTTCCCTCTTTCCCAAGATCCAAGGTTACTTTTCTATTCCTCTTCAAAGTGGTCCTTCAGGGTCTTAATACCTTACTTGAACATGAAATTTATATGTGTTATTAGGTTAAAGGGTCTCTGCCACAGCTCTTTAAATTTTTTACGTCTAAGAAAGGAAATAACTACAAAATGCTAAGGGATTTGTTGTATTATTTTGTTTTGGGGGGAAGATATGGACTATATTATTAGCTCTTTGCAAAAAAATCCTCACAAAGATTTTCTGTGCATTGGATATCACAATATTTCCCAAACTTGGGAATTAGATGTCTGGATTATTGTCATAGTAATTGCTTTTACAAAGCTTTTTGACTTGAGCAAATAGCTTATCATCTCTGAGCCTCAATGTCCTTAATGGAAAAATATAAGATTTAGAATAAAAAATAGTGGAAGTCCCTTCCAATATAAACATTCTCCAGGCTCATTAACTATACATGACCTTATGTACTCTCAAAAGAATTTCAGCTCACCTCTCCAAATACACATTTTATAATGCCCTAGATTGATTCATAATAACTTCATGATATTAGAGCATAGCCGACTTCTTGATCAGTTTTTATCATTCTTGCACTTTATCCCCATGCCATCCACCAATTTATTATTTCATTTCTTTATAAAACCTTGAAGCATTTATCTTCAACTTCCTTTATTACTTCCAAATTTTATTATGAAAATAAAAATAAATAAAACTTTTCCTGATCTGAGATTTACTTCGACTCTTCTCAAATAAGATTCCCTCATTAAAAATAAAAACTTACATGATATTAGTGTCATAGAGCAATCTATTGCCTCATTTTCTGTACTAAAATCAAAGAATACTAAAAGTTCCTGACCTTGAACTTAGTGGAAAGAAAGAATTTTCACAAGGACTAGACCACGGTTGACCTACATTGATCAAAAACAAACCTAGACTTGTGAATTTGCTGACGTATAACAGTTCAATTGAGTAGAGGGCTCCCTAGGATAATTTGAAATCTTTTATTCAGCTAAATATTATTAATATTATTGAAAAGGCCCTAATAGCTTTAGGGGCTGGCCCCGTTGCATAGTGGTTAAGTTCATGCGCTCTGCTTCAATGTCCCAGGTTTCCAGGTTCTGATCCTGGGTGCAGACCTCTGCTACTCTTCAGCCATGCTGTGGCAGTGACCCACATACAAAATAGAGGAAGACTCGCACAGATGTTAGCTCAGGGCTGATCTTCCTCAACTAAAAAAAAAAAAAAGAGGAAAATTGGCAACAGATATTAGCTCAGGGTGAATCTTCCTCAGCAAAAAAAAAAAAAAAGAAAGAAAGAAAGAAAAGAAAAGCTACTGTATGTCAGGTGCTGTGTCAGGGGAATCAGGAAAGACAATTAGTTTAAGTTAAAATATTTTGAATCTGAGGTATCCTTGATCTACAACACACCATAGAGTTTGAATAAGAGGAGGTAGATTAATTCTATTTTTTATTTTTGGACCATCTCCTCAAGATTGTGGAGCTAATAATCATGGATAAAGAGGTAGTATGCCTGGAGATAAAACATTGGAATAATTATCAACTGTCGAATAGTATGAAGGAAAAGAAATGATCAGTGATAGAGAATAAGTGGATACTGAGAGGGGACAGGCACTGGACACTGCTTACAGAGGGTGGTCAGAGAAGCCTGCCAAACTAGGTGAGAATACACCTCAGTGTGAAGGCTCCGTAGGAGTCAGCCATGTGCAGAACAGTGAAGAGCGACCTCTGCACAATTATATGTGAAAGTCCAGGTCAGAAAATAGCAGAGCGGGGACTCTACCATCTTGAGGACTTCTAAAAAATGTGGCATAACAATTTTTTTGTTTTGATAGAATGAATTTATAACTTCTTTAATTTATGTAAACCCTCTCTGGGTAATTCCAATTTTATTATCTCGAAGTTAAATGTTATATTTCTTATGTCCATTAAAATTATTCTTATAGGAAGTGTCTCAAAGTTAGTATTTTTGGACAGATCTTCATGGGCTTCTTTTCTGTCCATATGCCTAAGGCAAAAATACTTCTTGCATTCTCTGTGCCCTCCTATTTCAGGATGCAGTAATCTGATATTTCATTAATTTTCTTCTAACCTTCCCGCTCTCATCTCCTCCATATATAGACTCATATATTCTAAGCTATTATAACCTTCAAGGAATGACCATTTCTGGAACATGCTGTTAATTTCAAGGCTCCATCATGCCTTTGCCTTCTGAAGAGCATATTCTTCATTGCATTCCTGATTCTTTATCCTTCAACAATAGAGTCAGTCCCTCCTTCCTCTTAGCATGCGGACCGTAATTCTATGGTCCACAACACATTTGTCATAATTATTTTCCAGGAACCTATATCTAGATAGGAGATAAAATGAGACCACCACAGAACCATGAAATATTTCATTCATCTTTTTCCACTCAGTATTTATTACATTCATCTCTTTCTTCTAGAACCTCATCAATAGCAGTTGTTAGTAAAAGTTTTCTGAGTGAATGAATTTGCCAAAAATTGTGAGGAAATATGAGATATAAATCTTGTTTCCTGTTTAAGTGCCATTTTGATTTGACCATACTTTTTGAAAATGGAGCATTTAAACCACCCTAGATGGCTAAGAAGTCATTAAATTCTTATAGAGCCTGAGGTGAAATAATGTCCAATCCTATCTAGATACATACACGTATTTTTTTTATTTCTCTTTAGTCACAAAGTATTCTAAATTTAATGAAGGTATTTCTTTAAAAATGGACCCCTCACTAGGGAAATATGATAAATGCATAAAGTACAAAAGCACTAGTATCCACATAGAATATAAGCATAAATGATTTAGGGATCAGATTTTAAAGTTCTAAGGTCACTAGTTTACTGTAACACTGTAACACTCAAAAATGCAGCTGTCTATTCAAATCTTTTTCTCCAACTGCAAATGCACACAATTAAGTGGGAAAAGCTTACCATAAAATAACAGGAAGTGATACCAAACTTAAGTCTGAATAATTATAAACCTATATATGATTATCGAAAGCTGTTGGGCCATGCATGATTCGTTTAACACTGTCTGCATGAGCCTAACAATGACTGAGTTTGCTAGTTCTTGTGAAATGATGAGTTTTGAGATTTGATAATCCACTTCAGCAAACATTTATTGAATAAGAAGTTTGGGATTGAAAATGTTCTCCAGAATTGTTTTCTGCAAATTGGCACATAATGTGAAGCAGAGATAAATATTTTACCTTTTTATTGCTTTGTTCTATAGTTACTCTTTAGAGTAAACCTGTGAAAAAAATGAAAAAATCTGTTTACAAGAAGAAATGGATATGAAAGGTTTCACTTGGATTTATTCAATCTAACATACAACTCAGAGAAATAGTAAATATTTTTATCTTATTCCTACTTCAAGGTCCTATTTCGTAAGGTTATAGGATAATGCATAGTTAAGACAGAGATTCAAATTTTGTACAATTAGTTTTATAACTCTAAATGTATCAAATGGTGAAAATTCTTTTTTTAAAGATTGGCACCTGAGCTAACAAGTGTTGCCAATCTTCTTCTTCTTCTTTTTTTTCCTTCACAAAGCCCCCCAGTACATAGTTGTATACTTTAGTTGTGAGTGCCTCTGGGTGTGCTATGTGGGACACCACATCAGAATGGCCTGATGAGTGATGCCATGTCCACACCCAGGATCCAAATAGGCGAAACCCTGAGTTGTCGAAGTGGAGCGCACAAACTTAACCGCTTGGCCCTGGGGCCGTCCCTGAAAATTTTAAAATACTTTAACTCTCCAGGTTTATAATGTGAATTTTATTTTAATTAATTGCATGTATTTAAAATATAAAAATGCAATTAAGTTAATTTAAAAATTGTGTAATCTTTTATCTTTTCACACTTTGGGAAAGGGTATTGTTAGCACTCAGCTTTTAGAATGGAGAAACGAATGGTGCCCAAGTTAATCACTACAATCAAGGTTATCCCCAGGCCAAATTGTGAAAGTGAAGTCGATTGTCACATTCGATGCCTCATTTTGGTCTGCTTGCCTATTGTCCGTTCTTGTGCAAGAGCTTTCTAAATCAAAATTGATAACTTTTCTTTGTATAAATTATTCTAACATTATTTTGCCATTATATTAATATGTTTGTAGATGATATTAGTTAAAGCATTAGTAATTCAGATACATTACAATTCATATTTTTGAAGTGTTTGAAAGTATTTTGATGTATTTACTCTCTGAGTACTTAGAAGCTTAAAATAACAACTATGAATATCCTTAAAATTCTGCAGCTCCAGCTGAGCTGGGTGACATGTTTCCTCGGGGGGTCTCCCCTGGGGTCCCTCACACAGCTGCAGTCCTGTGGCTGTTCAGCACAGCTGCAGAGTTCCCCACGATCTCACTCCCACTCACAGCCCTCTCATGGCAGGAAATTGCTTCTGACTGTTGGTCAGACTGCATCCCTTCTCTCCCATGTGTCCTCTCATCCGAAGATTCAGATTTTTATGCAGCAGAGGCGTGGATCTAAGAGGGCAGGAGAAGAAGCTGGGAAGCCCTCTGAGGTCTTGCTTAGCGGTGACAGAGCAGCACTTCTGCTGTACTCTACTAGTCAAAGCAAGTCACAAACTCCATCTCAAAGGACAGGAAAACAGACTGCACCTTCTGATGGGAACAGCTATGAAGGTTTTGCGCTCATTTTTAACTTAAATACAGAGTATATTTCTTATTCTTGGTTCATCAGGGAAATTTTTCAGAATTCTCATTTTCATCACAGGCAAACTGGGTTTTGGAAAAGGACAAATTATCTTTTGAGGAATGTTCATTTGTCCTTCAGTGCAGAAACGGTTTCCACAAGATGTCATTTTCAAAACTCTCTTGTAAGTTATTGTGATTTTAAATAAAATATTCATTGACATTTTAAATTTTCCTTTCCAACTGCTAAATTATGAGGAGAGAAGAGATTCTTGTCAAATATTGATTTTTGCAGTCAATTACTTAATCAGTAAATTCTTGAATGTCATCTAAATAAAGTTGGGCATCTTTTCAGGTAAATATGTTAGTTTAATTCATTTTTAATTTTGCTGTATAAAAGGTAATGACAATAAGGACAATTTGAATCTTCTTCAAAGTGAATAAGAGAAAGAGAGTTCACTCTAAGAATGAGAGATAGGGACTAGATTAAAACTTTTGTCCAGAACTTTATGTAGATTGTACAATGATCACCAGGGTTATGGGCAGAACTTGGAAGATTAAATATAAATATATTCCCATTATGGACCGAAAGCAGTAAAGATACACACTCACACATGCACAAATATTGTCATGCAATTCATTTTTAATAATTGAGGTTCACTCAAACTAAGATAATTTTCATACTTTAGACATTCTGTAAAAAAAAAGATAAACGCTAAAACTTCAAGAAAGCAGTTTTTTAGAAAGGAGGAGCAAGGGAAGTAGAAAATAAGACACATGGCAAGACTGCATTCAAAGATTTGTAGATTTGCTGGTTTATAAACTCTACGCTACTTAATATCTGTAAGTAGAAGAATTCATTTTGATTCTTAATTCTCTTTTATAAAAGTACAAGGCACAAGTTAAGCTTTGGCCTGCCCAGACAGAATCATGAAGAAGCGAACTTTTGGTTCATTTGGTTCATCCTGTTAGAATATCTCTTTCTCAAGCCAAGCAATTTTGGAAATCAAGTTAGTCAACCTCTTACTACAATAAGAGGACTGTTGATTCTATTTGGTATATTTCAGTCTCCCCAGGTTTGCGTGTATGGTTTTCTACCTGTGATATCCCCAGTCAAAGATCTTGATGCGGCAAGTAGCAGTTGGTATCTCTAACTCATCATAAGAACTCCTTTGAAAATAAAATTATTTTAAACTGTAAAATCATTGTGAGACACATGCTCATAATGAGGGTACCTCAGTGTCTTTACAAACACAAACCTCTACCTTGTGAATACATGTAATATATATTTTATCCGAGACAGAATGCTCATTAGTGTGAAATTGGAGATATTACTTTTAAGACACACTGGAATTGTATGTCAAGGCATAGTCCCGGACCCTTTAAAGCAGTCTTCAACCAGCGACATGTTGTGTGATGGGATTCAGTGATTAAGTTACTCAGCTCTGTTTTTCTCCCTTGATTCCTGTTGTTTAACTCTGAGGATTCTTGAATTTGCCTCCCATTCCAAACCTTAATTCTTGAATTAGCCACATCAACTTTGGCAGATTTGCCCTACCAGGGCGGAGCTGAGGAGCAAAGCTTATTAGCAAAGCCCATTCATGCAATTATGTTCTCTCAAGTCATTTAGATAGCATTTCATGCTTGATATTCAAAGCACTCAATATTACACCTAGTAATTGCATCATTAAGTACAATAAAGGTCGTATGCCTGGGTTAAATGTCATAATATATAATGATGAGGGCAGTCCCTTGTCTCTACAAACACATTCCATTTGTATTGTTAAAAACTATACCCTTCCAACATTCCCCCACGGTCATGTTTTATAGACTACATCAAACTTTTTGTGTTATTTTCACCCAGATCTATTTATTATTGTCTTAATGACCTCAGTCTTGGCCTAGATCATCTACAATCTTGACCCCATTACTCTGTGTGAGTTTCCCCAGGGCCATCATAATTATTTATACAGCAATTATATACTGTCAGTGCATTTTTTCATGGCAGCCCGTAGCTGAGTAACCACAAACACTGTGAGAATCCCTAAACAAAAGTTAAGATAGAAATGTTTAATTATCTAGGGTTTTTAATGATTTTTTTCTGATTATAGTAGTATGTATTTTAAATATATGAAATAGAGAAAAGTATAAAAAGCAGGCAAATACGATCACTCTGGATGTTTTGGTTTATTTCCTTAAGGGCCTTCTATGATTGAAAAAATAGCTAATACTAGTACTATTAATAACAATAGCGACCATTTAATGAGAACTTTTTATGTCTGCCACTTTTCTCAGTTTATCATAAGTTTACTGCTTTGAACTTCCAAGTAATACTCAAGTTAAGTATTATTTATGTTTACCTGATTTTACAACAAGATAAACTCGTAATCAGAAAACTTAAGCAAATTATCACAGGGCACAGAACTTAAGTGTAGTAGTCAAGATTCAGACCAATATCTCTGACTCTCAAGACTAATATGTTAATCAGTACATTTTAGAAAAATAATGGAATAATTAATGATATATACTGTTTTAAAAATTACTGTAAAGGAGTGAGGAAAGTCGAGTGAGGAGAGAGAACAGACAACAAAGAGTACTGCTCTAGGCAAAGAGCTTGAACCTGCTGAGGACCTTCTGGGCACGTTATATAAACACTCGGGGGCTTAGGTTGACCTACCTAATACCAATACAAGCTGCTTGACCCAAGGGACAAGTCATCCAGTTTACAACTACCTCCTCAGTAGTGGAGGCTCTCTAGTGGACATTGGTTTAAGTCTCCAGTATCTAAACACTTTGTGCCCAGTTCCATAGGCATAGCCACATGGGTGGCAGGCAGAATAATGGGTTCCCTGCAGAGGTCCAATGGCTAATCCCTGGATCCTGTGAATACATAGGTTATATAGCACAGGAGAAGTAAGTTTGCAGATGGAATTAAGGTTGCTAATCAGATGATCTTAACATGAGGAGATTATCCTGGATTATCTGAGCGGGCCCAGTGTGATCACAGGGTCCATATATAAGTGGAAGAAGAAGAAGAAGAAAAGAGAGTGTCAGAGTGACATGATGTGAGAAAGACTTGACTAGTTTTGAAGATGAAAGGGGGCAACAAGCCGAGGAATGAGGGTGGCCTCTAGAACCTGGAAGAGGCAAGAAAAACAAAGCCTCCAAAAGAAACGTAGCCTTGCTGATATCTGGATTTTAGATGGGTGATATCCATTTCAGATATCTGACCTCCAAGAGTGTAAGATAATACATTCGTGTTGCTTTTAGCCACTGTTTGTGTAATTTGGTAGCGCAGCAATAGGAAACTAATACAACCTGCCTTTCCCCCGGATCTCCCTCTTTCTAATCATCTAATCTTATTTCCTTCAGATGCTTGACAAACATCCAAGCCATCAGCCAGTTCCCAGGCAGACCACAATTTCCTCCGTACCAAGGAGATGCCCACGTGTATTACTCACACAGTTCTGCCCATTTACCACGGCTATTTTGGTCCACTCTTGAATTGGACTGCAGTGAGGCAACAGTCTATTTTCAACTCACAGCACATCAAGCTGAATCATCCATGAACTGGGTCTGATTTTTTTTCTTCTACCAGCACGTCATAGAAAAATACTCCATGAGGTCATAGGTTTAGGCTGAGTAAAAGGTGTTAGTGCAACAGAAGTAGACGGCATAGTATCAGATCCACCTGTTTGCATGATTTACTTAAGACCTCTTGGCATGATCAGGCCAAATCCCAAATGAGCCATTTCCATCAAATAATCAACTTTTGACTTGACCGATTTAAAAAATCTCGATCATGACAGTTAATTCCTATTATGTGGTCACCTGATGTTCCGTGATTAGCTACTCTCTCTATTTAAACCCGTAGCCCCAAGGAGACTTACCTAATTCTAAGTAGTTCTCTCCTGCTCAAGAAAATTGTCATCAACTCCACAAACATCTACATCTAGAGTCTTGTGTGAGAGTCCCAACCTACTACAAAGCCTTCTCTTCTAAGGGCACCACTCAAAACTGCAAGCCTTTTGGGCCATAAAATATATGATTGAAAATGGTATTTCTAAGAGTGACATACACTGTATTTCAAAGTGTGGTATATGGTATCTCTAAAATCCAAAGAGGTTCACCAAACAGTGTTTGCTCTTAACTTAGACGGGATGTTCCGACATAACAAAGATCATTGAAGATTTAAAAATTGCATCAATTTTCAGACCCTTGAATGATTCTCAGGTTTATTGCACAAATTTTTCAACTTATTTCCCTTACAAGGACATCCAGAGTATCTGCCCTTTTCTGCACATTAGGGCCAATAAGCACAATGTCATCAATATAGTGATGTTTGCAGATCGTTGCAGACTGTCAGACAATCAAGGTCCCTTTGGACTATATTGTAATAGAGAGCAAAATTAACATAGCTCTGGGATAACCTAGAGAATGTGAACTGCTCCTTTTCCCATGTGAATGTAAACTATTTTGATCATCTTTCCTGATGGGGATTGACAAAATGTATTCACCGGATCAATAGTCACATACCAAGTCCCAAAGTCTGTGACAGTTTATTCCAGTGCAGACATTACATCAGCACAGCTACTGTGATTGGAATTATCACCTGACTACATTTTCAGGAGTCTACTGTCACTCTCTATCAACCATTTAGTTTTTGCAGTGGTCATCTTGGTGAACTAAACACCCTATGATAAGGACCACAGCCTCTGGTAGGGTGTCAATTATCCCTGCAATCCCAACCAGGATGCAGTATTACTTATGACAACTTGGCTAATGGCGGATGGGGGAGGGGGATTGTGAGTGCTTTCCAGAGCTTGTATTTGACCTTCCTAAAAAGGTGGCTTTTACTCTAGACCAGAGAACTCACGCGAGCTTTCGACACATCCATTCTGATTATGCTCTCAGGACCAGGAAAAATATGCATAGAATGATTCTTGGATCCATTGGACCATCAGTGAAATTTGTTTGAACCAGAAATCAATTGAGAGTGGTCTTCATACCTCTCCACTTCCTAAGTAAAGATCCTATTATCTCCGACTCTGTATCCAACAGCTCTGCAAGGATATGAATATCCCTTTTTCCCCTGTCTGCAGTTATGCTAGCAAATTGCCATGGGTCCATTTGAGGAATGAGTGAGAATTGCAGGAGCATTTCAGAGTCCCTCTTTGAGGGTAAAGAACTTTCTCTTGATTTGATGTCCTTTAGGTGTGAAAAATAGCTCAGGTCTATAAATTTGGCAAAGAATTTTCCATGATGGTGGTGACATCAGGCTTCTGTTGCCCAGATTTTGATAGATTTTAGTTATACAAATCAAGGAACAATTTTATTTGCTGTCAATATAGCCTGTCTCTTGAATATCATGGTCTGTTAGTCATTGTTACAGATTTATTCGGGTCAATGGCCCCTGGTTGCAACTCTGGCCTTACTGGTGATGGTAATTATGTCACTCTCCCTCTCAAGTTTAAATCATGCCATCTAACCTCTGCTCTTCCAGATTCCTATCACCATTATTAAAGAGCCCAGTTTTATGGCAACGAGAACTAACCTCAACTCTGAAAAACAAGATAGCTAGCACTGAGATTCTCAATGATGTCATTGATCCCCCAGCAGCACATACTTTAACGCTTTATTTAAAGAAAAGCATTTGATTACTTATCCTTGGGTCATTTCTGTAGGTCAGTCAGACAGCAAAATAATCTATTCTAATATGTGCACATCCACCTCTCACCAGACTCCTCTTTCAAATCCCTGTAGAAGTGGGTCTGACATATCCTCCTTATTTCTTCCAAGCCACTATCATGTCCAACCTTCAAGGTACCATACTCGCTGAATCATGGGAGAGAGCCCCCTTGTCATGTCAATAGCATCTAGCCTATATTCTATTCCTCCCGAGTGTATCACCCTAAAGATCAACCCTCTTACTGTTTCCATTATTATGGTTGTTCTCATTATACATATTAGCCAAGCACTGCAGCTCTTTGGTTGAATAAGTTATTTCCTTCTAAAGAAGGACTGGATTTCTCCACTTACAGATTTGTTGCGACTTATTTATAACATTAGAGGCAGTGAATGTAGGCATGAGGGGAACAAGCTTTATCTTGTGAGGCTTTTATTTCATGAAGTCTTTGAGTCTTCTCCAGGCAATGAGAGGCTGCTGAAATCATATAAGATGGAAACAGCACCTTTCATTGGTCTGGAGGGTAGAGGAATCTGAGGCCTCAAGTTGATCAGCTGTAATCATTCAAATGCCCTTATCCTATTTCTCTGGGAAGCACTCCTTCTCCTAGGGCCTTAGTTTAGCATAGAAGGCCTTACAAGTTTGTACCTTCAGTATCCTTTATAACTCTCCAACCCTTAAGAATCAAATTTTGGTCCTGATTTGTCATACAGTCTTCTCTCTGACTGCAAGGATAATAAAAATCTTTTTTTTTTTAATTTTAATGATACAGTGGGGGACTTCTGCTTTTCATAGCATGCCTCAAGTTGATAATCGAAGGCTGTCATTCTCCTTCTTTAATATTTTTAAGGTGGTTGACAAAAGTCAGCCAACTCCATAATCCTTATAATTACTACTGATTCCATACCTCTCAAGTGCCATATCAGCTTCATAGTCAAGATTCTCCTTCCTCCTCTACATCACTCCCATCAAACACAGTGAGATATTTAGTTCTGGTAACAGCCCAGTGTGGCATACTTTACATGCATGCTAATAACACAGCCTGAGGTAGATTTTTGAGACTATTTATTTGATATTTCTTTTTCTATTTCTTTTATTTAAATGTTCAGGCATTTGTTTATATAGAACAAATGTATTGAAATTTTCCTAGCACCAGGCATATGGTGGTGAACAAAACTAATTCAAGTTCCTCACATACTGGAGCTTATATTGTGGAAGAGACTGTCAATAAGAAAATAATTAAAACATATCTTATTACAGATGGCAAGTAAGTCTTTTAGAACAATGAAGCAGGGAAGCAGATTGGTGAGTTCTGGGAAGCAAAAGTTTTTATTGCAATGGTAAGTAAGTTGGCAGGAATCAGGGTCTAACTTAATTTTTTAAGCATGATTTTTCTGCATGCTGGCCTCTTGGACAAGGACTTAGGCTCCTACAAAGATCCATGGAAATAAAATATAGCCTAATAAGTATGACAATAAATTCTGGTTAACCAAAGCCTTTAGAACTCAGCTCCCCATCATTTTAGTAAAGAGCCTGTGTTTTCCCAGCCATGAAAACTGGTGTGGCACATCTTGCTGGTAGCTATCACATCTTATAGTTGCAATCAAAAGATTTGGATCTCAGCAGCCTGGCTCATAAGAGGCTAGTAATACCCCCAGACATAAATACTGATCTTTCAGGACAGGGATGGAGCCAAGGTTCTTTCATGTCATATTGCTATGGCATGCTGCTCCCTAATCCCATTGTGGGAAGCGCTAGTGCTCCCTAATCATACAGACCCATAATCCAAGTATCAATTTACTTCTCAAAGAATCTATTTTCTAGTTGTTCTTCATCTCAAAGTGTTGCCATGGAATGAATGATCAACAAAGTATCCAACTATGTTACTAGGCCTTTGTTCATGAGTTTTCCTGAATGACAGCTGTCTTAGCACATTGATTGTGGATGCTGTCTTTGCCTTTATTGCATAACAAATGGTCAGGCACAGTGTCACTGAGAAATGATTAGTTTTTTTTTTTTCTAAAAAAGAGTAACTGAAGTTTATGTAGGAATGAGCCATGAAGACCACGAATGACCAAGACGAGTATCTCAGGCAGAAGGAATATTTCTGATATTCTAAGAGAAAAACAACAGGCCAGTGTGGCTGTAGCCATAGTGAGCAAAGAGGAGAGTAAAAGGAGAAATCAAGGAGACAGTTGAGTCAGATAAAATAGGGCTTTCTATGCTTTCATAAGGACACTGGCTTTATTCTTAGTGAGAAGGTGCTGCAGACTAAATGTTTGTGTTCCCCCAAAACTCCTGTGTTAAATTCTCACACCTAATATGATGATATCTGAAGGTGGAGCCTTTAGGAGGTGATTAGTTCATGGGAGTGGAACCTTCATATATGGGATTAGTGCCCTTATAAACGAGACTCCAGAGACTTCCCTTGCCCATTCCACCATGTAAGGATACAACAAGAAGATGGCTGCCTATTAACCAGAAAGCAGGCTCTCACCAGACTCCTAATTTGCCTGTGCCTTCATCTTGGACTTCCCAGCCTTCAGAACTGTGAGAAATACATTTCTGTTGTTTATAAGTCTATAAGTCTATAGTATTCTGTTACAGCAGCCCAAATGCATTATGACAGACGGAAACAAATTGGTGCAATGTAGATGAAGAAATTATACAAACTGACACATTCATTTTAAGTGATTCGCTAGTTACTTTAGCCACGTGACTAATGCGATCACCCAGAAATTATAGATATAGAAGTCCTATTTGAGCTCTGGGCATTATAATGGTTAGATTTAAGGAAGATGAAAATAATCCAGCAAAGCAGACAGAGAAAGAGAAGTCAGAGAGCTAAGAAAAAAAATCAAGAGAGCTTGGTGTCCTAGAATTAAGGTAGAAGAAACTGATCAAAAAGGAGGAAGTACTCAACTGTGTCAAAAATAGCAGACAAAACACAGAAAATGAAGACAGAATTGGCCACTAGATTTAGCAACATGTAGGTCTTTGAGGATCCAGAGCAGTTTAGAAGGATGAGGTTGGTGAAAGACTGATTGGGGTAAATTCAAGATAGAATGAGAGCATTGAAACTGGAAGAAATGAGTACAGGAAATTCTTTTAAGGAAGATACTACATGACATACAGAGGAGAATTTTAAATTATGAATATTATATTTAACAATTAGAAAATATTCTTTAATAATATTTTCATCTAATTTATATGTGATATTAAGATAGGCTACTTTATGCTGTGGTGCTAAATACTCTTTAATACACACGGTACACAGGGCTTTCATGAACAAACATGTTCATTTCACTCATGCTGCTGATCCATTGCAGATATTGTGCAGACTCTCTATCACTTAGCCTTTACTCCAAAATCCAGGCAGGATGAGCAGCTTCCTTCTGAAACAATGTTGGCTTTGTGATAGAGGGAGAGAGAACATGGTGTATCACAAATGAACTTTATTTGAATCCTGATTCAAACAAATAAACTTTACAAAACCTTTACACATCACTTCAACACACATTCACAAGGCCAAGCTGGAGTTGTCCACAGTGGATATGTACAACCTTCCCATGGAAAAGGGCATCAGATATTTTTGAGCAATCTACAATATGCGTCAAAAATTGTGTGAGATACAATTTTCGTGTCATCATATTCCCTATTATTTTAACTGTATAACTATATTTACACACCTTGTATATGTTTATATAATAGTTTAATATATCTCAAATTTGCTAACTCTTAGTAACTACTTTGGATCTGTTTAAAAACACAAATTCAAAGAACCTTCTTCTGCATGCCCTAACTCTGAAGACTGTCTAACAAGCTCTGTAGGGGATTCTCATGGTCAGACAAATCAGAGCATGAGAAAGAACAAGTGTAAGTAAAAGTGTGATAAAGTATGATTAAGTTCTACTTCTTGGTATGGCATGCAAATTTTGTGAAATTTCAGCGCACTTAAATTTATTAATCATAATTGTCTTTTTTTCCTTACATTGCAGTTACTCTAAAGTAGAGATTTTTTACAAAAACTAAATGTAGAAACCAATCAAAACTCATCTCTGCTGCCTGAGATTTCACAATGGATGAATATCTAATTTTATGTGTGAGTATACAAGTAATCGTAGATATGGATAAAAGTTATTATTCATTGGGTGCTTACCATGTGACTTATGCTGCAGTCTCTTATCTCATTTAACATTCCTTACAATTTTTTGAGAAAATTATAGTCTCCATTTTATCAACAAGAAAATTGTGATGTGGAGGTTTTGTAACTTGATGAAGTTAAGACAGTTACTCAGCGACAGAAAGAGGCAGCGCACAAACTCAGGAGGTCTCCCAAACCTGTGCTTAGAAGGACTTTACCTGGTTTTACTTTTCCAGACATATGAGGGAGGAAGAGAGTGACAATATATGATCAGATTTATTCCTAAGTGTATATATGAGAAAGAAGACAGGTAGAAAAAATTAACATGGATGCTATAGGGCAAAGGAGAAATATAGGTCAGGTTTTACCTAAAGGAGGTAAGGCCACTTTAGCCTGGGAGGCATCGTCTAGGCAAAATAGCCCAACCTCCTATTTTCAGATTAAGAAATTATGGCCTAGCGTGGCAGTGACTGTATACTCAGCACAGAATGAAAACTAATCTGAATTCATTCTTTTGCACATTGTCTTTTTTTTTTTTTAAGGTTTCCATCCATTTATCTATTAAATTGGCAGGTTGCCTGAACCAAACTGGCACATTAGATCTACATTGTCATACCGGATGTTCAAAGTCACAAGTTTTTGAAGCCCATTGCTTACATCACAAATCCCCTCAAGGAAAATTGTGCCCAATGGCCTGCAGGTACCACTTAGTGAACACGCCACGTCGCTCACTCAGACATGGGGACACTTCCAGTAGATGACTGACATCTCTTCCCCCCCCCCCGATCTTCTGCCCGGCTCCACCCACTTGTTTGCCCATCTAAGTATCAACTCTCAGTGACACATTTTCTGACTTTCCAATCTAAAGGAGAATGCCTCCCTAAGTCTCTCTCTCTCTCTCTCAGATTTAGGTTTTCTAATAGAAGTTTTCATTAGTTGAAATCATCTTGTTTTTCTCTTGTTTGTTTATATTAGTCCTCTTTCAGTGAAGAATAATTTCATAAGATCAGTGATTTTTTCCAGTCTTTTTCATTGCCACATCTCAAGTTCCTGGAACAGACTAGAACATGTTACTTACTAAAAACAATAATAAAATGGATCTCCCAGAGGCTCAGAAAATCTGCTTTCTTTGAAGGCTGCAGTTTTGGTAGTCATAAGGTATCTAAAAAAGAGAGAGTCAGCTGGAGACAAAAAGATCAGCATCAGTCTTGATTAGCTTATTGGAGGATGTGGGTACAGATTTGCTGACAAAGGGTTTGCCAACATTCCCTAATCTAGGAAGACTCATCTACTAAGTCTCAGGGACAACTGGACAAGCCAAAAATTCCCCTCATGTACTGGCTTTTAATTTCATAGCACAGAAGAGGCTGGAGTGAGCCCACTCCGTCTACGGGCTGAACTAAAAAAATAGAGAGACAAGAGGGCCGTAGCCTTCCCTGACCATTTCCTCCGAGGAGAGCTTCATCCAGTGCAGAGGAAGGAGACAGATAAGAACATACTTCTAACTCAGTGTCCCCACATGGAAATCTGAGATCACGTAGATGATATACCCCGCCTCTTGGCATCCCCAGTACACTACATATTGGGTTTGGCAAAGCTGTACATTTCATATTTTATTAAAAATTATCAAAGTTTGAGTAAGTTAGAGGTATATTTAAAGTAGGGGGAGGAATGAGAGTTCTAATCAAATTGTAGTTTTAGAATACCTCAGACTCCAGAATAGATTGAACATTGAAATGCTTTATTGAATCCCCAGTATACTAATCAAAATTACACTGTAAATTTGAGCAGATTTAGTAATATCAGTCCTGTCTGATTTTCCTTATGATATAATCTCTATTTTTCTAACTTCAACTGTTGCTTCTTGATTTCCTTTTGCAAAATATCTGACATTCCGTTCCTCCTCTACGACCTCACCCAGCTTTCTTGGTTGAATCAAAACTGAGCTCAAAGATGACTCTCTTTATTCAAACTTTCTTAACTCCGCCTCTGTTAGATTGTACTGTTGCCCTCAATTATTTGCTCTCCCCTTTCTTGTAAGAGTGTTACACATTCCTGCCTGTGACTCTGTGAGTCTGAGTGATGCTCGTGTGGGAGTACACTTCCATTCCTCATTCTCCTGGGCTTAGATATTTGCTTTGGCCAATAGGATATTAGCAGACCTGCATGTCGTAGCAGGTATTTTAAGAGCTATTTAATTGTTGGCTTTTGCTCTCCTTCCCCTTGTTTATTGAAAATCCTGTCTTTAATAGGAGCTAATTTTTATCCCAAGTCTTGGAATGGGAAAACTCACGGAGCAAAGCTACGTTAGCTGATCCACAGCCACTCACGTACAATGTGTCAAGAAATAAACATCTTGTTGTAAGCCACTGACATTTTAGAGTTCTTTGTTCCCATAGAAAAGCTAGCAAATAAAATTATATATGGACAATTTTCCATTTCATTTAAATCTTAGAGCAATCTATTTGTGTATAATCTATATTTTCAACCCAACTCCTCTGGGATAGGGTTTCGGAGAGAGAGAAAACACAGATATTTTTATTATAAATCATCAATTTATTTAATAAAGATATAAAAATTAATCATAAAGGAGGCCTCATATCAGGTCTTGAGGTAATATATCTTTATGCAGCATTTCCCCAAGCCTCTGAATTTCTGATGGAATTTACTGCTGCTGAAGACACTCTGTCCACAGGTAAAGTGTTGCCAAAGCTGATAAAAAAAAAAAAAATTCTTTCCATGCTATTGCTTTTGGTTCCCAAACTTACATTTTTATTCAAGAAAGACACACACTAACAAACATCAGTATAAGGAAACATTTGGTATTAGGCTTTTTTTGTTCTTGAGCCAAATTTAACATCAGCAAAAGCACATAGTTACCCAAGAAAAAGGATAAAAGGAAAAGTTGGTTTTCTAAAGTCCCTGTATGTCCTTGCCTTTTACTTTTAATTGTCCCTGAAAACCTGGGTTGCCACAAAGATTATTTTATAGGGAGACTTGACATGTAATATAATACATGTTATCCATTTCTGAACTTATCTACTCTTTGAGGGAAGCCATCAAATCTTCTTCTCATCAGAACACCTACTTAGTGCCTAACTTGTTGCCCCCAAAGCAGCGGGTATTCAGGAAATGCAAGTGAAGTAAATATATAATGTTAGTTTAATATTGTTTACTCTATAAGCATAGTTAATATTTTGTATGGGCAATAATAACCAATATTTTCCATATACCAAACTGAAAAGATGCTTAATGAAACAAAATTCTGTACTATGACATACACTAGTAAATGTAGTTTGACTAGCCAAAAGGATGGATCTAGAAATTATATAATTATGGAATTGAATATTTTAAAAATAATAACTATGAACTTTTAGAAAATATTCCAATGGAGCATCTATATGACAAGCTGACATGCAACAATTTTGTGGAACCAACTATGCAGACCATTCTTCATCAAAGAAAACCCTTTCCTGTGGTTAGTAATTGCTGCCCTTAATCATGAATATTTCTCTTTCTTAATAGGAATACAGGTCATGAATTGGTTTTGTGGTCCATGTGCGAACATGTACTCAAACCTTTTCAAGCATGAAGGTCATCTACAGAGTGACATATTTGGATAAAGGAATATTTCTTTAGAAATCCTGTGTTCTCTATGATGAAATGGCACTAAATTGGAGTAAAAAATATCTCATAAAATTTTCTTCAGTGACATGATGATAGAAGGGAAAAGAAAGTCTTTCTTATCAGAAATGATGAAAGATGGGGTGGACAGTTTTGGAAGTAATACAAGAGCTATTCATATTTTTAACCAAATGTGGAAGCCAAGGAAAGGAAAATTAGAATGCTTTGAGGGTTTCTGAATTCTTTCCACAGATAACCCCATTCATACTATCCCTATTAAAGGAGAGTAATTTGCACGTCTCCAGACATCTCTGATTGAATAACCAATAAAACTGGGAAAACTGGGGCTGCCTCTGAGTTGAGTCATTGTGTTACTACTACGAGACTGAAAATTACCTCCCCAGTGGCCAGGATACTTTTTGTTCTATTAAAGCTTTATATGAAATATTGTTACCTGATATTTTATTTATTTATTCATCCTTAGAATCTACTTTATAATATTTTTAAATGCTAAAACAACAAGTGAATTGCCATGGCATGTGGCAGAAAGTTTTGTTTATCCCACACTATAAAAAATATTATTCTGGGGCCGGCCCAGTGCTATAGTGGTTGAGTTCTCATGCTCTGCTTTGGCAGCCTGGGGTTCATGGGTTTGGATCCTAGGAGTGGACCTAGCATCACTTATCAAGCCATCTGGTGGCAGGTGTCCCACAGATAAAATAGAGGAAGATTCCCACAGACGTTAGCTCAGGGCCAATCTTTCTCAGCAAAAAGAGGAGAATTGGCAGTGGATGTTAGCTCAGGGCTAATCTTCCTCAAAAAAAAAGAAGAATTCTATTTTTTAATATGTGGTAGCACGAACTTCTGTTTTATTTAGTTGTATTCTTTCTAGTTTGCTTTCTTACAAACAGATTTACTGTTAGATAATGATTAATCTGTGTTGATAAACAGCAACTTAGTATAATTTGAAGGGAGTATAAACTATTAAATATTACATAATCTAAGACAAATGTCATTGTTATTAGAAAGAGAAAATAAGACTGAGAACCTCAAGCTAACTTAAAGTTAAGCTGTACTTACTCTGCTGTATCACTACAAAATATATGTATAAAGAGATAGAAAGATAGGTAGATAATTAGATCAATAACTGCAGTTTCTAAAAATGTGTATGAAAGATACCTGATTTTTACTTTTATCTCTGCCACCATTTCATTACTGCTATAGTGTATTCTCAAACAAAGATAACTTCCATCCCCAAAAGAATTTAATGTGTATTTAAAATTCTTTATACAGGCCAACAGATTTACATATTTTATATGTATATATTTGAATTCATGTGTAAGGGAATAAAATTATGTCAGCTTTCACAGAGCCGCCTAAAAGAGTGAATTTGGAGCTGAGGGGAAATAAAAAGATATCCGCATGCCTCCTAGATATTAGCAATACCCATTTGTACTGTGGTCACTTTTTAAAAGTATATTTTGTTGTGATGTACCTAATTTCAATAGAAAATTAAAGCATTTTAAGACACAAGGAGTGATTTCATAAAGTGATACTGTCCTCTTTTATAAACTTTTGCTTCTATTTTCATCTGTTGTTTTATCAAATAAAGTGACTGGGAACACACCCACACAGAACACTCTTATTTTCCCATTCTCTCATCTGCTAGAGTGGATAATCAGAGTTTAGACAAATTAAGCATATTTTGAGTACATATTCAAAGCAAGTACTTTGCTATGTCCATGATAAAATGGCCTGGTCACTTGTCTGTTTTGCTCTCTCATAAAGTGAAAACTACTATCTTACCATTACGATTTCATCACCTTCAGCTTGTGTTTAATTTAATATATTCCCTAATGACTGCAAGGCAGTATCCAAAGCATTTCATTCAAAAATGTTTATATACAAGTACACAGATACAGAACTTTCAAAAAGGAGTTAAGATCATCAGTAATGGTTTCAAATAAAAAAAGGAAACAAACACACTACTTCTCTATAATCTGTTTTTCTAATAAGAGAGAAAATCACTCAGTGATTTCAATTTATCCTGTGAAACTGAGTAGACTAAATTACAACTTTATTACTTCCCTCAAGTAGTTAATTAAAGTAGGTTACGCACTGACTCATTATGGTAAACCCATGCTTTATTTAAATGTGAATGAGCAAGAATCTTTAAAGTACAAAAACTAAATTCAGCCTAAGGACTTAGGATGTGTTTTGTTTCCTTCCAAGAGACTCATAAAAGAGTGGGCAAAATAAGACATTCCAAAAAAAGTTAAATCTTAATAACTTCCATTACACTAGATGACTAAAAAAATATGTCTTATATGCTCTTTTATCAGTAGAAGACAAGGATTGGGTACCAGGGCTGCAGCTGATTAAGATTCAGCAGTCTTGATTTGTCATTGGTGGGGATTGTGGGTAAGGGTAAGGAAGCTGGGGGATTTGAAAATTCTGAAACTTGATCAATCAAAACTACCATCATTCAGAGAAAAACCATATTTTTCACTGACGTCTCTCACATCAGAAGGTAGGGCAGAGATATGTTAATTAATTCCTTAGGGACTAACAAAAAAAATAGAATAGTGACAAAGGATAGATGTCTAATTCACTTACGCAAAAGGTATATTCAGTGTTCCTTATTGGTGGGTGGCTCTCCTCCTCTGCTACAGGTGGTGACTTTGGGATCAAGGCCACTGCTATCTTGCAGCCCCATCCTCTTCAACGTATGAATTCCCAAACCTCAGTTGGTCTGCAGTAAGCCAAGGGAAGGAGGAAGGAGCATGGAGGCTTGTGAGTAAGTGGGAGAATTTTTTTAAGATAAGGCTGGAAATGGTGCACTCTACCTCCATTCACATTTTTGTGGCTAAAACTCAGTCACGTGGCTCCCAATGATTACCAAGGAGACTGCGAAATGTAGCTGTGTGCCAAGGAAGAAAAGAAATGGGTTTATTGTTGTTATTCTGTACTTACAAGGACTTATATTGTATTGGCCTACGTCCTCATAAAATAAAACAAAAAGTAAAAGTCTGATTACTAATTGTTCAATGATTTCTCTGTTTCTTAAGGAAATAAATTTAATAACTGAAAATATTCTTTGGGTTTTGCTTATTTACCACTAACAAACTATACTCCATTTTAAATATATTTTGAGCCAAATTATACTTATTAACTTTGTCTCATTACGACCTTTGCTGCTATTTTATGAGATAAGAAATACACAAATAGCCACATATTTCTACAGAGCTTACTACGTGCCAGACTGTGTCCTAAGTATTTTACAGGACTTAGCTTATTTAATTTTCATAACAATCCTTTGATGTAGGGTCTATGTTCATTCCTAGCATACAGATGTGGCAGTGGCCACAGAGAATTTAAATGATAAGTGGAAAATCTTAGATTTTGAAGCAAGGGTGTTTTGCTTCAGAGTCTATACTTTTAACAACCTTACTATAAGTTCAGGAACATCTTTTTTCTTTTTTTCATTCCAACTTCCAAGGTTATTAATTGCACATTGAATATTAAGGAATATTCCTTTCACACAGGAGGCTTGTGAATCTTTCAGAGATCACATTAGCTTCAAACATTACTATTTGTTAAATATATTGCAAGTTAAAATGCTGCGAAGTAATTTATAAATTGTCTCCCTATGTATTTGTGAAACTAACAAACTTTGTTTTAAGATTGCTATTTGACTCTATTACATAGTAGCATTTTGTCATGTCTTATAAGGTAATATATCATCAGCAGAGCTGTATGATCCCAGGAAGTTTCAGAAGCCTGAGCAATGTCAGCAGAGGTTGTCAGACTACGCAGCAAAGCTGGCAGGGATCTGCGGCCTGAGGAGCCCGCATTTACTCATAAGCAGAGCCTTAGTCTTGTCATCTCTCCTTTTGGAAGCAATAAGAGATGATTACTAACCTTATTTTCAGGAATCGCAGAAGGACTTCTGTCAAGCTGCTTGTCCCATAAGAAAGAAGTGCATTTTTCAGAGTATTTTAATTCAGTCCCAGTAAGTTTTCTGTGGTTTATCTTACAGATACATTTTCTTGCCACACTTTACACGGTATGTATATATACATGATCTTTTCGTCTTTCTTCAATATGCCAGTGGCAAAGCTAACTATTTGCAAAGCTATAAATTTAAAGATTGGTAGTAGGTCTAAAGATGACTTGCCTGAAGTTTCTACTGAAGGGATGTCTAGTTTAAGTAGTAGATGTCGCAACAAATTTTTTAAGAAACCAAATTTATTATTTGAAAGGTAGCATTCTATATACATCAATGAGATGATTTACCCACGTCTCTTTTTTGGAGCCTCCCCACAGCCTACCATTAATAATAGTGTTAATAATAATGATAAAAATAATAATGCTAATGCTATAGGCACAGTTACTGAGCTTTCAAGATGTGTCATGCAGTATGTAAAACCATTTGAAAATGTAGATCTCAGGATCTACCGTAGCTCTAGAAAGGCTAGGAAAGATCTGATGGAAAGCAGATATTCCCCTTGTTTTTTTTTTTTTTTTTACTGTGGACATAACTGTAGCCCAATATTTCCAACAAAAAACCCGACAAGTTAAGTCAGAGAGTATAAGACGGACTAAACAATTCAAACATTAGGAATTTTTTAACTGAGAAATAAGTAAATCCTTCTCTTTCATGCATCAAAGGTGAAAATTACTCTTGCTCTGCATAACAGTTGTTTGAAAATAACTTAAAATTAATTTTTACTTAAAAAGGTGTTAAAATGAAATTTCGTCTGTCATAATTTATACTTTGATCATTGTCATCCCTTTCTGGATAACAACCCAACTGAATTTTTTTTAAAGTTAATGAAAATACATATATGTATGCTATACGTGTTACATACATATACGCTGCCAATCACAGTTACAAATTGTGATCATTTTGAGTATAAATGCCCCTTGCGTCATCTCTCTCTTATTATTTCTACTTTGATGTAAGTTAGGAAATCTGATGAACCTATTTGTTAGAGTTTTGTGTAAAATAAGTGTAAAGAAGGATATGAATTGGAATCTGAGAAACTCGATTGTTTTGTATGACTTTTATCAGACAGAATTTTGTTGACTTAAGTAATTTCCTTGTCTAGAGAAATTCAGTTTATTGCAGGCATTTAATATAAATAAATGAAACAATCTTCAGTAAGATAAAAGATTTATGCTATAATTGTATTATAGCGAATACAATGCCTAATTACACTGCCTTTTAAAACTCTTTTTTGGCGTTGCAAAACAACCAAACAACATGAATCTGCAAGTCACATGTGGTCAATAATTTGCTACCTTGGGATAGACGCTTTGTTGTAGTTTCAGTTTGTCACTTGTATTATAGTTGCCACAGACCATCCTCCTGTTAAGAAGCTTAGAAGCTAGACCTTGAAGGCAAGCTTGTCGTTTCAAATCCTAGATCTACCATTTGCTTGTTGTGTGACTTTGGGCAAATTTATTGACTGTTCTCTTAGAATACTATTGTGAAGACTCATTTGCTACATAGAAAGTACTTAGCACAGTAGATGGAAAATATTAGGCCTCAAGTGAGTGGAAGTTATTGTAAACACATGCAATTATTTTTACTAATATTCCCTTTTTAGTAATTGCACCTTTCTCTCGATTTTTACTTTTAAAGTGACAAAAGTCTTTGTCTTTGCACAGAAGTTCTGTATTCCCTATTTATTTACTATGAGGACTTTCAAAATATTCAGATCTGCCTGAGAACATTAGCAATAACAAGCAAATTTTGAAAGAACAAATTACTACTTTTTTTTTCACTGTAGGCACCATAAAATGGTGATCTTCATATACCATTAGACAAAGCTGTAAAAACATTTTTTCTTTACAAAAGCATGAAGAGGAGCTAGGAAGAGCTGTTGTTAGTGATTACTTCCTAAGTAAGCGCATCCCTGACGAAGCCCTTACATAGCACGTGTATGTGTTCATGTAATTGTGTGTCGGAGTTGATGGAAATTATTAGGCTTAAGGAATTGATCAAAGGATAGAAAAAAAGGTAGGTTTTTATTTTCATGACAATCTGTTTGGATATACTTCATCATCTTTCATATTTGTTAAATCAAAAGAAGGAAGAAAATGTAAACACTGCTTACAACTTTTCAAAAAAGCATATTTTATTTAAAATATGCAAAAGTATTTTCTTCAACTCAGTTCACTGTCATTAGAGGCCTAAATAAGCTTACACAAATAATAGAACTAATAGTTGAAAGTGAAAATCTGAGAATGTCTCCTAGTGTGCATGATGAATTCAAATTATTTAATTTTAAACATGAGAGAAGATATTTATATGAGTTAGTGGAAAGAAAAGTGCTGCAAGACTTACTCTAAACAATAGTATCCTCATACATTTTCAGTATTTAGTCATAATGAGCCCATTTCTATGGAAATGAGGCTATCGCTTAGTAGTTTTGTGCATTTGATTCACTCATAATAGTTCTTTGAGATCAATGATATATTTTAATGCAACTTCCCAGGAACTTCCTTTTCATAAGAACCAAAAACAGCAAAGACATAGCTCACAGAGGTATAATTCGCCATGTTCAAACCGCATTTATATTTTCAGATTGCATTAATAAGTTTAAAGATGAAATTTTATATAAAAGATAAGAATTAATAAAGTAGCTGTCTCTCGGGACTCAACATATTTCTATCATAACCATATATATAGTGTACTCCAAGTGATCAGAGTGTCAAAATCAGAGCAATAAGAACACACAGATGACTTTCATCAATCTCATAGTATAGCTACAAAACTTCATTTAGAATGAAATGGACAAGAAGATTCTTTTAGTTTAATATTTTGTTTCTTTGCTTCTGTGAGTATCAGTACAGCAAATGTTTAATAAAATGGATTTTAATCAGGTAGAATTGGACTTGAATTTGACTTTATAACCTCTTCACAGGAAAATATTCTGAACATCGTTTTACCTTATTAATGTTTGTTTCACATGTAAAATGTGGTTGATAACATTTCTCCCATGGGTGTATTTATGGGAATATGTGCCTGAGAATTAAATGAGATAACGAGTCCAAAGTACATACCAGAATGCCTAGAAGATAGTAAGTGCTCAATAAATAATTATTGTTATTAATATTCACCTGGAGTGTACTAAGATGATATGTGTATTCCTGTTTTCAATCCAGAAATATATAAAAATTAGAAAACTGTCACTCAATTCCAATTGTCTCTTTTGTTCTAGAATAAATTTTCATTAAGGAAAAATATATAAATCATCTAATTCTCCTACTAATAAAAGATAAATAATTTCCGGTAACATGTTGTCAAAATTAATTATTTAGGAAAATCCTGGGCAGGCTCTTTTAACATGCAGCAATGCATTCTCAGCATCTTGCTACCCACGTCTTCTAGTCATTGCACACTCTTTAGACATAAAAAGACTGATTCCATGAGCACTCAGGTCATCTCTCTGTCTCTCAGAGCATGCAGGGTTAAAAAATAAAATAAAAATATCCAGTTTATATTAATATTCTGTATCAATTTGGTAAAATTGAACAGTACATTCATTAAAACTGTTTACTCCTCAATTTACACTGAACCACTCATGCAACTGCCTTGTGTACAAGTATATCTATTCCTTCTACTACAGAATTAGAACGTATATAAATCAAATATATTATAAAACTTATTTAAATCAGTTTTATTACCTTAGCACTACTAACGTTGTATTCCAGACAATTGTTACAGGGAAATTTTCCTGTGCCTTATAAAATGTATAACCACATCCCTGGCCTGTACCCAGTAGATGCCCTTTGCATTCCTTCACCCTCCTGCCCAGTGCGACAATTAAATATTTCTCCGGCTATTTTCAAATGTCCCAGGGCAACAACACCCCTGATTGAGAACCATTAGTTGGAACCAAGATCCAATACAGACAGTAGGTTGCAATTGGATGACGAGCCTCATTTAACATACAGGTTCCTTTTGGTCCTCTCTCTCCTTTCACCTTGCAATTTATTTGCTAAAGAAACCAGTGGTTTATCTCAAAGCATTTTCCACAGTTTGAATGTTTGTTATGGCCTCTCTTTGGAGGCCTTTAAACACATTTCTTTGCTCCTTTTATTTCCTATAAATGAGTAGTTAGATCCAGAAAGGCTTGATAAGATTCTGCATCAATTTTCTAGCAGGAGTACTTCAGAGTTATTGTTGTGTACTTCCAGCAGGAGGCGCATAATGTTAGGGTACTTCTACATTTATGATTTTAGATCATTGCCCAGAACAAATATTTCACTCAGGGTTGCCAAATTGAGATATTTTAATGCTATCGCTCCTTTTTAAAATATATGACCTTCATTTATATAATACCATAAGAAAAAATTTTCTCTCATCAACAATTTGGTTACCTTAAGGTACAGTTAATATAAAAAAGTGCAGAAGAAATTCTGGATATTTACCCTTTATTTAATGAATTTCAAAATATTAAGTAGGTTTACTAGCATGCTCCAAAATTGGCCAATAATTTTTTTCCTATTTTAAATTATTTTTCCAATTCAAAGATTTAAACATATTTGATATATTTTAATCTATCACAGTTGCTATCTTCTGGATGTTCATGTTTTGTGTTTCTGACCAAGAGGAGCTTTTCCAAGTGGGATATTAAGTCCGTTTGATATGATCACTGTAACATTTGTAACTCTCACGCTTTGTACTCTGGCTAGAGGTTTACACTACATGTAAAACAGATCCTTGCACTATATATAATGTTATACAATATTATTTGAAGATAGACTCTGTCTAATGAAAGATGTGTATTAGAAACCCTAAGGCAACTACAAACAGTGGTAAGAGAATGAGGTCATATTATGTAGCCTCCCTGTTCCCTCCAAACCACGCTCAGTCCATTCTATTGACCTAATGACACGGTTGCTACTAAGCAGCCCTTTCCATAGCTATCCTCTTTCAATTTCTGTAGCCACTCCCTCTCCTTGCCCCTTATTCACATCTAGAAGCAGTCCTCTCATTAAATTCTTCTCTTATTGACCACTCTGAATATATTATTGTGATCAGGATACCAAATGATTCAAGGATTATAGGAGGATTATGAGAGTATTTGTTTGGGGAGGAAAGTGAGAAGGTAAACTCAGTGATGGAGAAACTTAAGTATAAAAATTAGAAGCCAAACAACTAAGACAAAACATAAATATAAAAGGAATAGAAAAGATGTAATAGAAAAGATGAGAGAGAGAGACAAAAAAGAGGATAAACATTAACTACAAAAGAAAATGGATAGATTGAAATGGAAGGAAGGAAAAACAAAAATGAAAGGGGACAATGAAGATTAGTAAGGAACTTTGTAAAATAAAACAAACATGAAAAATTACGCCAATAGCTTTTTAAGCATTTAATATATTCTCAATACAAAGCAAACAACAAAACTGCTATTAGCTTTCATACAGTCAGATATTTTTTGATGCAATAGGGAATACAGGAGGGCAAAACTATTGATCCATGGTGGTGAGTTATTCAACAAAAAATACATAGAGCAAAAGAGGGAAATCTAAAACAAACAAAAGACGAAACTAAACAGGAGATTTCAGTGATTAAACTCATGGCAAAATTCTAAATGTAGGCCATTTTCATTACTAAGTGAAAGAAACTAGTCTGAAAAGGCTACAATCATAAATGTTGGATTATATGAAATTCTTGAAAAAGAAAAACTATTATAATAGACAGATCAGTGGTTGCAAGGGGTTTAGAGATGAGGAGAGTTGAATAGATTGATCCACAAAGGGTTTATAAGACTAGTGAATTATTCCAAATGATAATATAATTGTGGACACAGAACGCTCTGCATTTGTCAAAACCTGTAGAACTGTATAGCATAAAGAGTGAACCTTAATGTATGCAATTTAAAAAAATCGTTTCAGATGTAGGGGGTAGCAGAATGGAATGTAGACTATGACAAACTAATCTAATTGTATTACAAATGTAACAACCTCATTGAATGGAGTTAAGGGAAAAACTGCTGACCTAAGTAATTTTAGAAATGAGTGGAGACTGTAAGGCAAAAGGAACTGTACATGAGCACTGTGCTCCAGCTGACGAAATTCTTAACCATGCGGTATGGGTTAACAATTTGAACCCAATATTCATGTACACTAGAATTAAAGAAGTAAATGAATGACAGATGCCGGGAGAACATGAACTCATTCATAGCTTAATGTAGATACAGATGGATAATGTGCAAATATTTATAGATGTGTGTATATGCACAAGTTAGTATGCACACACATATTTCATTCCTCTCTCAGTTGAGATGAGACATCCTAGAAGCAAGGACAGTGCAGTAGCAACACGCATACTCATCACTCAGATCCTGATTTCCTAATACTATTCTCCAATAAAAGGAAGCAGGGCTCCTTGGAGAAAATGGAAATAGCTGATTCTAGAGCTGGGGCACGAAATACACAAGATGAGCCTGGAGTATCTTGTAATACCAGAAAGCAAGGAAGAGCTAAAAAACAAAACAAAATAAAAGGAAAAAAACTATGGAGGCATGTCAGAGGAAGAAGCTGTTAACTGAAAGAACTCTCAATAGCCAAGAGGGAAGAGTTTGAGCAACAAAATAAAGTGGTTTTAGATTATAATAAAAAGGATAAAATAGATATCCATGAGTACATATTGATATAAATAAATGACCAAAGCAAATAAATAAATGGAGAGAATAGTCAAAACTCACACTACACATGAGTTCATACTGCCTCCAAATATAATCCAGTACCACATGGATCAGTGCAGAATTCCAAGCAAAATGTAGATATTGTCCTTTCAAAATGGTAGTATATAACACTCCACTTTTTTTTTCCCCTGAAGAAGATTAGCCCTGAGCTAACATCTATGCCAATCTTCCTCTATTTTATATGTGGGTCTCCACCACAGTGTGACCAGCAAGTGGCATAGCCTAAGGAGAGATGACGACTAAATGGACTTGGTGTCCTGGTTGGGATCCTCGACCAGAAAAGAGAGGTTGGGTAAAAACAAAGGAAATCTAAATAAAGTGTGGACTTTAGTTAATAAAAATATGTTAATATTGGTTCATTAATTTTAAAAAATGTACTTACTAATGTAAGATAATAATAGGAGAAACTAGGTATAAGTATATGGAAACTTACTGTACTATGAATCTACAACTATTCTAGAATATAAATGTTATTAAAAAATACTGTATAAATTTTGTCCACATTCCTACTTGTTGGATATATTTTTTGCTAAATTTCTATATGAAGAAACTGAAGTTCACGTAAAACTTCAATGACTTGCTCAACATCACACAGTCTGTGTGTATCCCACCAGGATCCAAAATAAATTATCTACAAATCTAAAGTCTGGTCTCTTCTCACTAGTGTACTGTAGTTAATAAGCTCATGCCTATGGACACATCGTTTACTTAAAGGGAGATTTTGTTTGCTCTCAAGCAGCAAAAAGCATTTGACATCATGGGTGGAACACATAATCAGATTGTGAGATCATGTAATAAGGGAAATGACAACACTAGTAAGTTATCAATTAATGAGTCAGATAAATATGTTGGAATTACCTTTCTTGTTTTACAGGATTATCACAGTTCATGGAAGAAAATGATAAGACTTCCACATATGTCAGTCTTAAATGTTCCCATGAAACAGGAAGCAAGTAGTTGGTACTCACAATATTATTAGAGTTGAAAATTTTGCAATATGCTTGGGCTTATAATCTGTATTTTCTGATCTATTCATCTTTATAATGTGGATGAAACTATTTTTGACATCTTCGAATTGTTATTTCAAAATTTTTTTAAGTGCTTACAAAATTTTGAAGCCTCGTACAATTAGATTATTCTCTACATGCTTCCCCTTACATGAGAAACTGTAATTAAGGAAAGAACTGCTGATCATTATGACTTTTCTGCACCTAATAGCATTGCTAAATTTAAATGCCTGCCTTTTACTTTGGCTTTTTAAAGAAAGCAATTCATTGATTAATGATGGTTGAGATTTCTTTTCTCCTCGTGTTAGTCTAATGCTTGAAAGTTATAGCAGGTCAGAAAACATCTGAGAGGTTTGTTCAAGAGCCAATTACTTTTACGAATACATTAAGAATGAAAAAAGTTCAGTATATCACCAGAATTTAGTGGAGGACTAAAATGAGGCTTTCAAATGCTTTCTTCCCAAATTGTTCTTATGAAAGCAAAGTAAGCACTACAAATATTTGTATTTATGATGATAATTTTCTTCTAAATTTTAAGGTATAGTATATATATATATATAAAAAAATAGAATTTTGAAACTATCTCATAAAAAATTTAACTGACATGGATATATACATTAAGCGACACTAGATGTCAACATATCTGAGTTTGACCCTCACACAAGCTCAAAATTATAAAAAGATTTTCTATAATTTTGTTCCCCTTTGCTACTCCACTTGAAAGTGAGTACTGGTTAATATACTTAGTTTTATAACCAGTAAAATAGCTAATAATACAAAAACATATAGAGGGAAACCAGTTCAAATTTAAGGATTTTAAAAGTGGCATTTTGTATATGACTACCGATTGATTTAAGCAAGGAATTCGAATGTTGGAACTTTTTAATGATATTCATAAGCACAAGGAACATAACACACATTTACAAAGTCTTCAGGTAAAACAGCCAGAAAGTCGTGTCCCTTCCTGAGGCTAATTCATTAGCACTTCACCTATGACAGTCACCAGCATTAACTTTCAAATGAACTTTCCTAACTGCTAAAAATAGTAGGAACAATTTATTCCTGGAGTGGTTTTGCATGTTGAGCACTCGTTTTAATATCCAAAAGAATGCAGTAAAGATAAGATACGAATTAGTCTCCCCAGATGTTTATGTGTCCAGACACATTCAAAGCTACTTCTTAAAGATTCTGAATAGAAAAATCAAGTTACTAAAAACAGAGGTATTCTTATATAAATGGTAATCTTCATAAACAATGGTGCTAATAAATGACCCATGTGAAATTGCCATTAAATTTTGAAGAGCCAATATCCATTATTTGTCCTGTCATTTAAGCCATTCGTTAATTGTGACCTCTATCTCAACATGAGGATGTTCACAATGGCATGCATCATTAATTATGCATGAGGTTTGTTCAACACTTTCCCCTGAAAGTGTTGTATTTCCTAACTATACTAATAGCTTTCCATCTAATGAATAATTCATAGGATTAAATACCTCAGAAAAACTTTTATATGAATAAATTCAATATTTTATGGGAGTGAAGTATTGTCATTATATTACCTTTAATTTATACAATGTAATAAGACTTGTCAACTGTTTTACATTGTGTAATACATTTAAAACTGAGCAATGCAGTGGGAGGTCTTGCTATCTCTCTTTTAACAAACAAAATAAAATCATAAGTGAAGTGGTTGAAGAAAGAAGAGAAAAGGTAAGAGTTGAACAAACAGTATATAAAGTAAACTCTAGTGATGAAGAAGTATATCAATGAGCTCTAATAATTAGTGAAAGTCTTGGGGAACGGGGTTTTCAGTAGGAGAATATTAACTGATTTAGTCTTCTTATCTAAACTAATCCATTGGATATAGTTTTTATTTTATTTATTTTATTTTGAGGAAAATTAGCCCTGAGTTAACATCTGCTGCCAATCCTCCTCTTTTTGCTGAGGAAGACTGGCCCTGAGCTAACATCCGTGCCCATCTTCCTCTACTTTATATGTGGGACACCTACCACAGCATGGCTTGTGAAGCAGTGTCACATCTACACCCGGGATCCGAACCTGCGAACCCCGGGCCACGGAGGCAGAAGGTGAGAACTTAACCACTGCGCCACGGGGCCAGCCCTGTGGATATAGGTTTTAAAGGCTTGACTTTTAGGACCCAGCTTTTTGCAGTTTCCCCTTCCCTTCCCTTCCTTTTGTGTGGAGAAGTGCGGGAGCACTCTAATGATCTCAGCTGAGCAATATTTCCTATGTGCCCACAAGCATGCAAGGGGGGCGTGGGAAAACTGTGGATACAGCAAGGTGGGATTGTTTTCTCTTGAGTCATGAATATATGTAGTTAGCATTTGTTAAGTTCTTACTTGGTGTAAAGTTCTGCAGAGCTAACGTAATTCTTTGTTCCATGTTACAGTAAGGGGTTTACAATTGAAGACTACCAAGCATTCAATTTTGTTACATAGTGAGTGATATTAATTCTAATCATTAAAATCAACTAATGGAAAGTCAATGCAGTTGTGCTTACTTGGAATTAACAAAAACTTTTCTTAAAAATTACAGGATCTTGACTACAATAGGTTTTTACCTAATCCTGTTATTACTGGTTTTACAGTTCTAATATCTTCATTCTGTTCATAATTTAACTTTATGTACTTGTTTTTCTACTATTCTTTGTGATTTCTGAAGCTAATAATTGACATATTAGAGTACTAAAAAATTAATTCAGCCTTTTCATTGCCAATTCTTTGCTAGAACTGCCATATCATCAGTGGAGAGATTGAGTGTAGGAGTAAAACAAAGAACGTTAAATAGTAACCTCCAATTTATTAGCATTAAAATCACTGATTTAACATTCTTTCAAAAAACCTATGAGAACATTCTATGGCTCAAAGCCATAAATGGGAATCTGTGTTGTTCCTCAGACCCATGCACTCACTATACGTAACTATTTTATAAGTCAATTCCCAGCATTTGCTCAGCTTTTATGGAAAATTTTGCATCCTCTCACACAAAGTTCATGGAATTTTTTTATTGATTGTAAGGTACACACATTCCAGGGGGTAGTTAACTTCAAAAGAAAACTGTGTATGCCACAGTAATCAAATAAAATGGGGAAAAAATATTTGAAAGAGCATCTACAGTAAATATCTATATGTTAATCATTGTGATAGTCAATTAACAAATTCGTCTTCTGTATTACCAAAGTGCAGACAAATGTGATAAGCTCTTTATGACTAAAGAGCAGACATATGGGATAAGATCTTCATTATTTAAGTGCAGATATATGTGGTAAGCTCTTTATTTTCCATTGTGTTAGTTATAGATTTATTTCAGCAATGTTGTCACTGGTTATTCCGTGTGTCTTTAACATGAAGAAATCAAATTTTCTCATGTTTAAAATAATGAGTATAGGAATTCTTAGAACACATGGCAGTGAAAGAAGCCTAATTTTGAATCTTCTTGAACCTGCACATAAAATCAGATAGCACACTCATAGACAATATTTACAACAAATTTGATTGCAGTGTATTTCTTCAAAACACAGAGTAAAGTAAGGACAAATCATTAAGAGCCACAAGCCTGCCAGGTATCAACACTTGAGAAGGAAGAAGTAGAGGAAATTAGTAGGACAAATGAAGGACGTGAGAACAGGAAAACCCTGAAAGAACCAACAGATACTCACTGGAATGAGAGGTAAGGTGAGCTGAAACTTAATCACAGGCCTATCCTTAGAAGGAGAAGGGCACCTCTGCTACCACAGCGTGAGTAAATGAAGAAAAGCACCCTTAGATTCAGTTAGCAAGAGGTGCTGTGTTACTGTGCCACTGCTGATAAGGCAATCTAACAATAGTCCCTATTATCTAATATGTTATGCTTTATTATTTATTCTCAACAATGCCTCAGTGAATATCCTTCTGGGTAAATTTTTGTACATGTCCATCTTTTTTTTCCCTTAGACTAGGTTCTTGGATGCCACATTCGTAGATCAGAGATATTCACAACTTTTAATACACTGCTATTCAGCAAGTTTAAAGCAATTTATACTTGGCCCAGCAGTGTATCAAGATGCCACACTTCCTAGAACAACGCAAAGAATACTCACTACATATTTACTGACTAAATAGATAGATAAACAATAGATTAGATAGGTGGGCAGGTAGGTTGGTAGATAGATAGGTAGATAGATAGATAGATGGATAGGTAGATAGATAGATGGATGGATGGATAGATAGAGACAGATAAAATTAGTTTCAGGTAGGATCTTTGGGAATCATTTCAGTTATAAAATTATATAACCCTACCAATCTTAGAAATAATGCCAACACAAGTATCCATTTTCCTTCTTAATCACTGAAAATTAGGAATTGCAGGTTTTGCGAATCTTTGCACACAACTTTTTACTTTTTAGTATTTCCTAAATTGAGGCTTTGATTTTGAGGTTTCTATGTAAATGAAATTGTTATTGTTTAATAAACTTATTTAGCTGGGGACCAAAAATCATTGCATGAAAATTGATTTTCCATTTTTCACAGTCCAAATGAGTCCCTTAATCCATTGGTGTCCAAGATTGTGCAAATACTAACACACTAACAGTAACAGATTTTGAGATAAGGCCTTTAAGGATATAAGAACTGATAGAATGGGAAAAAATCTTGCATAGATTTGTTAAAGTAATATACCACAAGTCTCCCTCAAAGAGATCAAAACACATTAAATTACTTTTATGAAACTATTTTTTATAGTTTTAATACAAACATGAACACATATTTTTCTCCAGTTCCTTTAGATGGTCCATTAAGCTAAAGAAGTAATAGGATATTTCAAACAGGTAATGCAACATGCTGCATTTTGTGGATTTTCTTACTGTTGACAAATGAATACCACAAAATGATAGAATTATTATTGATAATCTACAAAACCTATAATATCGGGCATTTCTTTATGGATTATTCCTCTTTCTTTATCAGTATTAAAAATAATGTCTACCAATGTAATTTATAGAATGGAATTATTCCATTTCCAATTTAAATAATACGCCCTACTTGACCTGATATATACCAAAATAATTTATAAATTTTACTGGGTTTTTGTGCTGGTTATGGGACAGTGTTAAAATGTTACTTCTAGATGCTTTATCTGAAGAACTGTCCAGTCAGTTGCTCTGTTCCTTTAGTCATCAAAAAGCTGTAGCTAGAAGTTTGCCTGGAACATTTCCTTTTGAGATAGAATGGGTTGGGTCTTTCAAAATGAATTATGCCTTGATACCTTAGGATCTAGTACAGAAATCGGGAGATCATAGGAGTTAAATTTAAATCATTAAAGTGAATTTCTGGTCCCCTCCCTCACACTCCTGGTGATTTAATGGGGCTGTAGTAAGGATAAGCATTCAAGAGAACAGAAATCCAAATGGTATTTGCATGTCAGCCAGATTTGGGAACCACATACTTTCAGGAGTATATGTAATAACATGTGTGTCAAGTGGCTCTCCATATTTAAAAAAAAAAAAAATTGGAACAATAAAGCCTGTTGCTGATGCCCTTCCCTAAATCTAGGGAAAAGGAAGCAAATTTTCCTTAAAAAGGGTTCTTGGTGTGAGTACACGGATCTGAGAGAAAAGAACACATTTTGAGGTTGGAAGCAAGTAAAAGAACTCACTCTGTACAGGTAAAAATACGTTGAAATTTGAGGATTCAAAAGCAGAGTCCGATGAAGACTTTTAAAGACACAAAGCACTGAAATGATTATGGTGCTTTTAATATATGTAGTTCACAATAAAAATATTAACCATTATAAATGTTAGAGCATTTAAGTATGTTCTAATCTTTCCCATGTTCACTTTACTACTGTTTCCTGAAATATCAGATATAAAATTATTAAGAAAATATTAGGAACAACAAAAGACCCCAAATAGCCAAAGGATTCCTGAGAAAAAAGAACAAAGCTGGAGGTATCACACTCTCTGATTTCAAAATATACTACAAAGTTATAGTAACCAAAACAGCATGGTACTGGCACAAAACCAGACACACAGATCAATGGATCAGAATCAAGAGCCCAGAAATAAACCCACACATTTGTGGACAGCTAATATTCGACAAGGGAGCCAAGAGCATACAGTGGAGAAAGGAGAGTCTCTTCAATAAATGGTGTTGGAAAAACTGGACAACCACATGCAAAAGAGTGAAAGTAAACCATTCCCTTACACCATGCACAAAAAACAGCTCTTTGCATCATTGGAATATCAGACATATGATCTGAGAAATTGAGTTAAAATGTAAGTTAATATCATTTTAAATGTAGTTCTACTAACAAAACTGTTTAAGTGGTGGAATTTGAAAGAAAATTTACTCATTTAGAATTAACATTCATATTTCAAGGAGATTTGATAAACCAAATCAAATAATCTCAAGTATGATATGATATACATGTGAAAAGATAAAATTCTGGTCAAGGAAGTTTTTTCTGTATTCATCTTGACAATAAACATATTTAGAAACTATTCCATAATTGGAAAAAGGCAGAATTTTGCCTTTATGAAAAATTATTTAAATTATTGTTACCACCTAACAGATGGAATTATATTTCATGTGTCACTGAATAAATTCCTACAACAATGTAATCAATAAAAGAACATTTGTGTTGATATAACATTCTCCAAAATTAAAAAAATATTTGACATATAATTAAAATAAAGTACTAAACATAAAATTTACTTCACAATGCTAAGCATTTTATAGTCATTCTGTGACTAAGAAAGCAAAGAAAAATTGTACAAAATAACTTGGTCTTGAGAAGTGATTTTGATTAAATGTTAAGTATCATTTGATTTGATTTGATTTGGTTTGATTACATACAAAATGCTACCAATAGTCAAATCATATTTCATGATGTTAATTATAATGATTTTCCTATTGTCCAGTCCCGAATTCTGGACTGTCATCCTTTGACATGAGTTCTAAGTGTAAATGGAAAGTGACTGAAGGTAACAATTATGTGATAAAGTTACTTATAAATTTTCCTAATGATAATTAATCAATTAGGGACTTTAATCAAAGCATCTTGACATTTTTGGTGTGTATTTTTAGAATTTAATCAAAATAGTGAGATATGTTGTCTCTTTATGTGGTCAGAATATATATTCAGCCAACATTTACTAAAAAGATCACTAGGTACAAGGCACATTTTAAGTGCAAGTGGGAAAAAGAGAACAATTAATAATCTTAAAGGAGCTTAAAATCTGGTAGTGGAGATTACACAATATACAAATTATTACTAACAAATATAATCCAATATGTGTTATACAAACCACAAACATTTTAAAAAGATTGATATTAGTGCATAGTTACTTCCTGCTCATGAAATCAGGGAAGATCTGGGGATAAATTACATTTGCCGTCATTAAAAATGTGAAGGTTTGAACAAATTAGGAAAGTGTAAAATCTAATTGAAAGAAATGAAGCAGGAAGAACTGAGTACTTCTAGAAAATGTCTATGTAGATGAATGCATAACAATAAGAGAAATGGCATGGAAAATACTTTATTGTTAGACTGTGGTTGATCCTGGCTGTTGGGGTTCTCTCTCTAAATGTTGTTTAATAGACAACGTGGGAATATATGGGAGAAGAGAAATGATGATTCTTATTTAACAAAAAATGAGTTTTGTTTAATTATCCTCATATCATTAGCCTCTCTGTGAATTAATGTGGAAACTAATTATTTAGTGCTTACTTGCAGGCTGACTTGTGCCTACAACTTTTAATCTGCCTCTTGCCAACCGAAAGGCGGTGTCTGTAAGCAGGATCTCTTGCAAAGAATATTGAAACACGTTGTCAGACAATTTACAAAGAACTGTGGAGAGTTTCCACTTTCTGCTTTTAAATTTTCATACTAAAAAACTGCAGTTTTGATATAAGACTTTAAATGGTTTCAGCCTTTCCTATAGATCTTCCAGCCAATGGAAAGATCCAGGGGCAACTTTGGATTACATTTTTATCACTACCTTTTATACTTGATTATTTTAACAAGTACTTTCGAGTTTTACAATACTTTTCAAAACTACCTCTAGGTTTTAATGTTTCTAACCAACTTTTATCCTGAAATATTTGTAATTTGTCTTGAGCTTCTGAAGCTTTCCACATTTGCCTGGAATTCTATGTTAGAGAGAATACTTCCGTTTTCCCTCTAGGTTTATTCAACTTGAGCTTATGAGAAGTAACTTGAATTTTGAATTTACGAGACTTCATATAAAATATAGAGGTGGCTATAATTTTGAGAAACATTGGTCGGAAATATATTCCTACAGTTGCACAAATGAGAGTTCAACAAGCAGGACTGCATATATAAGTAGGTGGAATCTTTCTACCTACTTTCTATTGATGTTTTACATTATCAATCCTCTTACTTTCCATTCCTCTTTTTCACATTTCAAACAACATAACAGTTTCAGGAGGACTTTATATTTCTCAATGATACCCTACCCATATTTAACTACTTTCTCTTGATAAACACTATAAGCATCTCTATTCTTCTAGAACAAAATTTAGCATGATTGCTTTAGTCTGTAAAGATTTGGGCTATGACATTCAACTTTAAAGGGGAATAAATGGGAGTGTACATTTGGTGTGGAAAGAGAAGGTAGGAAAGATGTCCCACGTATTTGGGAACAACTAGTGTTCTGAAATGGATAGAACAGAAACTGAAGGATCAGCAGTCCTCTCTATTCCAGGCACTCAGCAATGACTGGGAAACAAACTCTTTAGACCCAGAGGCTGTGCAATGCATGCCGTTCAAATATGCATGGCCCACTTGCTGTGGACTGCTGGCTCTTCATGCCTCCTAAATTTGCAGGTCAATGACAAATTTTACTCCTATTTTTTCCAGATTGTTATTTGAGTTTCTGAAAAGAAGAGCCCATCTTGATACAGCTTAAATATTTCCCAGCTTCCTGTGTAAAGGTTTTCCATATAGGTACTGACTGTAAATATTATAGATTTATAACTCTCTAAATGTGGGTGTTAGGGGTTCAAAAGAAAAAGACAATAAAATTACAAGTATGAACATCAGTAAGAACATACATGGGAAATGATAGGCAAATCTTTCCTTGTTTGTGGTAATGCGAATTTAGTATTAAACAAAACAAAGTCCCAGCAATCCACAAGCTAAAATGGTTGTACAAATCTATCTAGAAAACGCGTTTTCTGATTTTACGGATTTCCCTCACACACAGCACTTTCAGTGAATATTGTTCTGATAATTGCTTCCATTAAACCAATTTAGAAACCATATATTTTGCGTACGAATAAGAAAGGAAGCAAATTAGATTCAAACGCATACTGTGCTAAGTTGTGTGGCTACATATGGAAATGAAGGAGTATTGAGAAATGCTACTTTCTTTTGGATGCCATTGTTAATTGCGTGACCCTGCTCACAAAACAACAGTGGGAAAGATCTGGCTTCACATCTTGAACAACAGCAATACAATAGTCTTTTATTGAACAAAACTGCGGGAGCAACGTTGCGCTGTAAATATTTTCTGAAACCACAATTCATTTTCTTTCCCTGAAAGATGTTTGCAGCTTTTGTTGCAAGTCAATTTATACTAATAAAGAGAAACTAAGTTCAAACTTTGTAATATGACTGAAGTAGGACAGTAACATATATATTACACTGGTTAAATTGCTTCAGTCTTTACTTAAGGACTTTGGATTTATATTTGAACTTTAGTAATTTCGTAGAAAGAAATTCCTTTTTCTACTATTCCTTTGCTTAGGCCTAATTGTCTTCCTTCCTGTTACTATTTAAACAACAAAAAATGTGTTTTAGAAAACTAAACATTATCATAAACTCAATTTGAAGAAAAGCTGTTATTTCATGCAAACTTGAGGTCCCGTCTATAACTACTGTTCTCCCTCATTTCAAAAGAGTGAGTACAAAGTGAGAGAGAATCAGGCTGTTTAGGGAAACTTAGAGAACAAAGGAGAGAGTACCTCAGTGGTGTCTGAGTGAAGTAAAACCTTATCTTTACCTTTCCTGTAGTTGGATGTTGATTCGTTCCTTAGATTGCATGAGACAATAAATTTCTTTTTTTGCTCAAATTAATTTGAGTTTGGTTTTGCCACTTGTAACCAAGAACCTTAAGGAATAGACTCAAATGTTTGCATCTTATGTTAAAGACAGGTGGCATATTTGCTGGTAAATCATTTGATTCAGAAGAACACCATGATAAACTTTTAGTCTACAAAAAACCCTAGACAGAGAATGAAGAGGACACAGCTAGTAGCCCAGCTAAATTTGATGCAATAGCCTAGTCGAGAGAGCCGAGCGACAGAACAGGCGGTGGCCTCAGGGATAGAGAGAAGGAGGCAGAGCCTAGAAAAGGGTAGGGCAAAAGTCCGCAGAAGTTGGTGACAAGTTGACTGTGGTGAGGCAGACAGTGTGAGTGACAGAGAATGAGATACTTCTCACTTTTCAGGGTTTGGCATTCCGAAGAATGACAATCCTGGCCGTTAAGTCTCGGATTTGAGAAGACTCTTTTGGAGAGTAGATGATTTTTATTTTGTTTAGGACATTATAAGATTTCCAACTATGATTACTACTTCCAACTTCTACTACTAGAAATATCTAGCAGATGGTTTTTAGATTCAGGAAAGACAAGGAAAAGAGATCACCTTGGGATTCAAATTTTGGATCAGTTATTATATGTGCAGTAGTGCAAGGATTTGCAGTATGTGGAATCATCTTGAATTGTTAGAGAAAATGAAATGTGCTTGAGAACAAAAGCAGAATCTTGAATAAGAGCTACATTTCAGGAACAAACAGAGAAAACAGAGTGGTCAGACATGTAGAAAAATGAGCATTTAGTGGCATTTTGGAAATCAAAGAGTAGTTTCCCGCAGGAATATGTAGTTAACTATAAAGACTTGTAGGTACTAAAATGATACCCACATTATTGAGAAAAGGGGTAAAGACATTCCTGCAGTCACAGTACTAAGACTGACACTAGTGGCACAGACACTAGGCTGGGAGATGCAGGACCTCGCTTTTTGTTCTTGTTCTGACTTTAACTATTGGCATGATATCTAACAAGCCCCTTATTCTCTCTGAAACCTGGTTGGTAAGAAAAGGATGACCTGGGAGACTTTAAGACTATTTCAACTTAAATTCCCATGGCTCCTCTATTATTTCCCCAAAATGTATCATACTAGAGAATTGCAACATTATTTGAATCTTTGTAACACATACTAATGTTTAGCCCTCTCCTAATTTATTCAGCAATAATTTTCTTTACCTATTATGAGAGAGCCCAGTGCCAGACACTGAAAATACAGCAAGGAACAAATAAATTTTCTGGGTTTGTATTCCATAAAATCTGTTGGGAGATAATGGCAAAAGCTAATAATCACACAAATCACACTGAAGTAAGAATGGCATAAATGAAAATTACCCAAAACAATATGACATGCAAAATCATAACAGGAGACAATCTATAACAGGGTCAAGAATAAAGTAACATTTGGGCCAGCCTGGTGGCATAATGGTTAAGTTTGTGTGCTCTGCTTTGGCAGCCAAGGGTTTGCCAGTTCAGATCCTGGGCGTGGACCTACGTACTGCTCATCAAGCCATGCTGTGGCAAGCATCCCACATATAAAGTAGAGGAAGATGGGTGTGGATGTTAGCCCAGGGCCAATCTTCCTCAGCAAAAAGAGGAGGATTGGCAGCAGATGTTAGCTAATCTTCCTTAAAAAAAAAAAGAGAGAGAATAAAGCGACATTTGATCAGAAGATAGGGAAGAATACATCACATGAGGAGTTTGGGAAGAGAGTAGGCACTGGGGTAGCAAGATGCATGTGGCAGTAATTGTGTGATGGAAGCACAGTGAACCAAAAGGACATAGTCTGGAAAGGATGGGGAGATATTCAGGGACAGGAACGTGCAGAAATGCGTCAGTCCTGTTTAGTATTTTTAATATCATCCTTAGTTTATTACAAAGCCATTGGAGGATTTTTAAACCGAGAATAATGTGATCCAATTTGTATTTTTTAAATTATTCTGGTTACTATAACAAGCAAGGCCTGAGGACGGTAAGAGCAGATGTTGCGAGAGGTATTGTCAGGCTAGTGAAGTAGCAGAGATAAGAAATGATGAGAGCTAGGGCTACTGTGACAGCAGAGACAGTGGGGAAAACAGGACCATATAGTTGAGATACAAGCCGAATAGAAGAAAACAGCACAACCTGGTGATGGGTTGGACGCAGGCAGTGTGTGGGAGGGAGACGTAAATGATGATACCCAGATTTCTGGTGTGAGCCACATGAAAAATGGAAATGCCATTTACTCTGATTGGGAGCATTAGAGGAGAATCACATTTAGAGGGAGAAGATCATAAGTTCATTTTTGAATATATTAAATTTGATAAGTTAATTGGACCTTGTCAATTTCCGTTGCTTGTCTATTTTTCCTAAACATATTGCTTTGCACTTACACAGTTATTGCACTTCATTCTTTTTGTATTTTTAGAATTAATTTAATATCCTAAACTTTGGAAAATTAACCTTATTCAACCAGTAATTTAATGTGCATTTTCTTTAATTGCAACAATTTTTTCTTAACTTCACAGATCAAAAAGATGATATGAATCTAAATACAGTCTTTAAAATAAGGATACATTTTCCAAACCTAGATGGAAATTTTATGTTACATTCATAGTCATAATCATTTTAGATTTATGCAAACCTATGATGGACCTCAAGATTTTGGGTTGATGTGAGAATTAATGGGAAAAACAAAAACTGTGGAAAAATGCTTATTTGTTAATATTATGAAATAAAGCAAAATAATGACAGTTGTACCAACAAACGTTACCTGAAAAGGGTTTCATGTAATTCCAGAAAAACGCAATGGAATTAATGTGTAAAGACCATTCTTCCAGTTCATACAATTGTACAGTAAGTCAAAATCCATACATAAATCTTAATATTTTTAGGATTTACCCTCGTACAAAAGTTGCTTAGTTTCCCGATTTGTCCTTTAGTTTAGCTTCAGTTTGCATTTTGTGATTATTTTCCTTTGCATACTATCAAAATTTATAATCCAAATTTGGACAGAATTTCTTTTGAGTTTTTGTTTTATTTTCTGCATCCGGCAAGAAGCCGTTTACCCACTCTAATGCTGCAAGTTGCTGCCTTGTTGAGTACATTGGATACTGCCATGTACAAGCCTCAGGGTTTGTTTTGATTTCAACATTTGGTCTCTTGGTTGAAAGTCAAATAAAAATAAAATTAGATTTTTTTTTATTGTTGTCAATCTTTCTCAATCTTCTTTATCCCAGGCCCTATCCTCTCTCGTCCGTGTGTGAATTTGTATTAGCTGAGTGCCAGAAGCTAAATTAAAAAAAAGAAATAAAATTTAATTGCTTTATTGTGTCTGTCTGTTTCAATTATCTTGAATCTCTACTATGTGTTGTTAGCTGAAGGAAGGTGCCATCGTTTTTTTTTGTTGTTTTTCTCACCTCTGTACCTCACATGAGTATTGAGATTGAAATAAACACCGACCAAAAAGAACAGTTAACATAAACGCTGAAACTCATCGTGTGCTCTGCCTTATTCGAGAAAATCGCTAATGCGTGACATTGCTGCTCTGGGACAGAAAGAGTGAAAGTGCATGGGTAATACAAAGCACTGGGATGAAAAGACAGAAGACGAAAAAAATTAAAAATGAAGAATGTCAAAGCAAATGAGTTTGGTGCCTCATAGAGTCTGTTGAAATTAGCATGGTGAAATAAATTAAAGTGATGCCAGTTAGAAACTGATAGCATGTGGGAAACCACATTCGGAAAATATGCCATTCAACATCTAGATAAGCCACAAAGGCCTGATATTTTTCAGTGCCAAACACAATCCTTTGTATTTTATCAATGACCTAATTTTGCAGACCAAAAAAAAAGTGTATTATTTAAGGCTAGAAAATAAAATTTAGACATCCATTTTTCTCAATAATTTAATTGGTAAATAAGACTTTGTTTTTATTTTTTCAATAAATAAAATGTCAGAAATGTCTCCAGCTTATTCTCCTTCATAGAATGAAATAAAATATGCTCCTTTAAAGTTTGAGAAAAATTGACGCCAGGGGAGATTGAGATAGTTGAATTAACACACTATGACAATATTTTTACTATAGAAAACGTTTTCATTTTACCGACATTCAGTACTCACTTCTCTCCATGTTAGAGGAAATGGGCTACTGCACTACCACAAGGGTGTGGCACAAACATCACAAGTTGACTCCCTGTGATTGGTGACCTTTCGTAACTTCCTCTTTTTGAGTGTGGGTAGATCTTATAACTTGCTTTTAGCCAATAGAATATGATAAAAGTGTAGGAATGTCGCTGCCTTGGCTACATTATGTGTCCAAGATGAGGGTGTTAGTTTTGTATATTATGAAATGTGCATATATATACCCAAATGTATATATATATGTGTGTGTGTGTGTTATATATATATACCCACTAGAGATGCTCTCCTGCTGGCCTTGAGAAAACAAACTGCCATACTGTAAGCTGCCTTAAAGAAAGAGCAATGTGTGAGGCAAGGAAATCACTGCAGGAGGCATCTGCAAGCTCACGGCAACCTCCAGCCTGTAGCCAGTAAGAAGATAGGCCCTTGCTCATATAACCACAAGGAAATGAATTTTGCCAATAGAATGAACTTGAAAGTGGATTCTTCCCAATACAGCCTCCAAATGAGAACACGGTCTGACCAACACCCTGATTTCAGCCTTGTGAGACTAAGAGCAGATGACTTATCGAAACCTTGGTTGAGGGCCGGCCCAGTGGCAGAGTGGTTAAGTTCGTGCGCACCGCTTTGGTAGCCTAGGGTTTTGCCAGTTTGGATCCTGGGCATGGACATAGCACCACTCATTAGGCCATGCTGAGGTGGCATCCCACATGCCACAACTAGAAGGACCCACAACTAAAATATACAACTATGTACTGGGGGAATCTGGAGAGAAAAAGCAGAAAAAAGAAAGAAGGTTGGCAACAGTTGAAGGTTGGCAACAGTTGTTAGCTCAGGTGCCAATCTTTAAAAAAAAACGAAAAAACTTTGTTTGGAATTCTGTCCACAGAATTGTTGAGAAACTGTAGATAATAAATGTGGTTTTTTTTTTTTAAGCTGCTAAATTTGTGATATATCTGTGATATAGCAATAAAAAATGAATTTAGATGATATTAACATGGTTCCTGTAAATAACCATATACTTTAAAAACTGTTTATATGCTGGAGTTTTTCTGTAAATCCTTTATCACTTGGAAAGCTTGATATACTCATTTTTCTGTAATCCAACATTGATTAATCAAATCTGTAGTTTTGTTTTGTTTTCAAAGATTTTATTTTTTCCTTTTTCTCCCCAAAGCCCCCCAGTACATAGTTGTATATTCTTCGTTGTGGGTCCTTCTAGTTGTAGCATGTGGGACGCTGCCTCAGCGTGGTTTGATGAGCAGTGCCATGTCCGTGCCCAGGATTCGAACCAACGAAACACTGGGCCACCTGCAGTGGAGCGCACAGACTTAACCACTCGGCCACGGGGGCCAGCCCCTCAAATCTGTAGTTTTTATTTCCCACAAAGTTCTCATTAAGTAAATTAGTGAGTTCCCTATGATGGCCTTTGCACAAGCATAGATTTCTAGTTCTCTTAGAAGTCAGGTGAAAGTCTTCTTTTTTTCTGTCTAGGAATCAGGATGATACGGTCCGCTAGGACTGCACTGTGTTGGCATTTGTCCAATTGACCTAAGAATAATGGATCCTGATGTAGCAGCCACATATCACTATCTACAAGGTTAGAGAGAAAGCAAGGATTACATTTTCTTGTCAACTTTGGCTTTGGTTGCAGAACCCTACACAGGAATCCTCATACGTGGGCTGGGATATTTTAAGGATGGAAGTTCATTTTCAAGGAAAACTGTGAATCATATTTCATAACTAATGTTGACCTTCCAAAATACATATAGTGATTGTGCCCAACCATTTTTCAAAGGCTGAATTTCAAACTTCTTTTGGGTGGTTTAAATGGAGGATTTGCAAGATTGGAGTGTGCATGCCTCTTTCACTCATTCTTCCTTTATGTTTTGCTGATGACTTACCCCTCCATGTCTTAACGGAAGACTCTGCTCTGCCTCTCCACCTTGCTGTGGAGCTGTGGAGCACAATTTACTACTCACCAGAAAAACACAAGGTGAGAAACAATTATGCTTTTTTATTGAGAAGAGACCTGAACTGGTATTATTTTCATTTTTAAGAAATAAATTTTCACTTCATTTGAAATCCACAAAACTATTAAAAGTATGTTAAATTAGATATTTATTGATTCGCTTATATGTTAGGCATTCTACTATTTGCTGGTGATGAAGAGATGAGGAGAATATGTCCTCTGCCCATGGCAAGCTACAGTCCAACTAGGGAAACCCACATGTACAACTTAATATAACACATAACTGAATGATGAATGTAAAAACATAAGAAAATCAAATAGTTATTGTAGTACATAGGAAAAAAATATTAATTTTTCTTGGAAACTATAAAGTTCAAGTTACTTTTGGGTTTCGTCTTAAAGTATTAGAAGACATTTGCTAGAGAAAGGAAGAAGGGGGATGCAAATGGCATATTAACAACCAAATGAGCACATGTGGCCAGCTGGTCTAATAAACTGGCAGGAAAGGGGTTGGGAAGTGTAGGTTAGGGCCAGATTTTGGAAACATTTAAAGGCTACACATCTTAATGTCTGTTAATGAGTATCTACTTGATGGAAAAAAAAGAGATTTGATGCGTTGGAGCCAGCTGAAGTTGGCTCACACAGACTTAAAGGAGAGCTTGTACACATATCTTCCCAATTCCAAATTCAGTAATATCACATCGGTAGCTTGAAATTGGCCATGATGGGAGTATTTACTTATCTCATGGAAATCAACAAACGCTACAAAAATCAGGACTTCATTTCCCAGAAAACCAGTTAAATGCTTATCCACATACCATAGTATACACACACACAATAATACTCATGCGTTCATTCAAAAACTCAAGAAGTGTCTGAGTATCTTCTGTGTCAGGCACTGTCCTGAGGATTACTTTTGGGAAAAAATAAACTGTCTCTGTCCTAGTCAGTCTTAAACAGGTATTTAACTAAACTAATTTCAGGTATTTATAAATGAAATGAAAGAAAGAGAACTAAGTAACGAATAGACTAGAGCAACTGGGTTTTGGTGAGGGGTTGAGACTTTAGACAGGCTGATAAGGGAAAGCCTCTTTCAATATTTTAGCTGAGACCTAAATGTTGAGGAGGTAGCAGCGTGTGAAGATTTGGTGACAGTGCATTCCAAGCAGAGGAAATAGCAAGTACAAAGACTCTAGCAGGATGCATGATTTTTTTTTTTTCCTAGAAGGCTAATGTGGCTAAAATACAATAAATAACAGTAAAAACAACAGAAACTGAAGACAGGATCCAAAGGTAAGCAGTGATCACCTCAAATGTGGCCTTTTGGGTCAAGCATCTTTGCAGAAATGCTTGAATTAGATGTATATTAATTCATCCAGTAATTACTTTATTTGGCATATGTTAGGCACCAGCTACCATGCTGGGTGATTAAGATAAGAAAAAGTGAAAGTCTTTTCCATAAAGAATCCATAGTGTTTTTGAGAGGGCATGATGACGGACCAGCTCCCTCGCATGTGCTGGACTGTATGGGCAGCTCAAGCTCCCCTTCTTCACATTTCCTCACCCCATTTCCTCCGTGGCTGCTTTAGGAAATCCACTGTGGTTTCTCTAGTTAAATGTTCAAATCCTGTAAGAGGTGATAGTAAACACTGAAATTATATTAATATTTTGGCCAGATGTACTCAAATTCTACTCCAGAAAAAATTTAACCCTAAGAAGTCTCTGAGAGGGTATATATGCTCAGGATGACAACTGGCAAATTAAAGTTAAAAAACATTTTACTAATAAATTAGGTTTTGCTCCAGTCCATGTGGAGAATCGAAACAAAGTATTTTTGTCTGTTTTCCTATGCAAATAATGCCCTAAAAGTTTTTAATCAAAAAGTCAAAAATTGGTTTTCTCAAGGCAAAGTTAAGATTTGACTTTTATTATTCCGTTATGAGAAATGGCCTTTGCTAAAGGAGAGGAAATAAGAGAGAGACATCTCATAAGTGTTTTCTACAAGATGTAGAGCTGTCTGGCCAGGAAGAGCAAATAAAGTCTAGTCTCAAATGTGCAGCAGAAAAGGGAGAGAAGAAACTAAAAAGATAGGAACATCAACTCTCTTGCAAGAGGGGATATTTAAAATCATGGCTGTCTACACTTCTAGGAGGAAAAAGATTCAACAAGCAATGAAGGATCGGTGAAAACCACAGCTCATCCCCCAGCTTTGGGGAAGCAGGTAACACTCGCTTCCTTTCTGACTGTCTTGAAGCAAGAACCATCTCTGACCAAAGTAGGGGAGGGAGGAAGAGTAGGAAATGGGAAAAAAAGAGAGAGAGAGAGAATAGTAACAAAGACTACCACCATTTATCCACGCTATTTAAAAGCTCTGTCCACTAACTGTGGCAAATAAAATGTCTTTGAATCTGGCCAAACAGAGAAATGTCTCCTTCTTACATAAAGAGGAAAGTCAAGGAAACAGTCTTGAGTGACCCTAAGAGTCAAAAAACATTGGATGGTAAAATTGCTGATATAAAGGTGTGTGGGGTGTGGTGAGAATAGTTTATGAGTAAAGAGGAAAATAGGATGAAGATAAAATGCTCCAAAAGAATAGTGTACTTATATATGGTAATATACTTAGATAACTTGATTTTTGCCAAATGGGCATTGGAAGAAGAAAACATTTTAACGTTAGCGGACAAAAACAAAAGTTAGATATTTCAGATATGGCAGTTAATAGGGTTGAGTTGGCTGATATGTTGGGATGAAGGAGATGGAAAGATTCTTCAATGACTCTTGCCCATCTGTTGCCTACAAATAATGGTTGTAAAAATTTTTTTTGTATAACATTATTTAATAACCTCTGTCATGTTTCCTGCTCTGAATATAAAATTTCTTATCATAATCAGGTCCTGTTGAGAGGCTAAGAGGGGAATAGTCAGATGAGTTGTCGCTGTAGGATTCAAACTATCATTTTATTGATCACAACTTGGTCATGCAGAGCTGAGAAACGTGTTTGTAGCACTTCCTGATTCTTTGATACCTTGTTTTGAGCCAACATTCTATTTAATACTGCTGAGAACAGCTATCTGGAGGAATTGCATGCCTAGATCATAAGGCAAATACAAAGAGAAGCAAAGTTTAGTGTCTTTTCCCACTCGAAGATAAACTCCATGTAGGCGGGCATTTTGTTATTGTTGTTTTTCTCTCATATGTTCCGCAAGGAGGGAGAGAAAGATATCAAATGGCATTCCATCAGGAAAAGACAGGTTTGATACTGTTTGAAAAAAATGCTAAGACACATGATAAGTGAGAAAAGTGATATGTATCATACAGGTAAAAAAGAGAGTTTCTTAATACATTGAAATATATTCTACTATTTAATGAATCACCTTTATATACATGGTACGATAGGAGATTCTGTACTTACATAAATGAAAGGTTAGTTCCTACCAATGATATATATGTATATATACATTAATATGTATACAAATACGTATTTATAGATAAGTATATATATATATATATATATACCTATCTATACATAAAATAGATATACATACGTGTATATACATACAGACTATATTTAAATAACAAAATGATGAAAATGTGTATGAATCTGGATAGAAGATTTCAACGAAATAAAAGCTTTTTTGCTTTTTTCTTTGATTAGTTATATATTTTCTAAACGTGTGTGGATATTACCTAATACCTTGGAGTGGTATTATGAAGAAAGGAATGCTATTCAAATGGTTTTGTCTCAATAGTTCATTCTTATTCAGCACTCATTACTGAGAATCAAATATATACCAGCCACTTTGCTAGGCTATTATAATGAATAAATGAGTGAGAGAAAATGATTGCTCTCAATTAGTTCAAGAGGAAACTAAAAATGAATGGTTGAACTATAAAGTGCTAAAGTTTATTAGATAAGGTTATGCGTAAATTCCTATAGGATTATGGGTGGGCACTAAGAAGACAGAAACTGACTTCCGGGAAGTAATAGCAGAGAAAATTGATAGCTCAAAATGCACAGCTCAAAACTCTAAAATTGAAACAGAATAATCCAAAAGAAAAAAACCTCCTCATAAGCAAAGGAAATCCTCAAAAAGCCAAAGGAAAGAAGTTCTCAAAAACATAAGCACAAACCATGATGTGCACACTGTCTTGCGTGCTCTGAAAATTCATGTAACTTTAAGCTTCAGTCTAATGTCATCTTGGGTAACTGAGGCAAAGCCTTGGGAATGCACCAGGTGAGAGACACTTGCACAAATCTATGTGCTTCCAAGGACTAGACACTCCATGAATGAATGATCTATAAAGTCACCCCACAAAAGTGGATAGTAAGGAAATGCCTTTGCTCATATCTTATCTCTGAAAAGAAGAGGAAAATGTGTCCACTGAGAAACTCGACCAGCCTTCCCATGGATCCGTGGCCTGAATCCATACAACCCACATTGCACAAAATCATTCAGGGCCAGATAAGCCTGTTTTGCACTGTTCGGGGTAGTACACTTAACATAGAGAATCAGTAATATGTGAGATTACTGGAATATATATGTCTAAGAAATTCCTTTGTAGAGTAGCATGCTAGAAAATTTTATCCATCCTTGCCTAAGGGGCATACAATTTCTTAAGAAGTTAGGTTATTTTCTTGAAGGGGGATAGGTGGTTCCTAACAGATATTCTTTGGCTTCCACTGTGCTTTACTCACTGAGTTGAGATTGCCCTTAGCAATTATTTTACAGAATGGGCTGTGGACCAAGTAAATGAGAATAACCCAGGATAATTTTTAAAATGGCATACCCCTGTGCACTACTTCAGGCCTGAGGATGTGAATTCTTAATATTAAAATTTGAGAAATTGGACCATGCTGTGGGGCTGCTCTTCAGCAGGCTTTGGAAAGGTCAATAAATATTACTTTTAATATAAACAGGAGACATTTATAAGGAGTACAGTGCCAACACTCAGCAAGAAATTTCAAATTGTGGTTAGAAAGTACCACTTATTTTAAGGTGGGGGCAATAACAATTATTTAGAAGTTGCCTCCAAGCAGAATGACATAAAAGAAAGAGCTTCTGGCTCCTCTCAAACCGAACTCTTGGAGATGGCATGGAAGTGAGAAGGAGGGCGACAGACTCCAGAGCCAAATAACTATAAAATACACACATAGCCAACGACAATAACAAAACCTTGGGAAACTCTCAGCAAGACAGAATGTGGCAAGCTCCTAGTCTGTGGGGAGTAAATGACAGCTGAGTGAGGCAGAGGACCTCGTGGCAGGACAGCTTTCCAGCTGTGCTCCTTGCTCTCACTCATGCCCTGGAGATGTGACTACCTGGCCCACTGCCACTGGGAAAGGAGCAGCGTGAGCCAGTCTCCAAAGTCATTGCCGCATTAGGGAAGTTGGGATGTGGCTGAGTTGAGAAGTATTGTAACAAGTACAGTTCAGCTTGCCAGACCCTGATGTTTCCCTTTCTCCTCTGATGGGACAGCTTAGCTCAGCATGAGGAGGTGATCTGTGGAAAAGAGCAGTGCCTGAGGGAAGTAATCGGAGGGTCCCAAAGGTCAGAATGGATGAACCAAGATTGCAACAAGAAAGTCTGTCCCACTCTGAGGGCTTCACCCTCCTTAATTCACCAGTTGGCTCAAAACCCTCATCTTCCAGCACAGTGTCTAATAATTTTCAGGTAACATGAACAGGAAACTTATGGAACCTTTGAGTAACACAAACACTATACATTTTAAAAAAAAAAAACCTCACAATAAACTAAATATCTTAAAACAGAGAAATCAGAAGAAATAAATTGCCCAGAACAAGAACTTAAAATATGCATAATAAATAGCCTTAGAGGAAAAAAAACAATATTGGAAGCTTAAGCAAAGAGAGGCAAGCCATTACAAAGGATGAATTGAAGACATTGTTTGGGTTAAACAATACTGTACATGCCAAAATGCGAGGGATTAATTAGAGAACTGGAAGACCAGCAAATGTTCTATTTCAAAGGCCACCCAAAATCGATAAAGATATGGAAAACATAAAACAAGATGCAATATCCAGGGAAGACAAAAATAGTGTCGAACACCAGCATGAGCTCCAGGTGGAGAGGAAGACATTAAACGAGAAGGAGAAATGCTTAAAGAAATAACAACTGTAGCCCAGAATTGAAGAAAGATATAAATTATCAGATCGATGGGTTGCAAAGGGTCAAGAAGAGATAAATGAGGAAAAAAACAAATAAGACCCCATAATTAGGTGTAGTATTAGGAATCTAAACCATTAGAAACAAAAAAAAAAGTCAAATGTAGAATAAAAGAGCAGGTCAAACACAAAGGACAAACTTCAGATTAACGGCAGGTTTAACAGAAATCCTATATTATAGAAAACAACAGACCTGTATTTTCAAAACGTTTAAAAATATTTTAAAAATTCTTTAAACTTAGGTAAAATATTATTTGGAATATGAAATCTTTTAAAATTTACCAAAGATTCTCTTTAATTTCCTCTTTTTTTTTTTTAAGAGGATTAGGCCTGAGCTAACGTCTGCTGTCAATCCTTCTCTTTTTGCTGAGGAAGACTGGCCCTGAGCTAACATCCGTATCCATCTTCCTCTACTTTATATGTGGGACACCTACCACAGCATGACTTGCCAAGTGGTGCCAAGTCTGCACCTGGGATCTGAACCCGCGAACCCCGGGCCGTTGAAGCAGAAAGTGCGAACTTAACCGCTGAGCCACCAGGCTGGCCCCTCTTTAACTGCCTTCTTGAATTATGCCAAAAAAGTTTTAAAAAAGGAGGGGGATCCGAAAGGAATCAATGAAATATGGAAAGTAAAGTGAATAAATAATCTATTACAGTATATTCTCTAACATGGATGTTGATTTAAAAGAAATTTCCTTCCATTCTTTACCCCTTCTCCCCTCGTTCCTGTAGTAATACCATTTTCAATGTGACTTTGCAGCTTCACCACAAATTTTTCCCCACCTCTTGAGGCGGGCCAGCCTGTGACTTGCTTTTGCCAACAGAATGCTACAGAAGTGGCAGTGTGCTCCCCAGAGCCTGGGCTCATCATACACTCCTGCTTGTTCTCTTGGAACCTGACACCATCTTGCTGGAAGGTAAGAGGCCTGTGTCCCAGCCTTGACCCACTGGTTGACAGCTGACCTAATATTTTCTTTACGTACTCGATCACCTTCGCAAATGGATGGCTCTGCTTCCTTGATGAGTCCCTGAGAAGATCATCTGTCACAGTGTATTCGCAACCACTCTTCAGGCTCAGGTTTTATACAGAACACTGTAGACTCTTAGAATTGAAAGGAAACTTAAAGGTCATGCTCCTGTCTAAACTTTCAGGCTCTCCTCTTAATCCAGGGAATTTATCAGTCTGCCTGCAACAGAACACAGTTTCCCACATCAGACCTTGGTTCCTGTTCAGAACTGTTTCGTCACTTTCTTTACTTTACTCCATCTAACATCTATTTAGAAGCCATGCATAGAGGATTTTTTTTAACACTTTGGTTTACATTTTTTTTTCTAATATATCAAATGCCTTGAGTGCTTTTAAACAACGTTTGAGGTTGAAAGGTCATAGACGTACAGAAAAGACCACGTATCTTTATAAGGTGCGTTAGGAAAATAATAGGTAATTAGTTTGAAAATGTCCACTCTTCTCAGAAGTTGATGTTAGCATGAATATTTATGTACGAGAGCAGAGAGATAGTATGAATTTCCTTAGGCAGCAAAAATGAAAGAGAGTTGTTATCTTACAAACCCAAACTCCTGGAAGACTAAGGATGAAACCAGCTAGCAGCAACTTACAGTTTAGTCAGAACTAGTTTATTTATTCAGAAACATCAACCTACTAGGGCTATGACTGGGCCAAAATTCCCATCAATCAGCTTCCAAAGGTAGACTCTTGCGAGGGAGCCGGCCTGGTTGGAAAGCAAGCATCACACTTCCCTCAGGGGTCCACTCTGGGGTGAACGCCGGGCATCAGGGCGGCCGTATCACTTTCCAGGAAGCTGACAGAGGTCTGCACTTTGGATATCATTTTCCAAAACACATTAAACAACCTTAATGCACTCTAGTGGGCCTTTTACTACTGTGTGTAACTGCCTTAAAGCAAACAAAATTAGATCTCAGAAAATCATTGTTATTTATATACTTATGCTGCTGTAAGTAAATGGAACTTACTGGTAATGCAAGTCTGACATGTTAAGGTGTGACAGCTCTGAGAATTTCCACAGGGAAAGAGTCATTTTAAATTAATACAGATTGAAATCTTTATACTGTTTGTACTTTTTCTAAGCCTGAGCACTTTAAGTATTTGAGTCTGAATTGATTTGTGAGTCCTGAGTATTTCTTGCAGAAAATCCAGGGAAAGTTACCTATATTTTAAACATTAATTTTCACAGGAAAAAATAGTATATTTCTTAACATTACAAGCAGAAAAAAAGGAAGAAATACTAGGTAAAATGAAACTCCACTGAATGACAACATCAATAGCAGAAAAGCAAAGTGCTTATTTTAACACCAGAACCATACTGTGATAGAAAAAAATAATAATAATATTTCTAGATCATTATGCAAACTCCCATATTAGCGAAGGTGTTCAATTGTTTTTCATAATTATATTATCTGTCAAGTAAATTTATTAAGATACATTTTAAATGGTAAGCAGATGACTAGTATAAAAAAATGTAGCTGATGTGACTTTAGACATTTCAATTTTGAATAGAGAAGATAAAAACATTTAGACTTCATTCTACACCACAGTAACTAAACTATACGCTTGATGTGGCCTTCTTAGGTATAAAACACTTATAAGAGGAATTTAAGATTTTACAAAAACAAATTTACAGTCTTATTGATATCGAGCCTGAAGTGAGTTCGCTCACCAGTTGCGCAGCAAGCCAATCTCTGACACCGGGGGTAGTGGAAGAAAGTAGGAATTTTATTACTGCACATCACTGAGCAAGGAGAAAGGGCAGCTAATGCTGAAATCCCAAACTCCCCGAAAAGCTAGAAGGAAGGGTTTTTATTTGGGGTTTTAGGTAGGGGAGTGGGAGCATATGGCCTTGCTGGTTGGAACTTTCCCACCAGCCTGTGTTTGGCCTTGAGACTACTTGCAGAGAGGAGGGAGCCCGTGATCTTGTAGGTCAGAGCTTTCCCACCAGCTTGGACCTCCTTGGCGGGGAGGAGACAACGAATCCAGTGCTTATCCTTGGTGGTGTCTGTCCATGGAGGATAGTGGATTCTGGAGCCAGGGAGTAAGCAGGGAACCAGTGTTTTGGTTTTAACCCCATATATGCTGGGTTTGATGTGAGGGAACTAGTATCAGGTCCAGTATCATTATGTTTTTAATTATAGTATTAACTTTTCAAGAAAAAAGTACTGGTTCAATGATGAATTCATTAGGAATAGAAGTGGAAAATTGTAGCATGAAAATCTTATTTGATATGATAAAAACAGTATGCATGTCTTCATTTTTATGTCACTGAATGTACACTATTCTAGGAGACTATCCCTTACAAGGGGTAGTAGCAAAATGTGTAGATGATGATGGTAGCAAAGTAAGCTATGCATCCAGTGTAGCTTATCTTACTTTTAAACAGACCTACGTTACACTCAAACACACAGTTTCCTTACTTTTCATTTTTCTTCCTTTCCTTTATCGAAACTAAATATATTTCATTAATATTGGTTAAAATATCATCATAGCCCACGTCTTTGAAGAAATAAAGGTGCTCCAAAGCAGCAAAACACTTTAAGTTGGTGTTGTCCCTTGAGAATCTTCAAGGCTAAATCAAAAAGTCCTAAATCAATGAATTCCATAATCCTTTGACTTTCCCCTTTCTGTATGTTTCTACGAAAGCTTATAAACAGAAAACTAAAGAACACTTTAGGTTTGTTCAAGATTATACCAGAAATTGTGTAGTCATAGGTTGTGTTAGTGAAAATAATGTTTTTGAAGGATAAACACAAAGGGAGGTGTGTTTTTCTTAAGCTTAAGTTTTGAAAGCTAACACATCACACTTTTAAACCACCGATATTAATTTAATTGAACTATATTATACCCCAAGAGTACTCATTTCCAACATGTGCTTACAAATTTTAATGAATGTTTATTGTGCACTTCTCATTAAAGGCAGTGCATAAGTGATTTTGAAAATAAGGATGAATAAAAAAATAGTGTTGCATCCTATACCCTTGACAATGAGACAAGACATTAACTCTTGTTATTAAACAAACTCCACCAAGTGGGGTGAAAGTAGACGACTTCATTTTTTCAGGAGAGGGTCCCCACCGACCACTGAAACCTGATATGGGAGTTGATCTTTAACATGGTTAGAGAGAAGTCAACTAAATTTCACCCAATTTCCCTAGTTTTTAAAATTATGTTTAGTCCATCGCAAAAAAAACAAGCAAAGATCTATGTTTTTAAGTCCCAAGAATAATTTTATTTCATATTCAGCTATGCGGTATAGTTTCATAATGAGACTGAAATTACGTTTCCTTTAAATCCTCACTTAAGCATATTTTAGGCCCATCTCACTTGGAGCTCATACATTGTGGGCCTGTCATAATCAGGAAATGTGGGCTAGAACTTTTCTAAAAGATCAGTTCATTACTCTGAGACTGTTTAGCCTAAGTATTAGTAATAGGGTGAAATGCATCATCGTAACATGCCCAATTCAAATTTCATTTTGTTTTATTTATCTTATTAAATAAGGGGCCAATGCTAAGGTAATTTGATCTAGTCATCTCATCTAATCACAGATGAAGTTCTGTTAAAAACAATATCACTAACTAATAATAGTTCTTCATGTCTGGTTAGTTTTGTTAGATTATCCTTTCTCTAAAATCAATTAAATTCTTGAAGTTACCTGAAAGAAATGATAAAAGTATACACGAAACCAAATATAGTAAGCCTGTTTCAGTGATTAGAAACTTCCTATTTGAATTATAAATTATTTGTCTTCGTGGTTAAAAACTTGCTACATTTTAAAATGTACATGCGGGATATTAAAAATATCTTGAGTTCACTCAGTAAATATTTACATAAACTTTTTATCTTTCTATTAAAATTTTTCAATATAAAGATATAGCTCTATGACAATGTTTTCCAAACACATAACTAATGAAAAAGTTAATGTTTTCCTTTAACAAAAGGAAAATGTTATAGCTGTGCATTTTTTCTCATTTCCTTTAGACAGAAATATATTTAAGAAAATTCTTTCATTGTAAATACATATTATATATTTGTATACATATGTACAGTTGTATGACACGTATATTTCTTGCTATACAAAAAAATGGTGTATTTCCTTCTCTTGTTAAAACATGTGTGCAGTTTTCAGTACCTCTTTAAAATAATTATTTTTGTTTTGGTAGCTTAAGCAATAACAGATACTAAAATATTTCAAACATCCTATAAAGTAACATGCCTGTTGTTTTCAGCTCATAGAGCTTGCCATGAAGGGCCACAGGACTCACATGTAAGTCATCGGGAAGTACGGGATCTTCCTTTCTGCTCTGAGCCACCTGCATCTCTGGCTCACAGCAGGAGCCTATTAAGTTCTTCTGCTTCTTTCCTTGCTTGATAGTCTATTCTTAACTTAGTATCCAGCATAATTCTTTAAATGTTTAAATCAGAGTCACCTTTAACGCCACAAAATTCTCTCTGCTTTTTCTGAGACTTTGATCTCTATACCATTATTAACATTTAGTAAACCTTGATCCAAATAAGATTTCGGACTCATGAACCTGATCTGGCAATCTGATTTTATGTGTCAGAACAAGCTTTGTTTTCAACCATTGCGATTTCATAAAAGTGTCAAAAATTGAAGTTTTGGGATTTATTATTTTTGGATGTTTTGATGAAAAATTTCCAACTGATACTGACTATAGTGGAAGCCAATCTAGAGATAGCATTTTGAAAATTCAGTATTTATTTAGGACACGAACTGAATCATAAAATAGTTCTTCAAGGAAACAAATATTTCAAAAACCCAATTGATGATGGACAGCTTTCTTATCAAAGAGGAAGTAGCTACACCCATGCTTAGGAACATATTCAACATAAACTTTTTCACAAAAATATTCTAAATATCTAATTACTTTGTGTATATGTAAAAATATTTGTAAATTTTGCCAATTATAGCTTCAGTTTAGATCGGTGGGTTTTTGCTCCTTTATAGGTGCAATTCTAAATTCCATCTGTACCATAAATAATTCCTGGTATATTTATGTTCCAACGGTTTGTTAATTTAGGAAGAAGCCTTTTTAACATGATAATCTACTCCAGCAAACTTTGTGGTCCTATTATAATAACAAAAACTGTAATTTATCTTCAATATTGAACTTTTTAGTTAATGTATAATAACATTCTCATTAATGTCAGAGGTTTCAATTATGACAGAATGCATTTCTATATGCTTTACTTTCATACAATGAATTATATAAAAAAGTGAAAGATTATTGGAATTCTCTGGTTTTCTATTTGAACCATCTGACAGCACTGCTTTAAAGTTGCCACTTTTTAACTTTTCGTTAATGGAGCCAGAATATCAACAAGTTGATATCTTGTGGCAAACAGTTCATATGTAAAGCAAGACTTGAGGGTCTGGCCCTGTGGCGTAGCAGTTAAGTTCACAAGTTGAGCTTCTCGGCGGCCCGGGGTTCGCTGCTTTGGATCCTGGGCAGCGACATGGCACCTCTTGGCAACCCATGCTGTGGTAGGCGTCCCACGTATAAAGTGGAGGAAGATGGGCACGGATGTTAGCTTAGGGCCAGTCTTCCTCAGCAACAAGAGGAGGATTGGCAGTAGTTAGCTCAGGGCTAATCTTCCTCAAAACAAAAAACAAACAAACAGAAAACCTTGAACTAATTTAGAACAGTTATTTGATCTAAATGGAAAGCCATGCATCACTCATTGATATGTAACACTGATATGTAACTAATATCTGCCACTGCACATATTAGTTATTTTGAGACAGTTTTCTTTAAATATGGCAGAAAATGCTGATGTTTCCTCAGTAGATTTGTATTTGCTGATTTTTCTTTTTTTGAGTTATGGTAAAATATATGTCTTCTAAACCTTATGGTAGCAATATTACCACAGTTATTGTGGTGGATGCTAAATTTCTACAAATATTTTGTCTAACCTACACATTAATTGTCAACTGTCTTAAAAATAGAAAATCAGTAAACATGTTCTGTTTTTTTAGCTCATTCCTGTTGGAAGGTTTCACTGCAATATAAAAGGCATTATCTAACTGTAACATGAATAGAAAATTGAAGATTTATACCATAAAATGTGAAACTACTGTGACATTTCAAATGACTGTCTGTATGCATATAGCAGAGATGGTCGCCTCCGTTTCTGGCACGTATTTCATATGCAACTAACTCCTCATGTTTCCTACTGACCATCAATTTGGCGGCCTTCTGGCCTCCTACAGAACTAGGGGCTCAGACGGCAATTGCATCAAATACTTCTCTCATCACCACTGAAACCCAAGAGAAGTTAGCTCTTCATAATTGTTCACGTTGCAACACGTCTAATTTTATCAGACCGTCTTATACATACTTCCTTGAAGGTATAAAGATGGTAGAGAAGTGTTGTAAGTCGATTTTTTAATATTTATCCATATTTTATTTTATGTATTTTTTAATTTTTTTTTATTTTTTCCAATTTTATTTATTTATTTATTTTTAATTGCAGTAACATTGGGTTATAACATTATATAGCTTTTGAATGTACATGATAATACATCTCAAATTCTGTGTAGATTACATCATGTTCACCACCCGAAAGCTAGCTATAGCCCTTCCCCTCACATGTGAGCCTAATCACCCCGTTTGCCCTCCCTCACTCCACGGTAACCCCCAATCCATTCTCTGTTGCTATGTGTTTGCTTGTCACTCATAAGTAGAAGATAAAAACGACATATTTTAAACTAGTAGTTGGTTCATTGCCTATTCAGCTTACAAATGACTAGAGGATTGAATTAGATTGAACAGTGGGACAGCAGGCATGAACAAGCAAATAAGGATAAACGGTCACAAGAGTATGTTCTCACTTTGTCCTTTGGTACAAAACAGTTTTTCAAAGTTCATGAGTGGGGAAGATAAGAAGATGCTATACTTGTGATGCCACAGGCCTGAACTATCTGGAAAACATCATGCCCCTGCCAACTATCAATGTTTCCCAGCTTTCCTTGAAGTTACGTTGGGACCATGTGACTATTCTGTTCAAAGAACAGTGTCTATGTGAGTTACTTCTGGCCAGAGACACTGAAGAGGAAATATGCCACCTCTTTTCCTCTCTTTACCTGCCCCAAACATCTTTTTTGAGTCTATGAAATAAAAACCTGAGCCCCTAGGTCATTACATGGAAAAAGCTAACTTGTACTATCATCCAGCTGGCATGGGAATTTACTGTGAGTGAAAACCTTTTGTTGTGCTAAATCCCGAGAGCTGGAGCTTTTTCCTTACTGCGGCCTCTTCTAGCCTAGTACTTCCTGACAAAGGCGTGTCTCCTCCAGGTATTCCAGCTGCTTGCTCCCACACATTTTGGGGCTGTGTTAGGATGTTCCCTATTGATGGAAGTCTCCCTCGATGACTCAAATCATTTGCACTTTAAAGCCGGAACGCTAAGATTTTGTTAACACTATTAACATTGAGGTGGAGTGGGATTAGGGGTTTGAAGAAGGGTGGGAAAAGGGGCCTAAGGGTGCAGATGTTTCATAATTCTAAGTCTTCCATGCATTGCCCACCAAGATCTGGGCAACTTCTGTTACTGCACAACAGTTACACTTTGCAACTAATCATTCCCTTCTGTTACTATTTAGATAAGAATTTTTCTCCTCTGTTTTCAGACTTATTATGGTCTTGTGCTCAGAAATGCTTAAATGGATACAACCATCACCAAGGGTGAGGTGGGTGGGCAGAGGAGAATAAAAAATAAAGCACCAATCTTGAAAAAAATACTTTTTAAAATACTGTCCATGCTTTTGAAATACTTTTTTAAAATACTGTCTGTTTTTATCCCAGTACCATACTATTTTGATTAGTCTAGCTTTGTAATATATTTTGAAATTAGGATGTGTGATGCCTCCTGCTTTGTTCTTCTTGCTAAAGATTGCTTTGGCTGTTCTGGGTCTTTTGTGGTTCCTTATGAATTTTAGGACTGTTTCATCTATTTCTCTTTATATTGCCATTGGGATTTTGATCGGGATTGCATTGAATCTGTAGATCACTTTGGTAGTATGGACTTTTTATTGATATTAATTCTTCGAATCTTTAAACAAAAAATATCTTTCCATTTATCTGTGTCTTATTTAATTTCCTTCATCAGTGCTTTACAATTTTCAATGTACAAGTATTTCACTTCTTTGGTTAAGTTTATTCCTAAGTATTTTATTATTTTTGTTGATATTGTAAATAAGATTTTCTTAATATCCTTTTCAGACAATTCATTGTTAGTGTCATAGAAACTAATAGACATATAGATCATTGGAACAGACTAGAAAGACAAGAAATAAATCCACACACTTATGGTCAACTCATCTTTGACAATGGTGCCAAAAATACACAATGGGGAAAGGACAGTCTCTTCAATAAATGGTGTTAGGGAAACTGGATATCCACACACAAAGAATGAAATTAGATCTGTATCTTATATCACACACAAAATCAACTCAAAATGGTTTAAAGACTTAACATAAGACTTGAAACCATAAAACTACTAGGAAAAGAACGTAGGAAAAAAGCTTCTTGACACTAGTCTTGGCAATAATTTTTTGGGTATGATAACAAAAACACAAACAACAAAAGCAAAAATAGACAAGGGAGATTACATCAAACCAAAAGCTTCTGCACAGCACAGGGAACAATGAACAAAATGAAAAGGCAACTTATGAAGAGGGAGAAAACATTTGCAAATCATATATCTGATAAGGGGCTAATATCCAAAAAATATATGGAACTCATACAACTCAATAGCAAAAAAGTAAATAACCTGATTAAAAAATAGGCAAAGGACCTGAATAACCTTTTTTCAAAAAAAGACATACAAATGGCCAATAGGTATATGAAATGGTGCTCAGCATCATTCATCATCAGGGAAATGCAAATCAAACCTATAAGGATGTGCCACCTTATACTTGTTAGAATGGCTACTATCAAAAAGACAAAAGATAACCCTTGTCCACTTGGTAGGAATAAAATTTGCACAGCTGTTATGGAAAACAATATAGTGGTTCTTCAAAAAATTAAAAATAGAACTACCATATGCTCTAGCAATCTTAATACTGGGCATATATCCAAAGGAACTGAAATCAGGATCTCGTGTATCTGTACTCCCATGTTCAATGCAGCATTAATCACAATAACCAAGATATGAAAACAACCTAAATATTTTCTGATGGATGAATGGAGAAATAAAATGTGGTATGTATATATATACCTATACCCCAGCGAGGAGTCAACGAGGATTGCAGTTTGCATGATAGGTAGTATAAGCCAGACTCTATATGGATGAGTGGCCTCTGGCTCCTTGGTGTTTCTTAGCCCAGGACTTTTCTGACAACTCTGTACATCTCCCAAGAACCCGCGAGAAAAGGATTCCTCTGGGAAGAGTGGTGGGTGCTGCAGTGCTCCAGGCCAAATTTCACCCTTCTCTGAGTGGCCCTTGACAGTGCATCCCAGCCCATCCTCTCCCTGTCCCCTCCATGAGAAACCGCACTTACTCCCTACACACACTTGAAGCCATGTAGTGCACCCTGGGGCTCCAGCTGCTCCCCGTTTGCTTTCCTGGGAGTCCCCATACGCCACCCATTCAGACCAGGCCCTGGTTCTGGCCCACAGGTGTGCCCCATGGTGTTAAAAAACAAAACAAAGACACAAACCAAAAAAATAGAAAAAGGAGTATTATGCAGCCTTACAAAGGAAGGAAATCATGCCATGTGTGACAACATGTGTGAACCCGGAGGACATTATGTTGAATGAAATAAGCCAGGCACCAAAAGACAACTACTGCAAGATCTCACTTGTAAGTGGAATCTGAAATAGTCAAACTCATACAGAGGCAGAGAGCAGAATGGTGACTACCAGGGGGTGGGGGAGGGGGGAAATGGGGGGGATGTGGGTTGAAGGGTACAAAGTTTCAATTATGCGAGATGAATAATTTCTGAAGATCTAACGTATGTCGTGGTGACAATAGTTAATACTGTACCGTATACTTGAAATTTGGTAACAGAGTAGATCTTGACTGTTCTCATCACGAAGAAGAAAAAAGGAAGAAGAAGAAGAAAATGATAGCTATATGAGATGACAGGTATGTTCATTAGCTTGACTAGGGTGATCATTTCACTATATATGTAGATCAAAACATCAATTTTTACACCTTAAATACATACAATTCTTTTTTTTTTTTTTTTTTAAAGATTTTATTTTTTCCTTTTTCTCCCCAAAGACCCCCAGTACATAGTTGTGTATTCTTCGTTGTGGGTTCTTCCAGCTGTGGCATGTGGGACGCTGCCCCAGCATGGTCCGACGAGCAGTGCCATGTCCGCACCCAGGATTCGAACCAACGAAACACTGGGCCGCCTGCAGCAGAGCGCGCGAACTTAACCACTCGGCCACGGGGCCAGCCCCAAATACATACAATTCTTATATGTCAATTATATCTCAATAAAGCTGTTAAAAAAATACTGTCCAGGGGGCCACGCTGTGGCCGAGTGGTTAAGTTTGCGCACTCTTTGGCAGCCCAGGGTTTCACCGGTTCAGGTCCTGGGCGTGGACCTAGCACTGCTCATCAGGCCATGCTGAGGCAGCATCCCACACAGCACAACCAGAAGGACCTACAACTAGAATATACAACTATGTAATGGGGGGCTTTGGGGAGAAGAAGAAAAAGAAAATAAAAAAATATTGGCAAAAGATGTTAGGTCAGGGCCAGTCTGAAAAAAAAAATACTGTCCACTAGGCCTTGCTTACCCTTGGCCTGATCTATACTTCTTCACAGCAATGTTCTTGTAAAACCTTGAATTAGGTTGTGTAGATATTTGTGTACTTATTTTTTATAAGAGGAGTCTGATGGAAGTTAATTGAGGACTTCAGATTTTCTCATACTACATTTCCAGTGCCAAGAATAGAACTGCATGCTTGGTGGATGTCAGCACACAATAAGCGATTTCTAAATACATGAAGAAATCCTCACTCCTCAGGGTATGGAGGTTAATTAGATGCTTGCTGTCTCAGGGACCTCACCTGGAGCTATGGCTGCCATCAAAATCGGGGAGCATGTGGAAGTAAAAATGCAATGGATAGCTGAGCTCAGGGGCACTGGGTGTAGGGACATATCATCTGAACATACCGCCAAAACTGAAGAGCTAACAACCACACCAAATTTTGGAGTGTAGAAGTGGGTGTCACAGAGACAAAGAAGGAAATGGAGGTGAAGCATTAGTGAGGAACAACCTGGAAATTTGTCTGAAGTTCTGTTTTCCCTGCACACTTTTGTTGTTGCTGCTGTTCCTGCTATACTATGGGGCCATTTGAGGAGGTTTTTACTAGGATGTGATCAGTAGAGATATTAAGGTATTAGCTGTCCATTAAGCCAAGTTTAAAAATGTATACAGAAAGCCAGAATGAGACTTGAAAATATACAAGATTGGACCCTAGGATTTTCTATTTTTTATCTTGCTAAATTTAAGATTTCCTATGAACTAAATTTTGCATTTATTTTGAGCACTATGGACAGGTCCAAATTAAAAAAAAGGGGGGGGTCGTTTCAAATTACTAACATCAAACAACCAGGAGTTAACACACCAAAACAGAAAAGATTATTAAGGAAAGCCTTGGGAACTCCTTACCATATTATGGGAGAGCCCCTGGCTGGCTTTCCTTCTACAATCCGCAAAGTGAGGCTACTTGGTAATGATATAGATCATTCTTCACTTTACTATTCTGTACAATATTAAAACTCCTAAGGCTAATTATATTTTATAGTTACAGAGATTTCTGTACTCACAGAAATCTTTCACATCTTACATCCAAATCAAAATTCAAACAGGATGTAAATTTTCTGATATATCAATTAAATCACCATTACTTTCAATTGATTTACCTGGTAGCAGTTTGAAGGAGTAAAACATCATCTCAAAATCAAAAAGCACATGCATCTTACTATTTTGACATCCTGTTAGTAATTAAACAATCAGTTAAATTCATCATTCTGGCATAATTCTGCCAAGGTATCTCAAAGAGTGCTCCGACAATCCTCATTCATGGAATTTTATGATGTTCTGATATAATGATGAAAATTTTGCCTTAATTGTATGATAAAAGACATTTGGGCACCTTGTGAGTTTTTAAAAAACAATATTCTGCCTCTTTATTGATGCTGAAAATTGACACATTAATTTTTCTCATAACATTATGAGTATTTCTCAAAATAATTAGATGATAGACTAGGTAATTATTATCTAGCATGCTGAGATGTGTATGTGTGATGGCACCAACAGTCATAGGGTTTTTCAGCCTCAAAAAGCTACATAAAAATGCCAAATTATTAAGAATCCATTCTTTTATTTATTTATTTATTTAGGTATTTGGTTAGTTAAGTTTAGTCTATAGAGACTGAAGCTTATCTCAATTTTATATAGATTAAATTTGTTGAAGTAAGAAACAAATTTTCTGTGTTAGGCAGAAAATAGTTATATTGCAACTGTTTTTACATAGGCTAAAATATGCGCAATATCTGAAAAATTTCTCTTGGTAAAACAAGAATATTTAATTCTATATATTTTTAAAGTTTTATCCTCTTCCTAATAAATTTTATACATTTTCTCAAAACGCATTTTAAGTCAGAGGTAGCATAGCTCTAGTAATCAGACAGACAAACCCTTAGCCAAGGTCACTTCTCCTGTACATTCTCTGAATCTTATTTTGATCTTTCTGAGACGTTTCTGGCATATGTCCTTGTTCTTAAGTACACTTATAGATTGTTGTATCACTGTATTTTTTAAAAATACCCCTGTATTTTTATTAAAATAATGATAAAATGCCTACCTAAATATTTCTAGGGCAACGAACATACAGAAACATTGATTTCTCGCAGCAACATTTATTCCTCACATATTTCATAAAGCAATTTTGAAACTAGAAAATAGAACAATGAATTTGTCAGCTCAGGCTTAATTTGTGCTTCATTCAGTGTAGAGGATGTTTTTTTGGCCAAAGGGAACCTGTAAAGCTCCTGCATATCACTAGGAAAATAACCAATAAAATGTGCCTCTTTTTAATTTGGTTTCATCTCATAGCAAAATTGCAAGCTTCTCTCAATTTTTTTCTGTTCCACTTTCATATCACTTGCTGTAACTCTGGTAAGAAAAAGTCACACACAGGCACATAGGCTGGAAGAGTCTGAACGTCTGACTAAGTGGAAGCATTTAGAGATGCTTAGGTAATATTTCCAGAGCTTCTCTCTACCAGGCTCACGAATGTTTATGGTGCCTGATGAATAGGCTTGTTCAAAAGTGGCCCAGTTGCTCAGTCCGGATTTCCTGGATAATATGCTAGATGGGAACAGAGCTTCCTTGTGCTCCCAGCAGGAGGAGGTTGCAACTGAGCTCAGCTTCCTATGGGTCAGGTAGCTTCCTGACCCCTCTAAGCGGGCACTGCAATTTACCAAAGATCCCAATTTCCCCGGGGACTATAAGCACTAGGTCATTCAAATAGCATATATCTAAACTAAATTGCATGGCTCTCACATAGTTCTCCCAGTAAAAAGTATTTTTCACACTTCAATATGAAATGGAAGAAACAGCAGGGCAGTCTCTCCTGGGGAGCACGAGCTCACTGAACGTTCCTGGCACCTGTCACAGCGTGCACCTGCAGGCTGCTGGAAGGATGTGGGCCCTGCGCTCTCTCTTGCTCACCTGTGGCTTGTAAGCTCTCTCAATAAAGACTATTTTTTAAACCATATCATTAACATTGTGGAATTTTCACCAAGCCCTGTTACACGCCATTTTCTTGAATGCATGATTGTTTTTAAAAAATACAGAAGAGAAAATCTTATTTTCAAAAGCCTATAAATCTTTACAAGGATCAATAATTCATGATTTAAAAGCAAAGATTTTTGTATCCAACAGTCTTATGTATTCTTTGGATAGATGAGAATAATTCAGAAGAATGAAAATACTTTAATTCTAAACATGCTTGACCTTTTATCATTGTATAGGAGATAAAACGTCTATCAAATTTTGTTTGGTATAGAATTAAATAATCTTCTGAATTATGCCATCTATAAATCAAATTAACTATTTATTAGAGATAAAAAAACAATCTTTACATTGTTTTTCTATTTGGTTTTTTCTTTTGTGACATTCTAATTTATATCTTACAGCCCTCTTTTGTTTCTTACATGGAGTTTTAAATAGTACATTAGCAGTTTCAACCTTCTCTTTTTTGTACCAAATCTTTGTTTCAAATAAAACCTTACACACACAAGCACAACATACAAAGCATTAACACAGTTTGAAATTCATTTTAGAGAAATCATTTCCAATTTATGACCATACACATATTTTGAATTCAAATTTCTAACTACACTTTCTGCAATATCTTTTGGAGATAAATTATGAAACTTTCCTAAATATACTGAATCTTATTTGTTCATTCTAGCAGCTAACAGTTAAAGATTTCTGTCTCGTTAACATTGGGAGCATGAAGGCAGGGCCGGAGTGAAACGGAGCCAGCTCTAAAGCACACATCCTGGGATCGGGTTTCAGCCCATGTACAGGCTCACCTGCTGGATGAGGGGCAAGAGAGGTGGCTTCTCCTAGCCTTTGCTTTTTAATCTGTTATAATAATAATATTAATAAAGCTTTCCTTAGAGATTATAATTTTTATAGAAAAACGATGTTACCAGATTGAAAATAAACCACAAATATTTTTGAACTGTGATAACCTTTTTTCTTGTTCACATTAGCATTTAGACATAATCATCAATAAAATGTCTTTTTGGGCAAAGGGAGCAGTGTATTGTGAATTTAGTTAAGGGCATAAGCCCTGGATCTGTATCACCTGGGTTTAGATAACAGTCTAAATACTTATTAACTGTATCATCTCGGCAAGATACCTAAGCTAGCTGTGTCTGAATATCCTTGCTTATAGAATAAAAATACCAATAGGACTTACCTCACAGAGTTGTTGCATTAAGAGATGTCTACTTATGTGACCACTTAGAAGCATGCTTGGGTTTAATAAGTGTTCTCTGAGGGGAGCTATTATGAGGGCAATTATACAATCGATGATCCAAATCATGACACCTTTGAGATGATGAGGTGCTCCATTAATGATCATTTCTTAACATAGACCAAGACTCCCCAGGCAAACTGGAGTCTAAACTGGTGCATAACAATGGTTCAGTCAATGATGGTTGGCATATACGACAATAGTCCCATAAGATTATAAGTGAGCTGAAAAATTCCCATCACCTAGCGACATCACAGCTGTCGTAACACTGCAGCACAACGCATTCCTCATGTGTTTGTGGTGATGCTTGTGTAAACAAAACTTCAGGTCCTTCAGGAGTTATTCCAGAAGAAGGCATTGTTATCATAGGAGATGACAACTCCATGCACGTTACTGCCACTAAAGACCTTCCAGTGGGACAAGAGGTATAGGTGGAAGACAGTGATATCGGTGACCCTGACCCTGTGCAGACCTAGGCTATTGTGTGTGTTTGTGTCCTAGTTTTTAACAAAAAAGTTCAAAAAGCAAAAAAAAATAAATTTTAAAAATAAAAAACTTACAGAACAAGGACACAAAGAAAGAAAATATTTTTGTACAGCTATATAATGTGTTTGTGTTTTAGGCTAAGCGTTATTCAAAAGAGTCAAAAGGTTTAAGAAATGAAAAAGTTTATAAAGTAAAAACGTTACAGTAAACTAAGGTTAATTTATTATTGAAGAAAAAATAGTTTTTATAAATTTAGCATGGCCTAAGTGTCCAGAGTTTATCAAGTCTACAGCAGCGTACAATGATGTCCTAGGCCTTCACGTCCACTCACCTCTCACTCACTCGCTCACCCAGAGCAACTGGCAGTCCTGCAAGCTCCGTCCATGGTGAGTGCCCTACACAGTGTACTGCTTTTTGTCTTTTGTATCATATTTTACTGTGCCTTCTCTATGTTTAGATATGTTTAGATACACAAATACTTACCATTGTGTTACAATTGCCTACGATATTCAGTATGGTAGCATGCTGTATAGGTCTGTAGTCTAGGAGCAACAGGCTATATAGCATACAGCCTAAGAGTGTAGTAGGCTGTACCGTCTAGGTTTGTGTAAGGACACTCTGACGTTCACACAACAACAAAATCGCCTAAGGACACATTTCTCAGAATGTAGCCCCATCATTAAATCATGCATGACTGCAATTGATCTACTCAGCTAACAGACTCTTGCTGATTGTAAAATGTCTAAATTATCTGATAAAAAGAAATATATCGTTAATCAATTATAGAGTGATTAAGAAAAAATGGTCAAAGATATAGAAATGTATGAAGATTCTGATGAAATTATTGTTAGAGAAATGTTCAAAGTAAAAGTACAATAATTAAAAATGAAGGTCTGGGCCGGCCTGGTGGAGTAGTGGTTGAGTTCACACGGTCTGCTTCGGCAGCCTGGGTTTCAAAGGTCCAGATCCAGGGCCTGGACCTAGCACTGCTCATCAAAGTGTGCTGTGGTGGCAACCCACATAAAATAGCAGAAGATTGGCACAGATGTTAGCTCAGCGACAATCTTCCTCACACACACACACACACAAAACTGAAGGTTTGACAGAGTTGGAGAAATAACAACAAAGACTAGAAAATCTACAAAGAAAGTTATAAAATATACAAGGATTTGTGCTTCAAAAAGATAAAGGCCTTTGTCAAATTTGATAAAGCCGTAATATTTTAAGATTTTATTTTTTCCTTTTTCCCCAAAGCCCCCCGGTACATAGTTGTGTATTCTTCGTTGTGGGTCCTTCAGTTGTGGCATGTGGGACGCTGCCTCAGCGTGGTCCGACGAGCAGTGCCATGTCCGCGCCCAGGATTCGAACCGACAAAACACTGGGCCGCCTGCAGTGGAGCGCGCGAACTAACCACACGGGGCCAGCCAGCCGTCATATATCTTTTACAGATACATTGTTTTTCACAATCACATTGCTAAAGTAATATAAGAAGTAATGAATGTCATGTTTTGTTGTCATAAACTACTCTCAAAAATTGTGCCAAATATTATTCAGCCTAGGAATTAGCATATAGTGACAATTAAAATACACATTTCATTAAATGAAAGGTAAAATAAACATATTTTCATTGCAGTTATTTTTATTTTCAAGTTAAATTCCTAATATATTTTACCATTAAATATGAAATGTTGGTTTCAATTGTAAGTGGATTTATTTTAATTTTCCATTTTCCAAGGACAAATATCTTTGAGTAATAAGGATGCCTGGCCCTTCCTGAACAAGGCCTCTGTGAGAATGAAATAAGATGGGGGGCATTAGCAGCACTTAGCAGAGTGCTTGGTACATACAACAAAATTTGAAACTGTTGAGATTTTATTATTTATACTTACTCCTGTGCTAAACACTGAAATTAGAAAAGTGGAGGAAATATAGATGCTGGCCTGGCCTCTGAGTGCTTACTCTGTAGTTGGAGATTCTTTTCTTTTTCCTGAGGAAGACTGGCCCTGAGCTAACATCCACACCCATCTTCCTCTACTTTATATGTGGGACGCCTGCCACAGCATGGCTTGATGAGCAGTGTGTAGGTCCACACCCAGGATCTGAACCAGTGAACCCCAGGCCGCTGAAGCAGAACATGTGAACTTAACCATTACAGCAGTGGGCTGTCCCCTGTAGTTGGAGATTCGGATATTCCAAATACATACTACAAAACAACCTAATAAATACTAGGATAGAGATTAGCCAAAAATTCTGGCTAGGGGTCTGGAGGCAGACAACTTACAGAATGATTTTAAACCATTTTAAACCATGGAAGCATGATTAGCAAAGTTCTGCTGAGACCCACCCAACTCTGAGCACAGAACAACTCCGTCCAAACCTCTGCGCCAGGATACAACGGCCCCCTAGCACAGCTTCTGGCAGCTTCAGGCCATATCTCCAGAATGACCACAGCCGACCTTAAAATGCCTGCCAGGAGAATTTACTGTTTGTTCCAGCCAAAGCCTGGTGATAGGCGGATTGGCTTCTGAGGCCCTTCTTAGAGCGGTTACCTCAGAGAGTTTGGAATTATAAATCCTTTCTCTGCCCTTAGATAAGTAAATCTACCACGGGAAACGTTCCAGGACTTGAGAGCTGTCTCTATGAAACATAAGCATTCAGGGAGATCTCCGTCTTCCTCTCAGTCCCTGTGGAGGGTAAGGACCTAAACTAATGGGCGCCTTGTTCTAACTTACGCCATGATGTCCTGTCATAAAGAGAGGAGAAATCTGTGTCTCCTTCAGATAGGTGCCAACTAACAAACCTCGACGGTCTAGTCACATCAGGTTAAGGGCACCAAATCCCTCACCACCCTCAGGGCCTTTGCTTTGGCAAACCTCTGCCTTTCAAGTCTCGTCTTTTGTTTCATTGAAACTGATTTCCATTCACACTGAACCCTCTTCTCTATTATAAAAGTTATTAAATAAAACCCATCCTTACCATTGTAACTAGTGCCCACCTTTGTTTATCTTTTACACTGGAATACCAAAGAGAATTTAAGAAAATGTCAGGTATATTCCTTAACTTCTCTGAATGGCTTTAAGAAACCTACCACTCTCTTCCATATGTCATCTTTCGGCAACAGAGCAGAACTATCTTGTGAGTATAATTAGACCACCTGAGCTTCTGTGTTTAAGAGATCTAATGATTCTGCTTGCCATTGTGTCAGTAAGGGAAAAGAACATTGATTATTCAGTTCATATGTTATTATTTTTTAATTTCTTAGAAAAATATTGTCTCCGAGGTGGGAAAAACTACTTCCATGTCACTCCAAACCTGAGGAGTCAGAGCGGAATCAGAGGCGTCTACACAGAAAGAGCGTGTAAGGGAAACATTGTGCACGTGCTGGGCCTTTTTGTCCTCAGGTGTGGTCCTGTCCTCCTCGCTGTGCTCTGGATCTCAGGGAGCTGGTCCCTCGCACAGATACTGTCTGTTTACATTCAACAAAGGCATTTGAGCAAGATTACAGGGAGGAATTTGGGCAAAAGCCAGGGTTTCCTCCCTGCTCCTCTCTGCCTCAGGCAGCGTCTCTCCAGGGTCTGGCCATGAAGAAGCAGAGTGTACCACGGTCCCTTCATCCCCAGGAGCCCCAGGCCCCGCCTCCTGGAGCACTGTCTCCCGCTTTGTTCAAAACTCTGGGCCTAGCAGTGGCTTCCCACTTTTGCTAATCTCAGTGTGGCCTCAACTCTTCCATAAGCTGTGTAACCTATGTCTTGCATTACATTGTCTCTCTTTTTTAAAATATAAAACTGTCTGTTTTTTCTGGCTAAACTCCAATGGATCCAAAACCGCCTGGAGGAAAAACGCAGTTAATGAGGTGAGCAAGCTGTAGGAGAGAGTCAGAGGGGTCTTAAACTGTAAAACCAGTCAATTCTTGTTTTAAAATAGTGATTTGTGTCTTCTAGTTTCCCTACAATTGTATGATAAATCTCCATTTATGTGCCATTTTAATAACATGAATAGCGTTAATCTTAGAAGAAAAAAATATAGAGTTAATCCATGTTTCTGGGATCACAGTTCAGTTTTTTATAGATATCATGTCATCCAAAATAGCGATGCTAATAATAACCATGACAATCTGCAGTTATTACATCCCCATCTGGGAGTCTCAGAAGTTCAAAAACAGCAACGACAACAACAATGAAACTATACATTGCCTAAACTGTCATTCCCCTACCTAAATCAGTTTCTAAGTCAGCTTCTAATTAAAGCTAATTATTTTCAATTTTCCCCTCAGTACAAACACGTTTATACAACCATTATTCATTCATAAATATGTATTGTCAGCCAGAGCAGTGCGGAAGAGCTCCTTATGACTTAAAAAACAATATATTAGTTCATACCTTAGAAATTATCAACTGTAAAATTTATAGTCCTATAGAGGATTATTTTCTTTGTTTGCATTATTTAACAGTCAATCTTATATAATGATTTCTAGAAATAAAAAACAAAATGAACAAAAAACTTTACATCTTTTTCTTTCATCGTGACCTGTAATATGCAGATTTCTTAAAGTATGATGTGTGAAAGACCTCATGAAAGAAGTAAGTTAAGTGCTGGATAAAATTACAGATTCCTGGGCCTGATCCTATACCGAATAAATCAGAGTACCTGGAAGTGGGCCTTAGAAATACATATCTAAAGAGCTCCTCCAGACATTGTCATACACATTAAAGCTTGAGAACCACCGATATAGAGGAATGAAGTCAACTTATTCAGTTCCACTTGTAGCTCATTTCACAAAATAGGCTATAAAATGTTTGGAAAATAACAATATGCTTATATCAATATAGAGATTTAATTTAATAATAGTGAACAGTGAAGGACTCGTAGATATAACAAACGCTCTGTATTGAAATATGAAAGCCTCCTGATGTGCCTACCTGCCTATAAAATCAGATCAAAAATTTGAAAGATAGAAAATAAAGTGCAAATGCAGGTCACAGGACTGACACAGAAACTTCTAACCTCAAAAGGAAGCACACTAATGAATGCACATTTAATAAGCTAAAATGGGCAATAATCAGAGAGAAGATTCTGACATAAGCGATCACATTAGCAAAGGCAGTTGGAACATTTAGGCCAATTTTATTTGGTGCTACATAAGGACCATGCAAAACAAGTTTCAACAGAAACAGCTTCCACTTTATGTCCGCTTTCAGTTTTAGACTATTCCTGGCAATTGACCTATCCAGATGGTCTTGGAAATTTCAGTTTGACCGTTTGGCAAGGACCCTCCCTAAGGGGTTAATATGAGGCAAAGCAAAACTTCAAAAAGTTGTAAATTAGGTACACCACAGTTAGCAACTCAGACGAAGGTTCAGTCTATTTGCTGATGGGTTTTAAAAACGGATTTACTTCACAACTCTCTTGTGCATGCTTTACCTCTGTTGGCCACACCCACCCTTCTATTGTCATACTAAACTCCAGTACCATGGAACTAATTGCAGGTCTGAAACAAGTGCTGCTCTTTCAAATATCCACTCATTTCCAAAGCCACTGTTTGTTTGAAGTGAAATTCTTCTCTCCCCTCCACTTGGAGTCCTCATAAATGCTGCCTCCTCTGGGATGGCTTTTCTAAGACACAGACCACAAGCAACAATATTGTATTTTATCATTTTCCTTGGAATAAAGTATCTTCTGCAAAAAAAAAAAAAAAGGATATTTTAAGCAGCATTTAGCACACAGTTATCATAACTTTTATTTGCTCTGAAAATTTGCTTGTTGAAAGATGTCTTTTTATTTCGCTTTCTGTTTCATGGTAATTACAAACGTAGGGGAGGAAGACTTTTCCTCTACCTAAATGTGGGTTCATCTGGCAGGACAACGAATTAAATTCACATGAGACAGACTAGCAAGAGAAAATTAAACAAAGCTTTATGAGGAACCATGGCCTGGGGCCTTTCTCCCCAAAGGAAGAAAGGGCACCGAAGAAGTGGGGTGCACAGAGTGGTTATATACCCCCAAACAGAACGTTTCACATATGATTGAAATGTCCCTCCCACAATAGTCACAAGATTTCCCTGTCAGCACAGTGCTTGATGGACACAGCAGATAGTGGGTTTGCTATCTCGGAGGGCATAGCAGGAGGCAAGTCTATTGTCTTAAGCTGGGTGGCACAGGTGAGCGCAGCAATCAGTTCCTAGCCTAAGGAAAGATGCTTAATCCTTAAAGAAATGCCAAGGTTGGGAAGGGGAGGGAAGTCAGTTACAGGAGGTAACCAGAGAAGCACAATAAAATGCAGATTTAAGTCCTTGCCTTTGGCATTGATTAAGAGTTTCTAGAGAGAAGGTCATTCCCTTTCTTCTTCCTGGTACAGAGAGGGGGTCACCTTTACAGACAGAGATTTCCTTTACAATGTAAATGTGTCCTAACAAAGGGCAAGCAAGTTCCATTCCTCAGAGCCTCCTTCCCTGTCCCAGTTTATCAAAAGCAATCAGCCTCAAATAATCCTCATGCCAAAGAGACATATCTTGGGGTGGCCAATTCCAGTCCCCACACAAATAAAGCATGGTGAAGAATTCCCATTTGATAATGCCACCCAACATGATGCTTCATGATGCACAAAGATATCCTCTATGCTGTAAAATCCAACAATTTGGTTTAGCATTTAAAACAATGAAAAATAGGGTACATGCATTTGGCGAAATGAAGAATAAGCAGAACATCATAGAATCTGCCTATCGTGACAAGTTTCATTGTCTTTGTAAGATTTCCTGGTAAAAGTGAAATTAAAATAGTGTTTTAATTTATATGAATGGAATCCACTTGTGAAACATGACAGAGGTGAATAATTACATATTAGTCTGGAGAAATGATATGTTAGATATCTGAACTAAGATGATTTGGTTAAATTCATATACATAATAAAGCTAATTTTATGACAAAGATATGGCAAAAAGCATGACTCTGTTGACTTTTTGAAAGAGAGACAAATAAATCATATATCAATATTTTAAAATGCTTAGAAATGGCAGTTAGATTGAATTGCATTGGCCACTGAAACATGATTATTTTTTGTCAGCCTGGAGAATGATCCTAATGCAACAAGTCTGTGAAACCAGATGGAGAGTTTTAGCATTTAGGCAAATAAGTTAACAGTCTCTCAGACTTTGTAGCTTATTAATTTTATTCAGAAGTTTCTGGTCTACTTCGAGGCACAAAATGGATCTATGTAATTCATTTCCTTCTTAATGCCTTCAGGCACTATTTAAATAGTGATATTGAAATAAATCAATTTTTAAGAACAAGAATGTACCACTAAGTATAATATGCAAATGTGCAACAAAATCATTTTGTCAGCATTTAGGATATTTTATAAGATATACATTATATGTATAATATATTATATATTACTATAATATATAATATTCCTCTTAGAAATTATTTAAAATATGAATGAAATGATTATGATTATCGACTTCTCAAAACCTCTACCACGTATCAGTGAAGTATACTTCACTGGTTTTAACTGCACCACTTAAATGTTCCTTTTTAATAGATGATTCTAGTTTGCAAGGACAGGACATTCTTAAAGAGTAAAGATTTTTCACCCCATTTCTACTGATTTCTAAGTGCCTAATGTCACTCGAAAATAGTGAGCTAAAGAATGTCAAAACGTGTTGAGATCATGTGGACAGTTCTGTCCAAGTAGTACTTTAAATCAGTTATTTGTTCATTTTTCTTGTAGAAAATCTGTCAAATATATATTCTATGAGGAATTAAGAAACTTAAAGTCTATTAAAAAATATCAAATTCAAGTTTTATCAATGTGACTTTTAATGCTTGAAGTGTCCTTCAGGAAATGTGAAGTGAAGCAACTTTAAATTCAGTTAGGTATTTTATAGTACTATATAACTCTTCCCTTCTAAAAGTCAAGCACCTTTAATTTCTAGCTAATTCAAGCAATTCTATTAAAAAGAGAATAGAAAACTGTAAGCCTTTCAAAATAATGAAAAGAATCTCCAAATTCTTACACATACCTAGTAAACCTGGTACTTTAGTTTTTACATGTTACCATACACATAGATAGAAAATTTTATTTTGTTGCATTTCCTTAATATAATTAGCTTTTTAAAAGTTTAGCAAATATAAATATTTTCATATTTCTACAGTGTCTAAACTATTTTAACCACTACATATAGAATTAGTAGATTGTTTTGTTTTGTATTTCACACACAATAGATAAATGGGCAAAGAAAATTATCAGGCAACATACATAAAGAAAAATATACTTTTTACTGGTTTATTTAATGGGCTGTAGTAGACAGGTCACAAGCAGGAAGTGGTTTTGATTTGTATTTATAGTCTAGCCTCTCTTGCTTTTGTCACCTCTTCCTACCATGAACATGGTAGACATTTGAAATAGAATTCGTGAAGTTTTTAAACACTTTCAGGTATGAATAATCTCATTTTAATCCCTAAAACTGAATATTAAGACACAAAATCAAATATTAATTGGTAATTCATTTCAGTGACAACTCCCTCCCACCCCCGACACCACCACCACCAGCAGTTGAAGCCCCCTGGAGGATTCTGAAGACCAGCAGGGGTGTAGTGAGTTGATGTCTGTTCTTTCAATCCTCTTGCTTCACCTCCTCCCTTACTCACTGTGAGCTCCAGTATTCTTTCACTCCATCCTTCCTATCTTCTTTCCTTACTCAAATTTCCCCTTTTCCAGAAATAATTAGAGAAGAGGCATGAGAGGAAAGGACGTAAGGCCTTTTACTTATATTATGCTATTTGTTGATTCCTCTTAGCTTCTGAATGCCTGCTTTCATGCCATGAGATATTCTTATGGGTTCTTTAGTGGATTTCTGTAGGCATCCAAAACAAGCTTCATGCAGTACTGTTCCAACAGGCCTGACATGGAAGAAGACAGTTATGTTTGCAAACGTTTAAATATGACCCTTATTAACAAAAAATTTATCATCATCAACTCTATAATTGCTGGATTACCACTGGAGCTAGGGAGTTTTACTCCTCTTACAGGAAATCACTCAACTTCATGCTCTGAACAGTGAATGCACTAATTTTTTTCTGTATCTGCTAGATAAGTAAACATTGATTATCCAAACAGTATGTATAGCTTCTCTTTCAATCTTTATCTATGGCTGATATTTTTTTGTACCGTGGATGTACTGGTTAATTAAAGAAGTAGAATTGAGACAAGGAACCTGTTCCCTTAATGACTAAACCTCTCTAGCAAAGTGCTGGATAGGAATAGAAGAGGTATTGTTATGATGGCTCATTGGTCTTCTTATCATCTCTGATTTGAGAGGGCTAAATCTTGACATGTGATTGGACATAAAATTAGATGTTGTGATTGGACGTCCCTGAAAATATAGAAGAATATATCAAACTTGGTAAATTCGTGGTAATGCTGAAGCTATGGGAAAAGCTCTTATGTACACTTGATACTCTTGGTGAATAAGACAAAGATGAGTCACTCCGATGAGCCAAGTTATTCACAGTGTGTCTTTGACTTACCTGGTCTTACAGTCTGAATCTCTTTATCAAGCACCCTCATCATCCAATATCAATTATAAGATACATTTTAACGGCCACCAAAACAAATAGAAATCCAATTAGAAGAGACAAGGAATATTACTTCAGTCAAATAGTTTCAATATGTACCACTGCTAGTGATGGTAACTGCTATAACGGATAACCCAGCAAATCTCAGAGACTTATCAGAATAAAAATAGATATAACATCACAGAATAACACAATAGGAAAAAGAAAGAGTTAATTCTCACCGTGTGTGATAGATCAACTCAAGGGTTTGGTGGGTGGCATTCCACGCGGTGATTCAAGGTTCCCGGCTCTATCCAAATTTGCAGCACTGTGACATGAGAGGGCCTTGGAGTTCTCTGCTCCTAGTCAAGTCATAGCAAAAAACTGGAAAAGGCACATCATCTTTACAACCGTGGCTCTGAAGGGAAACGTGTCATTTTCTCTCATTTCCATTAGTAATAATTAGTTACATGGCTCCTCCTAAAGACTAAAAGTTCTGGAAAATATTTCTTGGATGGACATCTGCTTCCCAGCAACAAATCTATCCTACAGAAGGGAAACACGACTCCTTGTACCCTGTTAGCTCTCTTTCTCTATCCCCTAATAAATGTGCGCTTAGCATGAAAACATACAAGTGAAAATGTAGGTATAAAGAAAAAATCAAACTCAAATATATTTGAACTCTTCAGTATATCATAGAAGAAACTGGTAAGAAATTAATGGTTGCATAAAGAATTTGAATAATATATTACATATAAATATATATACACATATATATAAATATATATGCAAATATGTTTTGTCTAGCAAACTTTCTTGCTCAATGTTCATGAAATATTAATTTTAATATATTTCTAAAAGCAAAAATTTCAGGTTAATCTGATAGATAACATTCTTAGATAATAAAATTAAAATGGACTAATACCTAACATAACATTATTTTATGTGCTTTATATAGATATGTTGTAAAAATCTTAGAACAAATATGTGGGGTTCTGGTAATATATCTGTTTCACCAAAATGAAAAATAAAGCCAAAATGGGTGAGTTTCCTCTAAGTAATAAAGCCAGATTTGAACTCAAGCTGTCAGATACCACAATCTTCACTTTACCCTCAATGCTATGCTGTCTAACTTACATATGATGCAAAATTTCAAAATCACAGTTTGAATTTTAAACAAATGATATTTTGGGCAGACCAACTATTTTCAGACAGTGCTATATTAATAGTGCACATGTATTTTGTCCTTTTCAACCCAAATTATGCAATAAATGCCTGAAAGCAAAGGAAGGTAATACAAGGATAGTAAGGGCTAGTGGAATTCTGACAAGAATCAGAGCTCTTACCAAACTACTAATAATTAAATCAAGAAGCAGGGAGAAATCCAGGATCCTCAGGTTGGGTCCTCAAGTTCTTTTTTACACATCAGATGCGTTAGGCCCAGGCTGAGGTTTTTAAAAGAAACGTGTGGTCACCTCATTGACATGAAGAAGCTATTTAGGTCATGAAACCTCTCCATTTTATACTTAGATATTTACATAATTTGTGTGACATTTTCCAGGGAGCCATTCACCATCAACCATAGATTCCAACTATTTTGACCATAAGTAATCCTGTCGTAAGCAGTACACAGATGAGCATTTTCTGCTAGTCTTCTTCCAGATGATTTGCCATTAGTATGTTTATAAGGAAACAAGGCTGGGTCCCCAGGATTCTTTCTTTCCCAGGAACACCACTCCCACTCCTCCCAGAAAAAAGAATGAAAAGTTGTATAGCTGCAGTTTTAATCATATGTCCCACAAATTATGCTGCTTATGCATTTAAATTTCAGTTCAAATTTAGTTAAATACACAGTATTTAATAAAGATGTGTTGACTTGTTATTAAAGTTAAAAATATTGAAATGGCATGAAAATCATTCTAATATCATTTTGCCAATTTGGAAACTCACATTTAAAAATTGTTATATTAAGGACATTTTTAGAAACCTACATTAATAAAAAGATTTTTCCCCCATTACTCTGGCTTATATATTATAACTTATTCTCATTGCATTTGTACAACTCTTGCAGTTGAAAAGTTCAACATAGCCAGTCCATGATTTTTTTTAAAAAATCTATAGAGCGTAATAAAAAATATAGACCAGATGATTATTTCAACAGAGAACACCTAGCGATATTGGTATTTAGTATTTAGTAGTTCTTAGAACAGATAAAGTAATTGTCTCTGTAAACTAACGTGATAAATGCACCACACACATAATCTTCTGCATCATTCATTTTACTTTTCACAATATTCTTAGTTGTTTTTACTCCTTAGAGATTGTAATCCAAATTGTTTTTGCTACACAAGATAACTAAATTATTGTAATTGTAAATACAATACAATATACATAATATGTTAAGTATGTAGTATATGATTATTTGTGTCATTTCAGATGAATTTCTCTTTTTTATTGCTCTTAAATGTCTGCTTGATGTATTTTTAATATTTTCCTATTTACGAGAAACTAATAGTGATAAAGCCTCAGTTAATTAAATGATGCTTTTGCCAAATGACTTCTACTTATTTAGTGTGTATATACTGAATAATGTACCATTTTTGTGTAGACTATAATCTTTTCTTCTCTTTTCTGTGTCTACTGGTGGAACATAAGTAAAAGATTCACAATTATCATTTGATATTTTTCTCTCATGACAGTAATTAAAGACCTCAAGGCATTCCAAAATGATTTCTTACATTCACAAAACCTTTGCAAAGCGCATAAAGGATCTAAGGGTAAAGGGTCAAAAATGCCATTTACCTGTTTGAATCTTTTGCATGAGAAATAGAAAAAATAAAGCGGATAGAAATCAAAAGCACATTTTTTGAACTTCATACATACTCTTTTATTATTGTTGGATATTAGGGAACAAAATACAATTAAATTTTGAAAATTAACCTTTAATTTCATCTTTATAATGGAAGATAGTTGCAGCATTACTTAAAAAGTTGTTTTGAAGGTGAGCAAAACTTTCCAACAATTTAGTCTTCTGTCGTTTAAATTGATAAGACCTGTTATTTTATGTTATACTGCTAAATTCAACTATATTTTGTTTTCTAAAAACTATTTGGCATAATTTTTAAACATTCTAACTAAAATGTTAAACCTTATAGTTTACAATGTCTTCAAATAAATAGTATACTTTTCCTTTGTGCTGCATGTATAAAATGGTGCATGAGAGGACTCCAGGCAAATACTCTCATGAAAGGAAGTCACGTGCTGGCTTTCTATACACTGGAGCATGTTATTATGCAGCTACAGAACTGCTCTAGGGTTTATAGACACCAAACTGAAGGACTTTACTGCCTTGAACTTCCCTTTGACTCATATAAAAGATATATGTATATACATATACATCTATAAACATACATGCATGCACACACATATATACACAAAAACACATATACATACATAATATTTTAGTAAATAATTTTTTTAAAAGATTTTATTTTTTTCCAAAAAGCCCCCCAGTACATAGTTATATATTCTTCGTTGTGGGTCCTTCTAGTTGTGGCATGTGGGACGCTGCCTCAGCGTGGTTTGATGAGCAGTGCCATGTCCGCACCCAGGATTCGAACCAACAAAACACTGGGCCGCCTGCAGCGGAGCACACAAACTTAACCACTCAGCCACGGGACCAGCCCCTTTAGTAAATAATTTTATTGGCTTGTTCTTGTAACAAAAAAAACTTCACTCCAATTTTTCTCCCATATAATTGAACCATCATTTTGCTGAGAGAATGATCCTCTCTGAAATGTAAATTCTGCTCTTCAATCCCAGATCCATTTCAATTTGGAAATTCACCATTGTAGTGAGCTTAATTAGATCTAAGCCTCTTGGGACCATTAGGTTGGTTCTGACGTGTACGATGTCATCTGTCAGAAGAGCAGAGGCCATCTCACCTCCAGAGACCTACTGGTTCCTGGTATTACTACCTGTCTCTCTACTTGTTGCTATAAATAGGAATTTCCAGTCCTCCATACCCTGTGGTGCTGCCATATGTTGTTACACTCAGAGAAGACCAAAACATCTACAGCCCAGCTGTTGTTTATCAACACCCAAATGGTAGAAATGGGACCAAACCAGTGGTTATTGCACAACACCACAATAGATTTGCAGGACACTTCATTGATCTTTGTAGCTTTTTGCTATAGATGCCATTTTTTATTGTAAACTAGTCTCAGGGTTTGGGCTGTACAGCAGCACTGTTAGCTGTCTATTCAACACTGACTTCTCTCTTTAATTCTCTCTCAGCTCAGAGGTTGAAGTCAATCCTGGGATCTCATTCTCCTTGCCAATGATTGCTTTAGCAATTAGAAAGCGACACAATTGCAATCAATAAGATGAAAGAGGACACTTGCTGGGTGCTTCTGGAAAAGGTTTCCAGACTCACAAAAAAGGACACAGACAGGAAGATATAGTCTATCTTCCTTCAATGAAAGCTATTCTGTCAGCAAATGATGCCTGAAGCCGCAGGAATTTTAGTACTATAAAAGGAGCTGGCCTGAGGTCAAAGCTGACAATGGCAGGACACAAGGATCCTGGATTCAAGGTAAGTTTAGCTATCAAATGAATCACCCACCTCTGGACTTCTTAAGAAAGATAATAATACATTTTACTTAAATCAATGAGGCGACAGGGAAGTTTCTGTTGTTGTACTTATTGATTTTCGATTTGTCCTCCTTCCTCTCTCTTTCCTGCTCATTGCCTAATTGAGAGGTGAAACAATTGATCTCACTACCCAGATGTCTTGATCTATGAAAGCCTTATTTTATGAAGGTCATAAGTGGTTAAATTCTTAAATTAAATATCTCAAACTACACCCATAAGGGCTAGTACCACAATCCACTGACTACGGCAGCGATCAGGCTTATTATATGTGCCCAATCTTTTTATATGAAAGTTGAGTGGAAAGAAACATTCAAATAAGTTCTGCAAAGATTTCAGGGGGCTGCTTCTTGAAAAAATGATCAAGAGACTTGATTTCCTTACTCTTCTTGAATAATTAGAAATCTGACGGAAATCGGACACCTGGCTCCATACATACCCACCTATACCTTATCTATCATTCCAGTAAGAGTGGAATCTGTGCCATGGGCTGTTGATTCTTCTTTTATCCTTAATAAAATGAACAACCCACTTTATCTTGAAGTCTCAGATTGGGTGGAGGCCAAAGTTTGCTTTCAGTTATCAATGTAAATGAACATAATTGGGTGGATATAGAACCCATTTTCATAATTCTCACCATTCCCCTCCTTGGTACCCTTTCCACCAAAAAGGACACCTCTTAGAAGTTTCTGTATTTGTTCATTATTTATTGTAGCAGAAAAGTTTTACATTTATTTGTATAAAGAGTCTTTTTTTGGAGTGTAATGGGTGAGAGTGTGGGGGGTGCAAGATTTAGGGTTTTTTTACATCTTTATTTGAAATTGAATTTTTTTTTACAACTTGTTTACTGCCTTTAATTAATTTGTATGTGGAACTCTATCTGAAGACTTAGATCTTCCTTCAAGTCAAGATAGTTTCCTTCTATTGTTATTTAACATTTTAAATTATCACCTCTGTTCCATTCTGTCATCTGTCTGTTTCTTACTATACATAGATAGGATCTCCTCGATAGGTTCTTCACTTGTACAAGTTTAACTTCCAGTGCTTTTTTTGAGTCCTAGGAAAATGTGTTCTACTTTTGTTCTTCAGTTTTCTGTACTAATCAGTCTACTGTTTACTGCTTCAATCAAGGATTTACATTTACCAATCAAGTTTTCCCTTTACATGTAATTACTCTTTATCTTAAATTGATTTTTCTCCATAACTGCTTTCTCTATTTTTATGGATGCAGCATCTTCTTATATCTTTTAGGAAATATAAAATAGAAATTTTCTATAATTGCCTCCTGTTTCTTTATACATGTCTTTCTGAGAAAGAAAGAGGGTGAGAAAGAGCAAGAGAATGAGAAGGTGATTTTCTGAAATTTAAATGTTTACCTAGGATCTGCAGTATCTTTCATATCTTTAACGGTTCTTGTGTTATTTTGGTGTTTGCTTATTTGCAAAGTATTTCAGTGTCTTGTTCTTGGAGGAAGCCAAAGTGTGCTGGATTTTACTTAAGTTATTCAACAAATACTATTGGAATATTTCCCGTGTGCCTAGAACGTTTCTAGACTACATATATGACAGTGAAATAACTGGCAAAGATTTCATCTTTTGACTCACATAATAGAGAAGCACTCTCCAGTAGAACTTTCTGCAATGATAGAAATAGTCTGTCTAAGATGGTACTCACCAGCCACATGTGGATATTAAGGCAGAAGACTTACGTTTCTACTTAACGTAGGTAATGTGACCAAGGAATTATATTATGAATTAAATTTTATTTAATTTATATTTGAAATAGCTACAATTATTGGTGTCTATTTACAGGACCATTCCCGTATAGAGGGTGAGAGAGATAATAAGTAAAGAAAAGAGAACAATATATTTTCAGATAAGGAGGAGTTCTAAGAGCAAAATAAAGCGGTGAAAGAAGGGAGACAATGATTGGGGGGAAGACACTGTCTTTAGATTGTGTAATAAGAAAAGCCTCTCTGAAAGATAAGAAGAGAATTGACACGTGAATGATTTGAAGGAGCCCCTATGCAAAGATTTACTGTAAAAATATTCAAGCAAAGCAAAGAGAGAGAGCAAAGGCCCTAAGGGAGAAGCAAGCTTGGAGGGATCCAAGAACTAAAAGGACAGTATGGGGGCTGGCCCCGTGGCCGAGTGGTTAAGTTCGCGCGCTCCGCTGCAGGCGGCCCAGTGTTTCGTTGGTTCGAATCCTGGGCGCGGACATGGCACTGCTCATCAAACCACGCTGAGGCAGCGTCCCACATGCCACAACTAGAAGAACCCACAACGAAGAATATACAACTATGTACCGGGGGGCTTTGGGGAGAAAAAGGAAATAATAAAATCTTTAAAAAAAAAAAAAAAAAAGGACAGTATGGTTGGAGTATATGTATGTGTGTATACGTATATATACATATGATAAGCTTCTTTCAAAATTTCTGTTGCATGACTGTGGGAAAACTAGTCTAACACCTATTCCATCATAACCATGTCCAAGGGTGTGCTTATTATGAATGCACTCTACTGTGCCACTATGGAGCCTCATCTTGGACAAGTTTGGTACATAATCGTACAAGTGTTTGACGAGTTTCACCTGTTCATTCAGGTGATCTTTCACAAGGGCAATACCCAGATATTGGTGTTATTTTTATAAGGTGTTAATTTGTTTAATTCTAGTAATGACTGACTCATTTTTTTCTTTTTTTTAAGATTGGCACTTGAGCTAACAACTGTTGCCAATCTTTTCTTTTTTTTTTCCTGCTTTTTCTCCCCAAATTCCCCCAGTACATAGTTGTATATTCTTTTAGCTGTGGGTCCTTCTAGCTATGGCATGTGGGACGCTGCCTCAATGTGGCCTGATGAGTGGTGCCATGTCTGCTCCCAGGATCTCAACAGGCGAAACCCTGGGCCACCAAAGCTGACCATGCAAACTTAACCACTGGGCCACGGGGCCTCATTTTCTTCTAATTGTAGTGCAACTCCATATTATTTATCCTCCTTCCCATTGAGATCTAGATATATGAGACCACAAGATTAAACAATTTGGGGAACTCTTTTTAAGAGAAATAATGAACAAAATTAACTACATTAGAGACTATTTTAAACAAAAAATAAATTAAAACTAAATAACACTTTTTTTTAAAAGATGGAAAAAAACTCAAACATCATCGAAATACAAAATATATTAACACTGTTATAATTTATTACACCCGACATGACCTTAGAGAACTTTTATCCTAATATTGTTGACTGTATACATTTTGGTTGCCTCTTCCCATGTCAACTATTATGTAATATATTTTATTGAGAGAAGAAAAATAATTCAAACTTTCTCTTCTAGCTTTGTTGGCTTTTTAAAAAATATATTAAGGGCAGTTTAGGGAAAAAAATAGCATCACGATTTATGTTTGGTGATGCTACATTCTCAACTTTCTCTTCTGGTTTTTATTCAGAATGTACTTCTTTTGACATAGCCCACAAGTCTGCTTTCAAAGAAGCTGGACCAGCGGGGCTATATCCTCACCACCCACACTGCTCTCATCACTTCTTTCCCACAGAGCTGCATGTGGAGGTGGGGCAGGGGGTTACAACAGGAAGCAAAGTGCTGGCTGTTGAAAGCCAGGCAAATATAGGAGTAAAGTGAAAAATCTACCAGCCTCTTTCTTTGTCCCAGACAACCACAAACCTCTGACACTGGTGTAGAGCTTCTGCTTTCTCCTGGCATCTATGGGAGAGAAGAGAACTAGACTTGGGTGTAACCTATGTCAAGTGAAGGTCCCTGTAGCTAAAGCTTCCTCAATTTCATGATTTACTTGTTATAGTCATTGTAGTTCATTCCCTCTTGTCTTGAAAGACAATTTGGGTACTTCCCTGATTTTATAGTTTCATAATGTTTTTCAGCATATTTTTATTCCTCAGAAGATTGGAGACATTTTTCAAAATTCATCAAAGCTATTTTATTCTTGCAAACATAATAATCATGGAGTTTGACGCTGATATTGTGGGCAGTGGTAGCATCTGAGTCTTGCTCACAGTTTGTACAATTTTTCTTGATTTCTGGTATTAAGGGTGGCAAAATGAAGGAAGAAAGGAACAATTTTGTGATCAGAGAAAAGATGAGAGGGTCAGTGAAGAACTAAGAGGCAAGAACCATTTTTGAGATCGATACTATCATGGTCCGTGTTGACTCGTTCTAAGCATAGGTGGTGTATAAAGCTAATGCTTCCTCGTATAGGGCTGTTGAGGAAGTTATTGAGAAGACATAACCACCAGTTGACCTGAAAGTGGGACCCGGTCAATCAGAGGCTCCTTACCCTCTTCCCCATCCTTGGAATGTACATTCTGCCCACCATTCCCATAGCTGGAGCCATTTCAAGGACACAGCCTTGAGAGAGCAATGTATTGTTGAGACCATCTGGACTGAATATGTGGCTGAACCCCATCAAGGTCTCTATAAAAACCCCTAAGATTCTGGCTGGTAAGTGTGGAGATCTGCTTGCGTTGTGGCAGCCCAATACAAGCCTCATATGTAGGTTCCCCTACTCATTAAACCTGCCACCTACCAATCTGGAGTGGTCTGCCTCTTTCTTCTGTCTCTCCTTATCTTCTGTGTATGGGAGCCAGTTCCAGATTTTATCCAGGGAACTCCTTCAGGTCTTCAGACATGAAGCCACACACTCTTATTCCAGCACTTTACCCCACTACCAAGGCCACTTCAGCCACACTCTTTCCTGAATACTTTTAGACATGAATTGAATAACCTAAATTTCATGAGAACTACGTCAAATTTTCCGTTGGGTTCTTGTAAAGCCAAATGCCACATCTTAACAACTTTATATGCATCTTTGGTGTTTTTTGTTTTTCCTTCAGGGTGCAAGATATTAGTCTAAGACTCTCAAAAGTGATTTATTCATTGGTAAATTTGTTTGATCATTATTCAAGTCTTCTGTATCCTTATTGATTTCCTGTCTACTTGTTCTATCAATCATTATAAGAATTATTAAATCCTTTAATATAATTGTGAATTTGTCTATTTCTCCTTTCAGTTCTAACAGGTTTTGCTCCAGGTATTTTGAACTCTATTATGAAGTGCAAGAACACTGGATTGTTATCTTCTCTCAATTAAATGTCTCATTTATAAATAAGAAATGAGCTTATTACCTCTGGTAATATTCTTTGGCCTAATGACTTGTGTCTTACAATAATATAATACCCCAATAGCTTTCTTTTTAAAGTAAACTTTTTGTTTGGAATAATTTTAGATTTAGCAAAAATTTGCAAAGACAGTACCGACTATTCATTTATACTCTTCATTCAGCTTCCCTCAGTGTTAAGATCTTACATTAATGTGGTACATTTGTCAAAACTAAGAGATCAATGCTGGTTCACTAGTATTAACCACACTCCAAACATTTTTGGATTTTACCAGTTTCACAAGTAATGTCATTTCTCTATTCCAAGACTTAATCCAGGAAACCACATTGCACTTAGTCACATCTCCTTGTCTCCTCAGGTCTGTGACAGTTTCTTAGTCTTTCCTTGTTTTTCTTGATCCTGACTGTTTTGAAGACAGTTTAGCCAGTTATTTTGTAAAATCTCTCTCAGTCTGTGTTCCTTTGATGATCTTTTTATCTCTAGACAGATTTGGGGGAAGAAGTCAGAGAGGTGAAGTGCCCTTCTCATCATGTACTATCAGAGGGATACAAAAACATCAATATGACATCACTAGTGACGTTAACCTTTATCACATCCTTAAGGTCATGTTAAGGTATGTCTGCCAGGTCTATTTACTCTAAAGTTACTATCTTTCCTTTTCTGTACTCTATTCTTTGGAAGTGGATCACTAAGTCTAGCCCACACTCAGGTCGGGAGGGGGATAGGGTGGGTGATTAAACTTCATCTCTGGAGAGGAGACTGTCTAGTTATATTATTTGGAAATCTTCTCTAAGGAAGATTTTTCTTTCTCTCTGTCTTTACTCATTTAGTCAATCATTTATTTATATCAGGATGAACTCATACATTTATTTTATATTTTGTATTACAGTCAATAATATGTTATTTATTTTGTTGGTTAATTTATTTTTCTTTTCCTATGTAGATAAGAGAAAATTGATTTCATAAGAGTAATTAATTTCAAGTCTTTCTTCTTTCTTAACTTAAGCAGATCATGCTACAGTTATTTTTATATTTTTTAAAACGTTTTCTACTTGTTCCATGTGTTTTGTTCCTTCTTTCTTCTTTCCTTGACTTGTTTTGAATTAATTGAGTTTTTTTAAATAATCAGTTTCATCATCACATTGGCTTTTTAGATTTTTTTTCAATGCTTGCTCTAGATTTTACAGTACACATCAGTAATTTTTCACAGTCTACCCACAACTTCACGTGTAGTATTAGAAACAGACCATATACTTACATTTCCCCCTCCAAGTATTTTGCAATAGTTTCCATGCATTTTCATTCTACATATTATAAACCCCACATTTTATTGTTATTTACTCAATTATCTTTAAAAGAGATTTAAAAGTAAAATAAGTCTATTATATTTACTGAAATATTTTCCGTTTTTGGAGCTCTTTATTTCTTCTCCCTCTGGTTATTTTTAAGATTGTATTTTATCTCCATTTTTCAACAATTTAATTGTTTAAATGCCTTGACAGAATTTTCTCTATTTTTCCTCTGCTTGGATTTAGTTGAATTTCTTCTACCTGTGGGATATAGATTTCAACATATTTAAAAAATTTCTGGCTATTATTTCCTTAGGTAATTTGCTATTTTTCCTCTCCCTTCTCTCCTTCTAATAGTCCACTTAATGTACACTTTACTGCTTGATATTTCATTAGTCTAGAAGCTATATTCATTTGCATTTAGTCTTTTATTGTCATGCTTCATTTAGTATAAATTCTATTGTCATCTCTCTGTGTTCACTAATCTCTCCTTCTGCAGTGTCTAATCTTTTAATATCATATAATGTAGTTTTCATTTCAGATATTATCTTTTTCATATCTACAAGCTCCATTTGGTCTTTTAAAAATCTACCATTTCTCTCCTAATGATGTATACATTTTCCTTTACATCTTTGAATCCATTTATGAAATTTCTTATGTCTATTCATTCATCATCCTCATCATTTTTGGGTTATTTCTATTGATTGCTATTATTTTTATTCCTGATTATGAGTCATAATTTCCATTTATTTGCATATTCGCTTTTTCTGATTGGATTCCAGATATCGGAATTTTACAGTCTTGGCCGCAGATGTTTGCTGTAGCCCTTTAAAGAGTATTGAGTTTTACTTTAGTACATAGTTCAGTTACTTGCAGATGTAGTTGACCTTTTTAAGGCTTGCTTTTAAGGTTTTTGTTTTTGTTTTATTAGTGGTTCCAGAGTGCCTTCATTCTGGGTCTAATTTAACCCTTTTCTGAAGGCATATTCCTGAAGATTGTACCCAGTGCCTCATTGTTTCAAGGTCTCTACACTCTAGGAATGCAGATTCTTCTCAGTCTGGTTTCATCTCTGAGAATTGTTCATCCTACTGCTTTCTGGTGCTTCTTTGCCCAGCTGTGAGGATTTCCTCCCCCACATGTTCACCTCAGGACTCAGCTAACATCTTCAGCAGCCCCTCCAGAAGGTTTCTAGAGCTCTTCCACTGTGCACACTGTCTTTTTTGTTACTTTGCCATGCAAATTCTCAGCATCCTTTAATTCTGATCTCTTTCTCCTCAATCCAGGTGAGACCACAGGGCTGTGTTTTAGTTTTCCCTACCTGCACTGTGGTCTGGAAAACACCTGCAGGCAATAAACTGGACAAGATTAGGGTCCATTCATTTGTTTCTCTTTTCTCAGTTATCATACTCTTGTAGTGTCTTTTGTCTAAAATTGGCAAGTCATTGCTGCATATATTTTATCTAGTTTGCTATTTGTTTATGGGAGAGGGCACTAATTCCTATAGTAGTAAATCATTCATGCGTGGAAGCAGAAGTTGTATCCAGTTCATCGATTTCTAACAAGTGGTTTACTTAGAAATAGAGAATAATTTTTTAAATTATAAATTCATCTAACCAGCCAAATAGGCAAAACAACACAAAACTAAACTTTATAAAAATATTTGGATAAAATTAAATATTGTGCCATATTGTACCGAAGAGCGTTTTATCACTTTTATTTATACTAAGTAAATATTTTTAATTAACACCTTTTCACTGTAATTTGCTTAAAGCAAACTAACCATAATAAATGAATAACAGAGCTCATGTAGACAGTTTTCTTAATATTTTAGTTAGCATGCTTATATTCTCTCAAAATTATTTTTGCGCACAGGAACATAAGGGGAATTGCAAATGTATGTATTTCTAGAAATTGCCCTAGTCTTATAACATTTGTCTTTACTTCTGGATAGCATACAACAAAATAATTTAGAAAAGTAAGATTTTAAAAAGTCAGTAACATCCACTAATATTGAAAATTTTATTTGTGGTTTATGTACGTGTGTGGTCTTTAACATGTTTAAGGTTTTGATAAGAAGTTATACTTTTCCACATGCTCTCTACACATTTAAAAATATCTGTTTTCTTTCTAAATGATAATTTGCCCACGTCTTAGTCCATTTGGATAGCTAAAATGCCATAAACTGAGTAACTTATAAACAGTAAACAGTTATTTCTCACAGTTCTGGAAGCTAGGCAGTCAAGATTACAGCACCGGCAGATTTGGCGGATTTGGTGTCCCCTGAAGGCCCAGTGCCTAGAAGGCTGTCTTTTCATCTCTGAACTCGCACAGCAAGGGAGCTTTCTCTGGTCTCTTCTCATTCATGAGGGTTCTGTCCTCATGACCTAATCACCTTTCAAAGGCTCCACTGCCTATTACCATGACCTTGGTGGTTAGCATTTCAACGTATGAGTTTTGGGGGGGCCACAAACATTCAGACCGTAGCAGCCACTAAGAATATAACTTGAAACTAGCCTCTTTTTGTTGTGGTTGTAAATTTAAGGCATACAACACATTGATTCGGTAAACATTTACTGCAATATGACTACCACCATAGCATTACCCAACACTTCTAATCTGCCACATAATCACCATTTCTTTTTTGTGGTGAGAACCTTTAAGAATTACTCTCTTAGCAACTATCAAGTACCTAATACAATATTATTAGCCATAGTCACCATGCTGTACATTAGATCCCTAGAATTTGTTAATCTTATAACTGGAAGTTTGTACCCTTTGAATAATCTCTCCCCATTATCCACAACCCTCCCCCCACCAGCCTGTCCCTGGTAACAATCACTCTACTCTCTCTTCCTATGATAGTTCTTTTTTAACTACAAAAAATAATAATCATTGAAGAAACTTCTCATTTTTAATTTTTTAAGTAATAACTTCTTTAAAAATTCAAAAATATCCAACGTTATGCAGATGTTGCATAACCGAATGTAATCTATTTCATCCTGGCATATATGAAAGCTTCTGTCCCCTCGCTTACAAGGAATCAATTCTGAGACACTATATTGCTAACCATAATATATATCAAAGTTCAATATGATCTGTAAAAATTTCTGGGAAATCAGATTGCCAAAAGGATTTTCTTAGAATTTATTTTTACCATTGTTATCTTTACTCCCAAGAAAGTGGGCAATAGGATTTTCTTGCTTCTCAGATCCCAATGGAATGTTTTGTAGCGAAATGGCCAGAAGATTCGAGACAACATGTGCTGAGGTGAAATTTATAACCTCTGCAGGGACAGAGTGCTCCAGGAAGAAATCTCTCTGCTCCTTAAGCACGAGTGACTGTTTCCACCACTGTGTTTCCAAAACGTCATTTCTGTGACTAGTATTCTCACTCACTAAATAATGTTCCTTCTAGTAGTGAAGATGCAATACATTACAGTGGTGGTTTCCAGAAAATTTTTTTTGTCAAGATTCAGAAAAAACTGAGCTGCTCCATATTATCCTCCTCCTCACAGCAAATTAGAGAAATCTATTCACAGTGCCACAATGTGTGCTGATGGAATTTCTTAGTATTTCAAAGGTGGTTCCCAAATATTTGGGAAGAAAATATACATGCAACAAAACCACACAGCTTGTGATGAAAAAAGAAATAAAGCCTATACAAAAACATCTCACTCACAATATTTTTTTGGATTAACTTTGTGCAGTCCCTGCGTTGTATGAAATAGGTAAACATGCCTCTCATAGTGATTTTCTTGAGGTATTCTAGCAGAAAAAGAGTACGTAAAATGTTCAAAATAGGCTTCTTCATTGTCAGATGTAAGATAAAGGGCAGAATTTTGTGATATATTGATAGATAGATCTGTGAATCAAAACCTGATTAATATTATGTAGACTAATGATGGAAGATAATTTTATCCTTTATTTAACCAACAATTTTGATCAATGATATATCTCAGACCTTTAGGACTCAGACTATCCAAGACTTCTACAGATATAGATTTGGAAGGAAAAATATGGGGAAATGATCACTCTGTTCTTATAATATGGTTCCACATCCAAACTTTGAAGTCAAACCCATGACCCTAGTGGGCTGAGCTGAACCCTGTGAGCCTCAAGTGCTCTTGTTGCCTAGGCAAGGAGAAAATTGTAAGTTGCCCAGGACAAAAGTGAGCTGAGATGACTGGTCACTTCCTCTAGTCTCCATCCTAAGCTGCAAGCCAATGTCTAGTTGCTATTTGAAATCTTTTTCTTTTGCTGGTAAAAGGGAAATTGGAGAAACAAAATAAAATAGTTATAACTCTGAAACAAGGAACATAGAATATGATATTAATTTTATTTGCTTTTTAGCTGTTGCTCATTACAAAATAGATGCTCCTATGAAAAAAGAAATACTCTCTGCAAAGTCAGTTGATGAAAATGAATTACTGCATTTCACAGATGTTTTCACTTTAAAATGGAATATTATGATGGTGCTAAAACTTTCTACCACCATTACTGTAATTTGCATATCATTACTAGTGATGTTTATATTTTGAGAAGTTGAAATGTTTTTGAGCTCATCATAACCTAGTACTAATGATTCTCAGTACATCTGTGGAAAACCAACATCTAGGCAGTTTTCTCCAGCTCAATCATCTTTGATGAGTTTGTACTGTCTTCCAAAATATTCAACTAGGATTTTGTATGTACTTAAAGATTCTGCTTTATGTATACACAATCTGAAACTTAAACGGAAGGTAACAAATCAAAATTATCTGGCAGCATATGAATACACTTGAATTCTGGCATCTGTTTTAATAAAAGCATTTTAGTGGACTTCTGCTATATTTTCAGAATAGATCATTTTCCTTATGGATTCATAGGGAACTGATGCTTTGTTTGCAAACAATGAAGTGAATTTGCCTTAATTTAAAGAGTGAGGTTTAGAAAAAAATCTACATGTTGCAGGTGCCAATAAAAGAAGACTCTAAAAGAAATAATTTCAAATGTAAAATATTTCAGGAAAGAAATAATAAAATTGATGTGGAAATTAAAGAGTGAAAACTAAAGGTACTAAACAATTAACAGATGTGAGTATTTTTATAAATAACCATAAAGTGGAAGCGTAGCGCTCAGTGCATAGTTTCATTATCCATTATCTTCAAAATAAGGATAATTTTCAAATGCCTCTGAACTGTTCTGAGTGCAACTACATTTTCAGTTTTCTATTTTCCACATAATCATGAAAATATCTTACCATTAACCACGCACATAATAGTAATGCTAAAATTATCCAAGCAGTAGCTTTCATTATACAGCATTTCCTGTATAAACAAAGTTTTGATTGCATGAACCTTCTACTTCAGTACCATATGAGTCTGTATTTGATCTGCTTCAAGCAAAATAAAAACTCTAGTTTAAACAACTTAAACGTGAATTACTTTTCATGTAAAAAAGTTCAGAAGTAGGCAATCCAGGACTGGTATGACATCTGCCCAATGACGTGAAGGACCCAAGCTCACATCTACCTACTTTATATACAGTATATTGTTTCCGTGGTTCCTTAAGGTTGCCTCAGCGATGACTAAGAGGCTGGTGCAGTAGCAACTATACCAGAAAGCAGAAATATTGCTATTTTTAATTTTTTAATGGAAAGTCGAAATAATGGCAAAATGAACTCTTCATCCACGCTTAAAGAAAAGTTGGACAGGTCCTAATAAGATAGGAAGAAGATATTTCAGCAAAATATCCTCAGAATCTTAAATTAGGAGAATTTTTTAAATGGAAAAACATTAAGTAAATGTGAGCCAATGCAGGCAGAAATAAAAATTCCTTAGAGTTTATGGACTGTAGTTTCATGAAATTTATCCCTAGTCAATATCACATGGATAAAGAGTTCATTTTGTCATTATTTCAACTTTCCATTAGAAAAATTAAAAATAGCAATATTTCTACTTTCTATGTGGTTATATAACAATAGTAATGAAAGCTGGCAGGGGCCGCCAGCTACTACTATATCCATATTTTTTGGTAATTGGACTTATCACAAAGCAACCTGTTTGGGCTACTAATTACCTGCATCCTTGCAGCTTTGACTACACTATTTGTTCTTAAACTTTGAGGAAATTTCAAAAGTTGTATGCAGCAATTGCTGCAAGTGTCTCTGAAGAATCCATTAGCAATCACTGAAATCACGGCCATAGTAAAATTTTATTTTTTTAAAGGAAAATACATCTAATTGTAACATATTTTCCCCCAAACTATATGTGCCTCAACTGTCAATCAGACAGACTCCTTACCATTGAATGTGATGAAATATATAAAGCTTTTTAAAAAAGCATTTGATTGACAGGAAAGTTTGTTATACATAAATCTGACACTACAGTTGAGTGTAACATGCGTTTTGACTGACAGATTAACAACTGAACTATCCACGCTGAATATGTGTTGCTTTATGACATTTCCAAAATTGAGTACAGGATTCCAGGATTCTAATCCCTATAGAAAAAAAAAAATCAGGCTTTTTTTTTTGAGGAAGCTAATAGATTAAAACCAGAAAAAATACTAGATAAAACTTAAAAACTGAGAAGGAACTATTTTGATCAGACTAGTTTAGAAAATTAACTTTACATTGTTTAATTTTTTTAGTTGCAAAAAACCACATAAATTATTGTATAATAAAAGCTAAAGAAAACAAATCAAAACATCAAAAAATAACCACCAAATAAATGGAAAAGAAGGAGAAACAGTCATGATACTATCTAGATTTTTAATGTAATAATTTATTTTTATGAATTATTAGTAATCACCTCATTTTAGTTACAGTGCAGCTTTTGGTTATAAAAATGATGGACACTTTTATAACTGCATTTCTTAAATTTTACTTCCTAAGGATTAGTAAATATAAATAAAAACAAGGATAGGTTTCACTCAAATACACCCCTGTATGAGCAGAAAAAGAAAGGACCAAAAATCTGAATATTCTAATATTCCAATGTATTCATCCCAATTCCTTGGGTAATAATAGGGCTCATTAAATAATTGTAATGAGAGTTTGTATCTTAAAGGGAAAAAAATCCCCCAAAATAAGCCAAAAAATAAGCATGTGACTGAAAAGCATCTGATGAGAGAGAAGGCACTACCAGCCAAATAAAAGAATAAAGAGCCATTATTTATATATAAAGAATTTTCTCAAAAGCCCTGTCACACTATCCAGTAGCAAGACACACAAACTTTCCCTCTTGTTTCCTCACTCATGCATAGATGTTCTTTTTGCCTTTGCTGTCATTCCTTAAGAAATTCACCTACATGTACATTTTTATCTGAATTTATGGAATTAAAATATTTATACTTATAAGGACACGGGGAGGGAGCAGGGCGAGCACACAGCACACACAGTGACATTGTATTCCACCCGCTCCCGGATAGTCACAGTCTGGTGAACGCGCACTTCCTCCAGGAACTCTGGGCAAAGGGGTGGAGATAGGTATTCTGTCCACCCCCTCCTCCTCCTCTGTTTTGCCACAGACATAGCAGCACTGTGTTCCGTGGGTGCTGGTGCTGGGTGGAGGTTTCCTCCAGCCTCGTGGTCCCTCCAGTTTCCTAGAACACTGTCCCTTCCCTTTGTCCCTTAAGTTTGGGTGGTGACATCAGCTTCCCTCTGCTACTGTTTCCTGGAGAGTTTGCCACCGGTTGTCTGTTCTGTGTCACTCTGCCCACATCTCCGTACGTAGACCCGTCGTTAAACTCCTCATTAAACCACTGGAGGCAGCCACCTCCATCTCCCTAATACCAGTCTGAACAACTTTGACATCCGCATTTTCTTAAATGTCTAATATTGATGCCGTGGTTTCTCACGTTTGTCTCACTTCTCTCTAACAACTACTAAAAGAGCACTTATTTTCCTGTGTGCAATGAAATAATCAAATATGTATTTTTGAAAGAAAGTTAGAAATGACAAAAAGAATAAACAATTTCTCTTGGGATTGACAGGAAAAAAATTATGCACTATTCTTCTAAGAATAATGCCATAGTCGTCAAATAAATTATTCAGTAAAATACGTGAACTATGATGTAGCAAGTTTTACATGAAAAAATTCTAATTCCAGGGAAACAAGGTAAGAAAGTGGGTATTTAGTGTTTGTGTGCATGGGGTATATGTGAACATTTGTGAGTGGTTATAGAAAGATCTTAATATTAATAATTTACTGTAGTGTGTTAAAAATTCTACTTTCATGAAAATTTCAAATCATTTGATTCTTAAAAGAGGGATAAAGGTTTGATATATTGCAGAAACATTAATGATGAACTGAGTAATTTAATTATTGAAATTCGTTGAAACCTGTGATGAAGTATATATCAAATTTTAACCAATTTATGAGAAATAATAAAACAGAATTGTGTTTTTAGTTACTCTCACAGCATTTATTTCCCAAATTTCTGTTACATGAGAGTGTCTAAACTTCCTGCAAGAATCCATAGTGTTTTGAAGGTTATTTTCTTCATAGGTAAGAGAGCTTCCCCTTTGAAGAGAGACTTAAGTTATTAACTAGAAATTCTATTCTGTCAACTACTTCACAGGAACAGATGCAGAAATATATTTTGGGTTAATTTTGCGTATCAAATTACCAATTTTTCCACATAGATATTTCCTGATAAATAGGTTTTGTGTCAATGAGAAATGTACTTTATGAGTTTTGGGAGGGTAAAGGAGGGATCTCAAGTGGCATATTTATACTGCGTGTTAAACAGTGATGCTGGCCATTAAATAATTGCTACAACTCTCGATGTTTAAAATTCTACTCCTGTAAAATTTCAGTTCTAAAAAATATTGAAATATTTATAGTAAATAGGAATATATTATCATTAGATGAAGTTAAATACTCATAAAGTGATATAGTAAGAGTTTTAAGAAGTAGAAATGGACAGATCATGTCTGTTAAGGGCTTACATCTTAGGCATGTTGATATCAGACAGCAAGTTCCGGTTTTGTGGCTTTGCATGCTTTACTTTGATAAATCCTTTGGAATGAGACAGAGCAGAGAGCTCTTCTAGTCGAAAAGGGACAAAAATCAATGGTTGGATTTCAGGATTATTTCTGCGAAATATCACTTCCAGCCTTTTTTTGCCTTTTATCTCCAGTCCCTAATGCTGCTCTATGGCGCTGCTAGAATCGGTTGCTTTCTGCATCATTTCTGTGCACCAAAGTCACCTAAAGTGCTGCTTCTCCAAATGCAACGTGCACAGGAATCACCTATGGATCCTGTTGTGATGCAGATTCCAACACAGTAAGTCTCGAGCGTGGGTTAGATTTTGAATTTCTAAAAAATTCCCAAGTGAGGCTGATGCTGCCAGTCTGTAGATCACATCACATAGCAAAGACAGAGCATCTGTAAGGAAAGACTCCTGGACCGGCCCATTAGAATTCTGACGCAGAACGTCTACGGGTGGGCTAGAGAATCTTGACTTTGAGGTCTGTCTACTTCAGCCAGTCTGCTTTCTATTTGAAAATTACAGCCTCGGATTCTCTGAATAAAAAGTAGAGTTCTAGCTCTTTTTGTTATCCGAATTTCCAATCACTTACTCAAAGTTCTTAGAATTAGTTCATAGAATTGCCTCAATTAGGCCAGAAAACTTGAAAGCGTTACAAAAAGTGCAAGTTAGACACTTTTCCACATACAATAGATAATAGTCTCCAGGAATGAGACAGCATAAATGTTAATATGGGAAAATCTCACACAGAGTTGTTTGCAATTTTAATACCCACACCTTGAGGTATAGATCTAAATATCAAGGTTACTTTAAGGATTATACGAATAAAATAAATGCTGACTATGTCTTTAGGACTACAAATGACTATTTTTAAAATTTTTCCAGATTATATATATATATATATATATATGATTTATTCCTTAATTACTGACAAAAATAACTTACATATTGGAAAAGAGCATATCACATAACCAATAATCTGTTTTCCAGCGAAGTGTTATTGATATGCCTTTGTTCAAATGATGCATAAAAACAGAAATTCATGAGGAAAAAAAGCAGAAGAAAGACTTTTGAGTATTTTATAAAATAATTAGCAACTATTAAATACTACTTAATTGTGGTTGGTAGGAGTACGTGTTTTAATGTAGAGCTCTGACATCATTCATTCATTCACCCACTCGTTCAGCATAGACTATCCAGTAACTATTGGTGCCAGGCACTGTTTTAAGCAGTGGAAACTAAGGGCAAATAAAACAAGCAAAATCTCTGCTCTCATGGAGCTTATATTCTCCTGGAAGAAGCCAACCATAAACCAAAAATAAGTGACATTTAATTTGATTTTACAAAGAGGTAAATGTTATAAAAAATAAAATCAGTGGAAGAGATTAGAAAACTGCCAGCGTTGTTATCTTTTTGAACTGGTGATAACTGAGTAGACAAAAGAAGGAAGTGAGGGCGAGGGGTGTGTGAGTGTGCTGGAAAGTCATCCTAGGTAGATGGAGCAGCCAGCCTGGAGGCTCTGGATCAGGATATGCTTGGAGGACGGGAAATGAGAAAAGAAAAGCTGGCGTGTGTGTGTTGGGGTGGGTGGAGGAGAGGTGGGACAGATTAGATCAGAGCTTCAGGTTTTGTGTCCACTCTAAGTGAAGTTATTGGAGGATTTTAAGCAGGGTTATTAAAGGACCACTTGCCTTCCATGTGGAAAGTGAAACGAAGGAGAAGTATAAGTAAAACAAGGGAACGAGTTAGAAGGCTGATATAAAAGATAACACAGGGGAGAGATGGTGTATCTTGTGTGAGGGTTGTTGTTGAGAAATATGCAGGATTAAGACATTTGGAAAAAATGATGGACTAGATTTTTCCTGTAAGAGATGAGAGCTGACTAAGCATCAGTAGCTTTTCATAAACCCTGACCAGAAAAGAACCTTTTAATAGCTGTCTGTTGCATAGGCATGCAGTTTGTGTAATTAAAAATATAGACTATGAAAAAAGTTATACACACTTGCTATCTTAAAGCATTTTTAATAGTAATTCAGATATTTCCCTTCCAGAAAATTGTAAAAGAAAGTGGACTTTCTATTTTATATTTTGATTTGATAATGTTTCTAAAACAACACTATCTAATTTTATCTGCACAACTTATGTAGGTAGGAAAATAATCTTCCCCCTAAACTTCAAGAATGTACAGGCAGGGTTTTTACCTGGTTGTTTTCATTATAAGAAGATAAGTCAAGTCAAAATTACTGAGTTAAATATCCCAAGATTCATAAGCATTTTCCAACACAATTTCCTTTGACAAATACAGTTTCAAGTTTAAGTGAACAGAAATACTATACCACAAACATTTTTACAAGTGTAATTTCATATAACAAACATTTTAAATATTGGATTTACAAAAAATTGACTACTACCAAAAAGGACTCTGTCTTTTTTATTAAACAGCCTGAGAACAAAGTTCAGTGTCATAATGACAAGATTCAGAGCAACTATAGCTCTAAGTTAAATTTTTTGAAAACAGTTATCTAAATATTCACCATCTTAATTCTTACTTTTCTCTAAACAAAGGCAAAGGGAAATCATGTTCTTGCATTGCACCAGTTCTTCTTAACAGCTTTATTTAACATTTTTCTCAAGATTTTCTCATTTACTGCTGGTTGAAACATTGCCCCTGAATTCAACATAATTGTAATTAAGGCTGAAACGATGAATCTGACTCTGAGAGTAATTGATTTCCATGTAATGAATTCATCTTTGAGCTCAAAACCAGGAAGAATAGAGGAGAAGGGGAGGCAGATATTAATCAAGTAGAGGAAAGCAATGGAAACCAGACCATGTTCTTGGTACAGTTGCCATTTTGTGTAGTTACTGAGTGATACTCGGGAATATGTTTCCTAAGAAGTCTCTTGAAAACACTTACATTTAAGAAAAAGTATAAATCTCAATCCACAAGGATAGAAATAAACAAAATAGAATATTCTTTAACTTTCAGCGTCTCTTTGTTATTTCTATTTGGAGCCCCCATTTCAGTCGCAGAGACTTGATCTCAGTCAAGACGAAATCCTTACATTTCTCTGAATACTTTCAACTACCAGAACACTGACATCCTGCCAAAGAATTTGGCGAGAGTCTTTCTGGTCCATCAACCATCTCTCCTCATAAGTGGGCACTGAGAAGACTCGCAGTCGGGTTTCTGTGGTTGCTTCAGAAAGCTCTGTTACACGCAAAGTGAAATCTTTAATCAACACAGACAATTTTCGCATGATCTTTCAGCGATTCTCACAAATGTATGACTCACTGTTTTGTTTTATCATGATTTCCTTTATACTGACACCAGGGAATCATGTTATTGTGTCCAATTTGCTAATACAGCATAATGAAAAAAAAAACACTCAGAAAATATTCTACTTTCTCACTCACATATCCACAACTAGGGGATAAACCTATAATGTCTGTTGTTGTTATCTATCAAAAACATAACTTTAAAAAAATTCCTTCTCAAATGATGACTGATACTTTACCTATCCATTTATTCTCTGAGAACCACAAGCAGAGATTTTTCCCCGTTTCCTCCACTGCCAGTTTTAGCTAGAACCTTTAATATCACAACCATCAACTGATCTCTGTGACAGGACTTTGGAACTTCGATCACAGTTTTCCTCCCATTCTTATTCTCTAGTCACTTCAATGGCTGCGTTGATGGCCTTTACAGCATCCCCAAATCTGGAGCCTAGTCTTCAGTCTCAATACCCCTGATTAATGGGTGCAAGTTGAACTTGATCATCATTCAGAACTACTGCAACCTCCAAGATTTTACATTCACACTTGTATGTTAAGCTTTCTTCCAGGGGAACATCATCCACCATAAACTCTTTAATTATAATCTCCATATGAATAAATCTAATACACACATATGTGTTCTTATCCTTTCTCCTCAATCCAGACATCTGTTTTCTGGATTTATCAGGGATGGCACTGGTAATCTAAAACAAAACTGATTATCTTTCTTATTAACCTTCCTTCTCTATGTTTTTCCTATATGTGCTGTTTCCTACCATGTTTTCAGTCACAAGGGTAAGAACTTTTTGAAATACCTTTAACTTTCAATGTATCCTTCATATTTTTCTCTACTCTATGTTTCCAGTGAAATGAACAAGACATTTTTGCCTCTATATTTTTCTAGTTCAGGACCTCATCTTCCCTAATCTAGACAATTACAAACATTTTCTAACTTTTCACCTATTTTCAGCCTCTTTTCTCTACACATTTTCTCACACATTGCTGTCATAGTTGTTTTTCCAAACATAGCTAGATCCCATAATGCCACTCTCAAATAAAAAAATGACAATGAATGCTTCTCCTTGCCACTAGAATAAATTCCCATTCCTTATGAGATTCAAAGCACTCGCTGACCTACGCCCTTCATTAGTGCGCTGTAACCTCAAACCCCACAGAATATTTCTCTTAGTGTTTTAACTTCTAACCTTCATAAACTTATTTGTGAGCCTCACTTAGACTACTATTCCCTTTCCCCACAGCACTGTCACAGACCATCTCACTTTGTAATTCTATCACCCTGAATTAGATACACACGAATGTGCACACGCACACACACACAAACACACGCACATACAAAATTGGTCATTTTGAAAGAAGTGTGTGGAATGGCTTCTGGAATAGACTAAATTACAGACTGCCTATCACATCCATCTGCATATTTTAAAATAACATAACTTTTAATACAAGCTAATTAAGAAAGGAAAGAGACAATAATTTAGGTGATAATTAGATAATTAGAAAATAATTATATAATTAATAATTAGAAAACAAGAACATTGAGTTGCAGTCTTAGTGTCCCCACTCCCCAGCCTCTGGGCACACGATATCGCACTTTACAGTCAGGCATCCATGCCCTAGGGATGGTCTGGACCATCCTCACTGAAGATGCAGCGTTATGGTTCCTTCTGGAATAACACCCAACTGTGCAACTGCCTCCAAGACTGCTACTGGGGGTGAGGTTTTAGGGATGGGGAATCAAAGAAAAGGGACTGATCTCCAGACGACGTCATAACAAAGTGCGCATTATGAAAAGCTTAGTGGCCTTGACCTGTGACTACAACTCAAACTTTCCATAGAGTCCTCTCCCTTTTCTAGTTTTCCTGCAACAGCACAAGGCAATCCACAAAGTTACTACTTTGCATTGGTTTAATTCTTCCAAAATCTCTATCAGAAAAATGTAAGTCAAATTCTCATTGTTTCAAATACCGCATAACACTTAGTGAGACATTTGACTAAGACATTCTTTTGATGAGCACAAATATTCTTCACTAGTTCAAACTTTTTAAAATGTATTTATGAGCTAGAAATACCTGAAGATCTTCCGTAATTTAAAAATGGATCTATTAAGCAGCATGCAGGTTTATAAGATGTTTGTAAAATTGGCTCCTTTTTGATTTTTCAAATGCCATAAGAGTGGGCCACTTAAAAGACAACTAATTGGATAAATTACTAAATTATGATGATCTATAGCCTTCATTAACATCACAAATCACTCTCACATTCTCATTAATTCTAGTAATTGTGTTTTAAAAACTAACAATTATAGTTTATATTTATTGCATACTTACTATGTAGATGATCTCATTTAGACCTCATTACAACCCTCTGTTTATCACCTCTATTTTCTGATGCAGAAATCAAGACTCAGAGCATTTAGTTAACTTGCTCAAGATCACAATTCTAAAAACTAGTGCAGCTAGGTTTTGAAATGTGGCAGATTATCTCCAAGGCTTCTATTTGAAACTTCCATGATAATACTGATGCTTCATTTATTTATTCAACAAAGATTTTTTAGCATCTTTTGTGTGTGTGCGAATGTGTTTATACACATATACATACTAACCATTGTCCTTTCCTTCCTTGGCAATATAATAGAAAACAAAACAAACACACACACACTTTTGAAACTAAATTGAAGTTTTACAATATGAATTTTAATACATGAGAGTAATATAGATAGGAATTATAAAATTTAATATTTTTCTGAAGGTAAGTTTTTAATAAAATGTATTAGAGCCTTGAATATTTGAGTCCCAGCAATTGTATGACTTGGTTATAAAGGAATCATTTTGTACGCAATTTTGTTTTAAAAATAAAAACTGGTAAGCAATGAGGAAAGAGGCAGATGAAAATAAATGAAATATTTTATATCTCATAATAAGTAATAAATGAAACTGAACAAAATTATTTTCAAAAGCAATTAATTACAAATATCTAATTTCACAAGATGCCAGCTTTACTGAAATTCTATCACTTGAATGGGAATTCTTGTCTCCATCGGAAAGCCTAGTACCTAATATTTAGTATGCATGTGACATGTTTGTGAAAACTTAACTACCTGAATAATGTATTTAATCAAGAATCTTAAATGCAATGTGTTTTTCAATGTCTGCTGATTAGAAAAAAACATTATCAACTCCCTAAAATTTTGAAACTAAGTGCTAATAATATGCATAATATTCATTTGGAGTTTGGATTTAGTCCTGAAATAAAAGTTGAATATAAAAATTCCAACAAGCTTTCTGATTTAACTCATAAAGCATTCCTGCAACTCCATAAGCAACAGTGAATAAGAGATATCTTCAAATGAATGAAAATAATATGTAAATTTTTATCAGAGTTCTTAGATGAATAAAGTCTGTTTTTTAAATAGCTCTTTCCTCTTCTTTTTTCATCTGAATAGTTGAGAGAAGCCCTAATAAATATGAAACTTTGAATATGAAACTGTTCTACAATATAACAGGATGAGTTTCCCAGGACATTATAGTTGAGGAAAAAAGAGGTCAAAAATGGGAATTCTGTGACGTGTCCCCACTAGTTAGATTATTTAAACTGCAGCTCATTCTTTCTCATTCCTTGGGCATTCTCCTCTTCCAATCAGTGCTGAATGTTGTTCAAAATAATTTAGAATATGCAACATTGCCGCTGTTCACTGATGCGATTGCTCTGGCTGTTGTCAAGATGCCTAACGTGTATTTCCCTCCAGGACAAGCTGTTCCTTCTGAGTGGTTTATTCATCCTTCAGGAGGGAGTGCCCTCTTTTCAGTGTGCATCCTAGAAAATCCTAGCACAAGTCACTCCCCATAAATAACTTACTTGAGTGAGTAGATCTTTCCTAATCTTCACAATGGAGCTGCAACTTCCCAAGTTTGGGATTCTGGGCCTTATTTCTTTGAAGGGAGCCAGTATGAATCTCATACAAACAAACATGGGACCACACACATGTCCCACCTGAGTTTTCCAGGCAGCTTCTAATTTCCTCACCAGTATGAGTAATTAGTGAATTGTTTCTATCAAGATTTACCATATGCCTCCTCTATTCCAGGCACTGTGCCTAGAATGATAGACATAATGTTGCATCAAACCAGATGTGTCCCTATCCCAATGAACAGAAACAATAATGGGACAGAAACAGAAATCAAATAAAGGCACGATTGACAGGGGCCCTTCTTTGCTTAGAGGTTTTGCATGTTCTCCTCTTTCAGGAAACCTTTGCAGCACTTGCAAAGTTCTGAACAATATTCCTGGCATTGGATGGAAGAGAGAGAACACAAAATTCCTAGTGACATTCTTGACATTCATCTGAAACATAACATGCTTCCTCCTCCATTTCTTACTGCTCAAACTGTAGTGCTGTCAACATATTTAAAAAGTCTGGTTGAATCTTTTAGAGTGTTAATCCCCTGTGAAGTGGAAATGGATTGAGTATAGATTTTGGTGTGCTGGCCAACTAGAAGAATTCACATAGTATCCAGTTCCCTCAGTTTTTCCCATGAGTTAGTGAATTCTAACTGGAAATTCATAGATGGAACCCTCTGCATACATAGCCATTGTTGAAATATGTTTCTTCCAGAGTACACAAGTAACTATTGGAACTTTCTAGGAATGGCTAGTAAAATAATTTCTTAGCATGTGTATGACACCAAGATTTCTACTTTCTGAACTCAAAGGCAAAAATTCTTAATCACTATTCCCTAAAGAGGTAGCACACTCAACTGACTGTATGTTCTCTGAAATAAAAAGTGCATGGATTTTCAACAATTTTCACAGTAAATATACACAATCAAGTCACCTCGACTCTCTGTGCCTTTGCTTTCTCATTTACAAAACAGAGATATTTTGTAAAACACTTGAAGTGGTGTCTTGCACGTAATACATATGCAATTATGTTGCTTTAATGATATTAACCGCATTTTAGTTAATTTATAACAAAATACTGTGTACACTAATTCTAAGGCTCTGCTGCTATTGATAGTTCCCATATATGTTAAACTGAAATTGATTTTTATAGAAATACACCCTTTTACATTCCCAGAAAGTCCCCCTAAACACAGCAGATATTTAACAAGTAACATAAGATATTCTTAAAAATATCACCTGTATTATTGCAATATGCATTGGCAGGATAACATATGAACCATTGCCTTTTATACACACTCTCATGTCCATTTGTGGGGAATAACTATTCTATGTGATGAGCTCTACTACACTTCTTTTCATTTGCCTTGCCTAGGATTTCTTGGGATAACTCCTTAAACATCTTAAACAATCAGCCCCACTCTAGTTTACTATGAAAACCTATGAGCTACTATGAAAAACACCACGGTCAGCAAAGGCATGTCTTCAGCACGTACACAGGCCCTTCACACCAGTTTCATTTACATTTATCTGATGGCCGCCTTTTCCAGTCCTGTGATGGACGTTAGAATTACCAAGATGAATACATCCCCCCCCTTGCTGTAGGGACCCATCACCCAACAGGCAGATACCTATAAAACAGCATCTATAATAAAGAGAGGGAAGTCTTGATAACCATCACAAAAAAGTGCACCAAATATAGGGCATAATTAAATCCAACTGTCACTTTAATGAAATAACATATCAGGAATGTGCTCCAGAAGGGATAAGCTGAAGGGAGAGTGTTGAAGGAAGAGGGAACAGCCCAGAAAGGTGAGAAGATGTAAAAGACTGTGTTGTGACTGGGTCGACAGTGAGCACTTCAGCTTGGCTCGGTGTCGAGCACCTTGGAGACAGACAGACAATGAAGCTGCAGCACAAGTTCCAGCTGTGCCAATTCCATAAGCAGTGAAAACTATTTTGTGTGAATTAATATGCAGTAGATCATAGCACAGGGAGCATAAGGTGAGATTGGAAACTACATAGGAGGCCAGTTCAGAAAATAGACATGGAGGGGCCGGCCCCTTGGGTAAGTTCAGTGTGCTCAGCTGTGGTGACCCAGGTTCATGGGTTTGGATTCTGGGCACGGACCTACAAGACTTGTTAAACATACTGTGGTGGCAACCCACATACAAAGGGGAGGAAGACTGGCACAGCTGTTAGGTCAAGGCTAATCTTCCTCAGCAAAAAAAAAAAAACAAAAAAAAAAACAAATAGACATAGATAAACTAATGGTGGGAACTGACATGGAAAATAAATGGATTAATGAGAGAGAAATGGGGAAAGACTTTACTGGATTTGGAGACTGATTAGAGCTTGGAAGAGTAAGAAAAAGGAGAGAAGTGATGATAAGGGGAATAAAGATTGTGGCAGATGAAAATGATTCGGGGTGGAAAGTTTAGTTCTACATGTCTTGTATAATATGTAAAATCTACATAGTCACAGATCAGATAATATACAGTAACAATTTCTACAATAAATCTAATTTATTTTATGTGCCCTGTTTTCATTCTGAAACAGAGAAAAGCTTTCAGATATTCTAGCTCATTCTGACTAAAATAACATCCTTTAGGTCAACATTCAATTAAATTCATGTATAATTATCTCAGGCAATGTCAAAACGCCTTCTCCAATCTTTCTTCTTTATTCAAACATTCTTGTTTCTCTTGTACATTAGTTCCATTTCTATCTTTATCAGGGTTTATATGTGTTTGTACTCCCATGACATTAGAAAGTATAGGAGGAATGAATGGCCATATAGGCATGTAGATTTTAGGAAAGTTTAAACACTTGGTACATTCATTTAGCACACAGGAAGCTCAGAAGTTGGATCCCTATGAAAACCATCTCCAGGGAAACCTGAAGTGAACACCGTCCCCACCCATCTAGCCAGTGGCTGCAGGAGCTGCTCACACTAGCTTCTAAGGGCCATTTATGTACAGCCCTTCCCATCTCCCTGCTCAGTGATTTCATACTGGTATCTTGAAATCAGCCACGGCGAGAATATTTATGCTGAGGAAATTTTAGCAAATGCTGCATATAAGAGTCCTCTTCCTTCACCCTCAGAGCAGTTTGTTAAACACTTCCCAACTTCCACCAGCTATCCTACTTTGCCGTTTCTCCATTCTTCTTCCTCTAGGACCCAACAGCAGCTAGCACGTTTGTGGGGTCTGTCACTCAGAAAACTCCCAGGGACAGGCGGGTGTTAGTCCTCCCAATTCACAAGCAGTTCTTAAATCTCTCTAGAGTGTTCTCTCACATACCCATCTGCACTCTTTGAACCGGAAATCATCTGAGGGAGGAAAGACAAACTTTTCTTCAACTCTCCGTCACAGAACTGTCCTCTTCATGAAACCCTCATGGCAAAAGTCAGAGCATCAGTTCTGAATCTGCCAAACTGCTTGACTCAACCACTTAGAATCTGGTAGTCCTTCCACCCCACTCTTGACTGTACTGTACGTGCATGTGGAAGAAATACATTCCGCATCTCCAGGTTCTGCCTTACACATAATTTATGCTTAATCGGATGATGAGAAATGCCACAGAAATATAGGATTAAGTTCAGTATACATAGTTTACTGCATTTCTCAGTTTGTCAAAACTAAGTGCTGTGCCTTAAATTTTCATAAAATCCAGTAATAACATCATCAAAATGTTCAACACTCTGAACATGTGAAAATTATTTAGTATTTTAATTAATTTAATATTTTAATGGTATTTAGTGAGTAGATATTCTATGTCAACTATGTGTTAGGTGCTATATTGTGTGATCAATGACCTCAAGGGCCTAACAGTTTAGGAAAGAAGACAAAATTTAACTATCTAAAGTTTAAGTAATAAAAGAATTTTAGTGAAAGAGAAAGAAAGACAATGAGAAATTAAACAATGTAAGATACCTATTTGGAAAATCTAGGGCCTCAGATGGGTCATGAATTATGATTCAAAAAGGCAGAATGAGCAAGGGGCTTCATGAATTAAGCCAGTAGGTATATGTGAGAGACAACGAGGATCTTTGATGGTCAAAAAGAACGGAAGAATACAGAGGAATTTAGGAATATAGTTGTCAAAGGAAGGAGGGAAAAGTTTGCGAAGTGTCTTCAATGCAGAGAATTTAGAGTTTGGTATGAAAGGCCAAAATGTATATTATAAATTATTAAGCGGCAGTCGCACCATGAAACGTGTTGCTGGTGGGAAGGTTTCTTTCCCACTGTTGACATTCTCTCCTATGTGGAGGCAGCCTCTCCCTGCCCCTCCAATCCTCTGCTCCAGGAGTGCCGGAGTTTACCTGATTGAGAAATCGAAAGAGAACATTCCACAAAAGTTCGCCTCTCCTCTTTTCCCTCTTGGCAGCCGGCCTAACTTTCTTCTCCTCTGACGTCCTGGATGAACCTGCTAGAGTCTGTGCCAGTCTAGCACTGCCTCTCTCTAGGTTGGTAAATCTGTCAAGTTCTCGGGCTCAGGTAGCAGGCACATTTGACTCTAATATTAACTAGATTCCTCAATGTTGTCTTCATTGGTATACTGGTATTTTGTTCTCCAATTTGCTTTATGCTTTTTTCTTATTTTTAAATTTGTTGAGAATTTGAGAAGGGAATAGGAATGCTCTTTATTAGACCAATTAGCAGACTCCAACATCAAGGTGTTAGGAAGAATAGTCTCATAAATTGGTAAATTGAGCCAAGTGAGGAATGAAGGGTAAAAATGAAGCTAAGTAGGGGCTGCTGTAATGGTTAAGTTTGCATGCTCTGCTTTGGTGAACCAGGGTTCGCAAGTTTGGATCCCAGGCATGGACATACACATCACTCATTTAGCCATGCTGTGGTGGTGTCCTACATAAAATAGAGGAAGATTGGCAAGAGATGTTAGCCCAGGACCAGTCTTCCTCACCAAAAAAAGAGAAGAAAAGAAAAAGCAGTTAAGTAGCTAATTAATAAAGTATTTCAGTGTTCAGTGATATGTAAAATTAGTCATGGTAGTGGCTTTAAGAATAAAGATGAAAAAGCATATTTAGAAAAAGAAGTAGAAAAAAATTCCAATGTATGAAAGAATATGTAGAATTTTAGATAATCTAAGATACAGCTCTTGGTACTTGAAGAATAGCAGTTCATTAGAAAATAGAATTTCAACTCAAAGTTTTTTAAAAATTTATTTCCATATATATGTCTTCACTTACTTTTAAAGAAATAGGTTCTTGGTTGAGACTTACTATTTTTAATCACCCAATAAAAAATTACCTTGTCCATCTAAATGACATGTTTTCAAAACAAGTTACCCACATTTGCATTTCCTCCTTCAACTTACTTCTTAATCTAATCTGGTTCTAATCAAAACTAAATGAACTTTACCAAAGAAGAAAATTTACAGTCCTTACATACCCTGTTGTACTTGAAAGATTCAGATGAGTCTGCTAATTAGGTTATCACAATTTTGCCTGAGTTCACTAGAACACCTAGAAAGAGATAAAAGGGGGGGAAAAACATGGTATACAAAATTAAATAAAACCAAAGTCTCTCTTACTCATTTCACTTTGGAAAATGTCCTGGACAAATGTGTGAGCTGTGTTCCTCTTCACCTGAAAGGACTGCAGTGTCCCCGTCACACTTCGTTTGGGCTCCAGGGTTGCAGTTTCAAGTAAAGCGTGGAGTTTTCCATGTCAAGTCAGAAGAACGCTGCTCTTCACATCAGTTTACACTGGTTGTCATTTTATGAAATAAGGTTGATAGTAACGAAGAGGTGATGTCCCCAAATTCCCAGAAAAAGTAAGTGGGAAAAGGCTTATACTCTGTGACTAGAGACACCAGTAGCACCTCCCAGCCGTGATCGACTTCTCTCTTTCCCATCCTGGTCTTGGCTGCAACATAAAAATTCCAGAGACAGAAGAGATGTTCCTTTGAGGGCTGCCAAGCAGATTAACATTCTGCCTTGTACCAGATTGTACATCCCAGTCAAAGTTAAAATCAATGTCCTGGAATGTTTTCTATTTGTTTACATTTTGGTAAGACCACAAACATTAAAAAATAAGTTATCTTAACTCAAAAGTCTCGTAGATGAGAGAAAACAAAATGAATAAAACCTGCGTAAAATTAAGAGGTTGTAGGCTGATGCTTTATAATCTTGATTAGAGGTACAGATTCTGGAGCCAGGCTACTGAGATTAAATCACTGCTCTGAACCACTGGGCTGAATAACCTTAAGCAATTTACTTAACCTCTCTGTTCCTCCATCTTCTCATTTGGAAAACAAGGAAAACAACAGCACCTGCTTCTAGGTAGGAGATAGGGAGAGTTCAATGTTGTCAACAATATTGTCCTTGTGACTTTATCTACACTACTTGAACTTGAATAAAGGAATTTATTGAGAGTTATTCAGTTAACTCTCTAAAATGCCTAATAACACCATACAACCTGATTCATATCAGTCATTGAGTTTAATCACAAAACATTCGCTATTCTTTTATAGAAACACAGAAATATCCCCAATGATGTTAAGCCTTGAACACAGCAACATTCGTTCCCACAGCTCAAGGTTAGTCTTAAGAAATCAGTACAGGCCTCTCTAGGATATTTTCTGAAAATACTGGAAAAACATTTCAAATTGACAGACTATTTCTAAGAATTTGCAGCTGCATCAGTTTTAGGCTTAGGGCGATTATCAGAGGTTAGTTGGCAGTGCGATCCGTACATCGACCTCATACTGAGGTCTGCAATACAGAACTTGAATGGAACTTAAAATCTAGTTTTAATATTAAATTGATAGAACATTAAGGAAAACTGAAATGCTGTTGGACTCAACTCAAAATGGCGATTATTTTTCCTGATCCCTCTGCTTCCCTCATATTAGATTTGTTACTTGAGATTTCCATACAGAAGATTTTTCCTTCTTATATTTACACAATTGAAAGGCAAAGATGCAACAAAAAAAACATAGAAATTAAAATGAGTGATTGTTAGTAGCACTTGGGACAATTACGGACACTAACGAAGCAAAAGAACTATCCAGGCAGCGCGGGCACCTACGCACCTACGTGTCTGTAGAGTAAGTGCTCTCCTTTCCATTGGAAGAAGCCGGGTCGTTCAGAGCACATTCATCAATGCAGAGCAGCTGGGTTTAGTGTACAGATTATGGAACTCTTAAAGAATATCGGCATAATTGAGAAATCAAAGGAAAAAACTCAAACTGTCAATTCTCCTCATGACACAAAGAGCAGAGAGGGTTATTAATAAATTACATAAAAATTAAGAAATGTTTCTGTGCTGCATAAGCACCGTAAGAATTTTTCTTTTCTTTGCACCTCATTGTTCACTGACACGTTTGGTGAATAAAACATGGGTGTTTTCGCTACTATCTTGGTCAAGACCTAGATAGGCACATACGCAGCTGACCAAAAATGTTAATTTTCAGATAAACAGCATTTATACAAGGAATAGCACAGCACTTATCCTTAAGTTTTTCCTGTCGAAATGTATTAGTCATATCATTTATAAATATACACTCAAGTTAAAATATACATCAGAAAAATTTATATTAATATTTATGAAAAGAACTGTGGCTCGTTCTTCACAGAGAACAGATTGATATTATAAACTTCTGTTTATCATACTGGCAAAAGCACTCAAATATCTGTTGCAAATGAAAAAGTCATGTCTGATTATTCAGAGAACACATTCTATCTCATGTAACAGAGTAAATGGCTATAATATTTGCTAGAACTTAAGAAATAAATTGGAGGAAAATGACTGCTCTTTTCTATTATTCCTTAACTGTGTCTTCAGCAGTAGTCTATGCTATAATTTAGGCAATTTGCGTATGTTTTCTTTTTCCTCCGTCTCCTGCTCCTGGAGCACTATTTCTCTTTGATTGAAGAGTTGCTGTGACAGAAGATAATGGAGCTCATGGCACTCAGTGGGGAGCCTGTCACTGCTGACTCCGCTACTGCCTTTGTTTTCTTTCCTTGCACTCCTCTGATTTTCTCAGGCACAGTGAGAAACAATTATAAAAGCCATGAGCCATTATAAAATATTGTACCACCAAATGGTTATTTTTAGGAGCCTTTCAATCTTCTAGGCCTTTTGTTTACCCTTAGAAGTGGTAAATTGTATCATTATTTTCTGTTCAATCTGCAGCATAGAGAGAGAGATTGTTTTCTGCCTTGGGGGAGGCAATCTTATCCTGTGTACAATTTACACAGCTTCTTACGTTGGCCCTCATCTCAGCAATCCCAAACCTTCTGCACCTTGTACTCTCAACCTGAAGTCTTCCTCCGTTGACCTTGCTGAGGCGGTCTCTCATGAATTCCCTGGTAGGGAACCACCAGCGTTTTTCAGAGGATGATCTGGTAGACATGACTAGTATCCACGAGAATCTGGTTCTCATTCTCTTTCTGTCACAAGGAAGACTATATTTTTCAGACCACTTGCATATGAGGATGGTTCAGAAAACTAGCCTGACGTGAAATACGAGGAAATGTGGCATCTATCACTTCTGCACTGAGGAAACCTCACAGATGATTCCGCACGTTTTCTGTCCTCCTGCCATGACAACCAGGGCGGCCAGGTGTGCTGATGGTGTGGCTCTGAGTTTGATACCTCCATGAGCCTGTGTGAAGCTGAGACACAATGCCCCATCCAGACACACATACAGTCTTAGACATGTGGACATACAGTGTAAGGAAACGCTGATCTCTTGTTTGTTAAGCCACTGAAATTTCAGCATCATCCTATCTAATACAGAGTAGCTATTCTCCACTTTTCTAAAGAATTAAGGTCATTAGGCAATATGAGTGTTATCAACAAGACAGAAATACTTAGCAGAATATATGAGTACAGCAGGACTAAAATTCCACAATTTGGTGCTCTACCTCTTCCTACAAAGCAAATTCCTAGAGATAACCAAAGAGCAAGGGAATAAAGTGTGTGTCAAAGAGGTATAGACAAGAACCTGACCTAGATCAGGAGGCTGTGGGCCAATTTGGAAAGAGCACAGGGTTTGGATTCTCACCATATTCACTGAACACCATGCTCCATTCGACAAGTGTGACAAAACCACCTGACCCATAGTTTTTGTAAACTATTAAGCATAATGAATGTAATGTAATTTGCAAAGTGTCAATAAGATATTGGATGCAAAAAAATGTTACCTATTATTATTATTATTAGGCTAACAGTCCCATAGGTATGCCGTAAGGTATAGGCTCATTAGTGTAAAATAACACAAAAACTCTCAGCCCTTCCCAGTGTAGGAAGTATTCTTTTCCACTAACTTAAGATTTCTATTAACACAAGTTTGAGTTCTTTGCTGTTTATTTTAATGCTTCCTTTAAGGTCTGCCAGCATATCGTGGAAAAAATGGTGAGTTCTCTCTCCAATAAACTTCCAGGTTTCAGAAGAAATCCAGCGAGCACAAGGGCTGCCTGGAATTCAAACTGCTGGGCTTGCTGCTGGTCCTGCCTCACCCTCCAATTTGTGCTGTGTGTGGACTAAAACGAGCGGAGGAGAAAACTGCCAGGACAGCAACTACCACTTCAGGAGACATGAAATCACATTATGTACTCCTTGAGGATGAAGATCATACATTATTAATCTTTGTCCCTGAGCATATAACCCTGCTTATGCATTGTGATAAATAATAAAAACATTGCAAATAACTGCAAATGCAGTACATCATTTATGATATATTTTTCAGGATTCGAGTGTTCTCTGTCAAATTTCCTCATTTTTTCCTCTAAATCCTTTTTTTAATTCCATAAAGTTAAAATGAATTTATTAATTTCTACTAAATGCTCTTGAATTTGTTCTCACATACCCTATCTTATGTAATCCCACAGGTGAACATGGACCAAATTACAGCATAATCTTTAGATCCTGTTTTCCAAAAATGCAGGACTTTCATTGTATCATCCATTGTCTCTAAACCCACATTTCTTTGACCAATGCCAATCCTCAGGTCTTTGCAAAAAAATATAAGAAATTCCTGTATACTGTACAAATAAGCACAAGAAAGATAAAAGTAAATATAATAATATATTTCATCATATGTTTCCTATGAGGAGGAGTGTTTTAGGTAAACTTTTTAGCAAGAAACAACAAATGATTTTGGAAATAAAAAGTGAAAAAATTTTTTCAAGTCTCTGTTTTCTTCGATCTTACTTAGTGTCAAATAACTGTAAGAATCAATCATGCAGCAAAATATGTACCATATAATCAATGATGCAACATTGTGACCATTCAGTATCCGTTTGTATTCTCTGGGAAATATCAGCAAAAATAATTTTACATTGAATTGTCAAATTCACAAAAATCTCACATAAAAAGTAAAATTTACTGGTCTTATTTTGACAGTTTTAACAAAAATTAATTGACCATCTTGAAGAACCCTTTTTTCTCTCAACATATCTCTATTTGTATTTGAGACACTGCAGTAAAGCAAATCTTAAACCTAGTAATTGCCTTGCAATAAGAAGAGTTTATTCTTTTTTTAAATTAAGTTCATAATAGTTTACATCAATGTGAGATTTAAGTTGTACAGTATTTCTTGACTGACACCACAAAAGTGCTCCCCTTCACCCCCTGTGCCCACTCACCAACCCCCCTCCCCTGGTAACCACGGAACTGTTTTCTTTGTCCACCCGCTTGTTTATATTCGACATATGAGTGAAATCAACTGGTGTTTGTCTTTCTCAGTCTGGCTTATTTCACTTAGCATAACTCCCTCCAGGTCCTTCCATGTTGTTGCAAATGGGATGATTTTGTCTTTTTTTATGGCTGAGTAGTATTCCATTGTATATATATATATATATATATATATATATATATATATATATTTAACACACCATATCTTCTTTACCCAATCATCAGTTGATGGGCATTTGGATTATGGGCATCCTTATCTTGTTCCTGTTCTCAGGGGGTTGGCATTCAGTTTTGCCCATTGAGTATGACGTTGGCTGTAGGTTTGTCATATATGGTATTTATTATGTTGAGGTAATTTCCTCCTATCCACATTTTGTTAAGACTTTTATCATAAATGGCTGTTGGATCCTGTCAAATGCTTTCTCTGCATCTATTGAGATGATCATGCGGTTTTTATTCCTCAATTTGTTGATGTGGTGTATCACGTTGATTGATTTGTGGATGTTGAACCATCCCTGTCTCCATGGTGTGAATCCCACTTGATCATTATGTATGATCCTTTTGATGTATTGCTGAATTTGGGTTCCCAAAACTTTGTTGGGGATTTTTGTATCTATGTTCATCAGCGATATTGGCCTATAATTTTCCTTTTTTGTGTTGTCCTGTCAGGCTTTGGTATCAGACAGATGTTGGACTTGTAGAATGTGTTAGGAAGTGTTCCATCTTTCCTAGCTTTTGTAATAGCTTGAGAAAGATAGGTATTAAATCCTTTCTGAAAGTTTGGTAGAATTCCCCAGGGAAGCCATCTGGTCCTAGGGTTTTATTCTTTGGGATGCCTTTGATTACTGTTTCAATCTCTTTACTTGTGATTGGTCTTTTAAGATTGTCTGTTTCTTCTTGATTCAGCTTTGGGAGATTGTAGGAGGCTAAGAATTTATCTATTTCCTCTAGATTATCAATTTTGTTGGTATATAGTTTTTTGTCATAGTCTCTTATAATCTGTTGTATTTCTGTGGTGTCTGTTGTTATTTCTCCTCTTTCATTTCTAATTTTGTTTATCTGAGCTTTTTCTCTTTATTTCTTTGTAATTCTGGCTAGTGGTTTGTCAATTTTATTTACCTTCACAAAGAACCAGCTCTTTGTTTCATTGATCCTTTCTACTGCCTTTTTTGTTTCAATAGCATTTATTTCTGCTCTGATTTTTATTATTTCTCTCCTGCTGACTTTGGCCTTTGTTTGTTCTCCTTTTTCTAATTCAGTTAGGTGTAATCTGAGATTGATTATTTGGGATTTTTCTTTTTTGTTAAGGTGAGCCTGTATTGTGATGAATTTCCCTCTTACTATGGCTTTTGCTGCATCCTATATGAGTTTTATGGTATGTTTTCATTTTCATTTGTCTCCAGATACTTTTCGATTTCTCCTTTAATTTCTTCAATGATCCATTGCTTGTTCAATAGCACGTTGTTTAGCCTCCACATCTTTGTCCCTTCTCAGCTTTTTTCTTGTAGTTAATTTGAAACTTTATAGCATTGTGATCAGAAAAGATGCTTGTTATTATTTCAATCTTCTTAAATTTATTGAGGCTGGGCTTTTTCCCCAACATATGGTCTATCCTTGAGCATGTTGCATGTGCACTTCAGAAGAATATATATACTGCTGTTTTTGGATGGAGTGTTCCATATATGTCTATTAAGTCCAAATGGTTTAGCTGTTAATTCCACTGGTCCCTTAATGATTTTCTATCTGGATGATCTATCCATTGACGTGAGTGGAGTGTTGAGGTCCCCTACTATTGTTGTATTATTATTAACATCTTTTAGGTTTGTTAATAGTTGCTTTATGAACTTTGATGCTCCTGTGTTGGGTGCATAGATATTTATAAGCATTGTTTCTTCTTGATGAAGTGTCCCTTTGATCATTCTATACTGCCCCTCTTTGTCTCTCTTTACTTGTCTTATCTTGAAGTCTACTTTGTATCATATAAGTATTGTGACACCTGCTTTCTTTTGTTTGCCATTAGCCTGGAGTATTCTCTTCTAGCCCTTCACTCTGAGCCTGTGTTTGCCATTGGAACTGAGATGTGTTTCCTGCAGGCAACATATTGTTGGGTCTTGTTCTTTAATCCATCTCACCACTCTGTGTCTTTTTATTGGAGAATTCAATCCATTTACATTTAGGGTGATTATTGATATGTGAGGACTTAATGCTGTCATTTTATCACTCGTTTTATGGTTCTCCTGCATTTCTTTTGTTCCTCATCCTGTGTGTTTTGGTCTACCCATTGAATTATGTAGTCTTTTATGATGGGTTTGTTTTCTCCTTATTTATTATTTGTGTCTCTGTTCTGCACTTTTGTTTAGTAGTTACCCTGAGGTTTGTATTCAGAATCTCTTGTGTAAGATAGTCTTTTCACTGATGGCCTCTTATTTCCTTAGTCTAAACCAATTCAGTCCCTTTCCTCTTCCCCTGCTAAGTTGTTTTTCTCACCTTATTCCATCTTGTGTTGTCAGTTTGTGGTTAAACTGATAAGATTATCTTTGTTTTTGGAGTTTTCCTTCTCTATTATCTTTAATGCTATACTTGAGTATGCTCTCCTATTCTGATTTTGTCTACCTATTTATCTCCTTACTCCGTGCTTTGTAGTCTCTTTCTCCCTTTTGTTTTTTTCAGGTATGAGGGCCTTCATGAGGATTTCTTTTAGTGGGGGACTCGTGGCTATGAACTACCTTAGCTTTTCTTTGGGAAAGTTTTTATTTCTCCATCATATCTCAAGGATATTTTTGCTGGATAGAGTATTCTTGGCTGAAAATTTTTGTCTTTCAAAGATTTGAATATGTCGTTCCATTCTCTCCTAGCTTGTAAGGTTTCTGCAGAGAAATCTGCTGAAAGCTCCTTAGGGGTTCCTTTGTAGGTTACCTTCTTCTGCCTTGCTGCCCTTAGAATTCTTTCTTTGTCATTCATTTTTGCCAGTTTTACTACTATATGCCTTGCTGTAGGTCTTTTTACATTGACATATCTAGGCAATCTGGAAGTCTCTTCCATACAGATTTCCCTCTCTTTCCCTAGGTTTGGGAAGTTCTCTGCTATTATTTCTTTGAACATGCTTTCTGCTCCATTCTCCTTCTCTTCTCCTTCTTGAATACCTATAACTCTTATGTTGCATTTCCTAATTGAGTCAGATGTTTCTTGGAGACTTTATTCATTTCTTTTTAGTTTTAGTTCTCTCTCCTCCACTGTCTGGAGCATTTCAACATGTCTATCTTCAATTATGCTGATACGCTCCTCTATGATGTCCACTCGAGCATTCAGGGAATTCATCTTTTGTTTTATCTCTTCCATTGTGTCTTTCATCTCTAATTTTTCTGATTGATTCTTTTTTATAGTTAGTTTCAATCTCTTTTGTGAAGTAGCTCCTGAACTCCTTGAATTGCTTCTCTACAGTCTCTTTTACCTCATTGAGTTTTTTGATGATAGCTATTTTGAATTTGTTGTCATTTAGATTATATATTTCTTGTGCCCTCAGGACTGATTTCAGGGTACTTGTCATTTTCTCTCTCGTCTGGAGATTTGCTAGTGCTAGAGGAGGTGGTTTGGTTTTTATGCATCCTGATATTATTTGGTTACCATTACTGTCTATCGCCACTGGGTGGGAATCAAGGGTCATATATCCTGAGCCCTCCACCTTCAGCTGAGATCCCAGGTAGTGAAATGGTGGCGGGGCAGGTGGGAGGAGGGGCACTTTCTCCTGTGTGCACTTCAGGCTTTCTTGCTCTTCTCTCACTATCTGCTCTCCTGGGGTGTTGGCTTGATGAGGTCACCCCCCGTGAAAGCTCTCACCCTGGTAGAGGTCTCCCCTCGAGGCTGCATGGGCCCTCGGGGGGCCTTGATGTTCTTTTGAATGAACTTACCCTCCCGTTTCTTTCCTCTCGGAGGCTCCCATGTTCATGGATCACAGTCATTAGGGGAAGGAGCAAAGTTCTCTCTTATCCTATTCCAGCTCCTCTGAGGGGGGCTCCAGCCTCTCCACCCTCTGCTGTGTGGCTGCATGTCTCTCTGACATTTTTTGTGGTGTGTTAGGATGTCCTCTGTTGGAGTATGGAAGATCCTTTTCATTGTATGTTGGAGGGGAGACAATCCTGGGCAAGTTCACTCTGCCATGATCCTGAGATCACTCCAAGGAGAGTTTATTCTTGATTCTGTGAAAGGAACTCCTTTTAATAGTTTCAAATAGGATAAAAAAGTAACTTATTGAGTCATCAGACATAATGTCCATAACTTATGAAAATGCAACTGAAAGTTGTGATAAATTCAGCCACTTCCAAATTTTTCTTAAGCAGTTTGGTTCTCAAAAGTTCACACTGGAAGCCCAGAATTGACAATGACATTAATTTGATTGAAAAGGATTGTTTTGCCAAGAGGATTTTTTTTCCTTACTAGGGAGACAGATAGATAGATACATAGATACAACCATAGATTCATATATATGTAGATAGATGGATAGATATAAGGTTAATACATCCCAATTTTTATCACTTGGGTTTTCTTAAGACTGTGAACTGTAAAGTTATGTTCTAAAGGTGAAGATTCAAGAATATTATTTGTATCCTAAGCCATTTTCTTGTTTTAATTAAAATTATTTTCATAAAAATTGATAAATTTACCTTTTTGAGTTACTTTATTTTCCTATCACAGCTTTTCTATTAAAATTTATGTGTGGTATTTACGTGTGTGTGAATGTATGTGTGTTTCTTGAATTTAATGCTAGCTCTATCACTTAATACTTACTGATTTTGTGCAACTTACTTGAACTCTGTATGGCTCAGTACTTTCACCTATAAAATAGGTTTGTGAAAGTCAGTGATCCAAGGATTTTTTCATTAACATTAAATAAGATTGAGCCAAAATGCTAAATTCATTTTCTAGCAATTGGGAACAATGAATCTTAGCTATAACCATGATCACCATTCCATTTCTGAACACTAGCGAAGACTAAATCTTCGCTAACTTTCATAATGTACACACAATTTTACAATGTGTGACAGATGGTCGCTCTCTTCCAAATGCTTACTCTACCTAGTGTTTGGATTTTCTATTCTAAAGTCTCCTCTGATCTTTCAGAGAGTTTCAACTTTTGTAATTTTGAAATTCTAAATGACGTTATCTTCTGAACGCCACAAAAATTTTATATATTTTATAGCTACATTGCTTATCTTTATTAATTTTTGTTAGTTTAAATTTTGTAATATTATTATAAACTTTTAAGACAGATTTGAATTAATCTGTTGATATAGGAATATTTATTCTTATACTGAGGTATGTCATTATTTACTCAATCTACTTAGGTAAGTTTTACATAATCTTAGCTGTTAGATCTTTTTACCAACTTTTGTCTAGATTCCTAGAACGTGCAGATAGAAAAAAAAAGAACTGACAACTAAGAATCTTATATTCACAAAAACTATCTTTCAAAACTGAAGGCAACATGCCGATTCCCAGATGAAAAGACACAGAGAATTTATTGCTAGCAAATTCACCTTACAAGAACCACTAAATGAAGTTCTTCAGGATAAAGAACTGACACAAGAAAATAATTAAAATCTACAAGAATAAACAAAGACAGCCAGTAAAAGTAACAATAAAATGGCAGTTATAAATACAACCCTATCAATACCAACATTAAACGTGAAAATATCTCTGACTTTTGATTTAATTCTTTAATATATTTAATGTATTGTTGTTCTAGTTGGATTTTTGTCTGCTATTTATTAGTTTTAGATTGTTTCGATGGTTCCAACGCTGTGAATATAATAAAAACCATTGAATTGGACACTAAATAAATGAATTGTGTATGGGAAGTCTATTTTCATAAAGCTCTTAAAATTAATATATGAATAAATGAAAAGGAACAAATTACTATTATAAGGCATTGCTATCTGGTAATATTGTGGCAATATAAGGGCAATACGGTTAGAAATTATAATTTACTAATTCCATTTTAGGCAACGTCTCCTCTGCAATATAGTACAATAAGTGTCACTGTATGTAACTCTGCGGACTCTACGTAACTCTGTGGAGGACCAGATGGGGTGGGGTGTTTTTGTTGTGTATAAATTTGTTTCTTTATTTCCAGATTTTTTTTTACCTCTTAATACTCATTTTTCTAATTTGTTCCAGTTTCTTCCATTCAGTTTCTTCTTAATTCATTCTGAGAATTCTAATTATGATATTTTAGGTTGTGTTCCATGCTTGAATTAACTATTTTAAAGGGGCCTTTGCTCTGATATCTCAGCTTAAAATTCTTTTTAATTCTTCTTTATATATCTTAATTTTTAACATATTTAGAGCTGTACAGAGAAATTTCTCCAATTTTCTTTGTAAACATTCTGTGCTAAATAAGGCTGTTTCATGGTGCATTCTTGCCCCAGTGTCTGCTCCTCCAAGATTAGGAGTTGTCCTGGGTCCTAGCCATAAAATTATCCTGTTCATTTTCCAGGATCTCTCTTTTGTGTCTCTTTTGAATTATGTCTCTTCTTCTCTGTTTATATTTTCCAGAGTTTCTCAAAATTTCTGACCAGTTAATTATCATCAGCAGCATTATTCTTATCATTATCTACTAAAGCGATGTTAATTAGTATGTATCAGGTACTATGCTCTATTTTATTTTTTGCCTCCATAAAGAAGTTGAAGTCTTAAAACAGCCCAGTGAGAAAAGTACTTAAAGTTCCACCTATAATTTGGGAAATTTGGGCTAGAGAATTTAAGGATTCTGTCCAAGATGACATGGCTGTTAAGTGGTAGCTCTGACGTTCAAGCTTGGGTCTGTCTCATTACAAAGTTCAAGCTCTTTATCACTATAGCACTCACGGCAGGGCAATGGAATTTGTGATATACACATATTGTTCTTATTTTATGTATCTTAACATTTTTTCAAGTGCTTCTGGCTAAGAATAGAGTTCTATGGACTCAACTCATCATCTGGTAATCTTATATTTTCCTGTTTCTGAAGGCTTTCAGGAAATAGCTTATCCATAATTTAGTGGGGAAATTTGTAAATGAAGATCAGCATACCACTTGCCACTATTTCTGAAATGTAAATCCTTGTCCAGATTTAATTAAATTTAAACTTCAAATTTAGATTAGACACATTGGCTGTTTTGAGGAGATTTTTCATGCAAGAGTGAATGAATACAAGCAGGGTCAAATTAGTCATTGTGCAGTTATGCAGAAATAAGAATGACTCACATAAAGTCACTTGGGTTAATTTTAACATATATCCATACAGCATAGCCTTAAACTTATAGTAAAGAGATTGTATTGAATTTGTTGCTACATTAAAGTAAGACAGATCATTCTTGTAAAATTTAGTCAGCATAAACATTTTAATTTGAGATGTCTCTGAAGACAAAGCTCAGCACTTTCAAATTTGGACAGAATAAAAGAGACTATTGTGCCAAACCATGTGCATAAGAGTATAGATTTTGATTTTCTTGATTTTCTATTTTATCTCTAAACACTTAGCTGCTTTGGTTTGAAGGTCAACTACTTTGGCTAATGTTGAAATTAATTTACTTCAATTCCATTTTAATAGGTATTCTAACTTTCTGATATTGTGAATTTTAAAAATATTTGCTATTAAAGTATTCATTCATCTTTAGAGTAACTACCTTAAACAGCCCTTTTGGAAAACAATATGAAGCTACGTAGGATTTTAGATACGTTATATCACATTTCTTACTTTTGTAATCATACAAGCATATGTTCACTATAATGACAACCATCCAGTTAATATACGTGTACAATTCATTTTGGAAGTTAGCCACACTCCTGCCTGCTCTGATCACAGAAACCCAGCCATATGAATGCGTTATTCTATATGGAATGACAATCATAATGGGTAGCCATTTTCTTAAAAAACAGAAACAGAGACTAGATCTAACAAAAAACAGTGTTGCAGCCTTGCATGGATCTCCAGTTGAAACCAGATTCCGTTGTTTATTGTTATTGTCTTTTATGTACTTAGTCTTAATTTCAGCTTTAGGACATAAATAAGAGAGATATCTAGTTAGACTTCTTAAAATAGGCCTGATGAAAACCCTCTCAGAATCTCCAAATTATGCCTAAAGTTACCTCACAATCACATTCCAGAACTTCTTTGAGAAAGAAACTATGAGCAACGTTTAAAAGACTTTTTCCATATAGTTGTATGTCATTGTGCAAAACCACTTAAATAATTGCATTTTGGATGTTAGAAAATATGAATGTCTGGTGGGAAATCCTTAAAACAAATATAACAGGTAATATTCCTTCAAAAAAAGTCTGAATACCTTGGCAATTCTCTTATAGTTTGGTTTGATTAATTTCTATTCCTTATTTTCATTCAATTGCTATGGTTTTTGGACAAGGTTTATAGCTTTTGGCAGAAGAAAATCAGTGACAATGACTTAGTGGAAACTTAATCTCACGAAAGAATTAAACGCTTGTCAATCAAGAAGTTTTAACCTTTACCATGTCTTGACCTTTACATTTTCAAGGTGAGCCTATTATTTAGTCGGGAGTAACACAAAACTCCACAGGATGCTCTATGATCAATAGAATCAACAGACCTACACACTGTATGTTTAAAGGTATTAAGAAGATAAACAAATACTTCAGAATTTTACCAGTTGGAGCAATCCACTATTGGAAGCTTGCCTCATTTGGGGATTTATAATTGATCGCTTCTCTATCCTAAACTCTACTGTGTTACAATTCTCAACGACTCTACAGAAGAAAAGAGCTGCTAGTTAATTGTTAGGAAATGTTTTGGAGTTTAAAATTGAAGGCAACTTGCGTATTTATTAATTATATCAACTGAAATATGAGGAAGGCAAAATTATCATTTTTTCAAAATTACATTTAATAATCATAGTATGTTTTTCCCTTTACTCATCTATTACAAATATTTTGAGTACCTACTATGTATAAGTGACAGGTGTATTCTTTGGGGACACCATGATGAACAAAACATGTTATCTTCCCCTTCAGAGCTTATATCCGAGTGCAGAGATCAATTTTGAACACTTAAGAGAGCATTAAAATATGTCATCAAAATTGTGATAATCTGAAAGGAGAGGGATATGACAAGAACATATGACAAGATGCCCTGACCTGGCCTGGATGGCTATGAGAAAACCGATTTGAGGGAGAATCATTTGAGCCATCTTAAGAGATGAAAAGAAACCAACTGGCATGGGAACATGTGACTCAGGTGATCAAGAGGATTTAGGAGGAGAAGCAGTGGAGGGGGGAGATAGCCAATGTATCGCAAAGTTCAATATCCTTGACATGGAAAAGAGCATGTCACAATTCAGAAACTGGGGGGAAGTTAAGAGCATGGAGTGCAGACAATGAGGGATGTAATGTTGCCAAGATTTACTCGAGTGGCATTTGCCCTGGAAAGACTCAGCCCACCGTACCTCTGTGTAAAAGCTTTCTCTGCATTTTGAAAGAAGAGCAAATTATAGCAGCACATACTTTAATTTCATTTCCTATTTACTCCTATTCATTTTATTTCCTATTTTTCCATCCTTTTTAATGAAAAATTTCAAATGATTTAACAAAACATGGAAAGTACATTGAATATCAGGATATACCATCATATACAGTACCACAAATATTAGTCTCCCACTGTCTAGATTCAACAAATGTTAAACTTTTGCTTTTTATGCTTGTTATAAATTGTGACTTCTCATTATTAAATTCTTCATGGTGCATTTCTTATTAAAATATCAATTTCTTACATAACCATAATACCATTATCAATTCTGAGAAAATTAATATTAATTACTGATATTAACCAATATTCTGCCCATATTTATATTTTCCCATTTATTCCCCAAATATATATTACATGCTTTGGTTTATTTATTGTTTAAACCGGAATCCAATAGAAAGTCACATAATGAATGCCTTTTCATTTCATTGATTTTTTTCCTTCACTGTAGAAAAGCTTTTTATTTTGTTCTAATCCTCTTTGGATGTCATATCAACATATATCTCCTCTAGACACCATTTAGTTGGGTCTTGCTATTTTTTAATTCCATACGACAGTATTTGCCTTTTTATTGGGATGTTTTGACTATTTGTATTTAATGTAATTATTGATTTAGTCGGGATAATCTTAATATCATGACATTATTTTCTATTAAACTCATCAGTCCTTCCTTCTTCCCTCTCTTTTGAAAAAAATGCTTGTTGGTCATTCTTAGAAATTCCCTTTTATCTCCATTATTAAATTATTAGCTAAAAGGCTTTGATTTGTGGACATACAAAGCCATATGCGTTGTTCTAAAAGTTTACAACGTAAATCTTTAACTTATCACATCTACTTTAAAATAATATTAAATCACCTCATGTATAAGACATGAAACTTACACAAACTTCCATTTTCTCTCATTTTGATATTTTTGTCATACATTTTTTTACATATGTTTTAAACCCCAAATACATTGTAATTGTTTTTATTTTAAACACTCATCTTTTGAAACCATTAAAGATCAAGAAAAACATTTTAATACATGCCAACATGTATACCAATTTAGGCACTCTTCATTAATTTTTGAAATTGCAGTTTGATTCCGCTGTTATTTATCTTCAATTTGAAGAACTTTCATTATCATTGTTTATTGAGAATTTCTTCTGTCAATGACTTCCTCAACTTTTGTTTTTCTTAAATATTTTTATTGCTCTTTAGTTTTTGAAAGATACTTATGAGTATAGAATTCTAGGCTATTTTTTATTTTTCCTTTCTGCCCTTTAAAGATGTTCAACTCTCTTGTGCCTTGTTTCTTACATCTATAGCGATTTTAATTGGATGCTGGACATTGTGCATTCTATTATGGAGCATCTGGAGATGGTTTTCTGCCTTTGTTCACTCGAGGTTTGTTCTTTGCTTTACTAGGGTGGGTCCAGTGTACATCAGTGCTAGTTTATACTTAATACTAAGGTGTGACGTTTTTAGATCTCTAAGGATCCCTCAGTGGTTCATCAAAGTCTCTCAGGCTAGATAGAATTTGAACATCTCTAAGCCTTGTGTATGTCTCAAGAATAGTTTAATCTATAGCTCCCTGGCAGTTGGTCTTTACTCACTCATGTAATATCACCTAACACATCAAAATTCCAAAAAGACTCAAGGGAACACAACTGTAAATCTTTGAATTTTTCTTTTTTGTTTTGGTTGTTTCTGTGTAACTCCCTTGTCTACAGTATTCCACCTCACAAATTTTAGCTGCCTTGTCCTGTCATCTTAACTCAAAGAGACCTCCATTCTCTGCTTGACTTCCTAATCCTTTTCCATGATCTAAAATTTTTCTCTGACCAAAAGCCAGAATGATTACAAGCATCCCCTGATTTGCGTTCCTTCTCTCAGGGACCACAGTTCTGCACTGCTTACTGTCTCAATGTCTAAAAACAGTTGTTTTATATACACTGTTCAATGTTTGAGATTTTTTTTTTCAGATTTTTTTATTTTTTTCCTTTTTCTCCCCAAAGCCCCCCAGTACATAGTTGTATATTCTTCGTTGTGGGTCCTCCTAGTTGCGGCATGTGGGACACTGCCTCAGTGTGGCTTGATGAGCAGTGCCATGTCCACGCCCAGGATTCAAACCAATGAAACATTGGGCCGCCTGCAGCAGAGCACGCGAACTTAACCACTCTGCCACGGGGCCAGCCCCTCAAAGTTCGAAATTTTTAAGATAGGTTGCCAAGTTCTACGCCACTAACTCTTTCATCGCCAGAAGCATTACTGATTTTTTGTGTGTATGTGAGGAAGTTTGTTGGTGAGCTAACATCTGTGCCAATCTTCCTCTATTTTGTATGTGGGATGCCACCGTAGCATGGCTCGATGAACAGTGTGTGTAGGTCCCTGCCCGGGATCCGAACCAGCAAACCCTGGGCCTCCAAAACGCAATGTGCAAACTTAACCACTATGCCACTGGCCCGCCCTCCTTACTGATTTTTTTAAAGTTGTTCTAGTGGTAGTGTTGCTGCAGTAATAACTTATTAAATAATAATGTAAAGCAGAAGTCTAATCTGTTTTTTCCCCATTTTAGTATTGTTTAAACTTCCTATCTGTAACAGTGCCTCTACTAAACAACACAATGACTATAAATAAAAATACTTAAAGACTGTGTTATGGTAAAACCACCAATGCTGTTAGTGAGTTTCAGTTGACTAAGATACCAACTATATAAATAAATTAATCAATAACTATCAATATACTCATTAATTATTTATAGTTATATAATTTTGAGGGTTTTTTCCTAGAAATAGAAAATGAAACACACGCCAAACCACAGTTATCTACTTAGGCTTCTCAAATATCCACAGTCTGAGAAATCTGGGCTAGATAGCCTTCAAAGAGTTTAGAGCTCTAATATTTATATATATATATATATATATATATATATATCATATATAATAAATTACAGATATAATTTACCAAACATTATATATTAATTGTAATATATAATAAAGTATATGATATATAAAATATATAGTAAATTATATAATATGTATTATGTAAACGTATTAAAACATAATACATTTAAAACAAGTATGGTGCTTATAATGCTTTCCCTTCCCTTACTTCTAACAACTGTGCCTCAGACTTTGTATGTATACAAATAATTTAGGCAAAATGATTTTCTTGGTAAAAAATGAAGCGTCAATTCAAGTCTTTAGCTTTGCTTTCAACAAGTTTGCATTGCATAAACTCATCCAAACTAGAAACTTCATAGCTTCTCTCATGAGAAACATCAGAGCAATGAAGTGTAAAGTAAAAATATTGAGAAGGGAAATTCAAGAATAGAAAACAGAGGAAAATATTGTACAGATTGTTTTTTAAAACTAACTTCTCATACAGAGTGACAATCTTCGTGGCTGAAATTGTGCTTGCTTATATTCACACTTTTTATAAATCTGTCATAAAGATTTATCCAAAACCAATGTCACTTAACATTCGGATTGATAAATGCAACTATATTAAAAGCTTTTTCTGAGTACACTTTTAACATGAAATGAATTTTAATGTCGAGTGCCAAAGCAAAGTACTGAGCAGAAATAAAAATTTTGCTCATATTCCTATAAATAATAATTTTCCACGGCTTAATTTCAATATATCCTACAACACTAAAATGGCAAAATAAGGAGGTATAAAAGAAATTTCTCTGACATTCTCATATGCCATTTTTCCGTCTTCCCTCTTCAAAATATTCTTTTCCAGTAGTTCCCAGGTATGTAGGGAAGAAGTCAACAAATATATATACTTAACAACTAAACTGTGGTACAACTGTCTTGTCTGCTAGAAACATACCAGTGAGTAACGCTGACATGTTGCCGGTCTGGTAATGGATACAGTTCTTCTGGTTATCTGGCTGTCTAGTGGCACTAATAATGCCTATCCTTCTGAATCCACACTATGTGCTTCATAGTATTTCTACTTATTTCCATTTAAATAAAATGCCCTAGCCAGCAATTGGTAAAGCATTGATTTTATTCACTAATATGACACGAGGGTGTAAAAGACTCATGACCTGGATATAAAGTATTAATACTATAAAGACTATTTGAACTTTTTTAATACAAAAGAATCAATCAGCAGGAGAAGAATATCATTTAAAAGGTAATGTGAACTGGAGAATTGTGGGCAGACATCACTGTACCCAGATGATCTCAAACAGAAAGAAGGCGGCTTTTAAGGAAGGTAATATGTGAATTTTCCCCTAAAAGAGACAGTTGTTCAGTTTCGTACCCAATGATCTAAGCTGATTTGGCTGCTCAAAATTTGGGACTTATAGTCATATAAATGTGTAGCCTTGATTATTAGAGACAATTGAGATTATAAATATCCTTTGCCACAATCTCCCAAACAAGAGACTGCCATAAAATCAAGGATTAGTAAAAATTATGTTCAATGTACAAACATTTAACAGCAAAATGGCCCTGAAAGAGTCAAACAAGAGGTGCTGGTGAATTTCTTCTCTGAAATTCACTTTGAAAGCATCTATTGTATGCTTACACATAAGAAGGCAACTTCCCATAGAGACAATATAGCACAAACATTTCACTGATAAATTCAATTGTTGTTTTCTCCTTTAACACATGCTATCATTTTTATCACATTTATAAAAAATTTTTTAACTCACTTTTGTTTCTGTGATTATGGTGCTTATTTCCTGACCTTTTATGTCACAGCTTTTCAGTTCTTAAATTTTTTTTAACACTCATTTTATTAGTGTGTCTTTATGTATTGATTTCAAGAAAGTGACCTGAATGGTTTCTGAGTCCCTAAACAGATACATACATATTTCTCTCTGACTTTCCAAAACATATGACAATATGACTGAGTATACATTCTAGGGCCCTCTATAATCCTTTCAAAAATAATATAAGTAATATTCAATTGTCTTCTGGCATTTACTATTATTGAGAAAGTGTATAAGAAATCTAATTTTTGGTCTGTAGCTGGTAAATGTTTTCAACTTTCATACTTCCATTTTCTGGGAAAGTTTATAATGTTATCCACATCATTGCTATTGGCTTATTTTCTTTGTTCTTTGATGGGTAAGGATCATTCCCAACCATTTTTTCACAATTGACAGGTTGTGTGGTAGTCTTTGTCCTTGTCCATTAAGCCATTTCTTAAAGCTACAGCTGAAAAGGATCACTTGTCACCCAAGTTATTGTGTCTAATAGGCACTCATTTCATGTGGCCCTCCTCAGCTGAAATAGAGTTTTTTCTTCCACCACCCTCACTATTTTAACTGATAAAGTGCCGTACATTTCCTTTCTTCAGCATGGAAAGTTACCATGGACATTAATGTCTACGTATCTTGCATAGAATGTTTTATAAATGAAATCAACAAATCACCTTCCCCAGTCCCACCCACCCACTAACTTTCTCGCAATTCTTATCTTCTTTGTTTTGTGATGGAGAATGAAAAATAAAGTTATGTACTGCATAGGAGAGTGAGATGAACGGTACCTCAGTGTGTTAGTTATCTACTACTGTGTAAAAGTCACTTCAAAACATAGGGATTTAAACAATAATAAATGTTTATTATCACACACAATTTCTGTGGGTCAGGAGTTTGACAGAGGCTTAGTAGATTGGTTCAGGCTCAGATTCTCTCATGAATTTGTAGCTAAGATGTTAGCTGAGGATGCTGTCATCTCAAAGTTTAACGGGTCTGAAGGATCCAATTCCAGCGTGACTTGCTTACATGACTGGCAAGTCTATGCTACCTGTTGGCAGGAGGCCTTTGTCCCTTGACTTATGGGTCCCTCCACAGAGTTTCTGGAGTGTCCAAATCATGATCTCCGTGTCCCCAATAGTGAGTGATCCAAGAGAGAGCAAGAGGGAAGTAGCAATGTCTTTTATGATTTAAACTTGGAAGAAAGGCAGTATAATTTCTACAATATCCTACTGGTTACATAGGTGAGCCCTATGTTCAGTATGGGAGAGGACTCTCCATGGATGTGCTGATTAGCTAAAAGGGGCCATTGTGAAGGTCAGCATCACAGCTCACTTCCTCACAAACAGCCAGCACAGCAGAAATTTAGCTATTTTTCTGTTTGGACCAGGCAATGTGTCGCTAAGCCTTGGAGCAAAGAATGCCGAAGATTAAATCACCTCAACTGATTTTTTTCAGAAATTTAATTTTATCCTTTTTCTGTGAGAATTCACTGCTCTTGAATTTCTTGAGTATTTGGATCTGACTTCTTAAATGGCTTGTGTTGGGTGAATATTTGGTGATAATGTAAATTCTAAATATCAGTCTTGTGAGTTTTCAACTTTTGTTTTTATATGTACTTAATTTTGAAGAAATTATCCAGCAATTAATAGTCATCTGCACTCCTTTAGTTTCCAGATAAAAGTAAGTCTACCCTTGGTAACTTGTTTTATTTACTTACACCTAGAAAAATTAATGTTGAGAACGTTAATGTTATTAAGATTGACCAAAGTGTTAACAAACCTTATGCACAGAGGGAATATCATCAGTAAATCTATTTATTATCAGTATATTTTTAATTTTTATCATATTATACATTTTTCATATCAATTATACAAAAGAAGTACAAGCCAGGAATATCATCTTAAAAGAATGCAAATTCCAGTGAAAGGACAAAATACATATAGTAAAAGACAGTTAGAAGATAGGATGTGCTAATTTTTCAGTGAATGGGAAGTTGAAGGTAGAGTCGTTAAGACTGTAAAACATTTAGATTGAACATCAAGGAAAAAATAGTATGCAAAAAAATAATGTTTTTGCAATTTGTTATTAAATTGACTTAATTTTAAATATTATACTGTATTAAGAAAGAGTAGATTTAAAAGGTGGGTTGCAAGTCATATTCATGAGTACTGATTTCAAGTAAAGTACAAGGACTATACCTTCATCGCTACTTACTGATTTTGATGCTAGAATATTTGATAACAGAAATTTTCAGTACTACATGAATTGTTGAATTATTTCTTTTCCAAGATTGAAATACTATTTTTCCTTCTTGCTGTGATATCAAAGCTTTAAAGTCTCATTGCTGATCTGATGTTTCATCTGCAGAGATATACACTTGAATAATAAAATAGTAGTTGCTGACAAGAAAGCAGGTAAGAATTATCCTTATCTTGCTGATTTATGTATGTCTTACATTTATATATAATTTTGCTTGAATCCATGTCATTTTCTGGAAGAGTCTGAAAAATATACGAATGTTTCCAGATATTTGGCTATAATACCCACTTCCTATATTTTATCCACTGAAGAAACTTTAACTACTCTAATACATAATCTTTAGTAAATAACATGAGCAGCATTAAGAAGAATCAAGAGGAAAATGTGAATAATAAAAGTTACTAACCAGAGAAAAGTATTAGCAGCTATACTGAAAATTTGATTAGAGATGATTCCTTTCTATTTGATTTATTTGCTATAATCCAATTGTGGAAAATGCCCACATGTTGCTTTTAAGTCTAACTAAATTCATCAGAAAAGTTTGAATCTATCTATCCATCCAAGCTGATTTATAGTTTCTTATTCTTTTCTTCTATCTTAATGAATTCAACTCTTTAATTTTTTTAACACAATTTATAAACAATCATTTGGTAATATAGGATCACAATGTTTGTTTAAATAGCAAATATACTAAAACTTGTTACCCAAATCATTTCGTAAATATTATGGCGGTTCTTTCAAATAGATAACTATTTAAAGGCACATCTATAATTTTAACAGACTTCAGTGAGTAATCTCTCTCTAAATATGAACTTATATTCTCCCTTGAGAAAGACTAACAATAGATAAATATTGTACCATTTTGTTTTATTATATTGTGTTGTCTTTTCAAAACATCAGTTCTTTTCACTTCCAAAGTTACTCAAATAGGTTATCCTAAGTTTCTATGTGTATGGTAGATGAGTTATTATTTGTTAATAATAATCACCAATATAATGCCAAGTTCATGTAAAATATAAAGTTGGAATCTTTAAAGGAAAATTTTACTTAGTTAAGGAAACAATATAAATTTTCTCTCTTGAAAAAATTTCTTCCATGTGTACTTCAAAATCAATAGTGAAATTTTCTATCATCTTTATAAGCAACTTATAATAAAATCAGTATTGTAACTAAAACTGATATTAATAACTAGATTTATTTCTTTTTTGTTATTTGAGTTCACAAAAGAATTCACATAAAAGAAAATAATTCATTGCATGATTGTCATCAAAGAATGCCAAATTTAGAAAAACTATATTTCCAAATATATATGCTATAAATTCCTACAACACTTTTGTATTGAATTTATGTTTACGTTTATGAAAGGATAGTTGGATTGAACTGATGATCTAAGTTGAGAGAACCTCAAGTTTTGATTTATATTGTATGACCTTTTACTTGATTTTTTATTGGCCCACTTCTCCCAAACTTCCCCACAATATTAATCATGTAAATTGGGAAGACTAATGAGGACCTTAAAATTGATAAAAGCATGCAGGAGTCCAACTGAAAAGTATAGTTTTAATTTAATGACTACCAGTTGAATATTGGTGCATCTGTGAAGTCCCCAAAACTTTTGAATTATGAAACCTGCTCTCCTGGCTTTAGGAGCCCAGGCTTTAGTTTCTCTTGGTTCTATACTATTTCCATGGATTTTGGAGAATCATAAAGAATACGTGGAAGGAGACAAACATATGACTTATATAGTGGCTTATATGAGACCTGTTACAAAGTTAACAAAAGCATCTTTCCTGTAACATTTCTTCTCTAAGGAAGTTGGATATATGAGGATCAAGGTGTAAAAGCAGAAGGCAAACTTTTGGTAATAAATGAGGCTGAGGGAATGTTAAAAAATAAAGTTGAACCTGTGCATTTTAAATTATTACGCTACCAGACCATGCTGTACTTCAGCAGAAGGGGAGAGAAAAGGAAATTATGTAAATTACCAATTATTTTTTTAAGAAATTCCAGTGGAAGTTTGTCAAGCAGTTTTGCAATTTGATAGAGAAAGAAAACATGAATTTCCCCCTGGGTCAAATGGGTATTGCAGAAGAAATTCAACTTAAGTTGTTCTTCAAAATCCATGTCAAAGAAAGCTGCCTGCAGGGACAAGGGCAACCTGAGAGAAAATATCTGAAGGTGCACTATCTGAGATACGAATGATAAGAGATGCACTAATGTCAGGGACAAGGTCCTTCATATTTGTCCTAAGAGGAGAGTCAGTGTTTGTGTTCTTGTTTTAATAGGGGATGCTTAATAGTTAGGAAAGGATTTTACATAGCACCACATAAAGACAAACCATTTCATCCCGTACTCTTCTTTCTTCTGCTCCCTCTCCCACCCTTCCAGTGCTAGAGGATTTGCAAGAGATGCAGAGAGAGAAAAATCAGAAATCACAGCCCAAGATCTGCTGCCATCTTCCTAAATCAGCCCTGAGATGTGGTGAAGGGAGAAGCTCTGAACTATGAGAATTCAAAGCAAAGGAATCCATCAACAAAACAAAAAGGCAACCTATGGAATGGGAGAAAACATTTGCAAAGCACATATCCAAAAAAGGGGTTAATATTCCAAGTATGCAAGGAACATATACAACTCAATAGCAAAAACCAAATAACCCAATTAAAAAGTGGTCAAAGGACCTAAACAGACATTTTTTCAAGAAGACATATAAATGGCCAAAAGGTTCATGAAAAGGTGCTCAACATCACTAATCATCAGGGAAGTGAGAATCAAAAACCAAAATGACATATCAGCTCGCATCTGCTGGATAACTACTATCAAAAAGAGAAGAGATAACAAGAGTTGATGAGGATGTGGAGAAAAGGGAACCCTGTGCACTTTCAGTGGGAATGTAAACTGGAATAGCCTCTATGGAAAACAGCATGAGGGTTCCTCAAAAAATTAAAAATAAAACTACCATATGATCCAGAAATTCCACTTCTGGGTATATATCCCAAGGAAACAAAAACAAGTTATTGAAGAGATATCTGCACTCCTATGTTCATTGCAGCATTATTCCCAATAGCCAAGGTATGGAAACAACCTAAGAGGAATGAATTAAGAAAATGTCATATATATAGACATAGATAGATAGGTAGAGGTATATATACACAATGAAATATTATTCAGCCTTAAAAAAGAAGGAAATTTGGTCATTTGGGACAACTAGGAGGAAACTGGAGGGCATTTTGCGAAGTGAAATAAGATAGAGAATGGCAAATACTGCATGGTATTACTTATATGTAGAAGCTAAAAAAAACAAAAACAAATGGAACCTATGGAAACGAAGAGTAGAAAAGTGATTGCCAAGAACTGGGGGATGAGGGAAATAGAGATAGGGTGAGAAACTTTCAGTTATAAGATAAATAAGGTCTGAGGATCTAACGTATAACATAGTGACTTTGTTGATAGCACTGTATTGTACAATGGAAATTTGCTAAGAGAGTAGATCTTAAATGTCCTTGCCCCAAAAAGGTAAATATGTGAGGTACTGGATGTGTTAATTACTTCGATGGGGGAAGTCCTTTCACAACGTATTCGTATAGCAAATCATCCCGTTGTACACTTGAAATATCTTACAATTTTATTTGTCAATTATACCTCAATAAAGCTGAAAAAAATCAATATTGTGATGTCAAATGGGAGCTCAGTTTCAACTGAGACATCACCAGGCAACAACGAACTAGATCCAAGACTGAGTTTAAAGACAGTCCTGAGGGAAAAATAAAAACAAAACCAAAAGCACTTCCTCTTTCTACATAACCTATGCCTGAAATTGTCAGCTTTTTCAGGGGACTCACATTTTGTAAAATAATGGCAATCACACAACCCAAGGAATATTCTACTTTTAAAATTAAAGTCTAGATTTTTTTTCAAACAGGAGCTCTTCCTGACCTCCTTTTCATCATATTGTGAATTTCCCAGAAGGCTCCTCCCTTTTGAGTACTGCAGGCCCTGATTAGGAGCCTTACCGACCTGTTAACAAAAAGATGACACATTGCGAACGAATGTGTTTGGAGTGTAGCATTAATTTTCGTACGCTGTGATTTCCTTAGAGGTGGCTCAGGAGCCATCACTGGGTGCAGCCTGGCTTGGTGGGCAGAGTCCTAAGATCTAACCTAGCTTCACTAGGCGAGGCTCCTTTGACAGCTAAATAGATGTTGAGTTTATCAGTATATTCTTCTTTAAAAGAAATATTTCAAGGCTAAAATACATTGTATTTTAGATATTAGATATTAGAAAAGTACTAGAATTAAATTAAAACAACAAGAATAAAAAGTTTATTCACATGGAATCAAATAAATGTTAAAAATATGTCAATGACAAGTCATTAAATACATAAACTGTGCAAAATGTATTTAAAAGATAAACGTACTGATAACTGATAAGTTAACTGTTTTGTTAAAACAAACTATTTCATTAAAATATGGGATCCTTTTCTAAGGGTCCTTATTTGGGACATAGTAAAGAAGGGTCAAGAAGGATCAGAGATGTTCAGGACCAATTAACTACAGTCAGAAAAAAAAGTGATTTGGAAAATTTCCTTTAGTTTCTGGGCCCCAGTTCCTGCACTCTGTTTACTACATGTTATTTTTCTTTGAAGTTTTAATTGCATGTGAATTGACCCATTTAATGTATGATTTTGCATTAATTCACTCTCGTTTTCTCTGGGTTCCTCCCCAGTTACTTCTCATTCTTATATTCTACCAAATGGAACTCAATTAACTTTGTATACTGTGAACCAGAGTCAGTGAAGCCAAATATAATTTTAACTCTATTCCTAATGTATAATTTAAGCAGTTAACCTTTTACATTGTTGTTAAAATTTGCTATCAGGATAAATCAGTGTCTTGGTAGAAAATTGCTTTACTCTCCTAATCTTTCTCTTCCTAAAGTGTACAACTAATATAATTAAAATAATTAAGTATTCCTGTTAAAACAAAAATGAAAACTTAATACTATGAATAACACATTTATATCGTCAGTTATCAACATCGTACATTAATTAAATAATGTCTTTGCGATTTACATTTCCAAAGCCCCTTTTGTAAAAGTTTTACTGGAAAGAAACACCTTCTGGCTATTTGATTTTTAAGTAAATTTTTAAGCAAAATTTTTGTAGTTACTTAAAAATGTCAGTGAAGCAGAGTATTAAAGTTTAAGTGTAGGAGGACTACAGAGTATAGAGCGAAAAGACTCCCCTGCGCCCAGGATATTTTGAACATGTGACCAGGAAAGACCCAAGAGGAAAATTAACTTGGCTTGGCACAGCTCAAAATGGCCTCAAATATCCACGCCCAATAGATAGTGCTTTGAGCAATATACAGCATCTTATCTATATTTTAACTTTCATGTTAATAATTTACGTGGGAAATTTTGGGAAATATTTAAACTTTATTCCTCCTAATATTAGAGGTTAGAGGTTAGAGTATCAGGAGACAATGATATTAAAATCAACATTCTATTTTCTCCATTGCCGTTTGCTTTTATATTTAATAAGTTTAATATGTTTGACATTTTCACCAGAGAACTAAAATGTATGGGTGCTATAAATGTGCAACTTACTGTTCATATTAGTTATTCTCATATCAATGGATTTGTGCAACGCCAGCTGTTCTTTTATTAAAATCATTTTAATAACTTGTAAAAGATAGAAAAATGCTGAAGGCAGTAACGGCCTGAGCCTTCTAATTATGCATAGCACAGGCAGAGCTGACATATTAAAAATAGAGTATTTGACTAAAATTTTAAAACATTTTAAAAAGTATATTGTGATTTGGGAATATGAAAAATGTTTTGATGAAAGTAAATTTATACTTTCTAGCACATTTTTCTTTAAGTCTTTGATATACACAGAATTCTTGAACTGCTTTCTAAGAGAATCTGTGATCCTGCTAAAACTGCACACAAACTTTGTGTCTGTGAATTGGAAAGGGAAAGGGCAAGAATTTGGGGAGGAGTGGAATGGGTCAATTGGATAATTTTTTTTAACATCTTTATTGAGGTATAATTGATATACAAAACACTGCATATATTTAACGTGTACAATTTGATGTGTTTGGACATATGCATACACCTGTGAAACCATCTCCACAACCAAGGTAATAGACATCCATCATCTTCAAAAGCTTCCTTGTGCCTCTTTGGTTTTTACGGGGTTTTGTTGTTTTTTTCTTTTCTTATCTTTTTCAAGGAAGATCAGCCCTGAGCTAACATGTGCCACCAATCCTCCTCTTTTTGCTGAGGAAGACTGGCCCTGAGCTAACATCCATGCCCTCTTCCTCTACTTTATACGTGGGATGCCTACCACAGCATGGCTTGACAAGCGGTGCCATGTCCGCACCCGGGATCCAAACAGCTGAATCCCCAGCCGCTGGAGCAGATTGTGCACACTTAACCACTGTACCACCGGGCCAGCCTTGTTGTTCTTGTTTTTGTGGTCAGAACACTTAATATGAGATCTACCTTCTTAACAAATGTTTAAGTGCACAATACAGTGTTTTTAACTGTAGGCACTATGTTGTACAGCAGATCTCTAGAACGTATTTTGCATAAATGACACTTTACCCCATTGAACAATAACTCTCCACTTCCTCCTCCCTATAGCCCAGAACAGAAAGCATTTTATTCTCTGCTCCTATGATTCTGATTATTTTAGTATACCTCATATACTTGGAATCATGTAGTATTTGTCCTTCTGTGACTGACATTTCACTTAGCATAGTGTCCTCCAGGTTCATCCATATTGTTGCAAATCACACGATTTCCTTCTTTCTAAGGTTGAATAATACCCCATTGTATGTACATGCCAAGTTTTATTTATCCATTTCTCTGTTGATGGCCATTTGGGTTCTTTCCAGATCTTGGCTATTGTGAATAACGCTGCAGTGAATACAGAAGTGCAGGTATCTCTTTGGAATCTTGATTTCAATTCTCTTGGATATATACCCAGAAGTAGGATTGATCATATATCTGATAAAGGGTTAATATCCAAAATATTTAGATTCCTATAACTCAATAGCAAAAAACCAAATAACCAGATTAAAGAATGGACAAAGGACTTGAAAAGACATTTCTTCAAAGAAGACATATAAATGGCCAACAGGTATATCAAATGGTGCTCAACATTACTAATTAGTAGGGAAATGCAAATCAAAACCACAATGAAATCACCTTACAACTGTTAGCATGACTATTATTAAAAAACAAATAAACGATAATACGTGTCTGTGAGGATGTGGAAAAATTGGAATTCCTGTACATTGTTGTTGAGAATGTAAAATAATGCAGCTGCTATGGAAAACAATAGGGAGGTTGCTCAAAAAATTCAAATGAAGCTACCATATGATCCAGTAATTCCACCTCTGGGTATATGCCTAAAAGAATGGATAGATAATGTTTTAAGTTTTCAATAGACTGGATCTCTGATCCAAACAAAATTAAAGATAACTGTTTAATTTCACATCTAATGTACTCAATAAGAAATAAGTAATATAAGAATCTTTATTTGAAATATAGATATCCCTTTTAAGATCCCTTAAATCAGGAAACTGTTATCATATACTTATTAATCAACTGAACAAATGAAATATTTTAACAAAACGCATCCTTATTTCATAAAGTTAGTCATCTGAAGATAAACTCCCACTTTGAAAGACAGCAAAAGAGAAAAGAATAGCACTAAAGCTCATTATATATGCAACTAAGGGGAAAACCATGGTGAGAAAACTGATAATCATTTTATAAAGCTATTAGTGTAAAAAAAAACAAACATAGCATTCTATATCCCAGACTAAAAATGGGCCACTGACATATCACTCCTTCAGGATGGAGGAATCTTCCAGGATTTATTTTTCTGTTGACAATTGCAAGCAACATAATTGTTTGTGTAATTGGCTAATTGCAGGGTCAGTGAGCCTGCTTGCTCTAAAATGATGGGCAGGTGGCTAACTGTTGTTAAAATTATTTTCACACGCAAAAATGTATGTGTTTAAAATTGAGGTTATAAAGAGAAAAGTCATTTGTGTTAAATTCTGCCTTTAGACATTTAACACAGGTTGACAAAGTTATATCAACAGTACCATAACCATTAAATCCTGTAAAATGTCCTCTTTTTCAAGAGAATTTTCACAATTAAAATATTTTCTCACAAAAGTTGAGGGGTAAAAGAAGTAGTGGACAGTATTTCTATCGTGTAAGGAAGCACATACAGATTTCCTATAATGAGGTATTTGTTAATCAACTTGTTCATTCAGACAAGCTATCAACTCAGCAGCAGCTACAAATCTGGTTTACATTTGACAGAAGAGAGGTAAGAGTACTTGGGATCCTTTATAAGAAGAACGGCACTTACAGCAAAATTGCATTACAGAAGTAAACAGCAAAGGAATGCTGAAGATTATAAAATATGTAGCTAGATGCCAAAAAGCATAGGTTCTGAGTAAAGGAAAATGAAATATCTCTCCTAAACTATGTTCCTTTTCTGAAAAAGACACTAAATTTTTGTATTCTCTTGAGAATATTTTGGGGCAAAAAATGAAGCCATTAATGACATGTATTGTTTCATTCAATAATACCTTTCAGAAGACTATTAAAGTACGATTTTTTAAAATATTGACAATACCCAAAGTATAATGCAATAGAATGTAGATGATCTTCATTATTTTATCAATTGGTGTGTATTTGCAAATTAAGAATACCGTATTGCAACTCAGTTGCCGTTTTACTGGCAATAACATATTTGAGTTTATGACATTTCTACAACCAAAACTTTAGTTTCTCTTCCACATCCGAGAATAATGGTGAATATCGAATCATTATGTTGCACACCTGAAACTCATATAATCTTATATGTCACTTATATCTAAATAAAAAAAGGAAAGATAGTGAAGAATAATGCATATTGTGAGAAAATCCTCAATCCATGTTTAATTAGAATTTTCTTATTACCATATTAATTCATTTCATCAGTATATATCAATCATTATTTTAAAGTATCTACTTCTCATTGTCAGGAATTGAAGGGATTGCATCAAGGAAGCAAAATGTTTGGGAAAGTCCATTTGGACAACAATTAGTCCGACTTATAATTTAAAGTCAGGTTTTTAGCTTTGCGTTATTAGAAATTTGTTTCTCTTAACCAAATAAAGATCTATTTGAAATGGTCTCAAACTATATGACTCAAAAGAGACCATTGTATGCACTAAGATGCCAGATTATTTTTACATCACAATGTCAAAGGTAACTCCAAAGTGGATTGAAACCTCTGGTAAGAATAAACTGCATCTGTAAAAAAACCATCTGCCAGAAACATTGCTGTCATATGAAGGCTGGTTGTTTACGAAATCAGAACATGAAGAGTTTGTTGTATCATTCAAATATACTTTGACGTTAAACTGTTAGGCCTGTTGCAACTCTTTTCATAATAAGAATATACTTTCCACTTACCTAATAAATTTAGCCATGGGGTAAAGCACTAACTTGCAATGTGAATTCCATTTTTATATTTAATATAAAAGGCGACGGTAAAATCCATTTTTCCTCTTGGAAGGATGACAGATTATTTCTTTAAGATGACTGTAATGTAAATAATAACATCCATCATATGTTGATCAGTATTTTGTCATTTAACTCTTCCATTTAACATCTCACCTATACTTACATTTACAACAACAAGAACAAGGAAGCTTCTTTCAAAGAGAAGAAAAGAATGCCAGGAGCTTAACATTTTCTTTAATACATTTATATAACTCACTAAAATTTTCTGTAACATTATATATTGCACTAGGACAACTTAAATAAAGAACCAAAGACAAAGTTGATCCTTTCTCTGATTAAACAAATCCTCTTAGGGGGCCAGCCCAGTAGTGCAGCGGTTAAGTTTGCACGCTCTGCTTCAGTGGCCCAGGGTTTGCAGGTTTGGATCCCAGGTGCAGACCTACAATCTTCCTCAAGCAAAAAGAGGAAGACTGGCACAGATGTTAGCTCAGAGCCAATCTTCATCACACACACACACACAAAACTGTCGTAGTATTAACTGGAAAAAAACTATTAGGAAGTTTTAAAAGTGCATGGTGGACTTTTTGTGCTTCTTTTCCTTTGTCTGGCAAATGGAAGAATTCAAGATATAGCCTGATGAATCAGCCTGGGTTCCAGAGGAAGAATTCAGGATAAAGCCAGAGAAAGAAATAACCTAGGATTCTTGAGTTGTTGAATAACAACATAACCTAACTTATCTTAAATAATACTAAAATTAGTACCTAGAAATAGGGGTATGCAAGATGTGTGTGTATACATACACATATATGCATACACGTATATGATGCGTATATATATATATGTGTGTGGATGCATACATGTATGTATCCACATAGACACACACGGCCTGAACATAATGATGACCACCAAATGCTAATGAATATTTCTGAACGACAGGGGGATTTTTAAACATCTCCTCTTTTGACATTTATTTATTGCCTGATTTTTTTCAGCAAAAGAAAGAATGGCTTATTTACTTTCCTAAGAAAGGAAAGTCATTAGTTTCAAAACTAAAGAAAATAATGCATAACTGACGGACTGCCTGGTGGAGAGTGGCAGCAGTGCCCACGCATTATAACACCAGGGACAAGGATGGAATGGAAAGAGACCACAGTGAACTCAGACGCCCGGAAGACACTGCTTTGCTGGCAGAACCTGTGGCCGAGATCGCTGATCTAGCTCAGCTCTGTGGGCCAAGTGCCCCTTCTATACTGTGCCATTCACTCTGGAGAATCCTGAAAAATACGAGGTCTCTCTCTCAAAAAACTAAACTCACAGTTTGCCAGTCTGTTTTCTTTGGCTCAGCCTTTAATTACCTGTCATTGCCTGTCATTCCATAATTGCCAACAGCCCTGAATGGCCTGGGCTCTATGACGGCTAGGGGGACCCATAAGGACTGAAGTATGTGGGCAGCGTAAGATCACTCAGTAACTTAGTGGAGAGAGACCAAACTGGAGAAGAACAAAGGAAATGCAAGGAAACTTACTTAGACCAAAGATAACTGCAATTACCTATCAAAGAATAGGTAAAAGTTAGAAACATAAATTATAATTCTAATAATTTAAAATTCAGCAGGGAAACTGAAAAGAGGACCCTGTCAAAAACTACTTTTATGATTTGGAATATTTAACAGGGAAACTATGACATAATAAAGAGCAAAAACGTAAAAATTACTTGTAAGTGTAAAAAGAATGTCGTGGAAATAAGAGCAAAGGGCATCGTACACAAATAATAGAAGACACTAAGGAGAGAACAGCACAGATTGTGCAAATATATCATCATACAAATAACAGAAAAAATAAGTAAAGTTCTAATTCTTTTAGAATTTCAGGCTACCTAAATAATGTCCCAGTTGGAACTATGGGTTTTTCATGGGAGACATTATCCCAACACTAATCCCAAGCTTCTGACAGGGTTAATTAATTAGAAAGGGAGAAAGAGCCAGAACTAGAACAAGGGAAAAGGAAGAAAGAAGGAAAATAAAAAGGAAAAAAGAAAGAAGGAAAATAAGAATATGGATATATAAGAAAATTGCTCAGGTTGAAAACCAAAAAAGTTACTAGCATTCCATTTAGAAAAATCAGTTCCTTAAAAAGGAATGAGAACTCGAGTGACATCTTATTTCTCATTTGTAAAATTGTACGTCTTACTGAATGTAAAACTGAAGGTCAAAAAGCAGTGACAACACCTTGAAAAACTTTGAAATAAGAGGCTGAGAGCCAAGAATTCTTTTTCTTGTCAAGGTGTGATTTCAGATAAAGGCAAATAAAAGTTGTTTTTTTTTCATTCAAGGTCTCAGAAAATATGTACAATTTCTGCGAATATACCTCAAAGAAGTACTTCACCCTAATAAAAATTAAATCAAAGCAATAATCTCCAGAAGGTGGAGAAAGAAACTTAGGAGAAAGATTTTTCTAACAATTTATACTTTAAATGAAAATCAAGCTTTGCTTTTTTCAGAGAGGCAAAAATTAAATTAACATAAAACTGGTTAAATTATTCATCAGATAGAATATTGAAGGTGAGAAAATTTCATTGATACCAAAAGTGATTTTGAGAATTAAATTGATAATGATTTTATGAATTGTTCAGTTTATTAAGTAATCAGTTGCAAGTCACACACCATTAATGTGAGTGTTAGGCTCCACTCAAATTAATATTCAATATGTTTCAAATCTTGGAGTGAATTATAAATTGGTACGTTCAGTTGCTCTACCTGCCGTGGGAGTATCAGCTGAAAATTCTCTGGTATTACCAGTATGCCCCTACCGTTTGCTGAGTTCCAGCAGCTGAACTGATTGGCTGGTGTCCATGTTGTAAAATTTCCTAATTAGTTTTGAAATCACTTCTGTTTCTGGAAATATGTTTTCCATAACTTTCATTCAATGTAGTTTCCTTTTGTTTTTTAGTGTCCTATTTTTAATTAAGAAGAATTAATTACAGGAATTGAGAGCTTGCATACTTGCTTTCCGGTACAGAGGCTGCCTTTGTTTATTTCTTTGTTCAGTTTCAGTTGGCTGACTGATTTGTTGGTTTTCATTCATGATGATACTCTAATGTATTTTCTTTTATAAAGGTACCCTAAAGAGTTACATATTTATTAGAGTGATATTCCTAAGGCAGCTTTGTGAATTTGAGCTGAGGGAGAAGACTGAGGGCAGATTTCAGAATTCTCTTGCAATTTACTGGTGCTAAGTACTTTTTAAAATTTCAGGCTAGCTAAATAAACTCTCAATAGGAATTGTGGGTTTATTTACAGGAGATAATATCCCAGTGCAAATTTCAACTCGATGAAAAAAAGGCAATTTTCACAGCAGAATAAATCAACACGACATGGGTGTAAAAATGTGACTAGACAGCAGTTCTAAGACATACAAATAATAACTATTGTTTGACTGCCTTCATTATCTTGTTATTTGAAAACAATTTCATAATTTAAACTATAGATCTTACAATAAAACTCAATGGTGAGGCCAACCCCGTTGCACAGTGGGCCCAGTTTCGCGGGTTGGGATCTTGGGGGTGAATCTACACTGTTCATCAGCCATGCTGAGGCAGTGACCCACATACGAAATAGAGGAAGACTGGCACCGATGTTAGCTAGGGGCTAGTCTTCCACAAGCAAAAAAAGAGGAAGATTGGCAACAGATGTTAGCTGAGGGTGAATGTTCCTCACCAAAAAGAAAAAAATCACTATCTAATGAATTTATAAAGACACTTTTCCAAATATTTTTATCACTTTCAAATATTATATTTATCTTAGCTTATTGAACAATAAAACAGTACAGAAATGTTTTGTTTTATTCTGCAGACAGCACCAGGCTACACAAAACTGTGTGCACTTTTTTTCCCCTAGCTTCAATGTTACTAACCTCTCTCAATTGTTTGCCAATTTTCTATTTATGAAATTGGTTTCTTTTAGTCTTAGCGCATTGAGACAGTGTAACAAATTTAGTTCACAACACCTGGCCTAGAATATTTAGGTCATGAGAAATCCTGTCCCCAAATTATAATAATTTGGAGTTTTACCTCATGGCCGCAGTATAAAAACAAAGCCACCTGAGAGTGTTTTCACTGAAGGCAGGTATACTAACTAAACAAAAGTTTACTGATTACTTAAATATGTGTAATTCTCCAGTGAGGAGTGCCATTTCTGTCTGCAAGTTCAAGCAAGCAAAAAATTATTTTAAAAGTAAATTGTTGCCATGAGCCCTTGAGTTCCAGATCTGCTTTATTATTTATAATCTATATTTATTATTATTTATTTATAATTTACAAGTTTTAAAGGAATAGTTAAAATAGTATCCCCATTCTGCAGAAATCAGCTGGCTTAATTACCTGATAAGGGTTGAGAAATTAATCCATTTAGTATTAGAATTAGTTTCTACTTTCAAATACAAAGTTTAAATATTTTGTTTCTCAGAAATCAAGTCCCAAGTTGTTTCTAATTCCACCTTGTACCCTAATAGTGGTGCATACAGTTATTTGTCAAAGAAGATTGTCTGAAGTTTTTGCAACACATTTTTAACCACCTTGAAAACTTATTCTAATACTTTGTACAAGAATCTGAACTGTACTAATGATAGGGCAAGCTAAAAAGAGTGTGTTTGTAGGAGCATGTGATAAGGAAGAAAATGAGCTTCTAGCCCTCTGGAAAGGCAGGAAGGAGGAATACTCTGACACAGCAGCAAAGTAGTTCATGGGTCTTTTTGTTCTCTAACAAAATATTAGTATCCTAATCCCACACAGTGTCTGGAATTTACTTCAAATTATGATGTGAAAATATCTGATCTGCTCAGTCCAAAATATAGACTGCTTCCTCTAAGATCAGCACGGACCTGACCCAACTGGTTATGACCAAGGAGGTAAGACCACATGGCTAAAGCAATTTCTCTAAGAAGAGCACGGATGAGGAGAAAACGGGAGGCATTTTAACTTCCCAGCATACACATTCTTCTCTTCTCAAATGCATTTCTAAAACTTTATTCACATAACATGCTTCAAATAGTACAAGTACAAATAACAAACATGCACTATGTCCCTCTTAAGAGACACCACAAATCCTGCTCACTTTATTAAAATAAGCGTGGGATGGAGAGAAGTCACATAACTCTCCTTTAATTGGCGGGTTTAAGCACTCATCTTCATATTCATCCGGTTGGATTGAAGTCCATCATTTTACTATTTGTTTTCTGTTTTTCCTCCCTGGTAATTGTGTTCCTCAGTTCCTTCTTTCTTGTCTTCTTTTGGAGTAATTGAATTTTCTTATATATTTTTACCTCTTTGCATTACTTCATTTTATTTTTATTTTTTAGTTGTTTTTCTACAGTAGAGTTCCTCAACGTTGGCACTATTGACATTTGGGCCATCGTGGGGAAGGGATTGCCTTGAGTATTGTAGGAAATTAGGCCGCATTTCCAGCCTCTATCCATTTGATGTAGTGACACACCCTCCCCCACAAGTTGTGACAATGACAAACATCTCCAGACTGCCAAATATCCCCTGGCGCTGAGACCACCACTCTAGTAAGTACACTATACATCCTTAACCATTCGCAGTCTACTTAGAGTTAAGACAACAGACATAGCATTTTTCACCTCTACTTTCATTTTTTTGTTAGAGTTGTCAAATACAACAACACGATATTATAATTCCACAATACAAAAGTTTTTGCTTACTTTCCACAATAAAATGCTATAATTTTTGCTAACATTCCACAACATTATAATTTTTGCTTTGAATAATTACATATTTTTATCAAAGGGTAAGAGTATTTTAAAAATTGTATTTAGCCAAACATTTTCAAATTCTGCTGCACTTCATTTATTTCTGATCTGAGTTTCCATTTGGTTTCATTTTCCTTCAGCTTGAAGAACTTCCTTTAATATTTCTAGGAGTTTAGCTCTGCTGGAAATAAATTTTCTCAATTTTTATTGTTGGAAATTGTCTCTATTTGACTGTATTCTTGAGGGATATTTTTGTTGAATATAGAATACTGGTGTGACAGTTGTTTTTATTTTCTTTCAATGTTTTTAATATGTTTTCATTGTTTTCTGGCATCCATTGTTTCCAATGAGTAGTCAGCAGTAATTCTAATCATTGTTGTGTATGAGATGTGTCTTTAATTTTTCCCTTATTGCTTTAAAAAGAATTTTTTTTTCTATTTATATTTGCATTTCAGCTGAATGCATCCAGGTGTCATTGTCTTGGTGTTTGCTGAACAACACTTTGAATATCAATTGAGTTCTTTTATTCTTAGCTTCCTGAAGTCCATCCCATACATCCCCCACATGCATGGTTCAATGGTTAGTTTATACCCAGAATTTGGGGTGACCTTTCTCTGGATCTCTCCTTTTAACCTTTGCATAATCAAGACAAGCAAAAATTAGTAAAACCATGTTGTCTTATAATATTTCAATATTACATTGAATTACAATGTTTCATTTTGCTTCAAGTAATTATACCACAAAATTCAAAGATGGCAACGCATAAATGAGCTGATGTTTTATGCTGATCAAATTGTTTTCCTACCCAAAAGCTACCTGGCTGTAATTTAAATCACATGGATGGTAAGAATATAGGGCATTGGAGCATTTCAGTACCATGTGCTACTGTATAAATCAATGACACTCAAATTTATAATTCTGGAACTTTTCTCCCTCTCACATCTAATTGCCTACTCAACATAGCTAGTTGAATTTTAATAACAACCCCAACTAAATATATCCAAAATCAAACTCTTATTTCACCTACAAAACATACTCCTCCCATAGTCATCCCTACTTCATTACATATCAAAACCCACAGACAGTATCTCAGTAAGTCATTCAGGCTCCTTCTTTAAAATATGTCTAACATATGATGATTTTTCACCATCCTCATTGCTACTATCCTGATCCAAGTAACCACCATAACTTACCTGGACTTTTCCATTCTAACTGACCTCCACGCTTCCAGGTTTTATTCCTCTGCAGTCTCTTCTCAATCCAGCAGCCAGAACAATCCCTTTAACCATAAATTGGATCATGTCACCCCTCTACTTAATACCCCAATAAGCTTTTCATTTCATTGGAGTCAACCTCAAACTTCTAACCATGCCCTAGAGGGCTTCTGTGATCTATGCCCTGTTGCTTCCATGACCTCAACTCCTAGCAGTCTTCCTCCTTGCTTTCAACTTGAGTCATTGATCTGTATGATTACTGTTCCTTGAACACACCAAACAATTGTTTTCTCTATCCTCAGGTCATGGCAGGTGCTGTTTTCTCCAAGTAGTAACTCCTTTGCCTTCATTGGCTATCATATATACAATATTTCTTCATATCTCCCATCATTCTCTCTATCTCCAACCTTCTTTTTATTTTACTGCATAGCAGTTACTATTACATGATGAATTATATATCTGTATATTATATGCCCCTTCCCACTAGAATATAAGGTCCCAGAGAGGAGAGAATTTTTTCTTAATTATTTTATCCTAAGTGCAAGGAAAAGTGAGAGATACCATTTTCTATGTGCTCAGTAAATGTTTGCATGAAAATGAATCTTCTTATCAGCATAAAAACATGCTATGTATTTCCAAACTTTAAAAAATCTTTCTTTAACCTGATAATTCCTCTAATTGCTGCCTCATTCACCTTTTCAAGTTGGAGGTAAAATTTCTAAAATATTGGTTATTATTTACTGTCTCTGCTTCCTCATATCCCACACTCTTCTTAACCTATCCAATCAAGTTTTAAGCAGGGATCTCTATATGACCAAATAAAATAATCAATGATAAGACTTCATCATACTGAACCTATAAGCATTGTTTGGCACTGTTGATTACATGCTCTTTTTTCACTTTATCTCTAGGACAGAACTATATCCTACTTGCTGCCTACCACACTGGCCAGTTCTGCCCCTTTTGCTGGTTGATTCTTCTCTTTCTGACAGGTAAGCTTTGAACTAAGCTAATGTTTAATTTTCATCTATTCCCTTCTTTCTCTCTCTCTCTCTCTCTCTCGCTATATATTCTTTTCTTAAGTCATATCATCCTGTCCCACATCTTTAGAATTTATTTTACTAAGACTCTATAATTTAAATCTTTAATTTTTCTTTTGAACTGCAGACGTATATATCTAACTGCCTGTACTTCATCTCCACTTGCATGTCTAAACATTAAAAGGTTATCAGATTTAAGATTTAATTCTCGACTTTTTGTTATCCCAAACATAATATACCACAAGTAATTCCATTCTCGCTAGAGAGTATTATGGCCCTTTTAGCCATAAGTTTAGAGTTATCTTTAACATCTTAAACATATCCCAAACCTAACCACTTCTCACCTCCACCACTGATACCACCCTAGCCACGCCACCATCATCTCTAATCCTGCACTAGATCATTAGCATACTATCTGACCTTTCTGTTTCTTCTCTTGCCCTTTTCTAGGTAAATTTCCACATAGTGTCAGAAGAATTCTTTCAAAACAGAAATAAGATCGCATGACGCCTGAGCTCTTGAACATTTCAATGACTGACCTAACATCCTATCAGTTTCTCACACACTCAATGTATTTCCGCCCCACTGGCCTTCTTGTCCTTCCTGGAGCATGGAAAACATGCTCCCCAATCAGAATACAAGTTTCGCTCTTCTTGTTCACGAATTCTGCACTGAGTGATCTTCCCCTGGACTTCACAGGGCATGTTCCCTCACTTCCTCGTGCGCATCTGCTCATCTTTTACATAAGTCACCCTCATCCAACTATTTAATAGGCACTTTTCCTTCTCTAACCCTTACTCTTGCTGCACAGATAATTATATATTTAGTAATTTCTTTTTCTATCTCTGTATCTAGAATATCAGCATCAGGACCATATAAGTTTGTGTAGTACATAGTAAATCCTCAATAAATATTTGTTAAATGAGGAAAAGAATGAAATAATGCATGACCCCAAAGATATGACCTTAGCCAAAAACAAAGAACAAAAGGTTAAATTACTTTCAAAATATCGTATATTTCCCAGAAAACAGCACACCCACTTTCCATGTGATATATGCATTGCTTCACAATAGCATGTAATTCTGTGTCTTTACATATATAATGACCTCATGACTTCCAGAAGCCATGCTAGAATAGTGGTGATGGTGGGAAGTGAGAGAAAGAAATACTGCTGGACTTTCACCAAATTTGTTTCCCACTTATTCTAACAAGAACTTGTAATTTTTAAAATATCTTATTCTCAAGTTTCTAATTAAAGATATTTTTCTTACAGATCACTTCTAGGCCTATTTAAATATGAATTACACCAGCTAGATGAACAATTCACATTTTAATCAAGATGTGACAGAGAGTAATAGGGTAAAATATAGTAATCCAGAAAAAAATTAATCTGTATATTAGGAAATTTCCTCTCTACAGATTGTGTGAGGGGAGTGTTTGAAAGATGACACAATTCATTGAGGTTTATTGAGTCCTTTTCAGAGAATGTAAGGTGCAAAGCAGTGCATTAGGCTGTAAGTCAGAAAATAGTGACTGGTTCAAACTGAGTCACTAATTAGTTTTGTGACCTGTGGCAAGTCACTTAACCTCTCTGGATCTCAGTTTTCTTATCTATAATATGAAAGTGTTGGATTCAATTATCTCTCAAATCCATTCCATGTCTGAGATTCCATAAGAATTAAAAAAAAAATCTCTGGGGACTCAAAGTGATAAATGCTATCCCTGTCTATTCAAAGGAAAAATATGAATTATCAAATCGATTCAGTTAACTTTAGACCTTTGTCAAGCTAAAAGTCTGAATAAATTGATTAAACAGTCTGGACAAATTGAATAGACATACTGACTCAAAACCAATTAGCCTATATGAGCATCAGGCCAATTGTAAGTTATATGATGCACCACAAACTAATAACAACAAAAGAAGATACAAATTTGATGCCTACTAAATGATTTCTTTATAAAATAGTTAAGAAGTCATCTTCTGGGTTAAACTGTCCTTGAATATAAAATATATGGGTGATATTCCTGTAATATTCCTTCCCCCATCTTGTAGTAATATTTAATAATCCTGAAAATATAAGTTGAGAATTACTTTTCTATATTGTCCTCCCGTTCAAGCAGCAACCCCTTCTCTTCTAAAATCTACTTTCAATATATTCCTATATACTGACTCTTCAATTTTTAAATTTTCAGAGAATGCTTGTAATGCACCATTCCATACAGGTTTCTGCCACTCAGAATTTTAATAAGTTATGGTGCTCTAAAATAGGATACTATAATATTTGGGAAAAATGAAACAGCTGCATGAACAAACATACCTGCTCTAACAAAAAATATATCCTATTTTATATATAAATTACTCCAAATTATGAATACTCAGGATAAATAAAATGTTTAATTTTGTAATTTCTTTAGAACCTTTCATTACTCATGAGCTTAACAGATATCTTTTAAGAGTTTAAAATTATCATAAAGCATGAATTTTTACTAGGTATGTTTTAGACTTCATTATTTTATGAAAAAACATACTTTCATTTTATATGTGTATATATACTCTATTTCTTCAAGAAACCTAATAAGATGTCTCAAAAATAAAGTTTCAAATATCAATATATTTTTGAAGAGATGTGTAACAAAAAATGACTTTTGCCAACAATGAGTAGAGACTTCAAATTTTTCTCTGAAGAAAACAGATATTTGATCATAATCAAATGGATGTTTTAAAAGTGGAACAATTTTGGTATCTGATATTAACATAGTTTTTTTTTTTATTTGACAGGCGTGATGCTTGGTCACATTTTCTTCAAGGTTGACAGAAGTTTGCAGACTTGTACTAAGAGAAAGTATTGTTGAAAAGAAAATAAAATGAAAGCATCGCCACCGTGGAAATTTCCTTAGTTTTGTTTTATAATTAAATGAATTCTTGAGAGTTCCCTTCCACCTGTGAATTTACAAAGGTTGTTACTCTTGAGTTCAGTTCCTGGCTCCATTATACAGATGGTTCCACCATCTATAAATTGGTATTAATAACCTTACGTAGGGTTCCATTGAATTGCTGTGTGAGTTAAAAGAGAGAATGTGTGTAGAGTACTTAGCATAATCTTCAGCACATGAAAAACACACAATGAATCCCAGCTTTTACATTTCCCCCTTTCCACCTGTACTGTCAATCACAGTGCAAAACACAAAGAGATCTCTCTCATTTTATAAAAGCAGTGATAGGCTAATTTTATTTTTAGAAAATATCTCATATCTACTTTCATGCATAGTCTAGTTTCACTGGAATATCTATGGAGAAGCCATTCTAAAATCACTTTCATATTCATGATTTGAATGTTAGGATAAAGCAATATATGTATTGAAAAGAAACAGTCTGTAAGGTATAAAATAGAGGATTATGGATAGATGAATAAATCGAGTATTTGGTGAGAGGAGTAAGTTTGAGTCTCTTTCCTTGACATGCTGTCTCCCATTGCTTACTGAATGGGAGACAACTTTCTCACTTGCTAGGAAGCTCTAATCTGAAATTTTTCAGAAAAACCTGTATGTTCCTAGAGCACCGAGCTTCTGAGCACGACGGTGATGAAAGTAATCTCACCCCTCAGAAAACCCTGCATTTCTCCAAACTGTTCACAGGTAGAGTTGAGATTCCAAGCTTTCGACTCACAGGAAATGCTTCATCTTACCCAACTCATTATTTATGACACACTGTGGGTGGCATGCAGTATATGTTAGAATATATATTTTGGCTGCTCAGACTTATTTTTCTTTCAATTATAATTTTCTTTGTATTCCAGTGAGCTGAGTTTCAATTAAGTAATGTCTTACTATTTATTTATGTGCACATTTTCTTTGTATTTGCTCATTTGTTCATATTTTTTTCCTTTTAATAGACAGGGTTGAATAGCATTTCTCACTTTGAGTCACCAGAGACATTTTTTTATAAAATTGTAGTATTTCAGACATGGAATGGACTTTAGAGATAATTGAATCCAACATTTTTATATAGCAGATAAGAAAACTAAGCTCTAGAGAGGTTAAGTGACTTGCCACAAGTCGCAAAGTAATTAGTGACTCAGTTTGAACTAGTCACTGTTTTCTGACCTACATCATAAGCACACAGTCCCACTGGTTTTGCTGAAATATATTTTTCAAGCTGATCTCCTCTTCATCATCAGTGCTACTGCCGCATATCGGACCATAATCTTCTCACACAAAGCCTTAGTCAACCTCATCTTCAGAAGTCTCCCCACCTCCGGTTGTGCTATTTCATACCTATTGAATATATTGCCTACATTAACCCTGCTCCTCCTTCTGATTCTCCAAAATTACAACCTTAGATTAGGGAAAAGCTTTTATTAAACAGGGCCAAGACCAGAAACAACATATGAAAGTTGATATGTCTAGTTACATATTTTTAAATTCACTAAGGAGAAATTTAGCATAACAAAAGCAAAAGATGAATGACATAATGGGAAAAAATAAATTGCAATGCATGTAGTATGTGACTGATAATCTTCAATTTACAAAGGATTCAATGAAAGAAATAAATAAGAAGTGGCAGGAAAAAATGAGAAAAATATCTCAGCTAGATATCAAAGTGATGGGGATGTGAAAGAAAGTTAATCCCTGTATCAAGTAATCTTTAACTGGTTGGGTTCAGTTTATCTTTATAAAACCCTATGATGTATGGTTGCTATTCCACCCAACTTATATTTGAGGGAAATAAGTCTCAGACAGGCAAAGTGATTTGTCCAAAGTCAGCATGTTCCAGTCAGTTCCTGTGTCCAGGACTATATGATTTTCCAGGCCAGGCCAAGATGTTCTGAGGCACCTTTAGGTTAGAACTGGCCAGAGAGCCTGAGATATTATAGAAATGTTGGTGATATATTTATTTTATGATACTAATCCTCGACATTCATTGTCCCAGAGGGTTCATCCAAGAAGGGAATGAAGCTGGGTGGGAGAAGCACATCAACTTCTGGAAACTTCTAGGTCTGTTTTTCCTTGGCCTCTTGTTTCAAGAGACTATGACATTAAATTTTGCCCCTCTTTATAATCAGAAGCCACAGAAAGACTGATAATAGATAGATAAATAGATTTTTGAATATAAAACATTTCAGACACTTACTGAATAATTCTGCTGGCTGGGGTAATATTGAATTGCTTCATTATATCATCTGATTCCTTTTGATACCAAAACGTCTCTTCAATTTTGAGAAACGAGTCCCTTTGCTTTAGAAATTAATCGCATCAGAAATTTAATGATCTATTGAAGTCTGCCATTATTGAATCATTACATACCATATTTTCTCACAACGGTTCAGGTTAGTGTTTCCAGATGAAAACCATCATAAATAAATAAATAAATCAAGTACATAAAAATTTGTCAAGGCAACCAGTCCTATGGCATAGTGGTTAAGTTTGGCATACTCTGCTTTGGTGGCCTAGGTTTACCAGTTTGGATCCTAGGCACAGACCTACATCACTTGTCAGCCATGCTGTGGCACCAACCTACATATAAAGTGGAGGAAGATTGGCACAGATGTCAGCTCAGAACTAATTTTCCTCAAGCACAAAAAGAGTAAGATTGGCAACAGATGTTAGCTCAGGGCTAATCTTCCTCAGCAAAAAAAAAAAAAAAAAAAAGCCACACAAAGAAATTTGCCAAGACGATTATTCAGTAATATATATTCTAGTATTATACTCAGTCTTAATACTATCATAAATGCTAACGGGTGATATTGGAGTTAATTTATAAGATTTGTTTTATATTTGTTTGGAATTTACTTCCATAGAGCATAGATGTCATTAATCCATTCAACCAATGATTTTGCCTTGTTTGCTCTGAAATTTCATTCCTTTTCATATGGGCACAAACAATTCGCTCAGACTCTGGCAACAAACATCAGTTCTACCCTCTAATTTCAGGGGCTTCAGAGTCCACCACCTGCATTCTGAATGCACTCATAACATTAGGTTGGATTATAGTAAAAGAAAACAGTTTAAGTGAGAAAAAATAAGAATAGAGCCCTGAAGACAAATAGAAGCATTTTTTTTGTATTTTTGATTTTTATAATAATTGTTATTTTGATTTAACAAGATAAAAAATATATCTGACTTGGATGGAGAAATGTAATTCTCTCAATGACATTCTTTTTTCAATAATTTATTGTGGCATTTTGTTTTTTGGTTATTCAAATAATCATTTTTCATTAAAAAATAATTTCTAAAAGGATGTAGAAGATCCTTTGACATATATGTGATATTATTTTTACAGAAAAGAACATTAAAAAATGCTGGAGACTGCATTTCCTCTAAAAATTATACATACCTTACGAAATTATTTCTAATCAATCCTAATTTTGTTACATATAATAAGGTTAATAAATTTTTGAACCTCTTTCTAAAATTGAGTATCTTTAGGTAAGGTTTACAGTTACATGAGTTTTCAAAAGAAAAATTCTTAAGTATCAACATATCGCATCTGCTAGAGACCTGCAATTTATTCTAAAATTCTAATAATCCAAAAGAAATAGAAAAAATCCTAATGTGATTTATTTTCTCTACATCAGATATTTTAAAGTTTAAACACTTAATAAGGTAGCAATTTCATTTTATCAAATAAGAAACATACTCAATTTCACTGCTATATGGACCAGCCACTAACTCGGTATTACCACTGGCTCCAGCACGCAGAGGAAGTGTAATTTTCTACGTTTTGGTTGACTCCTTTCCCACCTCCTTGCACACCTGGCATATTATAATCTTGTAAATGCAAAACTACATTACATTCCTTCTTCTGTAACTTCTCAATCAGAGCAAATACAATAGAAAGAGAGTAACCATCTCCCATGGTAACATCCCTCCAACGGCTTATCAGCTCAATACGGAGTCACACCTTCCAATAATCTTAGTGCAAAGTGTCTTTACAAATGGATCCTGTAGATTCTTTACACCATGAAAATCATTAGCAAGGATAATTAACTGAGACTGCGGTGATGAATAGAGCCGAATTACTGATCAGTGTAATAAAGAACAGAAGCCACTAATTACAGACGGAGAACCTCGAAGCTACTGAGAAATGTAATTTAACACTGCTGCCCAGATTCCACACAGCCTAATATAAGTGCACAATTAAAACAATAAGGTCTTCCAACGGATAATGCTTTAGGGACCATCTTGGGTATAAGAAAATGTGCCCATCTGTACAAAGCGGCTTGTAATCTGTTAAGTACAATGCCTTAGGAAAACATTTTAAAAATTAAACCTGTATAAATATTTTGTTAGGCAATCTCATCACAACCTTGGACTTCTATCACATACTCTGGTAATTTCTTTGAACTTTCCAAAGGTCATAAAGAGTTTCATCCTTGTCTGGGGTGTAGAAACAGCACAAATATAATGAAGCTTTGCATCCATAAAGTCACTATGGGATGAGTCATTGTTCCTTAGATACAAAGAAGGCATCTTTTCCACTGCAGAGAGTAGAAAGTTGTAGAGAAGTGTTTTCCAAAATTGCTCGATGATAAGAATTACATGAAGCTCTTGTTAAAATTTGGATTGATTGCTGGAAAGCACTCTGGACGACCAGAATATAATCCTGGAGCGGAGGGCCTGAGACAGTGATCTGAGTAAGAGCTCGGGGTGATTCTCATCCGCAGGCAGGTTTGGCACGGTAGAAAGAAATTGGGTTTTGGACATCTATACTGCTTCTTTGAACCCTGAATCTGTCATTTAATAGCTGTGTACCCTAGTGAGAGCCATTTTTCTCTCTGAATCGCAGATTCTTTATTTTTAAAATATGGAAATATATCATTTTATCAGGTACCTATATTAGAAACGTACATAAATTGCCTATTAATGTGTTTGTACATAGAAGACATGTAGCAAATATCAGTTTCCTCCCACTTTCTTCTCATCGTTAAGGCTTTTTTCTTCAACAAATATATACAATCTCACTAACACCAAGAAAGCTATGAGAACAACATCCGCTTCACAGCTTAAAGCACTTCCCGGTATGTATGTATATCTCAGATACTTAGCCCTCCTATAAAGAAGAGGGAGTAAACTCCAGAAGCCAGCCTTGTGTTGTTAGCCTGGCTACTGTGTCTGACAGCACCAAATGAAAATAGCTGCCTGGACAGTGGCCTTCTGTGGTCGCAGTTGAAACCTGGTAGCTGGTACATTCTCCAGTTTTAAGTCAAGAGAATTCTAGCATAAAGTAGTGGTTTTCATTCATTTATACGAAATGGTTTGTGATAAAATTCTACTAGTAGCAAAAAAGTTTCCAGAACAAGTCAAATAACATATATAAATGAAAAATCTTCATCATTAAAGAGTTATACATAATATCACCAAATATCCAAGTATTTAGCAACAGCTTCTCAATATTATTACTTTCACAGACCACAAGACTATATTTTGGAGTCTAGTACCATAATTTGGAGTCAGACCCAAAGAGATAGTAATAATTAGAAAAATGCTTATCACTAAGTTATTTTGTATGATTATCTTCTTGATTCTAATAAGATTGTAATTGAGATGGCAGCCTCCCCAAAACTGGTCTATAAGGAGCCATACTGGAAGGAAGTTTCCTCCTTGAAAAGGAAAGTGTAGTCTTATTCCCCAAAAGTATAGTCCTCATCCTTGATTTTAATCATATATTGATTCACTTAAGAAATATTTCTTAATGACACACACATAGGCCAATTGAGCAATATAACAATTATTTAGATACAGAAGATGTTATAAAGATCTTTGTTCTACAATTTATGCATATATCTTTTTACAAAGTGGCTGCAAGATTGACTAAAAAAGGTAAAACTATCTATATCAATTCAGAGGATGGCTAGATTAATATATAGCCTGGACGACCGGCTTGGCATTTCACAACTTATTTAATGGCATATGTCAATTCATAGTAAAATGAGGGCTAATAATGCCAAAAAAGTGTTTCATAGCTTTTAATTTATATTCATTTAATTTCCTGATGAACATACTCACTGATCAAATGAAGCCATCCCCAAAATGAAGTTAAACAAAAAATTAATAAACACTATCTTGAGTTATTCTTTAGCTCTTTTTTCTTTAATGACTCAACACCAAATCATTTTCATTTATTTGTATTTTGACAATAAAAATTTCACCCATGCATGAAGCTACTTCTCACTGTTTATCATACTGTCCACTTTTTATCACACTGACCGGTTTAAACTCTCATGCAAAAATGTCTTCTTACCGTAGACTTTGCTATCTGCATATTTTTAACCCTACTCCTGTAAAGAAATGGATTGACTCAATGAACCAATCCTTTGTGAACATCTATTTTATGTCAGGCTAAGTATTTACAATAAGTTAATGAGCAAAATGGCCCTTGGAGCTTCACCTCTTAATGGAGAGAGACATGTAATAAACAAAAAACATATTACCCTAGAAAGTAATGTGTGATTGAAATAATCGAGCAGCATGAAGAAGATCAAGACTGTGCGAGAATACAGTGTTAAGTAGAATAATCAGGAGAGGCCTCCATAAGAGGGTCACATTTAAGGGCAACTGTGGAAGAGGTGAGAGAAAGAACAATCTAAGCTGAGACAAGGGCTGGTGAAGGGGCTGTAAGGTAAGAGCATGTTTGAGGATGATATTTAATGTCAAAAAGTTAATAATAGAGATGAAAACTCTAAGTTATGATGCATGCAAGTTATGAATACTGGCGTTCTACACTGATTTTAATTTATTAGTTCAGAGATTTAGTCTTCTCGTCAAACCACAGATGACCATGTCTTGTTCTAATTACATCTTTTATTCCTCTTCCACCCTGGAAAGGAATCCACAATTTTCAGCTACAGAAAAGCTATTCCTTCACACGTCTCGTGAACTCTTTTTGAAGAGGGAAGACAAACAGAGAAAAATGATAGGGTGGTCAATGCATATCCTTAATGTTTAAAGCAACAAAAGGAACAGGATTGGAAAACAGAGTATGCTGTTCCAATTTGTTAACAGTAACCATAACCCTTACCCAGAGCCATTGGTACTCCCCTCATATCATGCTTTTTCATGTAAATCCTAAAAAATAAATAAACAGCAAACAAAATGAAAATTTTATAATTATTTTGCTTCCCTTCTAGACTCAATGATTAATACAGTTTCAATTTATAAGAAAAATTAGAACAGAAACAATAATAAAAGATTGAGGTTTGTAAATAATAACAGCAAATCTAAGTACCTGAGGTTTGAATAATTGAAGTGAATGTAAAGCAAAACTTTGAGCTTCCAAGAAGTCTGTAAATAGAAGGTTTTAGGTTCTATCTTTATCACAGTAGAATAACAAAAATAAATAAGGGCATTTACTGCTCTTGGCCTCAGTTATTTTCTAAAAGTACTGCTTTATAGATGCCAATCTTATTCTTCTCTCACAGATAATTTTCACATCTATTAACAAACAAGGAAGATAACAGAGGTATGACAATATTTTATTGCTCTTCAAAAGCCGAGAAGTATTTTTAAAAATCCAAATATGATAAATTAGCACCTGGCATATAGTAAATATTCAATAAGTGTCAGCACCTTCCAATCCCTTAATTTTCTTCATCTGTTCTCATTTTATATGTACAACTAATCACACTATTATTTGGAGATTTCTATAGGCTCCCGCTTATGCATTAAAAAACGTGTTGAAATAACATTTGATAGAAGTGTATCGCAGTCACAGTTCCATGTTAACGTCAACAGTGCACTACTTATGTCCCCAGACACAGAGATGCAACACCTCTCAGAGACTCACTTATTACCATATCCAATTAGTTTGTTTACCTTAATTACATTTTTGGCATTTTACTATTCGAAAGCTCAAGTTTAAACTGCACAACAAGAAATTTAGAAGTGCTTTTGGAACACTGAAAAGCATAGCTTGAGAAGAATATGAAACCACTAAGATAAAGACATTCATTAAGGAGTAAGGAGACTAAGAAAGCTCAAAGCTAAAGAAGAGTCTAGAGTCAAGCCTTCAATATATATATTGAATCATTATATTGTACACTTGAAACTAAATACTGTTATCTGTTGATTATAGCTCAGTTAAAAACAGTCGACAGAGAAAAAACATAGTGCACTATCACCACCATGTCCCTGCCAGCTCTTTGCCCTGTCTATAAGAGGGAAAAATGTTTAACTCATTAAGTATTATTTCAAGCAGTCACTAATTTTAGAGAAAGCATTTGAGTTTCAGTTATGTACTAAAAGGTAAAACATTTTTTTAAACATCCTATCTAATCCTCACTAATTGCTTTATGTGTTTTATATTTAAAATGCCTACAATATAAAAAGATGAAAAACAAATAGTTTAGTAATAGAAGAAAGGAGATCAAGAGAAAGGAAATAATAAATTCAAGGTCAAGATTAGCAGATAGAAATGCCTACAAAAAGCATGAGTAGGCTCAGAGATCTACTAAAATGTTGACTCTAAGCTTCCTGGTGGTCAAAGCAATCAGGATAAAATTCAGAGATCTGAGTGCCTATAAGATTAGGGAATTGGGGGGAGGGGAGGTAGTGTTCAAAAGACAGATACCTTCTATGGATACTGAGGCCTGAGAGAAACGTCTCCTTTGGGACACTGTAAAAAGGAAGCTGTTCCATACATTGACTGATGTCCTCAATAACACTGACACAAAAGGAAAGCTAACAAGTTTCTTATGATTGTTTCTTTTAAAGTCCAGAGCATAAGCTGGGTGGTGAAATGCCCAAGTGCAATTCAGTAGAAGCAATTCTATCAGGGGCCAAGACATTGCCATCCAAGTATACAGCTCCCTGGTGCTCTCAAATCCAGATTTAGTCCATTGGGATCTAAGAAAAAATAACCTTTTTAGGTGTATAGAGTGCATTCATCATGATGGGAAGAATGTCTTTATTTCATTCTAAAGTCACAGGATTAAAAAATTTTCAAAGAAAGGTAATTCCCCAAATTAAGCTCTGATAGAAGTAATGCCTTACTCTGTAAAGTATGTCAAACAGCATGATGGTTAAACGATCAGTTCTCCAGAAAGGGAATCACCATGGGAAATTTCTGTTTTGATTTTTTTCTTCCTGAGGCCAGAGCAGTAGCAGCATTTTTATCTGGCCATATTCTCTACTAAGATTCACTTTGAAAACTTCAAAGGCCATGTTCGGAAAATAAAAATAGCTCTCATTCTTATTCCTTTTCACTCTGGGTCAGCATGTAAAAATGGCCATCCTTTTAATCCCAGGGAAAAATACTTTTAGACAAACGATGTAGGTGTTCTTTTCTTCTGGGAATAAATTAAAAGCAATGTGGAGGAACTATTATAGATAATGCATTGGCACAGTAGGGCATTAAAAACAGAACAGGTAGAAATCATCATAGTTCTCCACCAATTTAGATTTATACATTTAAGACACGACACATTTAATGGAAGCCTTGAGGGCACCACTAAAATTAAATAATATACTCAAAGATAGAGGATCTCATTTTCCCTTTTAATAACAGTTGTTCTACATATTACTAGAGATCATAAAATAGTAATAGATTAATTTAGGGTACTGATAGTTTATATGAAATAGATTCCCATTGTATCAATGCATTTTAGTCCCAATCTTTTTCTTCCAGCATCAAGGGACTGCTGCTTTGAGAAAAAAAGGGAGAACACCACGAGGACCACACAGCATCTAGTAGAGGTTTCCCTGGCAACAAAAATTTCCCATTTATTTTGTGGTTTCGTTCAACATCCTATCACTTCACTCCAAAGCAGGGCAATGGAGAAGAGGAGACTATCGAGTGTAATCTTTGAACTAGGGAGTAATCTAATTGAAAGGATCCTGCAACCAGTTTCAGATGGCCTAACATGTCCTCGTATATCTTTTCTTTTTATTATTGTTTTTTCCTGTTACAAAATCTTCCAAGAAAGAATTCCTTTGAGTAAGTTTTTAATCTAAAATTCTGATTTGCTTTTTATTGCTACCAGGACCATCCTTCAGACAAGTTTTAATAGATTAATATGTAAATTTTTACAAGTTTATATATTCCTATTTAAATCAGAAAATCTCCAGTATGGTATTAGTATGGTATCATGGCACAACTGATTGGATAACATGTAAATCTAAATAATTTTTATACATGAACTAAACAGCCATGAATTTAAAAGTAATCTTATCGGGCTTCCATAGATATCATCTTCAATGTTCTTTATACTTTATTAACAGATTTTCCTGAATATTTTTTTAACTCCACATGCATTTATATTAATATGTAAACCAAGATTAATCTAATTTCTCTAAATCCTGAGAATCTCATAATCATGTTCAAATTCTAGGTTTTACAACTAGTCTAAAATTCAGATTCTGAAATCCCCAAAACTTTGAAAATCAAAATGTTTTCTAACTTATTTTATGGCAAAATGTGACATAAATTGACTATGATACTCTATATGCTATCTTTATGAATCACATTTAGTTTGAATATTCTTATCTTTCACTGCCAAAATAAGTGTTTATCCAGATTCCACAATAGATATATAACATACGCAATTTATTACCTTTGTGAAACAAAAAATGTTCTGACTTCTGTTCCTAAGGGACAGTGGGCCTAGACAGAGACATCACCATAGACAGATAGGTAGGTCAAATGGACAATTTGAATATAACATAAATGGACTAATAGCTTTTAACTCACTGAATAAAATAATTTATGAAACTATGCTGATATAAACAAATAAATAGGGAAAGAATGAGTTCTCCTTACAATAGAAAGCTAACTTACATATATATAAAACATATAAAAAATATATATTATATGATGTATTATATTGTATATAAATATATAATTATAATAGCATAAATAACATATAGTAAATATATATTATAAATATATATGTATATATACAAGTATATATGAAATTAGAAAATCATCAATAGTTAATAACACTAGCGAGTGAAAGTTTGATGAGCATCAAGATTTTTACAGTTTCAAAATATCTCCTTACTATTTCCTAAATAGATCAAATAGTAAAACATAGCAAATTTACAGTGGAGGAATCTAGTAGACACCAACTTAACCATGTGACCAAATTTATCATCATCAATACTGAGAAAAACCAGAATAATTTTCCTTTTGATTTCATTTATTGGGAATCAAAGAAAGAAAAATCACTCCTAAAGAATCTGCCACAAATGTATAAAGCAAATTGAATTATGAAAAAACATAACATAAACACATATTAAGGGATATTCTACAAAATAAGTGATCTCTACTTCTCAAAAAAAATATCAAGGTCAGGAAGGACAAAGAAAGGCTAAGGAACTGTGCCAGGTTACAAAAGAGCCATGACAAACTAATGTCATTCTAGTTTATATAATTTTGATAAAGATGCAATGGAATTTATTCCAAACAAAAAGAAATACTCCTCAATATTATCAGGTGTATGAAAATGGTGCTATTTTGATGCAAATACAATGAACATTCACTTCTCTCTAACTGAAAGGAATAAGGAAAATTATTTAATAAGGGAAGTTAAAAAGGGCTTTATCTGTGGCCACTAATGGCTGGAAATGGTGGAGGAAGAAGCAGCAAATAGCTGAACATGAGGAAAGAAAATAAGAGACAGTAAAAGGAAAAGAAATACAGGCAATGATGGTAAGGGAAATAAGAGTCATCTAGAAATACTGAGTCCTAGATATCCAGGAAACAACTAAGTGAGTTATTATATTATGGGATAAAACATAATCACTTTCAGTCAATAGAAAAAAAAGTTTGAAACAGTTACACTTAAGAAGATTTAAAGGACTCATTAGGAATTAAAATGTATAAACTGTTGAAAGGTAAAGCAACTTTAAGCAAAAAAATGCATGTTTGATGAGAAACAGATCCTTGAATAGCTTGATGATTTAAAGAGCCAAAATGTGGGTCTCAAACATTTTCCTGATAAGACACTTCTGTTGTGAAGGATTTTGCAATGTGACGGTCATGTTAACTTTATGAAAAAAAACATTTAAAGGGAGCACGAAAGAATGGAAGAGGAATTTTATTCTGCAACAAAATAAAAAAAAATGAGGCTTTAGCTATTATTTCTTCTTCTATGTTTTTCATCATTAATGATATGACTATCCACCAAGCCAGAACTTAAGTCTAAAATTCTTTTTTTTTTTTTTAATTTTTTTAAGTATGATTTTTGGTGAGGAAAATTGGCCCTGAGCTAACATCTGTTGCCAATCTTCCGCTTTTTTTTTTCTCCCCAAAGCCCCAGTACATAGTTGCATATCCCAGTTGTAGGTCATTTTAGTTCTATGTGGGACGCTGCCCAAGCATGGGCTGTTGAGCAATGTATAGGTCCATGCTCAGGATCTGAACTGGCGAAACCCAGGCCACTGAAGTGGAACACACAAACTTAACTGCTGGGCCACAGGGCCAGCCCCGAGACTAAAACTCTTTTGTCTCCCAAAACTCCCTCATTAAATTGATCACTCGGACATGATTATTCTTCTTTTCATTTATGGCTACATACTTTCCCTTACCTACAACCTGACTAGGACATCTTTAGTTCAAACTTTTATAATTTATCTAGTGAATTAATTCTTTACTTTCTAAATTGCTTTTGTGGTCTCTAACCTGACTTGCTTCTTACTAATTCATAAATTCATCATCAACATTCCTGAAAGTCGTGTTTTTCTTTAAAAAAAAGTGTACTGATGTCCTTCCATCACAGAAATTTCTTTAGTGGTTTTCCATTGCATGTTGGATGAGGTTCAAACTCACTATTATTGCCTATAATTTGGGGGGGGGGAATCAAAACAGTTTTTAAAACATTAACATTCAGATGCTTGAAATTTCAGTTATAAGCCTTATATTCAAATATGAGCAGTGAACAGAGGTGTTACATACAACACTACTACCACAAATTAATAATATTAGTTACAGTTATCCATCTTGGTTTAGCAGAGGGTGCCATTTTTCCAAAGAAAAATGTAATTGGATTGCAGATATTTAAAATCACTAAAAGGGGAGCTGTGGCACGACAATGTTCTATCTTTTGATCTATGCCGGGAGCCGGTCTCCAGGCTTAGGTACCACTGCAGTGTGACAAGGTCTGGCAGTGGAGTGAGAATGTGCAAGGCGCTTCTCAAGGGAAATTAGGGAAAGCGCACAATATCTATATGCACTATGCTCTTGCATCTACTTTTCCTTTTCTGGAATTGCTGGGGAGTGATGAGAAGTTCTGCTGGTCAGCTTCCTCCTTCCTCCCCTCATAAAGTAGGTCAGACGAACATTGGTGGCCATCCCGTAATAGGAACCTGGCCAAATCAGGAAATTTTTATAGGAGGAAAATGGTATAAGCTCCCCTTAACTGTAGGAAGACACAGATGGCAGCCAGGTACATATAGGGGCCCTCATAAGAAGAGGCATAGACCTACTGTAAGTCCAGAGGACTTGATGTGAAAACATCATGAAACTTTGGTCAGAGTTAATTGGGACTATGATGAAGATTGGGTCCCCCATAAGTGGAAAGGAAACAGAAGAATTACACCTGAGGATACAACATATTGGGATAGTATGAATGCACGGTGGGGAGATCCTAGAACATGGAACTCATATACAATGAAACATCTGTGTAGGATGTATTGCAGAGACCCAGAAAGGGCACATAAGGCCACAGAAGGCCCATGGTGGAATTGGTGGAAAGAAGGGGGGCGATGCAAACCTTACTGCCAAACACGTTCCTGACCTTTGAAAGACAAGCAAACAAGTCCAACCTTTAAAGTTCACTTTATTAATAGTTATGCCAGCTGTATTTGACATGTATATTCGGTTGTTTGCAGGACATCTTATACTTTCCTTTGTATACCATACCCTGCACCTTTGAAACCACTTGTTACTTACCCCATAAAAAATATATTGCTTGCCGGACATGCGATGTCTAGATAACGTCTAAGTGCTAAAGATTAGCTGCTGAGATAATATCACCTGATTGAACCTTATGTAACCTGGACCCTTTATAAAAAAAAACAGATGCTCATATTAAATAGACTTGGAAACCTCACTCCTTGTCTCACTGCGTCTCTCTCTCTCGCCGACTCCGTCCATCCCATCGGGAGACCCTGGACTCAGCTGGGGCTGGACCCCGGCAGATCTGAGTGCTGGTTGTATTGGTTAGTTCAAACAGCAAGTGGAAAACTGTGATTTTTGCAAGTTTTGGTCTGTATATTATAACGTAAAAATTTTTTAAATTGGAGATTTAGGAAGAAGAAAAAAGTAAGTAAAGAGAAAGAAAAAAGGAGAGGGGTAAATATGTATCAATTTGTGCTCATTTTAATAAATAATGCCATGGAAGATCTGGATTTTCCATGTATGATTATTAAATTAATTATCTTAACAATGATTTTCATGAAGTTCTTAGCACTCAAGTTAAATATATAATATATAATCCTAATATAGCTATTTATATTCTAATCAAAAGCAAAAACCTTCCAAAAATTCCATTCTACATCTTTATAACTGACTTAATTTTTCTGATTTTTTTTCAAATCATATCCTTCAATATAGAAACAGATACTGAGTTTATCCATATTTCTTTTAGTCTTTCCTCAGCCCCACCGCCAACCCATGTGTATCTTCTGGGTAGCTCCATGAGCTGGCACTAGTTTAGCACCTCGGGATGTTTACTCAGGCTAATTTAGCTCCTGAACTTCTAATGTCTGGTGTTCAGCAATAAAGCCCCAGTTGGAGTTTTCAACCAACAGCAGTTTGCATTTAGTTTCTGAAACTCTGTTTTATAATCTTCGTGCCTTCCCTTCTGATTGCATGAAGACAACTGCTCCTGGGGATACCTGAACCTGGAATGAACTGAAAATATTTTACAGCTTTTCAACTTGCCAGCAGTAGAAGAAAAATCCATACCAGTCCCAGCACTCAGAACAGCTGTTGCTATAAGGTGATGTTGCTAAAAAAACCCAAAATAGAGCAAGGCAAATACCATCCCTGTGAGGGTTCTACTATGTGTTGGAGATCTCCAGCTGGAAACTTAATTGTAATTTAAACAGCATACAGAAGCAGCGTTCCTGCATCTATTCAGCGTACTTTTATTGAATTGGATAATTTAATCAATAAGTCACAATACTCTTAGCATGGTGCTATGTAAAATTCTAGAGCAGAGAAATTTGACCTCTGCTGCCCACTATTTCCATCTCCCCAAATAGCATTCCTCTAGGATTCAGGTAATACATCTCCCCATTCTAATCAAGTCTTTAAACACTTGGAATCTATTTTCTGTTGCTTGTGTTAGAGCCCTATAGCCAAGGACCAGCAAGAACACAACTGGGTTTATTCTTGTTTGCAGTAAGAAAAGCCATACACATGGAGAAATGTGGAGTGCCTTGGTAAGAGGGTATATTAGTCGGGGTTCTCCAGAGAAACAGAACCAAAAGGAGATATAGATATATATATAGATACATACATACACCTACATAGAAAGAGAGAGGGAAATTTATATAAGAATTGGGTCACACAATTTTTGAGGCCAAGAAGTCCTACAATCTGCCGTTTGCAAGCTGGAGACCCAAGAAAGACAGTGGTGTCATTTAGTCAAAGTCCAAAGGCCTGAGAACCAGGAATGCCTGATGCCTGAGGGCAGGAAAAGATGTCTCAGCTCAAACAGAAAAACAGTGAATTTATCCTCCTCTGCTTTTTTGTTCTATTTGGACCCTCAAGAGATTGGATGATGCCCACTACATTGGGGAGGTTGGGGTGGTTTAAGGAAGAAGGACTTTGCCCTGAATTGTTTACTATCAGGAATAGGAGCAATTCTACGATTGGGTATCTCAAATCATCTTATCTATGGGAAGAGTACACTAGAGTGGGGCTAATGCATAACTATTCAAGAAACAGCAGTTGCTGATATTAGCCAGGAAAGGATTATATTCAGTATGTTGTGGCTTCTCAATACTTTACCTATGCTCATGCATGATTATGGAGTGGTCGTGTTTTTGTCTTTATCCAACATGGTCACAGAATGGTCTTATCTGATTTTGAGGCTCTGTGAAAAATTTTCTGTTCAACAGGAGACCCAAAGACCTAGCTATGCGTGCCAGGCCAGCCTGTGGTGACACCAAGGCCTAGCTGAGAGCATCAGGCCAGGTCCCTTATGTCAGGGGCTTGCTCTCTCTCACTTATTTCTATTGAAGAATGTTAACAGAATGCTACATAGTAAAGTATAAAATGTAAAAAGAAAATCATAAGAAATTTTGAGAATTCCTTATGACGTACTTATTCATTGATGCATTCATTTATTTATTTTTAGAAATTAAGGCAACATTTATTCAATTTCCTTGTAATCATTATCTAAAGCATGTGTGGTGGTTATTAGGAAGGGTATGATTTCTTTTAAGGCCTTCTATGATTAAATTTTAGTTCAGAAACACAACATATTTGACTGGTGCAAATTTGAGAGAACTTATTTCTGGCCCAAGCTCTTTTTCATGATAAATACATCTTTACTTCACCACCCCTTGATCAAACTTAATCACTGTTTCCGTGGCAGAGCATGGCCAGTTTTGACAGCTGCTCTGAAGGTCAGCTGTTTTACGGTGGCCTGGCCAAGAAAAATAACAGTGGGCCATAGTAGGCTCTTTGCTGTCCTCATCCTGTGCTCTGAATGATGAGTGTGATACCTTGGTCACCTCCAATGCAAGCTGATGCAACAACTTGTTTTCCATCTCGACACCTTAATTCATGAACCAGATGTGCAGTAATTCTTGATCCAGATCTTCCCAATGGCTGATCCGAAGCAATGGCTTTTCATTCACATTGGATTTACTTGGGTCGAGATCCAGCTCTTCTCAACTGCCAAGTACTGGAGAGCAAAAGCTTCATTTGCCTCTACCATATCCACTTCCTTAAGATTCAGTCTTGGGGCCAGCCCCATGGCCTAGTGGTTAAGCTTGACGTCCTCCACTTCAGCAGCCCGGGTTTGCTTCCTGGGCACATATCTACACCACTTGTTGGTGGCCATACTGTGGCAGTGACCAACATACAAAGTAGAGGAAGACTGGCAGAACAGATGTTAGCTCCAGGCAAATCTTATTCAGCAAAAAAAGAAAAAAAAGAAAGAAAGAACAAGAAGAAAACTCAGTCTTATTTTCTATAGTGCTCCATTGATAGCAGGGACAAGACAGATATCCATCATAGAAGGATCACATTCAGATACAAAATAGCCCACAATTCTTGTCAGTGGTGTGAAGTTACGTTTTTTACCAGCATCTTCACTAGCTATGAAAGCATCAGATGCTCCCAATATACTCCTTGCAGTGGCAGTCCCTTTTATCTTGAATATTGGCCAAAGTTTATTTAACTGCTCCAGGCTTGCTCAGGGACAAGCATGCTCACCTACTTGCATTGGCTGTTTTCCTTTCCTTGTCTTCACTTTGATTGGTACCATCTTATTATTGAAGTAACCAGCATCATTAGCAGCTTTCAGCCTCTGCTGTGACCACAGGGTGTATTCATTACATCCTTGTCTGCTTATTTTATGTTTTGCAAAATTCTCTGCAGTAATTCCCATGGTGAGTTGGGAATCTGCTAACGCTGCTCCCGAAGAATCTTCCAGCTTGAGATCTGATCCAAACATGGTTCTAACACACTAGTTTCTGGCTCAGCAGGGAGCCTGGCTCAAACTTTCTGCTCCACACAAGATGACTTCAGCATTTTTAACACAAATTTCCTGACATCCATTCACTATGGACTAGAAACCAGAACCACAAAGCCTATTAAGAGTGAGCGCTGAGGTTTCTTGGGACTCCCACATGCAAACCAACATGCCTTGCCAAGTATGCAGCGTCTGAAGAACTATTTGCCAGTTTATTAAAAAGGGTACAACTCAAGAACAGACAACTGGAAGAGGTGCATAGGGCCAGGCAGGGGGAGGTGGTGTGTGGAGCATCCACACTCTTCTGGGCACGACGCTGTCCCAGCACTTCCATTTGTTCACCAACCTGATTTGTTCTCATTTGTTTACTCTTCCTTCGTAACAGAAAGACTTGCAAAACTATGGAATTAGTCTTTAATAGTAGAATTTTTGTTAATCAATTTCTGGAGGGGATAGTAACATTTGAAGCAATGGCCAGTTGTAGGCAGAGGTTTTAATATGCCTCTAAAAACTTGGCAAATATAAGGTCAGTCTCTCCTGCCCTCTTATTATTTGCACTTGAGATTTTTCTCTGTATTTAGTTTCCAAGTTAGAAGAATTCTGAATTAGAGGAACTGAAGACACATGTTTAAAACATCCTGAGATCAAACTACAATTTTCAGTGCCATCACTGTCGTATTAAAAAAGTTGTATATTTTATGAACTCATAATACTTCTATAGCATGAGCCATCTTCTCTTACTTGATCAGGATAATTATTTGCTTAGTTAATTGAAAAAGCAGATTAAAGCAGGAACCATAAACAAACCAAAAAAAATTACACATACCTTAAAAACTTAATTTTAAGCTAAACATGCAGGAACCTTATGACATAAGGGCAGGAACCTTATGACATAAGGGCAAAGCCTTCTCTTTGAGACTTAGTTTGCTGATGTGTGTTCCACCTTTTTACGTGAAAGACATCGTGGGGCCTCATCTACAATTCCCAGCAATGGTTTCATTAAGTGAAGCAAGAAGTGCGGAGGGAGTGCAGCAGAAGAGAGAGAGCCATGGTAGTCCAGTTGGTACATTTTCAAAAGGGAATTGAAACCTTCAGTTAATCTCAAAGATTATTTATGTGAAGATATATTGAGAGCTTCTGTATGTTCAGTAAATGAAGACACAGTCCACTTAATTAATAAGGCTTTTATATATTATCTGCAAGAGTTTATAACGATTTTAAGGAATTTTTAAGGCCTTACACCATAAATCTTAATGCCTATTCGTTAGATAGCTGTTTTTCGGGGGTTTTTTTCCCCATATATATATCCTATCCTTACTTAAGACACTACTGCAAAGTAGTTTGGGAAATTAAGAAGCAGAATTCTCAAGAGCAGGTCCATTTAGTTAGCTAAAATGTGTTTATAACTAATCTTTTAAAAAATATGTACTTGTAGAAACTAAATTTTTAGACAATAATGTTTATCTATTATATATATGTACATTTTTCCCCCACATACACCAATGATATATTGACACTGATCCTTCTTATTAGCTATGCTGTCAGTCAAAACAGATATGACTGCTGTCTAATGGCATTTGGCAGAAGTAAACTGAGATTAGAGGCTAGAGAGATGGGTTCAGGCCTCCTAGTCAATCTTTGCAGCTTTCAGTTCCACCCAATCAGTGACACCTGCATGTGGTAATCATTCTCCTTGGTTACAAGCACTGGCAGAAACTACGGACCTGTTTTTCATTCTAAAGCAAAAACAGCTAAATATAAATTTGAAAATCCTCTTCATAGTAAAATTTTCATCTTCTTTTAAGGGGAAAAAAAGGAAGAAACAACAGAGCTGTTTTATTCACATTTTCAGTTATTTGATAGGACGGTGGATTAAGCTAAAACATACCGATGAGGGATGAGCGAGGTGGGGGTGTTATCCTCTGGGTCCATGATAAGAATTCCAACTGCAGGACAGGATCCAGCGTGGGCTTTAAGCTGCTGTGCTGGTACCCACTACACCAGTCGCCTTTTTAGTTACTTGTTAGAGCTGTGTGAACCTTTCATCTTCTGAAACTTGCCAACCTCAGGAATATTTTATGAGTTCCCAGCTTTGCAACTTTTGCGGAATACATTCAAACATCACTTTTACAGGCAGCAGGACTACAAATGTTTCTCCAAAGATTAAGAAAAAAAATCTATAAAAAGGAAACTATGGAAAGAAATCTAGTGGCATTTTCCTGTGCTTTCCCAGCGAACCCCCCTTGTTTTCTGTAACTTGAATGAGTTAGGGGTCAGCAGACCATCCTCCGGAGGTTGTCATTCTCAGATCTCTCTCCAGAGCAGCAAAAACCCTATAGGTAATAAGCTTCTTCCATTTTTTTCCTCAGGCATTTAACTGCCATTCTTGGGTAAAATAAGATATTATTTAACAATTTAGTATATCTATCTTCCCTATTTTCCAACTAATTATCCCTATTTAATCTTTTAACATATTCTCATCTCTCCAAATGTACTATTTATTTAATAGATGACAAAGTATGCCAAAGTTTTTTAATAAACTTTCAAAGATCATGGAAAAAATACACTATTCTTTTTCCAAATGTCCACAGTACTACATTGTTTTGTCTTTTTTTTTTAAAGATTGGCACCTGAGCTAACATCTGTTGCCAATCTGCTTTTTTTTCTTCTTCTTCTTCTCCCCAAAGCCCCCCAGTACATAGCTGTATGTTCCAGTTGTAGGTCCTTCTGGTTGTGCTGTGTGGGACACCACGTCAGCATGGCCTGATGAGTGGCATGAGGTCCACACCCAGGATCCCAACCGGTGGAGCCCTGGGCCACCTAAAAGAAGCGCACGAACTTAACACTTAACCAGCCCCAGTATGTTGTTATTTTTAACCAAAAATAACACCTGTGGAGTCCTAGAAGGCATTAGGGACAGCCAGATGTTAGATCTAAGGAATAGAACAAGCCTACTTTTAGATCTTGAATTAAACTGTTCCGAAAATCTGACCTGTATAACTAGTTCAGTGAGAAAGATTGAAACCGATTTTGGAAGCAGACCTACACAATTGGACTTGCTTATGAAGAAAACTAATAATTATAGAACAGCCAGTACGTTTCGGGGTTTTGCTGTCATAGATATTTTTATTTGCTACTTTACCTCCATTCTCCCTCAGGACATTATTTGAGGGCAGTGTAGGAAATCTCCACGGGAATTTGCTCCTGGATTCTTCCAGAGAAGAGGTATGCACGACCCAAGCCAAACAGCATATTGAACCGTGAATGTCCAGAGCCTGTCTATTCGGAATGAATCTCAGAAATTTCGAGTATCTATATGAGATCTTTCTTTTTCCTCCTCAGCTAGGAATTTAGGAGATGCAGCCATCTTGCTGTCAGGAAGAGAGTCTGTGGGTAATTGTTCCAATTTACTGGAAACAAAGTCAAGATAAGGTCAGAGAGAAACCAAGAGCTGGAGATGGGTTAAGCCAATGCATCAAGCCCAACCAGAAGTCACTCCTATCCGTGGCCTTAACTAATCAAGCACTGGCCACGAAAGCCACTGCACGGCTGACTGAATCATACTGGGGAACCAAGGGGCCAGCAGAAGCAACAGTGTCCAAAACTTCCCACTCCCCACACACCACAAAAGTCAGCTCTCCCAACTTGCCTCTGTCAGAGCACACAGAATTTCATGAGTGTGCTGTTCTTGAAAGGGAAGTGTTGGTTGTTTTGTCTAGAAGAAGATGGAAAGAGGGAAATGAGTTATTGCTGCTCATCTTTCAGAAGTAATAGCCAGTTAAGTGAGAACTCTATTCACAGAAACATGTCTCCCACACTAGTAGATAAGACGATGGTTTCCACAAGATGAAACCATAGCTTAAATGGAAATACAAATTGAAGATTCACCCAATCTATCCAACTTAAAGTAACCATTAGTAATAGTAATTCATTAAAAAAAAAAAAAAGATAAATCTGGAAAAAGCCTAAGCCAGACAGGATGCCAGGATAATAGCATAAACCATGATTGTCCTGGGAAACCCAAGATATACGAATAGCCTAGCTCAGAGGAATTATAAAACTGAAGGATGAGTGAGCTCCGTACAATGACCTGTGATCTTTGGCTTCCGTGTAAGAAAAACTGGCTTTATTAATTCACTCAGTAAACATTCTTCTACAGATTATCATGCACCACTATGATATATCTTAAGAATAAAAAGATAACCAGGGTTCAGCCTGGTGGCATAGTGCTTAAGTTTGTGTGCTCTGCTTTGTTTGCATGAGGTTTGCCGGTTCGAATCCTGGTCGTGGACCTAACACTGCTTGTCAAGCCGCACTGTGGCTACGTTCCACGTGAAATAGAGGAAGACTGGCACGGATGTTAGCTCAGCGACAATCTTCCTCAAGCAAAAGAAGGAAGATTGGCAACAGATGTTAGCCCACAGCCAATCTTCCTCACCAAAAAAAAAAAAAAATTGATAATCAGAATAAAATTTCTTACCCTAAAATAACATACATTCATCAATGAAGAAAGACAGTTAAGACATGAACATTACAAGTAAGGCACAGGAAGGCTATACTAAGCACTCAGGAGATTGACCACTCGGCTCTGCTTGGGGAGGTGGGAGAGGAAGTAACCAGGAAAGATTCAAAAAAGGAGTAAAATTTGAGCTGTATGACAATGGAATAATAGATACTTGGCAGGTAACTAGGAAAAAGAAGACTTTAGTTTTGAGTAAGGGAATAGAAAACAGGGAAGTATGAAGTCTAAAAGAAAAAGGTGTATTTGATACTCTGCAAATCCTTCAGTACAGCAGAAAGTACCCGCACACACTTGCTCACAGGTGACACTGTGCAGAGTTTTCTTGAGGGATTCAGCTGAACCAAAAAAATTACTCGGCTCATATTTATAAACCACTTCACAGTTCATAGAAGAATTTTACATACACCACTTTACATATAACTATGTTACTCTCCTAGAACTGTCATAAAATGGCTTAATGAATTTAGGCTGATTTTGTTAGGAAAATATTAAATTCTTCTAACGCTTACTTTCACCAAGGTGAAATGACTAAGAAGGATGCTGAGAGAAATTTCAGTGAATAAATATGTCATATCTTTTCAGAATTCATTCCTTGGTAGTTTTTCAGCAAATTCATTGGTACTTTAGGATTTCTGAGATCTCAATAAATTTACGGTTAGTTTTTATAGGTAAATCTAATAAAAGAGTCCTTGTTTTCATAATAAAAACTTTGATCTAAATTCTGGAAGCCAAAGGTATTATATTTTTTTAAAACTTGAAAAAAAAAAAAACATAGGAAAGAAATTCCCTAAGGAAGTAAAGAACACTTCATTCTCCTTTTATAGAGCCCAGCAGTTTCTGCTTTTAGTGTTGATCTTCAAAATGTAAAAGCAGCCTCACCAAGAACATTTTATGCGTAGAACCAAAAGATAAACAACTTTTGCTGACTCCCACCTGTATGCCCAGAGAGCCAAGAGTCCTTTCGTTTAATTAAACCAAATTAAATTCTAAAATAAATTTAGAAACACTTACCTACTAAATAATCAAGGTGTGCACTTCTCTGTAAACTCTCAGCTTGCCAAGTTTTTCCCATTAGTTAGATAAGCATTCACAATATGTCATTAAAAACCTTCTTCTTTACTTAATAGAAATTGTTCAATCCAGAGATGGATATTTTTACCCAAGTACAACATGTTCTGTTTTCTTATAATGACCTACTGTTCTAATCTCTTCTTTCGTTTATGATGTACTTTGTTTTTATTCTAATGCATGATATTAATGGTTGGTATTTTAAAATGTCTGGACCATTAAGTCCATAATGAATTACACCACGGTTTTTTTCTTCCTACTCTCTCAAATGAGTTAAGTAGAAAGAGAAAAATTTAACACTATTTATAGTCTAAATAGATATGTAGCATAATGCGAACATTTGATAACACCCTACTTTTATGGTTCTGTTAGTTTGCTGGGCTGTCACAACAAAGTATCAAAAACTGTGTGGCTTGAACAACAGAAAGTTACTGCCTCACAGTTCTGGAGGCTAGAAGCCGAAGATAAGGCGTCCCCAGCTTAGTTCCTACTAAGGGCTGTGAGGGAGAATCTGTTCCACGTCACCCTCCTCGTCTCTAGGGGTTTGCATGCAGTCTTGGGGATTCCTTGGCTTGTATATACATTACCCTGACCTCTGCCTTCCTTATCCCGTGGAGTTGTGTGTGTGTGTGCATACACACATGTGAGTGTACATGTATGTCCGTCTGTCTCTATGTCCAAATTTCTCCCTCTTTTTAAGGACTCAATCATATTGGATTAGAGCTCACCTTAATGAACTCATCTTAACTTGATCACCTGCAAAGACTCTATTTCTAAATAAGGCCACGTTCACAGGAACTGGGGTTTAGGACGATAGTGTCCTCTTGTTAGTCAACCCATATGAGTGACTGAGTTTTGAAATGCTTTTCTTTTAGCAGACTGAGAAAATGCTTAACTACATGTCACAATACCTAGATTTAAATCCATCCCCCATCCTCCATGAAGGAATCATGTAATTTCTTCACGTTCTAAGTTTTCGGAAATACACCTGGGTATTCAGGCTCTGTTTTATCTTATTTCCGTCAGGAATGAAGACAAGATGTCAAGGAAGAAAAGATTGGAATGAAAACTTTAAAAGGGGCTTTAAAGAAAACTAGGACTATTAAGAAAAGAATGGAAAGGAAATGAAGTAAAATGTGTCCAAGGAGAAGTGATTAAAAGGAAGAGTGGCAAAGAAAATCCAGTTAATTGGGTTCGCTGAAGAAGATACAGAAACAGTTCATGAGGTCTTTGTTCCTGCTTCTGTCCTCTGAGGGGCACTAGAAGCAATGACAATCAAGTAACAATCGTAGATATAGAGCCAAAGCATGGTTTCTAGATACTATCTCTCCAATAATAGGAACTAGGACTTTTTGGAGAAATGCCTGATTCCAGGGTGGAGCAGGAAAAGTACAAGATCAACCTGGATAATCCCATTTCTGAAGGTAAGGAAGTACTCAAAAATGAGACACACAAAAGGACACAGAACCAGCTTGAAGGAGCTTCCATGGCCAAATATGGTACAACTCCCCATCAAATTATATAACGATAGCAAAGGACTATAACCTTTTAAATTAACTAATCTACTATTATACCATTTTTAACAATTCATATATCTATATTTAAATGAAAAGTCCTTTCCTACAGTAGAGGGTCAAGTAATAAATATGCTGCAAGGAATGAAGAGATCCAAAAACTCACCTTTTGGCAACTATCAACATTAATTCAGGCAAGACTCACAAGTGGATACTAAAAGTAGTGAGTGACATTTTGAGGTGTCACAAAATATTTATATCACCTCAGTATAACTCCTCACAAGATAGTGGAAAAACTTGACAGAAGCAACTTGATAAAGTGATCAAGTTAACATAGGCAGTAATCAAACACATCAGCACCATGTGCCTACCGACACAAGGCTTTGAGAGCAGCACAACATCACTTCTGTGGTGTTCCTGACAAAATATCCATAACCTGAATCTGGACACATCATACAATCCAAAGAGAGATGCATTTTATGCAAAATTACTGACCTGTTTTCTCTAAAAAGACTTAATATCTCAAAATAAAAGAGACTCAAGAGACATGAACTGAATACAATGCATGATCCAGGATTTTCTTTTGATATAAGTGGCATTGTTGGGACAATTGCCGAAACCTGAATAATGTCTTCATATTAGATAATCATGCTGTATCAGTGTTACTTTCCTAATGTTATTGTGTGCTATATTCAATGAAGTATTTATAGAAGAAGAGGCATAATGTCAGTCACTTACTCTCAAACATGAGAGAGAGACAGAGACAGAGAGAGAGAGAGAAAGGTGGAGGGAAGAATCTGGGTGAAGAGTATATGAGAATTTTGTACTATTCTTGCAACTTTCTGTAGGTCTAAAATGATGCTGAAATTAAAAAATCAAAGTTAAAAGTTACTCACTTAACCTCTCACATGGTGGAGAGCAAGATGTGAACACGGAACAAAGGTGTTCCTCTTGAATTAGGAGACACGGAAGTAGGTGGTAGCCTGTAACAGGGACAAACTGCGACACATGGGGGATAAAGGAGACTTCCAGCCCCACTGGGACACAAGAGATTTGCAGAGACTGGAACACCAAGAAAGGGCAGCAGCAGCAGAGGCAGCTGGGCAGTATTGCCTTCAAGAAGTTCCTCCAGTAGCAGAAAATGCAAACGTGAGGAGGTGTGTGCAAAGATGAACATATTAATAAGTACATGTAACCCAAAAATGTAGGCTGAGAAAACGAGGGTTTTTTAGTGGAGTGAAGTCTTGCATTATGCATAGAAGGGCATTAGCTAGTGGTAGTTGTATTATTATTTTTAATATAAGCACATTAAAATGACATATCTGGCAAGGGCTGGAGAAATTGGGTTACAGAAGGTATACATGTGCTTAGAGGGCCAGCATGTCCTGGGCTCACGATAGGCTCACATTGATATTTCTAATTGTTGTGTTGTCTTAATGATGGAAGATCTTGAATTTCTACTCCCTCATTGCTGTCACCTAATTGAGCCTGTTTATTTCTTCTGACACCTAGCCTTCCAGATTTTCAGCTTTTCTGATTTTGGAAAACTGAAGTCCTCTACGGTCTTTCCGATGTTCAGTTTTGCAGGACTCAAATGTCATTATAGGTTGTCACTTGGATTCCTCGAGCTTGAGCAGCTCCCTAAGTTACTGCCTTTGTAAACTGGATGGACTGTCTATATGACCACATTTGAAAAAAATATTTAGTCTGACTTAATTTCATGGCCTTCATTTTTGTTATATTTTAAAGAACTTTAGCTACCCTTTTACAGTATTTCAAGCTTCAGTTAATATATAAACTACAGATAGAAATGAAGACTTCAATAAAAGACTTATATGTCTATTGACACCACTCTTTTTCTATATTCCTTTCTTGTGTGCCCCAAATTTCCCAGGCCTAACTTCTTACATTTACTGACTTCAATGTATAACATTATCTTCTTATCCTAGCAAGAAAACATCTTTCATTTTCTTTCCTAAAGAATATCTCAAAACAAAATATGAACATTTGGATCTTATATTAGAAAATGATGGAAGTGTTTCTATTTCAATGTATTTTGAGTGGTTCATTTAAGCTTAAATAGATTAATTGTAATTAATTTAAATATTGCATAAATGTGTATAAAATGCATAATCTATGTATTTTAATACTTATTGACTGTTTTAGAGCTAAACAATTTATATACCTAAATCCAAATTTACTAATGTTTTGTTCAAATTAAATCATGCTTAAAATGCTCAGAATAATCACAAGGTTTAGAGGATCTTATAAAATATTCCCTTTGCATTGTCTATTTTACAATATATTAATATTCTAATTAAATATTGGAAATCTACATAGATTGAATCTTAAGATGCTTATTTTGAAAAGAAATGTTTAACAATGACCAAAAGATGATATTTGTTTTAAGGAATCAATGGATCATTATTGAACAAGCACAAACTTCTTTAGATAATAATGTTTCATCAAGTTTCCATAAAGAGTGACGCAAGAGCAAGGGATTTCAGTCAGAATATTTGCAGCATTGGTAATCAGAACGACTCAAACTCAATGTGAGTTATATCCACAGGAATGGTATCTGTGAATGATTATGCACACATTCACCAGGGAAACTATCTTTCAGGATTTCACATCCCTTGAATTTTCAGAAACACAACTGTTATTCCTTATCGCATGACTGTTTGCAGGGTTTCTGAATTAATTTGCTTCAAAAATATGAATTTCTGATTGTGCCGTAATTACACATCACCTGAAAGCACCACACAAAAGATTTCAACTGATTTTTTAATAAGAACTTATTTGTATCATAGTTCTTTCTCAAAAAATGCATTATTGAGTCTTGCCTATTTACACATGACATGCAGTTTCAATACACACAAATTCCAAAAAAATCTAAAAATACATATATGTTTTTTGGTGAGGAAGATTGGCCTTGAGCTAACATCGGTGCCAATCTTCCTCTATTTTGTATGTGGGATGCCACCGCAGCATGGCTTGAACAGCAGTGTGTAGGTCTGTGCCCAAGATCTGAACCTGTGAATCCTGGGCCACCAAAGCAGAGCACGTGAATTAACTACTATGCCACCTGGCTGGTCCCCCTAGAAATATTTTGAATATTCAAATAAAAAAGGTAGATTGACGAATGGATGGATGAATGAAGGGATATTAGATTAATAGAAACATACATAGATAGAGAGATTGCTAGATCCAGAGAGAAGCCATACTCAAATGGTAATCTCAAGTGTCCTGCAGTCCAACTATCTGTGTTCAAGGATTAGATAATTCATTTACTAGCTCTGTGTCCTAGGGGGATTTACCTAACTTTTCTGTCTTGTTTTTCTTATCTATACAATAGAGAAGCCTAATTTCATTACATGCATTAATATGGATGTAGTAAAGATTAAATCAATTAATCTGGATAAATGCACCTATAGGTAGTATTGTATTAGTTTGCTAGGGGTGCCAAAACAAAATACCACAGATTGAGAGGTTAAGTGACAGAAATTTATCTTTTCACAGTTCTGGAGGCTAGAAGTTCAAGATCAAGGTGTTGGCAGAGTTGGTTTCTCCTAAGATCTCTCTCCTTGGCTTGAAGATGGCCATCTTCTCATTGTGTCCTCACACATCTGTGCATGTGCAAACCTGGTATCTCTTCCTATTCTTATAAGGACACAAGTCATATTGGTTTAGGGTCCCACGCTTATGACTTCATTTGACCTTAATTACCTCTTTAAAGGCCCTTTCTCCAACAGTCACCTTGACAGTTAGGGGATCCAACATACAAATTTTGGAGAAACACAATTCAGTCCGTAACAGGTACTAAATATTATTACTGATGGATATATTATTATTTGGGCCATGATTAAGCAAAATATAATGACTAAAATGGCAAAACTGAATTTATTCTCAAATGAATAAAAATTCTATTTATGTACGGCTTTAAAGGTCTGAGAATAAAAACAATGTGGAGCAATTTGCTGTTCCTCTGCCTAGAACCTAGCTTTGGCCTGACGATGGCTGCTTCAAACTATAATCAAAGCTTTGACAGGTGGCCCCCAGGGTCATCCAAACTAATGCTGGGTTCCAAGAACTCATATTGTTTCAATTGTGAGTGATCGAATCAAATAAATGTTGCCTCAGCCACTTTCATCTGGCTTCAAAATATAATATTATGCCTAAAGTTACCCGCAAAGGCGAAAGAAATCACTGAACACTTTTTGCTCAGTCTACACAGTTCAGTCAAGGGAAAACTGGATAATCCTGTGTTATCTAATTACAATCGATATCCTGAGGGAAATAAAGTAAACACATTGACATTTTTAAAAGAAGGCATTCTTCAAATTTATATGGGAACTTTTTAAGACAGAGATCATTTTGAAAAGAATTACATTACCAAAATATTTTGATATTGCTATAGATTTAAAAATCCAATATTTTATTAAACTGCCAGGAAATATTAAGAATGTCTGCTCTTCCAATGATTAATAAAGTGTGATTAATCAAGGATACTATAGAAAGAAATTTTGACTGTGCCAAGATGAATGTGCATGCATACACTATACATACATGTAAATATTATACATATGTATAATATGTATAGATGTATACATTATATATTATATATATATACACATGTATATATATAGTTTTATGACAAACAGATAAGTTAACTGCAGGATTCTTCATTTTTTCTCAATTGAATAATAAAGTCAGTGATTAATTTAAGTTCCCTGCATTTTGGATTTCACATGCTTTGACCTCCTCAACTTTATCCTTTAGTAATTCACAGGCAATCTTTTTATGCTTCACATATTAAAAGAGCTCATTTACTTTCTTTGCTCTCTATGATTTTTCTTGTGTTTCGCATTTAGTCTTATCAGTTTTGAACACTTGGCTCGTTTCCATCTCTATCTTTTTCTATTCCAATTATTTTCAACAAAACAGACATGCATTTTTTGTCCGCTTAGTTTGAGCCTTGACATAGTTAAATATCATCTCTGAGAATTGATGGTAACACAGGGAAAACATAAAGCACTGAATATTTTGGTTGGTTGAGTGTTTCAAAGAACAGCCACAGCTCCACAGTGGAAGAAAGAGAAGACAATAATGAGAGGGCAAATGCCAGTAACTGAGAGCACGCAAAAGGCAATCCTTGAGGATTCCGTGTTAATCTTTGCGACCCTATGTTTTGTCTTTAGTTCAATTTTTCATAGTATGTTCACGCTAAGATGCTTTAGTCTTGACAATAGTTTCCCTTATATTCTGCTTTCATTTTTTCAATATTCACCGCAGGTTCCAAGACAGGTGACATATTGATGCCCCACTATTTGCCAACATGTTTACTTAAAATGGAAATTTGACTTGCTATATTTTTCTGTCTGTCTGAGGGAATCCTTCTGATATTATGCACATCACACTGCAGATTAAATCTCATCGAAATGCCACAGACATTTTACTGATTAATATACTCGAATTTTTACTTTCCAGTTACTGTTGTCATATATTTTACTTCTACATATGTTATAAAGCTCAAACTATATTGTTAATATTTTTGTTTTAACAATTAATTGTCTTTTGAAGATACTTTTTTAAAAAGACAAACAAGTCATTTATACTCGCCCACAGATTTACCTTTTCTCAGTGAGCTTTATTTTCTCCTGCAGATTCAGCCTTCTATCTGCGTGGCTTTTTCCTTCTCTTGAGGACTCTCTTTGACATTTCTCGTAGCTCATGTCTGCTCATGTCACCTTCTGTGTGTCTGAGAAAGTCTTTATTTCTCCATCATTTTTGAAAGATATTTTTACTAGCTATAGAATTCAATATTGATAGAACTCTTTTTGCGGTTTTTCTTCATCCTTTCGGCAGTTTAAAATTGTAGCTCCACTATCTTTTCACTTTCATTTTTTGATAAGAAGTCTGCTGTAATTGTTGTCTTTGCTTCTCTCTGTGAAATGATTAATTTACTCTGGTTGTTTTTAAGATTTTCTCTAAATAACTAGTTTTAAGAAATTCAATGATGATGTCCTTTGTTGTAATCTTCTTCCCACTCCCCATACTTGTAGTTCACGGAGCTTCATGGAGTTCTGATAGTTTTCATCAAATTAGGAAATAGTGTTTTTTTGTATATTTTGTCTATTTTTTAGTTGTTTATGGTGGAAGGGCTAAACCAGGGTAAGTTTCTCTATCAGGATAGAAGCAAAAATCTTCTCACACTCTTTTTCAAGACCAAATACTTAAATATATAATGGTTCATTTACTTGACAGTTAACTAGGTTAGAAACTCAAAGCAAACGAAATGGTTTCAAAGCTTGAATCCAGCTTGACATTTATTTCAGTAGTATTCGTAGAGGTGGAGGTACTCTCCAGCCTTAAAACTTTATGATTAGGAGGTCAAACGTGGATATCAAAATATAATTTAAAAACTTTCCAAAATGCTTTATAATTACTTTTTTAAGTGAAAAAATATATATATTGCATCCACCTACTTGCAGTAACAGCAATCTTTATTGCAAATCCAAGCTCTCATGTATCTAGACAAATAATTTAGCACTGCCACTGCAAACTTTTCACTTAAAGCTAACAACTGATATGGAAGAAAAAAAGACCCCAAATAGCCAAAAGAATCCTGAGAAAAAAGAACAAAGCTGGAGGCATCACAATCATTGATTTCAAAATATACTACAAAACTACAGTAATCAAAACTACTTAGTACTGGCACAAAAACACACACACAGATCAATGGAACAGAATCTAGAGCCCAGAAATAAACCCACACATCTATGGACAGCTAATTTTCCACAAGGGAACCAAGAACATACAATAGAGAAAGAAAAATCTCTTCAATAAATGGTGGTAGGAAAACTGGACAGCCAAACGCAAAAGAATGAAAGTAGACCATTCTCTTATACCATACACAAAAATTTACTCAAAATGGATTAAAGATTTGAATGTAAGGCTGGAAACCATAAAAATTCTAGAAGAAAGTACAGGCAGGATGCTCTTCAACCTTGGTCTTGTAGCATATTTTCAAATACCATGTCTGATCAAGCAAGGGAAACAAAAGAAAGCATAAACAAATGGGACTAAATCATACTAAAAATCTTCTGCACAGCAAAGGAATGTATCAACAAAATGAAAAAACAATCTAACAATTTGGAGAAGCTATTTGCAAACCATCTATCTGATAAGGGGTTAATGTCCAAAATATATAAAGAACATCTCAACAACAAAAAAATAAACAATCCAATTAAAAAATGGGCAAAAGATCTGAACAGACATTTTTCCAAAGAAGATATACAGATGGCCAACAGGCACATGAAAAGACGTTCAACATCACTAATTATTAGAGAAATACAAATCAAAACTACAATGAGATATCACCTCACAGCAGTTAGAATGGCTATAATTAACAAGACAAAAACTAACAAGTGTTGGAGAGGATGTGGAGAAAGGGAACTCTCAAACACTGCTAGTGGGAATGTAAACTGATGCAGCCACTGTGAAAAACAGTATGGAGATTACTCAAAAAACTAAGACTAGAACTACCACATGATCTAGCCCTTCATTCCACCGCTTGGTATTTATCCAAAGAACATGAAAACATGAATGTGTAAAGATACATGCATCCCTATGTTCATTACAGCATTATTCCCAATAGACAAGACTTGGAAATAACCTAAGTGCCCATCAAGGGACAAATAGGTAAAGAAGATATGGTGTATATACACAACAGAATACTGCTTAGCCATGAAAAAAAGGTGAAATCTTGCCATTTGCGACAACATAGATGGACCTTGAGGGTTTATGCTAAGTGAAATAAGTCAGAGGGAGAATGTCAAATACTGTATGTTCTCATTCATAAATAGAAGACCAAAACAAAAACAACAAACAAACAGACACATGGATACAGAGATCAGATTGGTGGTTACCAGAGGGGAAAGTGGGGGAGGAAGGCGACAGGGTGATTGGGTACATGTGTATGGTGATGGATGGTAATTAGTCTTTGGGTACTGAACATGATGTAGTCTACACATAAACTGAAATATAATGATGTGCACCTGAAATTTATGTAATGTTATAAACCAATGTTACCCCAATAAAAAAATGGAAAAAAAATAAAATAAATTAAACCTCACAACTGATTCCCACATTGTGGAGAATATGGAGAAATAAGAAAAGTGCCCATGGAAAGAGAATGTATAAGAAAGACATTTTATGGTAAGCACACATGAATATCAGCAACTTATTTTTTAATAACACAGAAAAGTCATCAGTGAACAATAGGTATTTTCTTTTCGTGAGAATGGACTTTACTTTCACTATCCTGTATATTCTACTTGATTTGTGTGTGTGTGTGTGTGTGTGTACTTCATTCCACTCCTGATTCTACTGCCAAGAACAATTCTTCCACTGAAATAATAACAATAATCTATGACATTTTATCTTTTTTTGAAAGCTAGTACACAGAGTTACCTGGTAGTCTCCAAATGCACATGCTGTAGGAAAAAACCCACTAACCCATAAATTTGAAATCATTATTTCTATTAAAATTCACAGCACACTACACAGCAGAGCTAAAAAACATTGTAACCACCAATATACAATTGGACTTAACAGGAATCTAGGGTATTGCCCTGCCAATGGCAACTACAGAAATTGACTCACTTTGTATTTTTGCCTAGAAAAAAAACACTCTAATGTGACATTAAAATACATTTTATTTGTGTTTTAATAATTTAGGGAATTTTATTTTGAGGACAGCATAAAATCATAGAGTCCAAGGGTCTCTATATGCAATCCAACAAAATATATGGAAAGATGAAAGCACAAACAGATTTCAGAACTCCAAAAGAAAATATAAATAAATAAAGTAAATCATTTGGAAAAATGGCAAAAATACAATAAATTATGTTAATAGAAAAGTCTAATTCTATATAAATGTGTCTGTATATTGAGGGAGCCACTGAAGATTAATTTAGAAACTCGGGATTTCAAAATTTTTGTTGTTATTGTTGTATATTACTGATCTTTAAACTTTAAATTAGGGTTACCTTTACTCAAAGTCTCTTAGATGTTTGTCTAGATCCCTAATTTATAAATGAGTCCAAATATAGCTACTATTAAAATGGTTTAATAATGGTTGCAGAACCGCTATTCATTATGTACATACAACGTGCTGTTCAGCTGTGTGCTACTAACACTGCCTCTGGGCAGGGGGAGGTGATATGTCATGGTTTTCATGGTGTGGACACTCCCACCAAGGCTGCTTTCAACTGCTAATGTGATGGCACTGAATGGGCGTTGAAAAAGATTCATGTGTCCAGCTTTTGTATGCCAACATGAGTTAGTCCCAGTACAAAAATATATTTGTTGAGAAGATATTCTGCAATACTTTGACATAAAAATCAACATCCTTCTTTAAAGTTGTAGAAATTGCAGTGTTAAGTACTGGTGATTTTATCAAGTGCATGTAGCTAGATTGGGAGAGTGAAGATTCAAGCTCCAGGTCTCTTTCTCTGTAAAACCCGAGATTTGTACGAATAGTTGTGAAAAGACACACACACACACACACACACACACAAACACACACTCCTGAAGGTTGGATTTTTATATGAAGAGGAAGACTCTACGAATAATATTGCTCCAGTTTTTATATATTTACATGAGTTGTTTGCCTTTCCACTCATTTAACAATATGGACTCAATGAAAACAAACAAGAAGAAAATAATAAAGCTTCATGGATTCTTACTGATGTTTACATCCAGTTTTGAATTTTCACTGTGTAACTTTTAAACAGGAGTTTTTAAATGACTCGAGATGTGCCATGCAGTGGCATGTGGCTAGAAGTCGGTTGCTCCGGTGTTACTCAAGAAACATCACGCTCTCTGCAGTGCTGTGGCAGATATAACAGTCTCTCTGTCTCTCAATCTCTCTCTCTCATTCAGTCTCTCTCAAATATTCAATTGATGTGTACAATTACTAAGCCACTCTTTTGCATATACAGAGATGACTATTCTTTTCTGTGAAACCAATTGAACATGTATAATTTACATCCATACCTCATTTGAATCTATGTAGGTCTAAATACACATATAAGGTGTATCTTACTGCCAATCGCTTGGTAAATAAATTAACAAGTCAAAGAAAGGCACTTAAAATTTGCACACAAAATAAGGCAACTTTGAAGATCTTTCTTCTATATAACAATTCACAGTACTAACACACAATTCAGCAAATGAAAACTTAAAGCATTTTAGAGTCAAAATTAAGACTGAAATCTGTAGAGCAGTCAGCAAAAAGGGTGGACTGACCGAATCAGAATTTCCATTCTCTTTTGATAATCTATTTGACACTATTTTTTAAAATTATGACTCTTGTATTATCTCAAAGGAAGTTTTACAGATTTCATAATGCTACCTTTTATTTTGGCTTTAAAATTCTGGTGGAAGACAAGAAGTCATAAAAGATGTTTCAAATCTTCTCTATCTGTTATAATTATTTAATGCAGTTGCTTTGGTAACTGATTCATTGGAGAGATTCAGATCTTATACTACCATTGATAAATTCTGTCTTTGGAAACTTTATGCCCAGTTTATGAAAATGAGTACCCTTCTATAAAAATGGCTTTTAGATTTGAGAGAGATAAATTTCTCCAAATTCTGAGTCTACGTTTCCACATTAAAGAGGAAAGATTCTACTAGGAATAAATCCTATCTATGCCAAGACCACTTATGAAGGTTGTTTCCCTATTCAAAAATGGTGCTAATGGTATTGTTCTCCTCAGAAAGCCTTTTTAAATTTCTTATCCCTTGGAAAAGAGTTACAATAAATCTGCAATTTCTTACTGGTTTAGAATTTGCCCAATTGTTTCCCTAAGTGTGCTCCATGGAACCACATGGACCAGACGCATGTTAATGGGATTTACATGAAGCAAAATGATGGTCAAATAAATTCCAGAAATGTACAGATAAATATAAGTTAAATGTTTTCTTAATCATATTTACTTACTTGTAGAGAGCATCTTCAAAAACAAAATAAAACAAACAGACGTTCTCTGGAAATTACCTTAGGAAACTCTGCCACAGACATATGTGAAGGAAGTGAATGCAAATTCTGACACCTAGAACAGACTCAAAACACACTCTGGGTCTCCTTTTTTCTGAGAGGAAATGAATCACAAGCTAGATAATACGTGAAAGCAAACATAGCAGCAAATTCTAATTATTCATGCTTTTGTTCATGACTCCTCCAATCCTGGATGAGCAAAGCATGGTTGATACCCTTAATATATTTCTGTTCCCAGCTTATTGTTCACTCTTGGATCTAGGCCCTAGACTAATTTTCTGAACTCAACTTTCACCATCTCTGCCATGATCTTCATGCTCTTGCCTTATCTGCTTCTCTCTGCCTCCTGAAAATACTAGCCTAGTGTCTCCATTAGTGTCTGATATTTCTAATACATTGATTAATACGTATGCTGGAGTTGGATAAATTAGTAAATATATCGTAAGAATGAGAGCCAGGTTTTTCACGATTGGGAAAAGAGCTACAAACAAGGAAGGTGGAAGCCTAGAATGAACCTTGGGATGTTGGATTGAAATTGTAGAACTCATGGTTTTAAAAAAAAGCAGTTGAGAGGCTGGCCCCGTGGCCGAGTGGTTAAGTTCGCGCGCTCCGCTGCAGGCGGCCCAGTGTTTCGTTGGTTCGAGTCCTGGGCGCGGACATGGCACTGCTCATCAAGCCACGCTGAGGTGGCGTCCCACATGCCACAACTAGAAGGACCCACAACGAAAAATATACAGCTATGTACTGGGGGGCCTTGGGGAGAAAAAGGAACAAAACTAAAAATCTTTATTAAAAAAGAAAATAGTCTGGCATTGTTAAACATTAAAAAAAAAAAGCAGTTGATAAATGTCTAGCCTCCCCCCACCCCCTTGAGAAACAAAAAACAACCACAAAGCAAAAGCAACACTCCAAAATGAAAAATATGAATTAGACATCTTATGTGATAATTTTCAAATACAATAAAACTGGCTCTGAATATCTTTTTTATCTAAAATTTTCTCTAGGATTGTTTTTACTTCTCTTTTTTAAATTCCTTGTTTTCTTGGTTCTCTTAACATACACACACACACACATGTATATGCTGGTATGCATTTATGTATATATTTGGACTGTGAAAAACAAACAAAACAATGGAACAGAAGAGTAAGTCCACTATAATCTAAGAAAGCGTAGTAGAAATGAAGTATACCTGAATCTGGATATTAGAAGGGCTTATGTATTAGTGAACATTGACCTAGAAATTTTAACTGCAAGATGGGTCCTATCAAAACTGTTAGACATTAAGATAAAGGAAACAATGTTTAGGGCCTTCAAGCAAAAAGACCAAGTTTACTAAAAAAGGAAAACAAAATCAGATTGGTTTCAGACTTCTTGGTTCTTGACAGAACAGACAATGTAAGTCAATGAGGAACTTAAAAAAGTAAAAAGTGACCCAGAGATTTCACATCCAGCCGAGTTGCCCTCCCAGGATCAAGTCTGTAGGAAGCCACTGAGCTGCAAGAACACAAGGAGCACCGTACCTAGAATCCACCTGAGAAAGCTACTGAAAATGAGCTTGATCCACCCAAGAGAGGATATTGGATATTTTAGCAAAATGTATGCATTGAATATATTTATAGACCAAAGACTGAAAGGTTGGAACAAAGGTGATAACCAACATACACCTGATATACGTATTGACAAGGTATAAGTGATAACACCAAAAATCTGGAAGGAGAAGAGAGAGGCCAGGGGAAAATAGAACAAGCTCATGCAGTTTTACATAGGCATTGAGACTCTGTCTTTGTCAGCTTGTAACGCCATAAAAAAATACCAGAGGCCAGGGGCTGACCCCGTGGCTGAGTGGTTAAGTTCGCACGCTCCACTGCAGGTGGCCTGGTGTTTTGTTGGTTTGGGTCCTGGGCGTGGACATGGCACTGCTCATCTAACCACTCTGGGGTGGCATCCCACATGCCACAACTGGAGGGACCCACAATGGAGAATATACAACTATGTTCCAGGGGTCTTTGAGGAGAAAAAGGAAAAAAATAAAATCTTAAAAAAAAAAAAATACCACAGACTGAGTGGCTTACAAAACAGAAATTTATTTTTTCAAGGTTCTGGAGGCTGCAAGTCCGCGATCATAGTGCCAGCAGGGTCAGGTTCTGGTGGAAGTTCTCCTCCTGGCTTGCAGACAGTCGCCTTCTTGCTGTGTCCTCACATAGGAGAGGGGGAGAGAGCTCTCTGATACCTCTTCTTAAAAGGGCACTAATCCCACGTAAAGATTCCACCCTCATGACCTCATCTAAATCTAATTACCTCCCAAAGGCCCCGTCTCCAAATACCGTCACACTGGGATTTAGGACTTCAGCGTATCCATTTTGAGAGGACATAATTGAGTCCCTAGCAGAGTCCAAAGATATTTTTAGTAGCTACAAAACCCAATGTTAAAAGTTCAAGCAGGGGGGCCAGCCCCATGGCCGAGTGGTTAAGTTCACGTGCTCTGCTTTGGCAGCCCAGGGTTTCACTGGTTCAGGTTCAAATTCTGGGCGGGGACATGGCACTGCTCATCAGGCCATGCTGAGGCAGCGTCCCACATGCCACAACTAGAAAGACCCACAACTGAAAATACACAACTATGTACCAGGGGGATTTGGGGAGAAAAGGGAACAATAAAATCTTTAAAAAAAAAAAAAAGTTCAAGCAGGGAAAAATGATAAGAACACTACAAATGTTATTAGTACAAAGATAGCCACTAGAATAAAAATATAAGCTTCCTAAACAGAGCAAGAATAACACTGGACAAAGAAAACAAACCACACAGAGGAACACAGTATATATAACACAAAGGCCGAAATTATCGTAACAAAAATATCATAATAGAGTTGAAACCAAGCATATTTGTTATATCAATAACTGACACATTAAACAAACAAAAAACTTTAAATTGGCTCATACAGCAAAACAGATTTCAATACTATATTCAGGAAGCATACCTAAAGCAAAGTGACTCTGAAAGGGTAAAATTTAAGGGATGAGAAAATGATGTCTGCAAAGAGAAAGAAAAGAAGGAAAGGAGGCATTGCTAATCTGGTGCTGGAGAAGGCAGAATTCAGATCCCAAATATTAAATACAGCAGTAAAGAACAACTTTAAAATCTAAAAGCCACATTTATAGTAAATATATAGCAGCTATGACCAAAAATAAACACAACCAACTTAATAAATCAAAACTTCCATGAGGGAAGAAGTAGAAAGAAATATATTTATAGGAGAAGAACTTAATGCACCCTTATCGGTCTAAGACAAGTCAAGAGGACAAAAAGTAAGCAAAAATATAAAAATTCTAAACAGTACTATAAAAAGATATTAGGTCTTATAAAAAGATCCCAGCACTTAAAACGCAATATTAGACAATATAATTTCATCTCAAATAAACATAGGACTCACAAAAATTGATTATATGTAAGAACATAAGGAAAACATTAATAAATTCCACAACATAGAAATAATGCAGTCAATATTCTGCTCACAATATGATGAAAATAAAAAATAAGAAAACAAAAATTAATAACAAAAACAAATTTAACTACTTAAATAAAGTGGGTAAATTTCATAAAAAATACAACTATCAATTGCAAATATCAAAACTGATGCCAGAAGAAATAGAAGTATATACCTAATAAAGAAAGTTAATTTATCAAAACCCCAAAGATAACCCCAGGTCCAAATGGTTTAAATGGTGAATTCTACCAAATCTGAAAGAGGAAATAGCCTCAATTTATATAACATATTTCAGTGTCTAGAGCAAGAGAGATCAATGCCTAACTTGTATTATGAGGCTAGCATAATTATTAAGAAAATCTAGTAAAGACATTACAAAGAAAACACCCCAGAATTCTAGACCAATATCCCTTAGAAATACAGATAACAATCCTTACTATAATATTAGCAAGTCAAATCCAATAATATCTATAAAAATATGATGACTAAATATTTATCCAATATTGCAAGGTTGGATAACATTTAAAAATCAACCAATATAACTCACTATAGTAAAAGGATAGAGGCGGGACCATATTATCATTTCAATACGTGTAGAGAAAGTATTTGAAAGCTTTTAAAAACATTTAACACTGATTAATGCTCAAAATTGTCAGTATACTAGAAATAAAGCTCCTCAAACTGTTAAGGGCCAAATAGGGCACCTAGAAAATCTTAGGGCTAATAACACACATAATGGTTAAGGACTGAACTATTTCCCCCTGAACTTAGGGACAAGCCAATGATACCTGCTTTCACTACTACTATTCAGTACTGTACTGAATAAATAATACTGCTACCTTTCACGATCGCTTCAATTTTCTCAATGAAGTAGAAAGCCAGGTTATTGTTTCAAACAGTGAAGACTGGGGATGGCTTATTGGGGGTTTGCAGAGAAAGAAGAAGAGTGCAAAAAAGTCAACTCCTCATGTGGATAAATGAATGGGCAATGGAAGCATAATATTATGTTTGGTTGCACAGGGCTCATTGTTGCTGTGGTCATGGTGTGATGTTGCCCATTCAATACGGCTGAGGGCCTTTCTCTAGATGTTCAGTGAGGAGAAATGGTTTATATTTCAAAGGTATGCTCCCTTTATTACATTTTCCAAATATACTCATCATGCTATTTTAGAAACTGCAATTAGTTTTGGAAATGGTTATTAAATTTTGTAGTAAACTGCTTTAGAACCTCAAGTCAAAATGGATGAGAACATATTTTACAATTGATTGTCTTTTTAAAAGAAGTAGACACCCAAATTTAGTAATGTGCACGGGATTAAGTACAGAGTCTAATTTAAACCAAAAGGAGACCATTAAACAGAATTGACTTTTTTTGAATTATATGGATGAAAAATTTTCACATATTTCTCTTTAAATCATTTATCTTCAATTCATTTAAACAAAAAACTGTCACCAAGGAAATTATATCTTTTTTATAGAAATAGCAGATTAGCATACGAGTAATTAGTATGTAGCATTTTAGACATCAGGAATGAGTCATCATTTTGTGAGTCAAGATATTCTTAGGAATTCTTATTGCTGAACACAAATGGAGATGCTTTCATTATTATGGAAACATTGTCAGCACATTGCTTTAAAACAAATTAATATTTTGGAGAAGAAATGCATTAAAAGATCTTTTTAATTCAGGCCTGTTTCCAAGAAGTAGCAGTAATGTTACTTATGGCTTAATAATTGTAAATAAATTTATATTAAATTTAGTTTTTGCATATGAAATCATGGTTTACGGAAAAGTTAGGCAATTACAGCATGAACCACCTTCAATAAAATATACAGACTGGGGATCTATGACACAGAACATCAAGTCAGAGTAGCAGTATTAGAAGACAATGTACTCTAATAAAAAAAGCATCTGATATAATATGCTTTGCTTCCTATAAACTGCTGTCTTCAATTTCTTGGCAATGTAAATTAATTCAGAAAAAGTGTTCCATACTGTGTGGTGTGACCTAGACCATAAAATAAAAGAACAAAGAGTGAGACTGTACTTAAGTGAATTCATTAAAATATTCAATAAAATGTGTACACTTTTCCAATAAGTGCTATTCAGAAAAATCAGTTGCAATTTGTTAATAATTTAAGTTTTTCCTGTATGAATAAGCTAGACTGGTGCATTTTTCCTTCTTACTCTTTTTTTTTTTTTTTTACTTTTTTTGAGGAAAAAACCATCTTGTACGAACAGAACCCAAAATGAAACCCAGAGTAGGAAACATAGAGTACAAATCATGGTTCTTTATGCTGCATTTAATAGAGCTTTGCACTAAATGGGTTTTAATCTTTCTGGTACATTTTATTACAACATAATCCAGAGTTTCAATGAGACCACTTGGAAACAGATTTGGACGATAAAGCACATGAGATAAACGACAAAGATCTCTCAAATGATGGAAGCTCAGGTTTGTCAAACGTCCTGGAGCTCACCAAACAAAGGGGATAAATAGGAGTAAATAAGATAAAATGAGGTGAAGCAGAGATAAGGAAATGGAAATGAGGAAGCCACTTAACAAGCAAGTAGCATAAAACTAAATTTCTAGAGCTTTCATAAGCAGATAAAAACAGATTTTACACTTTCTTATTTTATATTTTCCCAGTGCTCCTAAGACTGAAGAAGTATACAGCAGCCATGTTATATTAAGTAGGTAAGTACAAACAACTTCCTCGGGATTTATGTTCTAACAACCTAGTAGCCATTTGAGAAAAGTTGTACACAGAATATAAAACAAAATTATGTCACTATTAAATAATCACAATTACTTACTAATAAAATGTGTGTTTTAGCAGCTGCTAAAACCTTTCCCATTTATCTTCACAAAGAGCCCAGAATGCCACGTTGCTCTGAGTTCTTCTTTTGCTCCTGCTGTATTCACTCACTGTTCCTTTCCAAAAGCCCAGCCAAGGGGCATCTGCTCACAAAATCCTGAGGAAAGCGTAATGTAATGTCAGTTTTGACTACACCTTTTGCCTGAGTCTGAGGAACAGTCTTACTAGAATTCTCATGCATAAAACTCTGCAAATCCTGGCCTAGACAAGTAAACGTAGACTACAATAAGGAAGTGATAAATATTAAGGGGGGAAAGCACAGAAATCTACATGAATACATAAAAGAAGCACACAACCCAGATTTTTTGTTATGAATCCAGGAGAATTTTCCAGAGATAGTATCACATAATTTGATACCTGACGAATGAGAATATAGCAGATGAAAAAGGGGGATGAGGAAATATACTGTGACTATAGTATATTATACTATACTATATGAAAATGTTAAGAAGTGAGGTTTGATATGCAATCTATGTCATATAGTGAAGTGCTTGTAAGTCATATTATGGTAACATGCATGATGAGATTGGTATTAAAAGATGGTGGCTCTGGCTGCAATATGGATTATGGTGATATAGCTATGTCTTCTTGTTTGTAAGGAATAGAGTCCCTTCAACTAGCTCAAGCATGGGAAAGGACTTTGTAATTACAAAGATAAACATCCAACAGTAAAGAGACAAAATCTCATGGCTAACCAAGAATAGGAATAGTGATGGAGAAAGGTCTTGTGGAGACTGGAGAAGACGAGCAACTCCAAAAAGCTCAGTAGAAAGAGGATAAAGGTCTTCTGTAGTACACGAATTTTCTTCAGCCCTCTACTTTTCTCTTCTAATTTGCTGGGTGGTTGTTTTTATACCCTACATCTTGTCTATACCATCATTTCATTTTCCTCATAGCATCTGATTTTACATCATTGGTTTGAACAGGATCCATTCGTGTCTCGGTGTACCTCATCGCTTCTTTCTATTTATGTATCTCTCAGCTTCAGTTCCCAGGATTAACTGAACTATTCATCAAGTATTTCCCAAACTTGATTCCAGAGACAGAGACCAAAAGACAAACAGATATTGAGAAAGAGAGATTGATAAATCTAACTTGCCTTTAGTAACAACAACAACAAAAATTACAGCTTAACTGCTTTCGAATCAATGCCTATTCCTATTAGATAAACTATAACTATCTAGAGGGTAAACTCTTGTGGACACAGCTTGCAACATGAGCAAAGCCAAAGAGTGGGGCAAATTCCACTAGAAGAAGCTGTGCAAGGCCGATAGAAGTGAGCCAGGGAGGAAATTTAAAGGTCTCTAACACAGAAAAGGGCCAGCAGTGATCTAGAGTTACAGCCAAGGGGAAGATCATTAGATGGATTATAGAAGAGTTTATTGGTCAATTAAATAATCCTGATATCTGGCTAGATATGAGGTTGAAGAGAGATAAAGGAGTTATCAGTGACCATGCAAACTGAGGAGATGGTGATAACTTTTGGTGATATATACTGCGTACAAGAGTCGCAGCATGTAAAAGGACCGGACTTAAGCTTCTATGCACATTTACAAAATTTATTGTCATGTTATGTGACGACGACTGATGATAATCATATGTTATTAACCAGTGAAACTGATATAGATCTATCATTGATTTAGGACACGTATTCATAACTTGAAAATAAACTATGCCCATAATTATTTACTGACACTAAACTTTTATTATAGGTTTTTTTAAAAGGCTTTTGCAGAATACAGAGAATATGATTACACTGGGCAATTAGTAGAATCCTCTCAATAGTGGGGCTAACTAGCCAAGACATCAGAATATAAATCTTTATAATCAAAAAATAAGGGGAAGAGTGTGATCTCACTTTCAGTGTTTAATAAATCAATTTTTTACACTGAGATAACATAAAGAAAACAGAAAAGAACACGACTCCAAAAACATAATTTTGCCACACCTTAGTTTGTGCCATTCTAAGAGAATGTTATCCTGGGACATCAACTTATTGGAGGCTGGAGAGAATTTGTTGATTTAGATGTATTACCTCCCTTTTTGTCACCACATTACATAAAGGAGGCCAAGTTTTTTGTTGTGGGTATTTGTCATAGTAAGAATTCATAAAACTCTTGAAAAAATATATCCTTCTTCATGGTACAATGCAGTATTAACAAGACTAACCAAATCAAAACATTGTGGTTTTCCTCTCCGTAAGGCTTCATAACCAAGTAACAGAGATCGTTTCTATTCTCACACCTTTTAAAGCTTGCTCTTGAATATGCATCCTAGTTAACCTAGAATAGCCCCAGTTTATTCCTGTTACCCCAGCATAGTTAGTACCAGTGCCTTCTTTCACTCTCAAAAATTTCCCGATTTGGAAAATATAGTGTATGGTTTCCCCGCTGATGACTATCACCTAGCTCCAGGTTGCTCTGTTTTTAAATCTCTAGCTTACAAACACATTGCTCACGTAAGGTTAACAGCAGATCACAGAAAAGACAATTTAGATTTTTCTGGAAAACTGAGGAAAAGGTCAAAGAAGGTAAGATCTAAATATCTAGTATTTTTAATTTCACAAACTTATATTATATATTTTCAGTAAATAAAATTATTTTACTTAAAAACTTTTTTGATATATATTGTGCTTAAATATGTTTAATATTTACTTACCAAAAACAGATCATCAAAAATAAAGGATATATAAAATGTAGTTAAATTAAAATAACAATTTTGCTTTGAAAATGAGAATTCAGACATATCATATTTGTTCCTATGCTTTCCTTAAACTTCAAACTTCCAAAACCTCTTCCTCCACTTCACTGATGGTCTTATGTGTATATTTCATTGATAAAATGAAAGTAACCAGAAAAAAACATGTATCAGCTAGTCTCTCTCTCCCCCTGCTCCCACTTAAACATCTTAGCTACCTGCATCTGTGTCATGGCCTCTGCTTCGTACTTGTTTCTGTGGACAAGTTGTCCATGCTCCTGGACGAAGCCAGTCCCTCTAGTTTGTAGTAGAGCTTTTTTCCCTCTCATCTATTTAAGAATATCACTCCAGAGTTTCCGCCCTCTCATCTTCCCAGGTCAGGCACTTCCTCTTATCAGCGTTTGGTGTTTCTGTCTGATCTCAAAACTAACCACTGAGATGCACAGGCTCCTCCTTGAGCCTTTTCTCCTTTCTATTAGGACCCATAGCCTGACATATAATGTAGGGATAACAGACAAAATACAGGATTCCCAGCCTTACCTACATGTAGGGCTGACAGATAAAATGCAGGATGACCAGTTAAACTTGATTTTCAGAGAAACAGTAATGTTTCAGTATAGCTATGTCCATGCAATATTATCTTAAATATTGCATGAAACATACTATACTAAAAATTATTCATTGTTTATCTGAAATTTAAATTTAACTAGCTGATCCATATACCATATATATATATATATAGGTATCCATACACACACACACACACACAGTGTCTCAGACATGTACAATATATGATAATAATTCTCCGTTTTTTCTCAAATGTAGACCTCTCTCTGAACCCAAGACTTCTATCTCCACTTTCTACTTGACACACCCACTAATTGGTCTCAAATTTTGCATCTTCAGAACAGGACACCTGACTTTCCTCCCCAGATCTTTTCCTTCTCCAGGCTCTTCCTTCCTAGTGACAAATTCATTCCTCATGTTGCTGGGGGGAAGAATGACCTTTTTCTCCCAAACCTGAAATTCTCTCCTACCTCAGCTGTTGACATGGATCCCCCTCTCCCCTCTGTACAGACTCTGTTGTCAGATTTGACGTTCACAGGGGGGCTATTCACGACCGTTCTTTTTAAAATTCTACCTTCCTCACCTTGGGCAACTCCCTAACTCCTTCTCTTAGTTTATTTTCCTTTGTTACACATCACTATCTAACACAATACATATTTTACTTATTATTGTTGTATACTGTCATTCATTTCTGACTAGAGTGTAAGTGCCAAGGGGATAGATTAGATTCTGCTCATTTGTTTTAATGTTTTATCACTGTTGTGTTCCCCAAAGCCTGTAATAGTACCTGACATGGGGAAACTCCTCAACATATGTTGGATAAATTGATAAATGCGTAAATAGCCCTCTACGACAGTGGTAAAAGCAAAGAGACAATATAACCTGGAACTACAAATAACCTTAATTTCTATTAATGCAATGGAAATGTTTATTCAGTGAATACCTAGACATATTTTGAGGACTATGAATGGATCCAGTATTAAATAATAATAATTTTGGTTTATCAAAAGCCTACTAGAGCAATTATTAACATTATTTTCTTGACTGTGAATGTATACCCGATTTCATTTTTTTTAAATATCAATATTTAGTAATAAATTTGAATCATTATTTCTTAAATATCTTTTGAGAATAGGTCAGAAAAATATTCCCCTGAAATAAAATGCCTCTTTAATCTCACAAAAAATTATTTTGATATAATCTAAAAATAAAAGAGTCAATTTGTACAAGTCAAGTGAGAAAAATTCCAACTCAGGAAGAAATTTGTAATGTAACAGGATTTTATATTATTTAAATTCCAAATTCTTAATGGTTGTTACATGAGAGTTCTTTCTTGAATTACTATTTTATGTGTCTTTTCCCAACTTTTGCCTCTCCTACTTATTAATTATCAATATTGATCAGCAAAATAAGACCTCTAGTAAGATCATTCCTGGAAATAGAAAGGAGAAAGCTTTATATCTGTTCTCTTTTGTACATACAATATTCTTATTAATAGATGAATGAATAGGTGAACCATTGTTGTCCAAATTATCTATCAAATCAATCCACTTAAATATAACATAGCTGATACAGAATACACACTTACTCAAATTTGCAAAGCATCTTACTACGTTAACTCCTTTAATCCTAATAGCTACACAGTGAATTTAGCATTATCATTCTCATTTTATAAATAGCAAAACAGAGACATATAGAGAAAACTAACCATTTGAGGTCATGCTCCTAATAGGATGAAGCAAGAGTGACTTGAGCCTGTACATTAACTACTGGGTTAACTACTCATACTTCTCCTTTTGTCCTCTGCCATTAATCCAGACCACCATTTCCTTTCCTTTGGATCAGTTTTCTCACTGGTTTCCTACTTCTGCTTTCTTCTGTATAATTCACTTTCCACACAACAACCAAATGAGAATTTATGGCTGCCCAGCTTTAAACTCTGTAGTGACTTTCCATTGCCTGAGGATGAATTTCACATCCTTAGCAACACTGACAAGTCCCTGCCTTGTCTGCACCATGCTGAAATCTATACCAGTGACTCAAAGATATGTTTGCGCAGAAGAATCGCTCAGTTACTTAATTATTATAGGTATCCAGGCCCTTCCCCTGACCATTTAAATAGGATCTCTGAGCATGAGACTTATCCAGGCAATTACTATGTTCAGTCACTGAGGAAAACTCTGCCATTATTGCCTGCTTTGGGACCACTTTTTCACTCTCTAAGTTCCATGAGCCTTTTTGATGTGTTAATTTATTTAGTGTATTTATACTCAATAATCTGCACTAACGTTTAATCAACATAGCCTTTGCTAACATCCTATCTGATTGTAATTCTTAGAAGTCATGATTTACACTTGGTTTTTATTGTAAGAAAGCCCAGTATTTAGTCTAGTGCAGATTATTTAACAGATTACTAACTTATCATGAGGTTTCTATGCATATAATAACAAATTACCAGTTATAAATGTAAACGAAAAGCAAACAAAAATATTTTATCAAATTATTTTGTAAATATAGACAGTGTTTTTCATTAAAATTGCATATTTTTGTTATTCATAATTATTTAAATAACCACATATAATATATATTCAATAAAATTTCGAGTATGAGAATTCATAATTTCATTCAAATTATTTACTGACCATATATCAGGGCATTGGACCAAGAGTTTGGGGCATGAGTAGAGTTAAATTAGATATGAATCTTGTTTTCAAGATGATTATAACTTATCGAAGAAGATAAACTAGCCATGAACCTAAATGACCGTATTCTAAGATAGAAAATCATGCAATATGAACGCGAGAGATAAAGTGGCTGTAGGATGAGGACGCTCAAGAGCATAACTCTAAAGCATAAAAAAAGTAGGCTATCTTAAGTCCCCAACATATTCATGGAAGACAAAAGAGTTATAACAGTATTTCCCGTTAAGACCAAAAAAAGTGCTTCCTGTGCTTCTATATAGTATGTACATAAAAAACTTTTTATTATTTCCTAGGACAATATTTGAGTTATAATTTAGTTTACAATTCTTCTGATATGTTTGGAAATAACTAGGAAAAATAATTGGTAAAAATATATTCCGTCCTATAACAGTGGCATAAAATATGTATTTTAATCATCAACAGATTTAAGAAACTACTCCAGAAAAGAATTTGAAACACAAATCTCTCATGCAGCTGGCAGTTATAGTGCGCTATCTCCCTGACGCAGTGCCATCATAGGTAAATGAAGAAAATGGGTTTTTTTATATTTTAGATTAGCCACAAGAGGGAACTCACAGAGACCTGTTAGTGTAAGTGAAGCATATTAACAATGATAAAAGATGTGAGTCTGCAGAGTTCAAACAAAGTTCATTCTCTCTCAGTGTGTTTTAGTCCTGTGATGCTTGAAAGGAAATTTTGAAAAAATCAATTACTTTTGTTACAATTCCTTAACTCTTTCCACAACTTTTAAAGCTTTTTTGTTTGTCCTATTATAAGATTTGATTACATGATTAAGTATCCTTCTTTTTTAAGGCAATGTTTGGAGGTCATTTTAAAAGGCATGGTTTTGAACTGACTGAGCTGCTTTAGCTTCAGGGCCCCCTGCAATCTGGGAAGTCATCTAGTCCCTCTGCACGCGATCCTATCTATCTCTTTTCACTAATATTAGAGGAAGAACAACAAAAATATAGCAATATTCACACCACTTTTCAAAATATGCTTCAATGTCAGTGAATGATATAAACCCAGAAGTAAATAGTATAGTAATTGTCTTATAGTACTGGTGTTTTAATTTTCACGCCACATTTGGCCCTGGGAAGATACTGAAAGGGATCTTATCCCTTCCAAATTCAGCTACAATAATTGCCCAGATTGAATTTGAAGGTTTACTACTTCTTAGCATTTCCTTCCTCTGGGACAAGCATCACTTCAAATGTTAATCGAGGAGGGGAAGTAGATAATACAAGCCACGGGTACCCACAGTGAAATACCAGATACACTGATCGCAGTCTTGTTTGCCGGCTTTCTGACTTATTTGGTGACATTTTTGTCTCCACATATAGCTCCTGGTAAATACCTAAATGTGTAATAATTATCCAACTAAGTTAATGGTAACAAGAATTCTGTACTAGTTTTGTAGTTTAATTTATTGCTAATCTAGATTTCTCTTTCTTTGAATGAAAATGCCTTTGAAAAAAAGATCCTTATATGTGTTTATAACACATTTGGTCACAGACTTTAATAACATAAAATAGCAGTTGGTGATAACATAACCATGACAAAATGTAAGCAAGTACCTGGATTGAATCAAACATAAGCAAATGAACAAACAAACTTTATTATTCATTTAATGCAAGAAAGCATTAAAGTAACGAATTTTAGAGTACTCTCCTGAAATTGAATGCCCTTAGATCTAAGAAATTGACATCATAATTAAGTTGAGGTGTTATAGTTAAAAAAGGAGGGTATTTAAAGCATAGTTTAAGAAATTGACATCATAATTAAGTTGAGGTGTTATAGTTAAAAAAGGAGGGTATTTAAAGCATAGTTTAAATATCTTTATCCCCAACTCCAAAACCTTAATAAGGACATGAAGCAGTGGCTAGTTTGTAAAACTTAGACTGAAGACCATCTCAGCATCCATGTGGACATGTTGGAAGCCCTTATAAACACCATGGCAATCATTTTTGAAAAAAGTTCATGCTGTTAAACTTTGAACTTCTTTTGCTTAAAGATAGAAAATTAGAATGAAAATTTAGCTCCTTTAGGTTAACAAACCACTTCTATCATTGTTGTCTCATTATATTTTCAGAGAATCTCCATATTCCAGAAAATAAAATCTGTGTTAGAGAAATCAAGGTCCTACATAACCTGTACCAGCAGAAACCAACCTGAAAACTAGATACCACAACTAACGCTCAGGTTATCTTTGCATCACTTTTTCTTTCAACTACTACAAGTTCTAGGGGAGGACATGTCACTGTATAGCTCAGAATGGTGGAGACCTTATTAAAGTTTTTACTGCAAATTTGGCTAATCATATGTACTTTACAGAAAGATTTTTTTTTTTAAATACCAATTTATTTGCTCTACCCTAGAAATATAGAATGACAATCTCTCTGTGTTGGCATTTGAAAAGTCTCCTACATATGATACCATTTTGTAGAAAAGCCATGAGTGTTAGTAAGTAGATTTGTTTTTCTCTATAATCAATATACATTAATAATGTCTTTCATAATTCTAATGTGGTAGGCAGAAAAACAGCCTTCCATAAATGTCCGTGTCCTAATTCCTGGAAACTGTGCATATGTTAGGTTACATAGCAAAAGGGAATTTAAGTTGAATGGGAGTAAGTTTGCTAATCAACTCACTTTAAAATAAGATTATCCTGAACTATCTAGGTGGACACAATGCAATCACAAAAGTCCTTAAAAGTATATGTGAGAGGCAGAAAGGGAATCAGAGGGGACGTGATTATGCAAGATTGACCAGAGAAATGAAACATTGCTGTCTTTAAAGATGGAGGAAGGGGGGCCATGATCCAATGAATGCAGGTGGACTGTAGAAGCTGGGCAAGACAAGGAAATAGATTCCCCTCCCCTCACCAGAGCCTTCAAAAGGGAATTTAGACCAGTGAGAACCATAGCAGACTTCTCACCTACTGAACTGTAAAATAATAAATTTGTGCTGTTTTAAGCCACTAAGTTTGTGGTAATTTGCTGTAAAGCTATGGAAAAGTATTATAGATTTTGGTACCTGGAAGTGGGGTGCTACTGTGATAAATACCTGAAAAAGTGGAAGTTACTTTGGAGTTGGGCAGTAAGAAGAAGCTGGAAGAATTTGGAGGATCTTGATAGAAAGCATCTAGATTGCCTTGAACGACTGCTGATAGTAATATGGATATTAACAACTCTGCTAGGGAGGACTTGAAACAAAGTGAGCAGCATGCTAGAGAAAATATATGTTGCCTTAGAGGATACCTAAACCGTTCTTAGTAGACTGTAGAAATATGAACATTAAAAGCACTGCTGGTGAGAGTTCAGAAGAAAATGGAGAAGTGTTATTGGAAATTTGAGGAAAAGGAATCTTATATAGTGAGAAAGTTTAGCAAAATCATGTCCCACCATTATATGAAAAGCAGAACTTGTAAATGAGGAGAACAGACATCTATCTGAAAGGATTTCAAGCAAAGTGTTAGAGGTATAGCCTGGTTTCTTCTTACTGGTCACAGTAAAATGAGAGAGAAAAGAGATGGATTAATGAAAGAACTGTTAAACCAAAAAGGAAGCAGAACTTGATGATTTGGGAAATTTTAAGTATTCCCAGACAGCAAAGGACACTAAAATTAAGAGTTTCACCCTCAGCAGAGAAAATGCTGAGGGTGTGATGGTACAACCTGTTGAAGAATCAAGAGTTGAGGTGGTCAATTAGAACAACAAGCCAAAGTGAAAGCAGCAAACAAGACTTTCTTATCTTATGTGACAGTGAAAACAAGGGACAGAAAGAGGCACCAGCTCGCTAATGTTCCATTTTTCCCTTAGAAACAGCTCCTGGAGAAAGTGAAGTGGGTACAAGACAGACAAAGAGAATCACTTCACTGTCAAAGAGCCAATTACAAAAGGCTTCAGCCTATTTATGAATCCATGGGTTAGGAAGTAGGGAGACAGGGAAGGGCCAGGAGTGGAATGGTAGGAATCCAACTTGAGAAAAGTTCCTCAGTCAAAGCCTCCCATAATAAGGTCCTAGCGCAGGTGCCTGGGATTCCTCTCAGCGGGGGCCCCTAATAAGGAGGTATCGGAATAGAGGTACCCGGGTCAGGAATGCAGCTGTGCACATGAGCACGGCTGGCCCAGGGGAAGGGGTGGGTGCTAAGTCCTTGACTCAAACTCTCTCTAGAAAACTACACTGTATTGACTGTGCTCTAAGTCTGGTGTGGGGAGGACAGTTGATCCTCAGGCATCCTGCCAGGCAAAGCCTATAATTGCCTATAGGTGGACCCAAAAGATCCCATAGGCTTTGGCCTCTAGCCAAACTCTGCACAATCTTTTACTAATTCTTCAGAAAAATCAAAAAGTCAGAGTATTTGGTCACAGCAAAGGCAATTTTAAGAGATTAAGTATATGATGAATAGATCCCCTCAGTCATCTCAGCAGAAGATAAGAATAGATATGATGTTATTTAAGAAAAATTTGCAGAGGAACCTTTATTTAATGGAGTGAATTCTTCTGACATACACTGGAGACCCAAAAAAATTGTTGAGAATTTTAAACTAGCACAAACACTGCCATTTTGGAGTTGAAAGGAAAGAGAGAGAGTAAGAAATGAAAAAAGGCCATTTTACCCCCAAAAGTCAAAATGCAATAAAGTCTGGTACCTCGACTCAGCTGCAAACATGTGCTATCTTTCATGATAAGAAAAGGATGACTCAGGGAGTGGAGCCACTAGCTCAGAGCACAGAGCTGTGCCACCTCTTCACAGGCCTTAATGGAGTTTGCCCAGCTTGACTTCGGTAATGCATGGGACTGGTGATTCCTTTTTTCCTTCCATTTTTTCCCTTTTTGAATGGTAATATTTACCACTATTCCTATCCCTTCTCTTCCTCTCCTATCCCTTTCCGTATTTTAGGAACAGACAGCTTGTTTTCTTGTTTCCCAGATACACAGATGGAAAAGGATTTTGCTCCAGGATAAATTATACCCAAAGCCTCATCCAAATCTAATTTAGATGATTTAGGTGATGACATTTAGGGCTTTTTAGCTGATGAGATTAACATGAGAGTTTTTTTGGACTTTGAGCTAATGCTCTAATGGGTTGAGACCTTCTGGAGATCTTGGGGAGAGGTGAATGTATTTTGCATGTTGGGTGGACGTGAATTTTTGGAGCCTAGAGGGCGTACTGTGATAGGTACAATAATGCCAGCCCACCTCTACAAAAAATGTTCGCATACTAATCCACAGAATGTGTGAATATGCTAAATTATATGGTGAAGAGGAATGAAGGTGGAAGACAGAATTAAGCTTGCTAATCAGCTGACTTTAAGTTAGAGACACTGTTCTGGATTAGCTGGGGAGGTCCAATGTAATCATAGGATGCTTAAAACTGTAAGAGGAAGACAGGAAGAGAGAGCCCTAAGGAGATGTAACTGTCCAAGAACAATTAGAGAGTGGCAAAGTTGTTGGCTCTGAAGATACAGGGAGGGGCCATGATCCAACTAATGAGGGCAATCTCTAGAAGCTGGAAAAGGCAAGGAAAGGCTTCTTCCCTAGAGCCCCTAGGAAAGAAGGCAGCTCTGTCAATACTTTGATTTTAGTCCAATGGGATCTGTGTGCAACTTCTAACCTTCAGAACTGTAAGACGAGAAATTTCTGTAATTTTAAACCATTAAGTTTATGATAATTTGTTATCGCAGCCATAGAAATAGAAAACTAATACACCTAGGATGCTGAAAGGCGTCATTTATTATCCTTAATCAAACAGTGTTTGCAATTTAGTAAAAATGCTACAACCTAGCATTAGCTCAACTTAATATGTGACTTTTATTATTTTATGCATTAATTTACCCATTTCAAAAATCTCCCCCATCTACTTATTTCTAATATAAAAATCAGCTGAAACCTATATTTTGAATAAAAGCCTAAAACAAATTGAAATCACCATTTGCATCTTTAGAATACCAAATAATTTTAGGAATTCCATGTAGATATCATTTTTCGCTACTCAGTACCTATAAACCTGCATAGAAGAACAAAAAGTAATGTAGCTTAGAATCTCAAGACTGACTAAGCCTCTAAAGGCCAGGGTCTCTAACAATGCCTTTAATGCTTTTATCCCTTTCTCAGCATCCTTTCGATTTGTTTCCAGTCTCTCTTTTGTAATATACTCTACATTTTGAAGTTTCTTATTCCATCCCTGGATTCATCAAATCAATGCAATTTTGTTACTGTTGTTATACACAATTGCCATAATATTGAAGGTATGATTAACCGGTGATCTTAAATGCCACAAACCTTAACTGAAGTAGCAATGTTTTGTTTTATTTTTTAATAGCAGAATAGACGAATTTGAGAACATTTTTGTTCTCTTGGTCTTCTCTACCCAAGCCTTTTGTATACAATTCTGTCACACTGAAAAGCGGCATTTACTGCTTTTGTCCATCTGTCATAATGGAATTTTGCCGGTTTTAAAATGTGATAAGACAACTATACTTGAACATAAGTGCCAGCAAAACATAGACATAATTTTTAACTCTGCATAGCATTTCTAGCACTATCCTTTGGGCATTATGGAGTCCGTGGCAGATTTGATTTTCAATGGAAAAAAAAAAAGATCTGTTTTTAAACTCCATGTCCTGCTGGATTGCATGTTTTGTTCATGTCAAATTTTATCTTTATCCTAGGCCATGTTCAGGAATGGGAAGAAAATGTGTCACTACTGCCTTTCTTAAAGGTCCATGCTCCATATAAAGACATTCAAATCACATCAGATGCCACATGTGAAAGTGTAAAGCACCACACAAGTATGGCATGGGGTTATTTTATAACTAAAAATATTACTGAGCTTCAGTTAGCAATATCCTCAAATGATTTTCCCTGCATCATCATTTTGAATAATTATTTTTGAATTATTTGGCATAGGAAGTAACATTTCGCAGAATAGAACGTTCATTTGACACGCAAAGACTAACCTGAGGACTTGGCACTTTTGCCCTTCAAAAGCAATGTGACTACTACATGGACAAGACGTTTAACAAGTGTAGAGCACTGAGTAGTTGCTGGTGAACAAACCAGAACATGCTTAATAGCTGCTCTTCCTAATTTTCTAAACTGTTAGCAAAACATTGAATGCTGAATGAATACTTGTGCTGATGATAAGATTGATAGAAACAAGTTGAACACAAGCCTCACTAAACAAAAAGAACAAAGCATGGGGTTACTATATTTCTGTGATAAGCACATTTTATATAGCATAAATAGTTTTTCCTAGTGTTTTTATTTTTTCAGGTAGGCTAAGACATATTAAAAGTGAAAAAATAGACAATTTTTAGTTGAGCATGATTTTTAGTAACAATCAATACTTTAACCCTAAACCAAAATAAAAGGGACTAAATGGGGGAGACGCAAAAATATTTAAATATAATATATATTTAAATATAAAAATATAATAAATATTTCAATAAATGATTAATTTTATTCAATACTTAAATATTTAAAAAATAATAAATCTTAGTGGCTAAGACTTTTTAACTTGTATGTTAAATTTCCTTTACTTGTGGCCTCGCTAAAGAATCAGGAAGGATAAGGAAGGGGACATTTTATTTAGCTTTTAACATCATTTATTCATCTTTGTATTGGCAATACAAAAAACACACAAAAAATTATTTTTTCTCACTCTTGGAAAATTCACTCAGTTTTCCCCAGAGGCAATCAGCAATATCAGTTTCTCATGTGTCTTTCCAAGGCTAATTTTGCACTTATTAATGTATATATGTATATATTCATTTAATAGTATTTTCATTCATAAGGACCTTCCACACTTTTTTTAGTGGCTACAGGATATTCAGTTATGTATAAGTCCTATAGTTCGTTTTGTTTGTAATTTATTTAAACAGACCTTTTACAAAAATGTTGTGGCATTTTCAATATATAACCTCATATAGTTTTCAAATATTGCTGTGAACTAATAATTATTCTCATTTTACACTAAGTACTTCAAGACTCAGAGAATTAAGTAATATCTGGTTATGGGGCTAGGATTTTTCAGGCCCATTCTCACACAAATAGAGCAGAGATTCAAAGCCATTTCTGTCCAATTTCTATCCCTTTCCATTACCCATTTCAACATAGCATTCTGCCCTGTCCTTTTGAATTTTCATCAATATTTCAATAGTCATTTTATATTTTTTACAATTTTATAGTGAAACTAGAGGTTGAGCCATGCAATAAAAAAAAAACTAAATCAGTTGAGCCATAGCAAAGTTCAAAGTAAGTAGTTTTCCTCTGCTGTATGTTAAATTTTATGTATCCATACTGGAGAGGATATGGAGAAACTCACACTCTCAAACACTGATGTTAAGACCGTGTGAACTATTTCAGCTGAATAAATTTAAAAATAAGAAAAAGACCTCACATATCCCTTCTACGTTATGAAACGCATTATTTGATGTTGAATTTTTTATATTACCCTCTGTTATCTAAAGCTGTTTTCTCTCTCTCTCTCTGCAAGCAACAAAATGTACTAAAATATACACTCGACTCTCATTCAACAATATTCACTTTCCTCAAATTTTTGATGTAATAAGACAACCTGACTTAATCTGACGTAATTGTGACTACCCAATAAACAACTAATCTCCAAATTTTATAGAATATAAACATAGTAATAGAGAACATTCTTAAATTAATATAAAGCTGAAATATAAAATATTACATCACTAGAACATGAGAAGAACTACTGTAAATAGAGAAATTTTAAAGGTCCAATTATTTCTTATGATTATAATTAAATGGCATCTTCTCTTTAGTTGTCTGGTAACTTACAGCTTTCTCTCATCTCCAGGAATGGCAACAAAATACAAAAGTGTACCTTTAGTGATGGTGTTTGTATTGTGTGACTCTGCCATGCTGGGCCACAAAGGTTTGATCAAAGTGCAGTAATTTGGTCTAAGTTTGAGCCAATCAGCTTCTCTAACAGGAATGTGAAATCTCAAATGAGGAGAAAGAAGCCATCTTGTGGCCTCAGAAAGAGCAGAGCATGAGAAAGGAGTCTAAGTGCATCCGCTGAGATCCCACTGTCTAGAGTCTTTTATTTCCTAAATCTTAATTATTTAACTTTTCCTTCTTGTATCTTTCCAAATAATTATCTCGTGCGCGCATTTCTGGTATTATTATTATTTAATGCAAGCACTGATTTATCTATTTGTTCATTTATTCAACAAGTATTTGATATGAATTTTATACTTTAACATGCTCCATCCTATTCAAGGCACTGGAGAGCCTTCAGAAAAAACCCACAGGGTCCTATTCTTGTTTAACTTGGGTTCTAGTGAAAGACTGACAGTAACAAGAAAGCAAGCATACCTTATCATTTCATGTAGTGATAAGTCCTGTGGAGAAAAGACCAAAATAATAACACAGAAAGTGAGGAAGTTAAGTAGAAAGGTTATTCCAGACAGGAAGGTCAGAAAGGAGATGGCATTTCCTCAGACTTAAATACAATAAGAAGTGAGAGCATATTCTTAAGGTCTGAAGAAAGATTGTTCTAGTCTGGAGGAGTAGTATGTTCAAAGATCCTCAAGAAGCACTATACTTTGGTAGTAAGTGGCAGACAAGCAACAATGCCTGAAATAGTAATAGTAAATTTGTGCAAATTACTTTATTTTGGGGTGGTTTAGTTTCTTGATTTAAAAATGAAAACTCTAATTAGTGAGTTTGCTGGCATGTTTAAGTAAGATAACATATTAAAATCACATAACATATTGTCCCACATATAATATTTTCTTTTCTTCCCTTTGTTTTTCATGTTCTCATTTAAACTTTAAAGTTAGGGGAACCTCCCAGGCTGTGATTATTATGGATTTAAGAATATCTTTGATAAGGCTGTTCAAAACAATAGAAAGACAAAAATCATGTATAATTATTTTTCAGTCGTTTGAAGCGGTTCTTGCTCTTCCCTGAACATAGGAAATATGAAACTTTGAATGAATAAATGGATGAATGAATGAAACTAATAGATATCAACTATGTCAAATATTTCTAGAATTAAGAAGGCAGAAGCAAACACCACTTTTTAAAAGCCTAATTTAGAAAGATGTAAAAAGTTGAAGCAAGAGTTTAGTGCAGTAAATTCTAATAAATTGTAGTATTGAGTTCAAACATTTAAACAGATTTACCTTGCAAAGGGGAATTATTTATAAACATCACTGATTTGCCATCTGGTGACATCATGTAATGCTTATTTATATGATGGAATATTTAAGGAAAGTGACTCCTCAGTATGATGTTTAGGCTTCATTACTGCATTCGAGAGAGATTATGAATAAACGTGGGTTGTTTATTTGAAAATGGATTTATCTTATATTTTATTCCTTACTAACACAGCAAAAAACAATACAAGAATGTGTGCTTCCCTCCTTCTACTTTCCTATCTTGTGCAACTTGACTGGAAAATGAACTATTTTATGCCTGGTTAGAGATCACTGCAGTGCCTTCTCTCCATGGCCCTGCTGTAATTGTGGGATATTAAAGCAATCAGAAGTAGAACATATTCATTTACATGAGGATGAGGTAAGACTATTTCCAGTGTCGGTTTATGAGTTTTTCTGAACATAACTGGATGCTGTCCCACAGCTCAGGATTCCCTTCTCCCAGAAGATGGTGCATTCCTGGGTTCCAGCTTCACATCTGCAAGGACGCATGGACGCTTTCACAGTCCCTATAAGTACTGTCAAGAATAACTGGTTTGGCACTTCTCTTAGCCTTGTATAGAACAACGACGTCGTGGGTATGTTGAAGTAGTAATCAGAAGAAAACAAATGCTAAAACATGAAAGCAGTAATACAATGTACGATATTCTTCCAAGCAGTGTGCAGTAATCTCGTTCTTTATTCTTTGGAATATGATTCTAACAAAAACAGAAGGCAGGGCTGGGTCTACATGCCTACATGTATTCTCTGTGTGTATGTGTGTGAGTGTGTGTGTGTGGCAACTGTTAGTTGAAAAATGGTAATGAACACTGATTTAACTTAGTTATTCAACTGTTGAAATATGAATGATTTTCTCAGTTTTGCTCCACCGCTTCAATTAAATGTTGCTTCCCTTTGCTGTGAAAAATCATTCCAAATCTTTGTAAGTGCTTTGCAATTATGGAATTTTTCATAATTTAGAGGCCAAAGACAACTACAATTGACAAATGGCTTTGTAAAGAAGACACTTTTCTTCAAAGGATAAATAACATGCCATGTCAATTTAGAATAGGCCTCAGATCTTAGAATTCTATGAGAAACTATCTTTTCATAAATGTGTTAATGATTATTAATTATTAATGATATTAATGAAATATGAAAAATGAGTAATATTTGGAATTCCTTAGAGGTTGTTCACATTTATGCTTACTAAATCCTTAAACAATTTTCTTTTAAATTTTTGAAGTAAACGTAATGATTGACAGAACTGGAATTTCTTGAGAAAGTGCAAAGAATTTTATATGTCCCAACTTCCCAAAATTTGTTCAATGCTTTTTCTTGAGAAAAGCAACTTAGATAAAGTAAAGAGGGAGAAAGTAAAGGGGAGAAAGACAGAGGAAGAAAGAAAGGAAGAAAAGAAGATCACATCATATGATTCTCAGTTTTGGAATGCCCTGAGTCATGATCATGTGTTTGCAAATCTCAATGGAGACTTTTCAGTCCAGGATACAGAGAGAGCATAGAGTGGAGGGTGAAAAATTGATGGGTTATCTCTTGCCTACTCTTCATGCATCAGCCTGGACCATTTGCAGTTTCTCTTTAATTATCAACCTCAGTCTCTATATTTGATCTCCAAAGACAGAAGTAACAAAATAACATACAGATATTACATAAATTGACCTATTCTTCAATATATATAACTCATCAGTGACAAGGCATCAGTACCTGAAAAATGTCAGAAAACAATAACAGTTGTGAAATTTACGTGAAATAATTTGCATGAACTATTTCACAAAACATATAGCAGGCATTCAGTAAGTGGCATTGACATGTTTTACTTATCTGGCATTCTTTGAGTTGAGGAAAATTGCCAGCTTTGTAATAGAGACAGTTCTCACGATAAACATACATGTGTAAAATGAGATGTAATCCTCACAAAGTCCCTATGAAGTTTGTTCTATATTTTTTCATGAAATGGTCAGCCAGGTGTGGCCACAAGAGGGGACACACGAGAGGTGCAAGAAAACAATCTTAATTATGCTTACAGATCCTAGGGAGAAAGAGTCACTACATGCCACCAGGGAGACACATCAGGGGAGCATCAAGGAGTGGGCTTCAGGACCACGGAAAAGTGCCTTGACTGGAGGCCAGGGAGGAAAACACAAGCAAAGGGCACAAGGGTATTTCACTGGTGCATTTGAATGTCGCTAGGTCCGGTCAGGTGAGGGTATGACAGGGAACATGTGACAGGGCCAGCCTTATCACACTGTTGCACTTGGTCACCCAGTGAGGGTGCTCACAGCCTGTTTGTGCGGATATTAAGACAGCAGGGAAACATCAACTTTTAAGATTTATAATACAGTTTATATACCCTTACTACCATTATTTCACAGAGGGCAAAGGCAGGCCACCATAGAGCTGTTCTTTTATTACAGAGCTAGTAAGTGGTGAAAATAGGATTTGAACCCAAGCTGCCTGATTTCTGATCCCTCAGATTTAACCACATCCCTGGCATTTCCTTGAAGCTAAATATTGTATTCGTTCAGAAGAAATTCCTTATAAGCTCACTTAAAGAAAAGTTAAATTCTGAAGGGACCAGATTGTGACAGAACTGCATTGCTTAAGATATGAGGAGAAGTGCCATGGCTCTTCCCGAAGAAGGAGAAGATAAGAAAGTAGAGAGAAAGAAGCAGAGCAGGGGTTATGTCTGGGGTGGGCAAGGCCTCACTATTTCTCGATCCTTCCATGATCTCCAAATTTTCTATCAAAATATATGACAGGCATAAGTGATGAAAAGAAGATTCTTGGAGAAATCACTAAAAATTAAAGACCCTTTAGCACCTAGATTTCTGTCAGTTAAGACATTTGTCTGCCCTCTCTCCATCATCTTCTCAAGGCAAAGACCTGGATCATGCTAAGGACACGGTAGGAGTTTTGAACAAGGGAGTAAAAGCTCTGGGATCTTCCCCAGCTCTGCCACTAACTAGCCCTGGGAACTTGAGTGAGTTACATGATCATTTGGTCTCAGATTTCTAACCCTTCTGGCCCTAAAAGTTTATAATCTCATAGCTAGAGTTGTTCTTTGAACTTTTCTCTAAAGTGTATAGTGTATTATTATCCCTTTTCAAAGAGAAATTCTCTGTCACTTGATTAAGCAAATTGTTCATGGACTAAACCATAAACGTAAAAATCATATTTGATTCATATTCTATTCATGCAAATGTAAGTATATATTCATGCAAGTATGTTCCAAATATTTTAGAATCATTTTCCTGATTTCCTAACTATTTTTAGAGTTGTTCCTTACTGTAGTTTGTATTACTTTTTAGTTAAGAATCCCCACAATCAGGACGTTTGTTTAAATGAGCATATCCAACTACATAGTGGGTAGAAAAAGCCTAAATCTTATTAACTCTAGTGATTGTTCTCATAACCATTTCAATGGAAAAGGCATGTGGCTGCCAAATATTATCTAATATATTAAGTCTCTTTGGTTGCATAAAGTAACCCTGGAATATAACATATTCCAAAAATCTGGTGGTTCATGAAGTGAGAAATTATGGGCTTGGGCTTTTATAAAATTTGAAAGGTCAAGAGGGTAAGCAGATGGCTAGCTGTAGAATTTATTACACATTAAGCAATTGTTTTGATGTGCCAGGCAAAGTCCTGGGAGCTTATGAGATTGTAAAATCCAATGACCCTGCATTAGTCTGAGGGTTCAGCTCATGATACACATGCAATTTTAGAGATCACATCTATCACTGGTTTATTATCTGTCAAAAACGTGATTCAACACGATTAATACCCTGCGCTGTAGTTTTTACTATTGCTCTTTTTTTAACCTCCTTTTTTTTTCCATCTTGCTATTTTATGCTTCTTTTACAATATTACTAAGTTCAGGATAATCAAGTGACAGCTCAGCAATGCTGAATGATTTTCCAGTAACTTTTCAGTACTCATAAGTAATAAAATTTTATCAGGGATATAAAGAATTTAGATACTCAACCCCACACACTGTCCTCCATGTACGTGAGTAATTTCATTGTCATGAGCTGGAGCTTTCAAATACAGAGAACAGCAGTATTTTTTTTTTTCCATAACTACATAAAATGCTTTAAACAAATTCCCTTCCTTAAAAAAAGTTAATCCTAAGAAGGTAATCTAGAATATTGTCATTGCAGACTTTCTAAAATCAAAACAAAAAAAGCCAAAGGCAAATAAATACCTTAGATACCGAAGGAAATACTTTCTGGGGGATATTTTTAGTGTGATGCTAATGAAAGTTTACCAATACTCTATGAAATAGCATGCCAGAGTGCTCCATTTCAGGTGTTCCTAGTGTATCATGACTAATAACTTAATATTTACTGAAAGCCAGCTTATAAAAGTTTACCCTCCCTTCTGAGTTTCAAGAATTAAAGTACTTCTGATTTTTCAGAATATTACATGGGCAACCATGATTCCATTAAATGTACTATTAAAAATTCAAATGACTCAGAATTCTGAAGTAGCGACCAGGCAAAACTATAGTTCATCATTATCTTCATTTTATTAAAAGTTACTCATTTTAAATGCATTTAATTTTGTTTAATGGTAGCTCCAACTTTTGGGCATACTTAAGTAAGTAGTCTTTAATAAAACATAGGTGCCTTTTAAAAAGAATCAAGTGATAACATTTCTGCTCCATGTGTTTTAGAGAAAACAATTCAAATGTCAAGACATCACATCTCAAGGAACGTTTTCCAAGACAAACCTCCCTTCACTAGCCTCATTGCAGAGTTTATTTAGTGGAGAGGACTCTGTTAATAGAGGTTTCCCCTTCTCCTCAGTTCCCTGGGATGTTCATTAAAGATAGTGGATATTTGATCAAGTGAGCATGCTTCTCTCTACATCAAATTAAGACAATTTTAGGAATTATTTATTTCAGATTGTGGGGGAAGCTACTATTGTTCACTAACAGGCTTTCTTGTTTAGCGAGGTTTCTCATTTAAAGAAAAGTTTAAACACATGCCAAACTATTTATCAAGAGGACTTCCTAATATGTGAACCTTTTTGAAGTTAATACTAAAAGACAAAAGTCTTTTGAGTGGGTGAAAGGGTTGGTATGATAGAAAGCAAAAAGTATTATGTGATCCCCAGAGCACCGGGGTGTGCTCCTGGCAGAAAATGAATCTGTGCAAGACACTTTGCTTGTCATCTTCTATGACGAAGTTGAATCCTGTATAAAAAGAAGAGCTGGGATGATAGATCATCTCTCAAGTGGAGCTGCAACGATGTGGCTCCAGTGGGAAACACTTTTGTTTGGAGACAACCCTCACTCATTTTGTTCATCTGTATCATCCATATCATAAAATCCCCCATGAAGCATTGCTGTGAAAATTAAATGAGATAAACTGATCAAGTATCTAGTTTAGTGCATGACGTATAGAAGACGTTATTAAATAATATCTATTCCTTCAACTTTCCCCTTTTCTCCTCTGGCTCTTCCTTCCTATTCTAAGTTTCAATGATTTATCTCAAGGTATTTTATACCCAGGTTTACAAAAGTTCTTGCAGTTAGAGAATTATTCTAGTACAAAAATTCAATTGAGGAGCACATATATGGCTTTAAATCAGTTCAATGTAGAGAAATATCCCCAAATGTAAGTTATCTTTACAAACTTTGAAGAGAATGCACATGATCTCAAAGTAAACTCTAGGAAATATTGCTTAGAGATGGGCACAGCAATAAATACAAGGAATCAGATTTTCACATCAAACAATATTCCAAACTCAGTGGAAATTTTACATTTTCTGATAATCTGTAGAAATGTATGCTTCTTCTAAGAGTCAGAAGCACTATATTTCCCACTGTTTGACAAATTCAGTGAGAGAGCCAAAATTCAAACACACCACATTTTACATACCTGTAAGAGTTGCTGTATCTAAGAAACATGAAAGAATGCAAGAGGACATGCAATTCAAAGTATTTATCATTAGACAGAAAATATGCTTACACATATTAGGATAACGTCTAGTTCAAATGCTTTTAGAATACTAAGAGAAAAAAAATGTACGTATATATCTTAGCCAGAGAATTTCAAATTCCAGTTCAATGATCAAATGTGGTAGGAGTGGCAGATTCTCTAAGTAGAAGAGAATCAAGTAAGGTGTATATTCTGAATCTCAGGAGATGGGCAACATAAATCGCTCCTCTGTGTTATGGAATCATTGACAAGGAACTCTATACATAGGATTTTATGTGAACCACTAATGTCACCTACACAAATTTGGTAAGCATTCCACTCAACATCTCTGGTCTGTCTTCACTTCAAGCACGCTGAAAAAGTCACTCCCGAACTATTTAAGGAGGTGTAATGACTTCCTTGATAGATAGTGAGAAAAACTGCTCTGCATGTCTGTTGATCAAAGTTTCACAGCAGGCCAAAACTATCTAGTCTTCAGTAATCTGAGGCAATGAAGATGGTAACCTTTTCTTTGCGAGTAAACATTTTCAACTGTGGAAAATTTAGAATTCAGTGTAGACTCTAGTTTTAAAAAAATCAATAGCATAATATTAATATCTCTTTAAAAAGCAGTTAGTAGGGGCTGGCCCCGTGGCAGAGTGGTTAAGTTCGAACACTCTGCTGCAGGCGGCCCAGTGTTTCGTTGGTTCGAATCCTGGGCGCGGACATGGCACTGCTCATCGGGCCACGCTGGGGCGGCGTCCCACATGCCACAACTGGAAGGACCCACAACGAAGAATATACAACTATGTACCGGGGGGCTTTGGGGAGAAAAAGGAAAAAAATAAAATCTTTAAAAAAAAAAAAAGCAGTTAGTAGTACTTTATGTGTGTGTAACAAATTTTGTCTATTGGAGTGACAGGCTTACAACTTCAGTTTAAAGAGCGTAATTAATTTGGATTTTTAATTTCAAGTTGAAATCCTACAAAGTTTAAATAGTATTAGAGCATTTAAGAGAATTTTAATTCCCTGATATTTACATATTTAAGTTATTAAACATTAGGGATTATTTATTATTCAGAGAAGTTTTGTTTGAGAAGTAAGACAGTTGAAATACTTATGAAGGGAATCAAATATATTAAATTTTAAAATGCAGGTAAAATATTTGAAGATGTTCAATTAATTACGTTTGTAAATGAGATCAGACATCACTTAAAGCCAACAAAAAGTGACTGTTAAAACTCACTAAATATCTAAACAAAATAATAAAATCTCTGTGCTCAACTTAAAAGCTTAAAATAGTTTTGCTATGACTTCAATAATTTAAATCTGGAATACTAAAACAACAAAATGAATCTCTGAATAGTCTCTTTTTTAATTTTATTTTTTTGTGGTAAGAATATGTAACATGAGAAGTGCTCTCTTAAATTTTTAAGCCTACACTTCATCATGGTTGACCACTAGTACAATGATGTGTAACGGATCTCCAGAACTTATTTATCTTGCTTAACGATACTTTATACCTATTAATTGGTAGCTCTCCATTTCCTCCTTTCCCCAGCCCTTGGCAACCATCATTCCACTCTTTGATTCTATGAGTTTGACTATTTTAGATACCACATACAAATAGAATGATGCAGTATTTGTCTTTTCTGTGACTGCTTTATTCCACTTAGCATAATGTCCTCAAGGTTCATCCATCTTGTCACATCTTGCAGAATTTCTTTCTTTTTTAAGGCTGAATAGTATCCTGTTGTGTGTATACACCACATTTTCTTTATCTATTACTCTAATGACAAATATTTAGGTTGTTTCTACATTTTAGCTATTGTGAACAGTGCTTAAATTAACACAGTAGAGCCAATATCTCTTCCAGATCATGATTTCAATTCTTTTCGATAAAAACCCAGAAGTCGGATTACTGGCTTGTATGGTGGTTTTATTTTTAATTTTTTGAGGAATAGTCATATGTCACTTAAAAATGGGGATAGGTTCTGAGAAATGTGTCTTTAAGTGATTTCATTATTGTGTGAACATCAGAGAGTATACTTACACAAATCTAGATGGTATAGCCTACCACAGGCCTAGGCTATATGGTTCTAATCTTATAGGACCACCACTGTATACGCAGTCCATTGTTGACCAGAACGGAGCTATGCAGCACATGACTGTACTGCTTTCCACAGTGGCTACAACATTTTGCATTCCCACCAACAGTGTGCAAGGATTTCAATTTTGCTACATCCTCACCAACCCTTACGGTCATCTGCTTTTTCGATAATAGCCATCTTAACAGATGTGAGGTGCTATGTCATTGTGGTTTTGATGAATAGTCTTTTCAACATACAAAAACCACTATTGAGGAATCCAAAACCCTTACGGGAATGCAGAGGCCACTTTTACCACTTTGTGTCTTTAGAATCTCAAGAATATCATTTAATTTCACTCAGCCTTAGACATTTAATCTGTAAAATAAGGATAAAAGCTACTATTTAAAATAATTGTTTTGAGGAATTGACAAAATGCATACAGAAGGCTTATGTAGTGCTTGGCACATAGTGCACAATAATAACTATTCTTATTAAACCCCTTAAGAACTCTCTAAAACAATAATTATTCTGTTCTTAGTACTTAAAAAAGCTCTTTTTAAAATATAAATCTGTCAATCTCAATGCCAATGTACGGAGCTGCATTTGTTGAAATCTCTACCTTCTCTACAAAGAATATCTTTGCCATGAAAATGTGTGAAACACTTTGTGAATTAAGCATTCAGACAATCTCCAAATATATACATTAGAAGCATAGTTTGCCATATTTATGTCATGAGTGTGCTCTGCTAAAGAAGTTTTAAAACATATAAATTTATGCCTATAAAGTTTTCAATTCTACTAGTAAACCTTAAATAAATATATACTTAAGTTTACCAAAGATTTTCCCGACAGTTTTTTAGTTCACTGGGAGTATTTCTCTAGGGTTAAGAGGATATCTTTGGCTTAAACAAAACAACACATACATAAAACTTCAACAATAAAATGAGCAACAATAAAACTTGTGCTATATAAAAGATAAAAAGCACCCCATCTCCCTCCAAAGGCAGGATAAACCCACCCCTCCTAAATGTAGCCAACTTTCCTAGATAACGAATTGTAAGACATTTAACTGCTTCAGAAATGTGAAACAGAATCAGTGGTCAGAGAATGTTAACATTAAATACATGGATTTTTGAGGCTAGTGATTTCTCGCCAAACGTCAAAGGCTAGTAAATTGGTAGGACACATTGTGGAGAATTAAATGTCATTTAAAGTTGGGCATGAATAAAATTTTATAAGCTTTTCTTGCAATTAAAGATAAAAACCACTAATGTCAATATAACATTTTTTATAATAACACCAACTACTAAAAAAGAAATTGATTCATTAAATTGTAATGTTTCTGAATATCTAAGTAATGAGCATATCTTAATATACAGGGCATTATATCACTCACTTATTTCTTTGCAATTACGTAACAAAGGTGGAAACCTTGGGCTAAGAAGGAAAACATCCATCAATCCCAGATTCAGTCCGTTGTCAGGAAATACCTCCTTTGTGGGTAAATAACGCCATGTATGCATCATTCTTGTGTAATGAACTGATCCTGTATGCAAACATCTGCGTCTAAACACCAATTTACAAGAAACACAGGGTAGAAGAATAAGTCTATAACACAAGAAAGAAAGAAGTTAAGCCTAGAATGAGCAATATTCTACAGGAAATTGGCCTGAGTTCTCTTAAAAACAATTATATACAAAAGGGAAGGAGGGTTAGTATAGAGTAAGAAGGGCTCACCACAGATAACTATCAAATGCTACCTGTACCTTATTTATTGATTCAAAGAAACCAACTGTAAAGTGATTTTTTTGAGAAAAGTGGGGTAATTGAAACATAGAATGATTATAAGATAATTTTGTTAATCTGGTTAGATGTGGATGACTTGCTGGCAATTATTAGACGCTTACAGAAGTCCTTATCAGATGCATAAGATGTGTATTGAAGCATATGCAGATAAAGGGATACGAAGGCTGGGATTTGCTTTACACACCCTCGTCTCTCCCCTCACACACACTTTTCAAAAATGTATTTTGACCTCCTTGGATATTTTGGATTTTTTCCTTACTGGAATGTTTTGGCTGTACTTTAACTATTATCAAACATACTTGAGATTCTAGATATATGCATAGATTTTTATTATATTTTACTTTCATTATGAAATGTTGGCATCATGGGACATACTGAAAAAGTTTCCCACCTTTTAAAATTTTACTGTTTTATTTGTCTATCTTGAGATAATTTATCACATTTTACACATGGTTTCAATGATGTTACATTAAACTAAATAATTACTAATTGAAAATTTTAAATATCTATTTCTATAATAGTATTCATATGTAATTAGTATTCATGTCTGTTAGTATTCATGTGTAATTAGTGCTTAGAAATTATTATCATGTTCACCTGCTATGTATGAGCCTAACACTGTTGAAAGTTTCAAATCATTACCTAGCAACTAAACACTAAAATTCAAGGAATAGAATTCACAGTGGTATGTCTTAAAAGACTAAGTATCTCTAGGGGCCAGGCCAGGGACACAGCTGTTAAGTGCACATGTTCTGCTTCGGCGGCCCAGGGTTCTCCGGTTTGGATCCTGGGTGCAGACATGGCACTGCTCGGCAAGCCAAGTTGTGGTAGGCGTCCCACATTCAAAGTAGAGGAGGATGGGCATGGATGTTAGCTCAGGGACAATCCTCCTCAGCAGAAAAAGAGGAGGATTGGCAGTAGTTAGCTCAGGGCTAACCTTCCTCAAAAAAAACCAAAACAAGAACAAAAAAACAACAAAACACAAAGATGAAGTATCTCTGATTTAAATTTTCATTGGTATAGTAAGCTGTAATTGACAAATTTTCTACTAAATTACGAAATTTGATTACTAAATTCATATTCTTTACTAATTAGTCCCTAAAAACAGGGGCATTGAGAATAGGGAATAATAAACTACTAAAGATAAGTCAGATGCTGATAAACAGTGAATTTTGCCTTAGATAAGATCTTCCTTCTTTTGTAGGAAGAATTGAGCTGATGAAAGCCAAAAGTTTTCACCAATCTTTCTTATTCATCTCACTGACATAAGAGAAAATTCGTACACCACTCATTTCATGTCACTAACTGGTATATTTTTTGACACTATGGTCACAGAATGTTAAATCAAATGAGCTTGTATGTCACTCGTCTGGTGTCTGTGTGTGTCTGTTTTATTTTAATTTGATCAAATTAATAGCTATTCATTTTCCCAATGGTCTGAGAGATTAGAGTTCGTCATATAGTAGGTACTCAGTAAATACTTATTGAATATAATTAAGGATTAAAAAATCATAATTTAAATAAAGAATATAATCAGTGTATTGAATACAGTTATATAACACGTAAACTTATATGAAGATTATTTAAATATGTACTTCCCAGAGGGAAACAGATTAATTAAATGTAAACATACATTTCAGACTTGGATTGGTACTAGAAATATACTCGAGAATACGCATGGGAAAGAAAATATGAGTAAAGGTGTATTGCTCCGTTGACTTTGTTTTGCTTCATCATTTTTTTCATTTCCTGCATGTGTAATTTTCTTTCAAACCATATTTTACATTATTAAAAATTCATCTGCATGCATTTATTTCATTAATTACTGTTATTTAAAAATACTGCAGCTCAATACTGCTCTAGACCCCATGATATGAATTGGATTTTTTAGAACACATTCTTTTAAAAAGTGCTAAAAATAATGACCTTTTGTTTCCTGTCTGTATTACCTTTCAGGGTACGTTTATCATTAAGCTTTATGCAATTACTGCTTCATACTAATTCCTCAGGCATTCCTGAGCAGAGAATTATGAGGACTAATTCCCTGGAAGCCAGAGAAAAACAGTGAGTCATTGGGGATTGCAAGAACTTTTATTTGATTTTCCTCTAAACGTTAAATAGATTTTAAAGAAAGTATTGATAAACTAACCGGCAGTGGAAAAAGCAAACCCTTTAATACGGATAATGAACAAAGAGTGGCAACTAAAACTGGCTGCATATAGAAGTGCCTTGAGCAACCACATATCATCTAAATGGATGATTTTGAAAGAATGTGTTAATAATTACATTGGCAAAATATGCGTGACCTGTGTCTCTGCCAGGCAAACAGGGTGGGTAATCATCCTAGCACTGCCTACTCAGGCGTTTTCAGCGTATATCAATACAAAGGCAACAGCTTAATAGTTACGGCTATTTCTCACAGGGAAGGCAAGGCTGCAGTGTCAGGCTGAGTCTCTACACTCAAAACAATGCTTTTTAAAGTCTTTAATTCCAAATTTAAATAATAATTTAAAATAGATAGTTTGAAAATCCCTGGACAATTTATATGGTTAACATCTTGTTACTTTTAAAAAGGCCATTTTCTTCTATATACATATATAAGATTTAAAGTCAGAAAGAAAGAAGCCTAAGAAATGAAACAAGCTGTCATAATTTCCTCCAGAAAAAGAAATATTCTAAATGCTTTACTTAGAAAAAAGAAAGAGAATAAAGTTCATTAAAATATCATTTATATTATAAAAGTTATTTCATGTTTTTAAAATCCTAACATAGTTGTCAATAATAAAATATAGGAGAAAATCTTAATCATAATTTCAGCATGTGGCACAAAACAATATCACTGTGCAATTTTTTGTCTTTGGAATTCTGCTGGAAATATCACTCTTTTTTTGAAGAAAAATATTTTAAAGTTTAAATATATTCTACATAGCTTTAAATGGTTATTACATGAAATCTACTTTTTTCATATTATTGCTCCTTGAAGCAAAATAATGGTCCTATAAAATGGTTCTGTATCATGTATTTACCTTTGTATTCAATTATATTGAAATCAGCTGGGATTTTCGCGTGAAGTTACAGCCACACTCAAAATAAATGATGGTAATTTAATGAGGGGACTATTATCAAAGGTGTGTTCAAGAGCCAATAAGAGGAGGAAAACTCACCACCCCTGTAGCTGAGCTAACAAAGCGAGAAAATGATGGGAGGCACGCAGAGGTAATAGTTTTACCAACAGGAATTGGTCCTCCTACAATCTTCCACTGACCAGGGCTATTGGACTACAAAGAGCTGAGAGGGTCCCAAGTGAATTACCCTGGATTCTTGGTACCACTTATATGTGGAATCTAAAAAAACCAAACTCAGAGACACAAAGAGTAGAATGGTGGTTGCCAGGCGCTGGGGGATGGGGAAAATGGGGAAATGTTGGTCAAAGGGTACAAACGTCCAGTTATAAGACGAATAAGTTCTGGGGATCTAATGTACAGTATGGTGATTAGAGTCCACAATACTGTTTTATGTTCTTGTAAGTTGCTAAGGGAGTAGATCTCAAATGTTCTCATCACACACACACAAAAAGATAATTATGTGAGGTGATGGAGGTGTTAACTAACGTTGTTGTAGTAATCATTTTGCAACTTATATCAAGTGTCACGTTGTACACTTAAAACTAACACAATGTTATATATGACCTATATCTCAATAAAGCTGAATGGGGGAAAACTCCTCTTAGTTGTTGTGTAGCAACAAGTGGCATCAACTACCCTGGCCAATAGAGTTACCTTCTTTCTTCTGGAGCTGTCAGTAGCATGAGGAGCACAAAATGGTGAGGCAGGGTCCCAGACCTAATGTTCTGCTTTTGCTGTCTTGAAATCTTAATAATTTTAACTTTAAAATTCTAGCTTGTATGTGAAGTCTGATAGGATAGTGGAGTCTACATGTGAGCAGAGGAGATACGTGCAATATGCATGCTCACTACTGTTTCTTGTTTCTCCATTTGCGTACAGTATTTGCAATCCCCATAAGCACAGAATTCTGGTGGATCGGTTATGTGCAGGAGTTCAATGAAACTCAAAGCAAGTACAAGGTCAGCATGCTGTGTCTACAACTGAGCAAGTGGGAACATTGACAATTTGCCATGCTCTCCAATGAACCAGAACTTGCTTCAAACAGAGAAAGAAGGCAAAAGACCACGGAACTCTATCATATCCTTTCTCACTCATGTTCCTTCCACCTATGAGCTATCCATTCATGCTGGAAATGATGAGAAAGAAAAGGCAACCACAGTTCCTTTTCCTTTCAGTCCTTCCTTACTCATTTGTAAGCCAAAGGTAGAGAGTGTTGATAGAATGTGTTGATAGATCAAGAAGTGAAATAAAAAGTTAAGTTAGTTTTATGCATAGAAAATTGTTATAAAATTCTTTAAATATTTTACATTATTGTGCTTTAATATAAAAATAATTTTGAGTGCTTATCTATTATTAGCCCTATAAAGTATATCTAAATAGGTTACTTACTAGAGTAACCATTTGGCAGAAAACCTTAATCAAGCTCTATAAATAATTCATTTTATATCATTGTAATTTTAATTCTTCTAGGAATCCTGAGTGATAAAACCAATCTGAGGTATAATAATAATATACGCACTAGGGACAATTATTATATCCTGACAGAGCTTTAGGTACAGTTTTCTACAAAATGAGGAAAATCCTATTTTATAGTAAAAACTAAGTGTATAGAAATGGTATAATTAAACAAATAACTATGGATTAAGTAATTTTAAAAGAGAAAATCAGAAACCTTTGGAAAGTTACTGATAAATCACTTCATTTGAAAAGACAGTGTTGACAGCTTATGAGTGTGAGAGATTTGGTATTAGAAGACTCCAGATCAAGAGAGCAAGAAACAGAAATTGCAGAGAAAAGCTACTTTTAAATGCACTTGAATACATGTATTTAACATGTATTTGCCAAGGGAACACACAGAAAACAGCTAGATAATTCTTAAATATTAAGTAATTTGTTTCTAATTTTTATGAATGACGTTTGATTATAAATATTTTCATCAGGAAACAGAACTGTTCTCTGATGAAAATGTAGGCCAAAGGTAGCAAGCTATAAAGTTTGGTGGACATGAGATGCAGAAACAGAACTTTAGCTTCTTTTCTAAACTGCCTTATATGAGATCTTATTTCTCATCACCATTTAAAGTAATACAGGGAAAAGTACAGATCTAAGTGAGAAGTTAAAAATTTTTAATAACTAGATTCCATTGAACGTAGCCCCTATATTGATTCTTATATTTATCTTGGGATAAAATCGCTCAGGCTATTTCACTTTGCCTTCTCTGTGCATTCGATAGATTTTTTTCACTGAGGTAAGCTGTATTTCTTCCGTGATGCACTAAGACTGGAATAGAATTGTATTAAGAACTTACAGTAATAGGAAACAATGAAGGGAAACATTAGCTCAGAAACTGGTATGTTAGGTTGAACATTCCCACGTCCCCATGTCACCAAAGACCCTGCAGTTTGAATTTTTAACCTAGGTTTTAGCATATGTCGTGGGGATCACATTGAATGTGTCCTCCAGTGAACACTCCACTCACTTTCCAATCCCATGGCTCCCATAATTTGTCACTTGATTGTTGAATCTCTAGAATCTTTAAGCCTCCTGGAATGAAAAGACTGTCCACTCCATCTCTATCATCTTCTTTCCCTCCGAACTTCTCAATTACAGGTGTGATGAGTACATATGTGTTTGCCACAATGAATATTCTAGTCATATCAATAAGATACAATTAACATGCCCATTTTATGGAGAAAGAACACGAGACCTTGAAAGAACTCAAAAATTCACCCAAAGTTACAGGAAACAGAAAGAGCTGTTTGACACAAAATTTCAAAGAAAGATGAGTAGAGTTCATTCTCTCATTAAGCTTTTTCTGCTTCTCCTATGAGTAAAATTTATGATTTCACAACTTTCTTGTACATCTGTGGGTTTATCTGTTCAAAATTCTATTCCATGCTTTTATTGGTGTTGGTGAGAAAAAATGGGGGATAAGATCTGTGTCAATAACAACCCAGTGGGATTTTCAGTTGAAGCTTGCCTGACATTCAAAAGGGGCAAAGGTTCCTAATTGCTTCTCCTATCATAATTCACATTGAGTATACTTACTATTAGCCTCACCCAAGACTGAACTCCAGGGAATTTATAGAGACGTAGGAAAATCTTCTCTCCTCATGATTCACCTTTCAAATTTAGTAGAAAAAAGATGGTGAGGGAATTAATGCAGACTACATTGTCCAGCTTTAGAAAGAAGACTCACAAGGAACTAACATATCAAACTGGCTTTCTCAGTAATCTGAACAGTTATAGCTTTTGTTTTAAAGATGCTTAATAAAAAACTAACATACTAGAGCTAATAAATTCTATGAGGATTATTTACTGAGTCAGTAGCCTTTCCTTGTAAAGACATTTAAAAGAGGACTTAGTATTTATATTTAATATAAAACAAACAAATCAGTGTGGAAAACCAGTATTTGTAGTGAAGAAAGAAGAGAAAGAATTACGTAAAAACCTCATTATAGTAATTTGGAATATGAAATATCAGCATCAAATCAAAATATTAATATATACTTAGGTATATATTTATGTATTTTTTCTGGTTCTGTCTCCCAAGGGAATCTAGAAGCAATGATGCTTTCATAGCAATGTATTATCTCTAGTTCCCCAAATTTGGCCTCTTATTATCATTCAATCTCAAAGAAACTAGGGCTACTTAGAGGAATGTCTGTTTCCAAGTCTGGAGTAGGAAAGTTATAATGTGAATCTGAAACATCCTGTTGCCTCAGAAAATAAGGAAATGAATGGATTTGTGTCAAAAGGACAAGGAAGCCAGTTTAAAGTTGAGTCCACAGACAAAAGGTGAGTTGAGTAGCACACGGAAGAAAGACTGTTGTTGACGGAAACACATTTCACATGTAAAATCCACCAGTCTATAATAATACGCAAAATTTTTAAAAAGCCTATTTGCCACAATTTTATGTAACCATGACACAAACTACTTACTCTCAAAATTAATAGTTAAAAGGAAGCACTTAAGCATTAACTTTGTTTTACAGTAGGAAATGTGTTGTCCTAGTTGATCAGAGAAAGATTTGTCTAAAAGAAGGACAATTAAGTTTAGAAAGAATGATAGAATTAGAAAATCACCATTTTGTAATTCCCAATGAAATAATTGATTCAGATGATGATCATCACTGATTCTAAACCATTAGCTGAAAGACTGATGAGAAACCATGTATTTGCATTGTACCAAAGTATCACTCCATAGATTTCTTGTTCACAATGGATGGAGGCAACTTTCGTTACCTTACCTCAGTGATCAGTCTTACTATCACTCAACCAGATGTTACATACTTGCTGACATCTTCCAATCTGAAGTTCATAGCACCACCTCTGAAGTGTGTTTGGAAAACATATTTAACCTCAATCTATTCAACTTCTTAGATCTAACTTTCCAGTTACAGTAATTCAGGTGATGAATGAACAATTCATGTAAAAACACTCACACAACTCCAGAAGGTGGGACATTCTAGGACCTCTTCAATAAGACAGTGCTATGTAGGAAATAAAGGGTGTGTGTGTGTGTATGTGTGTGCCCATGTGTCCATGTGTGTCTGTTTGTATGGGTGTTGTCTTTTAGGTTGAAGTGACTTAAAAGATACACCAACCAAATGTAATGCATGATTCTTGATGGATACTGATTAATGAAACCAGCATGAAATGTATTTGGTGAATTGGGTAAATAAGCGTGAGTATGATCAGATTTTAGATGATTAGGATATTATTTATTTTATTAGGTCTGATGATATAGTAGTTATGTTTGGAAAATAACCTTATATTGTACAGATATCAACAGTATTATTTATGTCTGATATATGTTTTATAATTCCAACTTATTTAAAACACTTCAATAAAAGGATAAATAGATGGATCAAATGTAACGAGATGTTAACAGTTGCTAATTCTTATTGAAAGAGATATGCATGGTCTCTGCTTTATGTTTTAAATATCCACTACAAAAAAGACAAAAATAATTAACCAAACAAAATTTGTACTGTAGTCAATTTGGTAGTTATTTTATGCCTCAATTTAAAATTGAAATTGAAATCCGGTTACTCATTATACATATATGGTAGCCTGAGGTCAAATTTACCCTAATTTGCACTAATAAAGCCAAATTTGTGGAAATGGGTACCTAAGGACAAACCCAGAAACCCAGTAGATTCTGCTAAAGTATCCCATCCAAAGCGTAACCATTAGGAAAAAGCAAAGATTCTTGTAAACATACCATCATCTGTTTCCGCGTGTAAGGGCAGAACGCCTACATCTTCCCTGGTTTCCTAAGTTAGCACAGCTCCTTCTATCTATTTAATACTTTGCCACTTTGAAAGGATGATATTGTGACTTTGAAGAAGTAAGCTGGTGAAATAGAGACGGATAAATGCGACAGAGTGTGGACTGGAAGCAGAAATGTTAGAATCCCTGTTCTGTCGTTGATGCCTCTCTAAGGATAGTTTTGTATCTATAAAGAGGAAAGGATTTATACGGTGCACCAGTAAGAATGTCACACTTTGAAAAAGACCCTGCTTTGGGTATGTACTCTGGAAAGAAGAAGAGAGAGCGCCAAAGGGCGAAGCAGCATAAGAATGCCTGGTATAAAAGAAGGTGAGGAAAAGCAAAAGCAAACCAAAACAAAAAAACCCTGCCTATGATACAGTCCTGCTACAACCAGCTCTTTATGCCCTATCCATATACAATTCAAAACATTCCAGAACATGTTTCCTAAGCACAATATTTTGTTTTTGAAAGATAACAAACTCTAAATTCTAATATTTCTCTTGACCCTTAATTGGCTTTACTGTAGTTATATCTACCTGAGTCTGAATACACATTGCATTTCGAAAAACATTGACATACACTCCGAGGGGGAAAAAAATGAATTGTGGCATGACACCAAAACCAGTAGTTCCAGATTCAGAATTATTCAGCTTAACACATTATTTTTTGTCAGGAAGATTTGAAGTCTTAGAAAATACCTTAAATTTGTTTTCAATTTTCTAACACCCTCTTCACATTGTCTGTAACCTGCAGTACTGGAAATGTTCTTTAGGGAATTAACAGTCCTAACAGGTAAATATGTAATTATAATCAGTGTAAAAAGTAGATTTTCTAAGTTCTCATAAACTGATTTTTTTTAATGTCAGAGCTGAGGCACTAGCAGTTCTGCAGAATTTGTGTTGAGTGGTGACATTTTCGAGTGCATGCCAGTATTTTTATTCATTCATCCTAAGTAAGTATACGGTCTTATAAAAATACATATACATTCCTTGCTCAGGCAAAAGATAAACAACTTTCTCGTTTACTATTATCAACAATGATAGCTTTATCTGATAAGGTTAATTTTATGGAAAGATATATTCATATATTAGAATTCATTTGTATCTATGAAACCAATTTGTACTATTTCATAACTTAGAAATCATGTTTTTTTTAAAAGTGGTAAAAAAAAAAAAAGCATAGAAAGCTACCACTTTAGTGTAACTTTTTACCATGCATCTTCTATGTGCTCAGAACGGAGGCACTGCAATTGATGTAAAAGTGGTACCTTGTGCAGGATTTGGGGGCTAAGACTAACTCTGAGGGACTCTGGAGTAAAGATTTCCTAGGGCTTCTGAGGTTTTGGTTCATTTTTCAGAAGGTTTGGGACATAACATAATAAGGGCCAAGAACTCCTGCCTTCAAAATCCTAGCAATGCTAATAAGTGATTTAACCTTGTACTTCATCAAAGAGAAAGGTTTCCTGGACTCTTTTGTAAAGAAAAAGGCAGGTTTGTAACGCTGGATAATTATGAGTGTGTGATCCCAATGTAATTTCTGATCTTCAAACAATATGTGTACTCCTGGCTGTTGAGATTAATAAAAAGGTTTCGTCAATGGAAACTCAAAATCTGAAATGAAAGAGTCAATAGAGAAATGTACAAGATGCAAAAATACACAAGATGTAAAACTAAGAAAATAAATGTAAACCCAGAATAACGAACAAGATATTTCAACAAAGAAATGTGAGAATCTAAGTGCTAGATGCATGCAATGATTAAAACAAATCCTACAATTTAGGATCTTATTGCCTGAGGGGAAACAAACATTTGAAAATGTAATTTCGACGGAATGTAAAACATGCAACAATACAACTAAATTTAGAGATCACAGGAATAAGAAGTGGGGCATCTAAACATTTTTGAGAGGAAGGAGGTGAGGCATGAGATGATTCTTAGAAGGCAAGTAGAGGGGACCCAGATTAACAAAAGACAGAAAGGAAATTCAAAGCATATCATTGTCCTCAAGATCCTACATTATTTGGTACTAAAGCACTATGAATTATACAGGGGAAATGGTATTAAGAAGACAAGATATGGGCCAATTTCTGATCTTGAAAGGCGTGTCATTTTAAGCAATTAAAACTATCCTCTATGTGATAAGGAGATATCAAAGAACTATAGACACTTGGTCACTAAGCCAGAAGTTGGGGAATATAAAATTTAGGAGGACAAAATTGGATTCATGAAGAACAATTAATGATTACTGTATTGAAGGCAAGAGATCACAGGGCCTAAACTAGGCATTGAGGGCAGAAGTTGTTTCAAGAGGCTGTGCATGTGCGTGTGTGTGTGTGTTTGTGTATGTGTATGTGTGTGTGTGCATGGAAAAGATGTACACAGATAATCTTTATAGGTGGAGTATAAATATTTTTTAAATTTGGTTAAAATTCACATGACATTCAATTAACCATTTTAAAGTATACAGTTTAGTGGAATTTAGTGTATTCACAACGTCATAAAATAACCAGATCTCTCTAGTTCAACTTTTTCATCACCTCATAAAAACAGCTTCTACCCGATAGGCAATCACTTCTCATTCTGCCCTTACCCTATCTCCTGGTGACCTATGACCTGCTTTCTGTTTCCACGGATTTGCCCATTCTAGACCTATCATATAATAGAAATTGTACAATATGTGACCTTTTTTGTATGGCTTCTTTCACTTAGCATAATATTTGCAAACTTCATCCGAGCTGTAGCATGTATCAGTATTTTGTTTTTAAGGCTGAATAATGGTATATACAAAAACTTTGTCTATCCGTTTATCCATTAAGGGACATATAAGTTGTTTTGACCTTTCCTTATTATTAATAATGCTGCTATAAACATATATGTACAAATTTTGTGTGGATATGTTTGTATTTCTCTTGGGTATATACCCAGGAGTGGAGCAGCTGTGTCACGTTTAACTCTTACAGTAGCTGCACCTTCTATATTCCCACCAGAAATGTACAGGGGTTCAAGCTCTCCATATCCTCACCAACTCTTATTTTTCATTTTTTTAATTAAAGCCATCATAGTGGGTGTGAAGTGATAGCTCACTGTGGTTTTGATTTGCGTTACTTTAATGATCAGTGACTAACATCTTTCACATGCTGATTGACCATTCTTTGAGTGTATATATACATAATATTTACATGATGAATATAGTACTTATACAACATATAATATTTATACCACATATAAATATATAGTATATTTTTTGGAGGAAATGTTTATTTAAGACCATTCCCCATTTTTCAATTGGGTTGTTTACCTTTTTGTTATTGGGTTGTAATGTAAGCATTCTTTATGTATGCTGGATATTAAATTGTTATCAGATATGATTTGCAGATATTTTTACCAATTATTTAGTTTTTCTTCACATTCTTCATTGGTGCTCATTGATGCAGAAATGTTTTTAATTTGAATAAACTCCACTTTATCTAGTTTTTCTTTTGTTGCTCATGCTTTTAGTATCAAATCTAAGACTCCAGTGGCAAATATGAAGTCATGAATAGCTACCTCTATGTTTTCTTCTACAGCTTGAAAGTTTTGGCTCTTATATTTAGGTCATTGGTCTATTTTGTGTTAACTTTCATATATGGAGTGAGATTGGATCAATTTCTAGATTCTCAATTCGATTACATTACTCTATATGTCTCTCTTTATGTCAGTACCATCCTGTTTTCATTACTGCAACTTCGTAGTAAGTTTTGAAATTGGTAAATGTGAGTCCTCCTACTCTTATTTTCCAATATTGTTTGGAAATTTGGGGCTCTTTGCAATTCCATTTGATTTTGAAGATAAGCTTTTCCATTTCTGCAAAAGATGTCATTCAAATTTTGATAGAGATTACATTGAATCTATAGATCTCCTTGGGGAGTACTGTCATCCTAATACTGAATCTTCCAATTCATGAATATTTGATGTCTTTTCATTTATATAGGTTTTTAAAGTTTCTTTCAGAAATGCTGTGTAGTTTTCAGTGTACTAATCTTTCACCTGCTCGGTTAAATTCATTCTTAGGTATTTAATTCTTTTAGGTAGTATTGTAAGTGAAATTGTTTTCTTTTCTTCTATTTTTTTGGTGAGGAAGATTGGCCCTGAACTAACATCTATTGTCAATCTCCCTCTTTGTGCTTGAGGAAGACCATCATTGAGCTAACATCTGTGCCAATCTTCCTCTGTTTTGTATGTGGGACCTTGATGAGCGGTGTAGGTCCACATCAGGATCTGAACCCACCAACCCTAGGCTGCTGAAGAACAGCATGCGAACTTAACCACTGCTGCCACCGGTTGCCCGTGAAATATTTTTCTTAATTTTCTTTTTGGATTGTTCACTACCAGTGCATAGAAACACAACTGATTTTTATGTAAAAATAGCTTCTTAAGATGTATATTTACAGTACCTATTAGTTGGTAATATGGGGATGGGTTTTAAAGAGTAATTTCCAGCCTTACCAGTGAGTGCAACACTGGTGAGTCGGCCCTCCCACGCAGACAGCATTTGGGCCAGAGCACATTGGTCTTCACCTGGCCAGGCCTCTGGGGACAGGCTTTGCAGCAAGGTGACTCTGATGGGGACAAGAAGTCCAGAGCAGTGATTATTGCATGACAGGCTATGTGAGCCAAACTCCTCAAGCATCAGTCAAGGAGGAGAGACCTTCAGCACCAGAGCACCGAGGCGCTTCTCATCTCCTGACTCCTGCCAGCACCTGTAGAACTTCTGAGTTCCTGAGATCATGCATCCAAGGAGCGAGCGAGGTCTCCACTGCACCGACTGGGGCCTGACTGCACCCTTCTCCGAGCTCCTCGACGCTCAGCGCATCCCAGCCCATCCTCTCTCTGTCCCTCAGGGAGGACCCGCACTTAGCGCCCCTCATACTCGTACGTTAAGTCACGTAGCGCACCTGCCGGCTCCAACTGCACCCTGGTTTTTTTTTTTAAGGAAAAAAATAAGACTCGTTGAATACTTTATATAAATGTAATTCTCATAACTACACTGGAGACAGCATTACCCCAGTTCACAGTTGAGAATAAACAAGTCCCAAGGTCATGGAGCTAGTGGAAGGCAGTGCTTGGATGCAAACTCAGATCTGCCCAATGTGAAGTCTCTATTGCCATCTTTGATTTTGTCACAAGTTAACTTTGTCTTATTCTATAAATATATGTCATTGTTCTTATGGGACTATATGTAGACGTTTCGACACAACCTGGGCACGCGGTGGGGGGTGGGAGGGTATTGATGTATGTGATGATACTGAAGATGGATAGTGAGAATTAAGCTGCAGGCTATGTTATGGAGGGTATATTTTGTATTGTACTATATGCAGTGAAAAGGCATTGAAAAATTTTATACAAAGGAACGCTATGGTAGATTTGAATTTTTAAAAATCCCTCCAGTAGTAAATAGAAGAAACAGTGTTAGATGAGGACAAAACAGAAACAGACCAGTTTGGAGGCTCTTGGTTCATGCAGGGGAAGAAGGAGGTTGGCGTGAACTCAATATCAATGGTGTCAATGGATGTTTCTGAGAAGCTCAACTTAAAGACAGGATGAAGGACAAAGGGAGGAAGAGCATCAAGGATGACATCCAGGGATTTTAGCTGATTCATTCAGGGGACAACGTTGTTCACTTGACCGAAATACAGCACGAGGAGAATTATGTTTATGTTTTTTCTAAGGCCTGGGGAAAAACATAGTTCATTTCTTGGATTTAGACAGACTATATATAGCATTGGGTCTGAATCCAGGCTTGAGAAATCTAGAAAACAAGCGAAGTCCTGACTGCTTTGTTGGCAGTCAGGAGAGCTCTGCAACACGTGCTCAGTGTCTCAGAGACTGGAAGGTCCAGGGGTGGTGGTGCCACCAGCGAGGAGATGTGAGCCAGCTGGGAGAAAGGGTCACAGTGGGAGTCTTGGGACACCCAGTAGCAAAGCCTGTAGTGTGAAGAGGGTGGAGCACATTGAGGGGTTCCCAGGACAGGACACAAATTGCAGACAAGAACCTTTCTGTGAAGGGCAGTGATGCTGGTGAGCAGATTGAGATGGAGGGCGGGATTACCCCATCATAACCCTCTTGCCAGTTGGAAAACAGCCTGCAGCAGCTAGAGACGTACAGTCAGAAGCAGCCTGAGCTGGGGGAAGAGAAAACATTTAACATAACCTAAATATTGTGTTTTTAAAAGTTTGTGTATGTTGCTTATTTATTAAATTGACATGCTGATTGTGACATAGCAAAATCACAGGACTGTCTCTTACCTAAGAATTAAAAGTATGGATGCTGGAGCTTTCAGCAAGGAAAAGAGATTACTCTAACTAGGTGAAGTCAAAAGAAAAAGAGAGAGAATCACTCAAATTGAGCTTTGATCAAAATCTTGCTCAGTGCTTATTTAACATATCTGTTAGAACCATGTAGCCCTTGGCCCGCTCTCCATCCTTCCTTTTCAATATGCTTCAGACACACAGGAGGCCTTCTATGAGTCCCTAAAATACGGCAAACTCTTTCTTACAATAGGATATTTACACATCGTGTTTCCTCGGCCAGGAATGCTCCTTCCCTGGTCTCTTGCATGGTTGGCCGTCTGAAAATTCAGTATCAGATTAGAGCCTGGATCTTTGGCTGTCTTTCCCTGGCTCCTGCCACGTAGTCAATGGAGAGATGAAGAAAAAGAGGGGCAGAGAGAGAGAACCTACTTAGGGCCTCACTTATTTTCATACAGCATGCCACATTTTGTAATTGCATGTTTGCTTCTTTGCTCATTATATATTTTCTCCAGTAGACTCTAAGCCGCATGAAGGCAGGGACTTGCTCCTTTTCATGTACATTTTACACTTAGCACTACGCTCAGTACACATGGTCAGTCATTAGATATTTATGGAACAAGAGAATGAACATACTGGGGTGTACGTCGTATCACTATAATATTTAAAAAGTTAACTTCCTAATAAAGACAAATTGAATAAATTATAGCACATAAATATACCAGAACATTAGGAAGCCACTGAAAATCATGCTTCAAATATTTTCCAGGACTAAGGGAAATGTTGAAAATATAATAATGAGCAAAACTCCAGGATATAGTACTATATATACAGCAAGATTAAGATTTTACATATTAATCTGTCTTTTATTGAGTACTACTAAGAGTGGAATTTATCTTGTGGTGTATTAAAATTTATTAATTAATACCACTATGAGATTGAGATAATGAAGCTTTTTTTGTATATTATAAAACCATGGTTTATAGTGATTAAGTAATAACCCTAACATCATATTGCTAACAAATAGCAGTGTTGAAAATATGAATCCAGTTATGACAAAAATCCATGCTCTTTGCCAGTAAGCGACAAGATTACATGTTAACAATAAGTATCTCTGATTGGGAGGAGGTGTTTTTTTTAACAAATTTCCTAAACTTTCCTTAATGGCTAAATCTTGTGTTTTATTTCAGAAGGGAATAAGTATTCTTTAAAAGAAAAGAAAAAAATTAAACCTAAATTTTACTTGTGCAGGTAAGGATATTGTTAATGTCGAGATTTATTTTTCCTCCATATAATGGTTGACCTTTTAAGGTCTGATAGTGTTAACACTTCCATTAGCTAGCTCAATTGAACTGCTTTATTATTTCAACACCAATTCAAAAAGACTAAGTCTTTTTAAGAATTACTGTTCAAAGTTAGCTTTATTTTATTATTATTTTTTAAATTTCAGAGAGTTTAGATGTAGAAAACGATTAGGGAGTTTATTCTAGAAAGCATAGTGCTAATCCAAACCTTTAAGAATTAGCAAATGTCTACTTTTTCATATATGCTTATATCGTATGTTTTATACTTTATAATATGCAGTCAATCCTCATCATTCGTAGATTTTATATTTGTCAATTCACCTATTTGCTGAACTACCTTTGCAACCCCAAATCAATAGTCACGGTGCTTTCACAGTTGTTTGAGGACATGCGCAGAGCGTTGAAGAACTGGAGTTGCCTGAGTCACGATCCCAGCTGAGGTTGAACAAGGGGACGCTGTCTTCTTGTTTCAGCTCTCAGATTGTGTACAAATGTCCTTTTCGCGGTGTATTTAGTGCCATGTTTTGTCCATTTGTGTGCTTATTTTGGCGATTTCGCTGCTTAAAACGGCCCCCACATGTAGCGCTGAAGTGCTAGCCAGTGCGCACAAGCACAGGAAGGCTGGGATGTGCCTCACGGAGAAAACACACGTGTTAGACAGGCTCTGTTCAGACAGAGGTTACAGTGCTGTTGGCTGTGGGTTCAATGTTACTGAATCACAATAGTGTACATTCAGAAAAAGGAAGAGGAAATTTGTCAATCTGTACGTCAGGCCACTCTGGAAAGTACAAAGGTAACATCTATAGTTGTCATGAAGCTATGGAAAAAATAGAAAAGCAGCTAAATCTGTGGATTCATGAGATAATAACCACTAAAGATAGCCCAGTGGACAGCATTGCTGTGAAGCTGAAAGCCAAAAAAGTTATGATCGTGTTACCCAGGGACAGGACAATGTTGAACCCTTCTTAGCTAGTATTTTATTATAGACAAGTACTGCATAAAATTAATTATTGTAAGAAGTACTTAGTAAATGGTTATGTATTGGTTGATTGACAAAAATGTTGTAACTAGAGGCTTGTAGGAACCTAACCCTGTATTTCTCCCGGGAGCAATGACTTAGTGTTCATTAATTCAGTGTTTGTGGCCACTTTATAGAATGTAACTGCTGTAGATAAGGAGAATTGACTCTCTGCCTCTCTTTATGTGTATATAAAAATATAAATATGTATATCTTACACAATACATATGTATATTTTACCTCTTTCCATTCATAATACTTAGGAACAAGGAACTGCCAGTTGCACTAAACACACCTAGCACCCAGATCTTGTTTACTAAAAACCTTTCACAACTAAAAGTAACCAGGGCTCATGGATGCTTAGAAGGCTAAAGCAGGAAGAGAACACGATGAACCTGGTGCGTTTTGTTGTGCCAGGAATTTAGGGAGGGCTTAAAGAATGAGGCGGGGGGGGTGTGTGTGAAGTGGACACTGAAGCTGACTGGCAGATCTAGGAACACTAAAATAAAAAATGATAAAAATGACTACAACTCATTAAAAAAATAGAACGCATGTTTTATACTGATATAAATAAATAGATAGAGAGGAAAAAGTTCTTCCTTAGGACACAATTCCACCAAATAAATATAGAAGGATTGATGGACTAAAAAAAAGATGCTAAAGGTAGTGAGTAAAAGTTTAATAAGGAACAGCATCTATGCATCGTCTCAAGATATCTCTCAATAAAATACTTATTATTGAAAAAAACAACAACAGTAACTTCACAGCGGTGAAACCTGGAGGACACTTAGACCATCTGAACGGTCTAAGCTAACATCGTCTACATGGGGACAAACATACAGCATGCTCCTCCGAGAAGATTCTGAGAAGGGACACAGTATCCTTTCAGTGATATTCTTGCCAAAAATACATGACTTAATTCTAATCAAGAAGAATAGCAAAAAAAAAAAAAAAAAAAAACCCTAAACTGCTCTACAAAGTAACTAAGCTGTTCTCTTCAAAAAGTCATTTTCAAGAAACAGAAAGAAAGGCTGAGACTGTTTCTGATTAAAGGAGACCGAAGAGTTATGACAACTCAGTGAAAAGCATGCTTCTGCTTTGGGAATTGAGCTGGAAAACTTGATGAAACTTGCATGTGGACTTTGGGTTATATAATAGTGCTATATCATAGTTAAATTTTCTGTTTTTGATAACTCTATTGTAATTAGGTAAAAGAATGTCCTTTTACTTAGGACATAGACACTGAAAATTTTAGACATAAAGGGATATAAAATTTCTGCGTTTCTCTCAAAATTCCAGGAAAAATATTTTGATACATCTATACAATACATACATATGTATAACACATACGTGTGTCCACGTCCAGGTGTATATATGAAATACTAGAACAAATGAGGCAAAATTTAAACAATTTATGATTCTGGATAAAGGGTACGTGGGATTCCCTGTATTACTCTTGCAAAATCTTCTATAAGTCTAAAATTGTATCAAAATAAAAAGTTACAAAATAAAAATGTTGGACTTTTATAAATGATACCACATAGTAGTAGCTCAAATGTTTTCCTTGTTAAAGAAAACAAAACCTTTTAAATCCACCACACAGGCTGAGCAACTTTTGGAAAGATCTTGCTGTGATGATGAATTTCTTTTTCGGATAATCGTTACCAAAAAATAAAGAAAAATAGCTGTTTCTTTCCTCTGTAGAATAAAGTCCAATTTAGCGAAAATTTAAAGAAATAAAATCCAGCACTTGCTGATGTGGATGACATCTAATTTAGAATTCTTTACAAATGTTTTTAAAGGATCCAGTTCATTGCCAGTGAGAATTACTATTAGCAATGGATTTTTATAAGAAAATAATTTGAAATGCCCATTTAAAATACGTTTATTTCAACTCTAGTCGTGTTAATATTTGACGTTCAATCTCTAGGCTTTGCTATGCTTCTTAGCAAAAAGTACACATATTTTTCTCTCATTTTAGCTATGTAATATTTACAAATGTAAAATACATATTTAGGGAGACAGTTGGTAATTTTAAACTTGGTGAAAAACTGGTTAACTATTTAAAAATGATGTAGTGACAAGAAAATTGTAAGTGCGTACTAATTACTATTTCTTTAAAGACAGCCTGTTATTTTAGGTTTATCATGGAATATACGTTAAGAACGTTGTCTCTGGAGCCAGATTGCCAGGGAAAACTGGTCTATACCAGTTTACAAGTCGTGTGATATTTGGCAAACTTAGTTAGCCTGTCAAGACCTTAGTTTACTCATCTGTAAGCTATGAATGACAGAGATGTCTCCTTCATAGGATGGTTGTGATGAATACATGCATTAATACTTGACCTATTACGTATGAAGCATATAAACAGCATCTATTCTGTAAGTTGTCAATAAGTGTTAGCAATTGTTATTCTCAAAATTAAAGGAAATAAATTAACAATCTTTCAATTTATCAGGATAAAAACAATGGCATATTACACTGAAAGTACTTCCCTGAATCCATGTCTACCTGAGAATAACTGAAAAGCAAAAATGTTCACCAAAATAATGCAAAGCAAGTGAATAATTGTCACAAAGTCTTATTTCTAGTGGACAATTTCCATTACATTTCACACAATTGCCACTTATTCTTATTTCTAATTCATACTTCTCATTATACTTCATATGTTTTATTTCTCTTGTCATTCACCCAGTTCTTTGTCTATCCTGTTAAATACTTTGCCCTTTTTTTTTTTAAAGATTGGCACCTGAGCTAACATCTGTTGCCAATCTTCTCTTTATTTTTTTCTTTGTTTTTCCCCAGAGCCCCCAGTACGTAGCTGCATTTCCTAGTTGTAGATCTCTCTGGTTGTGCCATGTGGGACGCCGCCTCACCATGGCCTGATGATCGGTGCTGTGTACGCGCCCAGGATCCGAACCTGCAAAACCCTGGGACACGGAAGCGGAGCCTACGAACTTAACCACGAGGCCAGTCCCCTTGTCGTTTGTTCACAAGTGTTCGTCATTCCTTTTAGATTCTTCCATTAAGGACTTTTCCATTTCCTTCCTAAATATTCTCCCTGTCTTGGCTGTCATTGCCTACATTCTGCCAGAGTCTAGTTTCCTCTGTGTTCTGCAGAATAGCCCTCAAAGATGAGAGATCTTTCAAAGCAGATGCTGTAGTGTTAATTTCTGAGCACTTCACTTCTTAGATTTTGCTCTGTACTCACAACTGTTGCTTCCCAGTGAGAGCGAGGACACAGAGCAGAGGGTTAAAGGCCTGAGTCCTCACACGGCCTGTTGCAGACAGCTTCACGGCAGTTGGAAGGAGAGAATGTCTGGACCAGATGGCCGCTCCAGGCTGCCGCTTAAGAGCTACTGCACAGGCAACTCGCTCCTCCATCCATGTAGCCTGCTGCTTCTTTTCAAGGTAGAAATTCTTCGTGAGTGCCACATCTATTCATAACACATCTCTTAGAAAATAAGTATTTGAGGAAATAGGTGCTTATTTGCAACTTATATGACAAGAGATAATGTTGACAGTAATGCTGAAAACCACAAAAACATTTTTCTCTTCAGAAGGAATGACTGAAGAGTTTACAAAAAAACCCAGGAAAAAAGTATATATTATCACGTTGCTCCAGGCATGATTTTTAAAAGGCAGGAAAATGTTGGAAGGAAAAAATCAGATTGGTAAACTTCCTTGCATGTATAATAATATCAACCCACAACAAATAACATGCTAATTATTTCCAATGTTAGTCAAAAGTAATCTACAAACACATGTGGATTATCTTCATTAGATTATATATGAATACATATTTTTAAATTAATATAAGATGAATTGCATGAGTTTTTCAATATTGGTAGATATGATTTTAAATATCTTGAATATTCTCTTAAGGATCAAGTTACTTAGAAGATTTCTAAATGATACATTCACCTATCAATGATTCTATTTTATTATTATCCTTTTTTAATAAGCCTTGGAATGATTTGATTATAATTAACAATGCATACATTATAAAGTTATTATAAGATAATTACCTAACATATACTCTTGGCAGCATCTACAATACTTCTCCGGGTCCAATTCTATGGTAATCTATTATTACTAAAGTCATGGTATATATTTTTCATTTTTAAATCATGATTTGCCTTTTAGCTTGCGAAGTTTTAACAAAGAGGGGTCTTACGTGTTATAAATGCCAAAATGTACTAAAGAAATAGTAGGAAAAGTTGATATCCCATCCTCCAAAGCCTTTCATTTGCTATTTGATATTGCTTTTTGTCTATGAACCATAAAACAGCATTCCTACAAAATGAATTCTGCTGAAAAATACATTTCACTTACTGTTTCATAAGAATTTGGACTCAGGAAAAAACAATTTTATTCCTTTCCCAGATCTACCTTTTTGTGTTTCTTTTCAGTTGAGGAAAAAAAAACAGGAAGACAGGCTTTTGTTATGATGGGCATTTTAAAATTTCAGATCTCAATTAAAATAAATAACAATGGAAATTCCAATTGCAAGAAAGAAATGTACAAATGTCTGTTTATGAAGGACATTCTATGGTCAAGCACTTTAAATTAAAAAAAGAAAATCCACCTATAATCTGAAGGTGATTCTTCCCTCAGTTACTTTTTTCATGTTGTTTTGATTTCTCTCCATTTAATTACATTTTTTCAGTTGTATCTGTAGTATTGAAAATCTTCTGCTCATTTATTTACTGATTTTTTTTTTTATTTAATTCCTCCAAAGACCTAGCTCACAGATTTGTGGAGCAGTAGTGCAAGAAGATACTCATACACATTGCACTGCTTCTGTAACACAGCCGAATCCTCTCCATCGGTCAGTCTCCATCCCTCTGGTCAGGCGCTCCCTCCCAGGTATTGTAACTGCAGTTGGAACAGACTTCTGTGCACCACTGTAACACGCTCCTCTGTTGTCAGACACAAAAGAGAAGAGTCTTGTCTGGAACTCACAATAACTGGTCTCTAAGATTTGGTGTGCAGAAGACAACTACGCAGAATTGTGAACGTGAATCGTGAATCATGAATTTCTATACCAGAGAGCCCTGTCTTAATTCTTATCACCTGAGCCTGACGTTTTCTGGGAACTTTTCCATAGAAGTTTTTCAATGTGTATTTTTCATTATATATACTCCTGTTTAATTATACATATTCTTACTTCATCTTATATATGTTCACATATATGTGTATTATATAGAGAGAGAGAGAGACTGAGAGGTTTTAGAAAGGAATTTACAAAAACCTTCAGACAACATGACAGTGTAGATTTATAAAGTTTAGCAAATAAAACAAAAAAGAAACACTGCTCTGTGATGGAAATTGAAAAACTATTTGCTATACTGATACTTAGTTACTGTGGCTCCTACAATATTACTTTTTTCTGAATCTAACTTTTTTCTTTCAAGTCTCTTTCAAGACTTCTAAGTAAACCTAATCATGAAAATTGTAATCATCTTTCATTTAGCCAGGCTATTGGCTGACAGTTGAGATGGAAATCACAAATATTTCCAAATCATGTGAAAGCAAAACTGGAGGGAATGGTATAAAATACTGAATATTAAAAACATGGACAATCGAGGTGATGAATTGCAGCGGGAAGCATTATCTTCTTCTACTTGTTAGGTCCTTCTCCATGGTTTATCTGTCACTCTCCCTTCCTGCTAACAGAGCTAAAATAGCCTCAGGAGCTCAATGTCACCCAATTTCATTATAAACAAGATTCATAATAATGGCCATTTGCCACAAGTCCCATGCTTTTGTTTGAATATGTGAAACTATTTAGAAGATGAATCACAGTAATCGTCCATTCAGAGATCTTCAAAGGGGAAAAATGCTTTTCCAGGCTTTTTTTACACAAGCCAATGGATTTTCCGGTACCATTTGCAAATTGAACCAAAGAAGCTATTTTAGCCATGAGTTTTATGAAGTTTTATTGTCCTTAATGAAGTTTTATTGTCCTTAATGATGCTTCAACAACTTATGGGATATACGAGGGAAATTACACTGTTATATTTTCTTTGAATCTAAGAATCTGCATTCCTCCATTCTATATTAGTAAATTTTTTAACAGCTCTTTTTTAATTTTTTTTAAAGATTGCACTTGAGCTAACAACTGTGGCTAATCTTTTTTTTTTTTTTCCTGCTTTATCTCCCCAAATGACCCCTGGTACGTAGTTGTATATCTTAGTTGTAGGTCCATCTAGTTGTGGTATATGGGACGCCGCCTCATCGTGGCCAGATGAGTGGTGCCACGTCCGTGCCCAGGAGCTGAACCAGCGAAACCCTGGGCCGCTGCAGCGGAGCGTGCTAACTTAACCACTAGGCAACAGGGTCGGCCCATTAACACCTCTTTTAACTACTTATTCTAATAATTTCAAGGTTTTCATTTAATGTTAAATACTGAAATTTTTATTGCCTTATTTTTACTTACCAACATGTTAAATATTCAGAGACTTACCAGTCCTATATATCAGTAAACAGAATGTGGCCTCCAAGTTGATTATGACATTTCAATAATAGCTATCTTCTAATATATAGATGGTTTTGATGATTAAATATATTACAATTTAATTATTCAAAAAAGGTATTTTTAAACCATAGTCATAAAAAACTAGCCAAGCCAGATTCAAGTAGTTACAAACTGACTTAGAGAAAAGTAAATTTGAAAAAACAAATTTAAAAACCTAATTAAGTAGACAAGGGTCAATCCTGCATTCCCCTATTTGAGCATGATGTGAACAAGTATAAGAGGATAAGGTGACATCTTTCTTGCTAGCCAGATACCTAAAATTATTTCTTTCTCTAAGCATATTTGAGAAGCTGTTAAAAAAACGAGTAGATAAAGTTTGGGACGGTGAAGTATTGAAGAAGAAAGTTGTATGTATTTCATTGACAATAGAGATAAATGTCTGTCGTCCCTAATGCAGGGTTGTTCTGACAGAAGGAAAAATAATGGAATTACAGTTGAAGTCACCCACTCTCAGAAGTTGTAAAAAGGTAATTCCTGTACATAGAGTAGCAGGGAACAACTCTCCAGACACTCAGGTTTCACAGTAGGAGGAGTGTAACTTCAATTATTATTATATTTTTGTTGTGATTGTTATCATTATCGTTATTTAATTTCAGGGGACTGTGAAGGTTGGCAGAAATGAACATCTGGATTTCTGAGTGATCTCTGGGTGAAACAAATTTAACTTTGTCAGTTTATTCTCTTCTTAGACTAATTAATATTTTGTATGGAAGCTAAATATTCCTTAGTATCTCTCAGCATGTGGATTAAAGCGAAGTCAATTTATTGGTTAAAACTGCAGTCCCAGACTTTAGTAAACCACATATGAGGCTGACATGGCTTCTTGGAAGTTTTTACTTCATTTGATATTACTTTGGGAGTCCCCTCCCCCAGGGCTATCTCTAAACACTTGCATGCTTCCGCACGTGCTCTGGTCTTGGAGCCTCTCCATTGTTTCTGTCCTTGTGTTTGCTCTGCTTTAATCCATGCGTAACCTACCCATCTTCTTCCCCAGCCACTAGCACTATCATATTATGCAGACTTTTTGCTGCTTAAAAGAAAATCAGTTAAAGCAGAAAGTTTCATATAGGGTTATGCATGTTTTTATTTTTTCAATTGTGCTTCTATTTCCCAAGTTTTATATAATGAATGTATATTATTTTATAATCAGAAAAAAATGTTTAAGTGTATACTAATTGAGAAGACATTGAGTTGTGTCCTATTTATGAGGCAATAATAAATGTTGAATATTTATCTTAAACTTATAAATGCTAGAATGGCAATTACTTTAAAATTTTATTGTGATATTGGAAATCAAAAAGAGAAAGAAACTTCATAAATATTTGAGTTCACCAATTCCATAGACAACTCTGCTAGTACTTGAAATTTTGATTTAGTTAAATGTTTAAAGAATATTTACCAGTGAACATGCATCCTTGGAGACTAATTTAAAATGAAAATAGAAATTAATGGAAATATAGAAGAGATATAGCTCAAAGTAAAATTTATAACCTCAAATGCAACCCAGAAAAAATATTTTTAGGGAATTTGATTTTTAGAAATTTAGAACTCAAATAACAAAGATACACATGTAAAGATAATTTCAGGACTCTCTACAGACTTTTTAAATGGAACTCTTGTAGACATTTTTAAATCCATCATTTAGTTCTAAGGCTTTGCATAACTATTAAATAGAGATATGCTTGACTAGAACGAGAATTCTGAGCTCTAACTACCGGCCCCCAGGCCCATTTAAGAGAACTGAAATTGGGTTTGTAGAGGAAATAGTTTTGATCTTGGCAATAAGGCAGACTCCCCTGAGATTGGAGTGGGAGTGACATGCATATCCCTCAGATAACTTTTGTTCCCCATGCTCTGTCAATGCCTAGGCAACTGCTTGCAAAGACTGTCAATAGATATTAGGTACAAAGAAATTAAATGTTGAAATGAAGTAATAGTAACAATTTCTAACTCCTGAATATTTCTCCAGTTCATCTTCTCTTCCAGTTCTCAAAGCTTACACCTTATTTCTGCCCTTCACCATTTCTATTCTCAATGGTAAGATCTTCCTAAAATGTCTCCTATTTCTTCTCTTTCTGATTCTCCATCATTCATCTTTGGACTAGCTCCAAATTATTTTTCTAAAAATAACATGTGGCATTATCAATTTCCTTTTTAAAATCTTTTGATAAATCAGCAAAATATAGTTATATATGCAACTAGTTATATTCAGAAAAAAAATCCACATGTATGTGACCGCCACCATGTATCAACCATATAGAATCTAGAAAGGAAACTCCCACCAATCAAGTAGATAGCACTAATTTCCCATGGATTTTGGAGATTGAAAAATAAAGGAACTCTCCCTGACTATCTTATTTAATAAATTAGATCCTATATTCCTTAGCAAACCATCCCGTTTTATTTTCTTGTTGCAGTCAAAAGTATCTGGATATATATATCTGTTTCTATATATAATATAGATAGATATCTATATCTATTTTTATCTATCTCCCTTCTATTGCAATCTACATTTATCTATAGTATATTTAGCTAGACTAGCTAGATTATAGGTAGAGAGAGAGAGAGAGAGAGAGATAGGTAGGTAGATAGAAAAAATAGCTATCAGTTATTACATGCTCTCTTTATTATCTTTTCCTCCCACTGTATTTACACCCCTTAAGAGCAGAAAATGCATCTGTACCCTTCACCACTGCCTAAAATATTGTTTGGCACACCAATAATTCTTATTAAATAAGATGATGGCTACTAAATGCTGTCTGGTTGGGGGGTAAGGGAATGGCTAGACCCACTGATCTAGTGCTGATCACACCACTAAAGAGTGTGAATTAGTACTTTTCTCTGGAAAATCATTTTGCCCATATGTCTACAGTGGGTTAGAAATATGCATTCACTTTGGCCCAGTAACTACTATTTTGAGAGTATTTGCAAACAACTGCTTATTTCCCTACTTCACAGAGAAGATGAAACCAGCTTTTGTAAGAAATTTATGAATCTACCTCATTGGCATATTTTCTTTTCTCTTGTTATGATAACGAAACTATCTCTGCTCATTTCTAAGGGTAGTCGTTTAACTTGTATAAAATTGCCTTTTGCCATATACACAATGAAGTTGTTCTCTTGTTCCATTGATTTATTGATTTTCCACAGTCTCTCTAAACTCTCCCTCATTTAAGCTCATCTGTCTTTAAAGAAATAAAAAACAACAAGGAAAACAAACAAAAAAACCCTTAAAGACCCACAACAGGCAGTGATTACCCTTTCAACTATCTTTCAGTCATTTTTAGAAAAGGTTCTATACAATAATTGTCTGATTTCCCTCAGCAGCTAGTCTCTCCTCAATCTATTGTCTAGAAAAATCTATGGCTCCCTCAATCTATTATATAGAAGGTCTTCAATGTTCTACATGTTACCAAACAATGATAACAAAATCAGCAATAGTAGAAATAAGGTGTGCATTAAAACCATGAATTAAAGAAGTTAAATGACTAGTCCAGAGTCACAGAGCAAGTAAGTGGCCAAGCGGGGACTTAAACTCGAGACTTCATCTGACACCAGTGCTTATGGTCCTCACAATTCTGTTGCACTATTTCCACAATCCTTTAAAATATTTGACAATTATCTATATTTTTAGTGATTTTTGCGTATTTTAGTCTAAATTTTATAGGTGTTTTACTGGTGAGAAAGGGCCATTTAGCAACAAAAATGTTAGAGTCAATCTCAGTTTTTCTCATCGTTTAGTTTTTATCAGCTGAAGCTTTGAGGAAATACTCAATGGAGGTGTTATTTGCTTAGGGCAGCTGTCAGTGTACAGTCAACATCCAAATTGATAACACATACAGCACAATAACTTCTAAGGTACTTTTGGTGATTTATATCTTTCGAATATCATTTATAATTTACCCACTTGTATAGCCAAAAAAATTAAGTACTTTTTATTACAAAACTCTACAAGAGGATGAGGCACGAGATTGCCTATTGAATGAAAAGACAGAAAAAGAAGGGTTAAAATGATAGTAATTACCCATCCCCGACTCTCTTCCTCCATTCCCAACCACGTGACAGAAGACTCTGGTGGCTCTGAGCATCCTTTCCCTCTCAATGTCTAACTGGCTAACTTGCTAGATATATTTGTGACTTTTTGATCTTGTCTCAGTTACTTAGCTCTATCTCTCCAATTTCAGAGAGAGAGAGAAATAAATTAGGATTCTATCGAATGTATATTAAGCCAGTCACAACAGCCCTGGTTTATGAGACATCTAAAGCACAATTTCCCCAACCTGCTGCCTTGGGTACTGTCCTTCAGAGTGGGGAGAAAGGAAAAAAAATCTATGTTTCATTGTCTAGCAACGTGAACAGTCTAACGACTAATGGTTCAGCTGCTGGACAGGGTGTCAAATTTAATAAATCTCTACATTCCTCTGGCTGATAGATGGATATTTGTTCTCCCCATCTTGTTTTGCTTGTAGATTCAAACCCTTTATTCTGTGGGGAACCACAATTGTAAGGTGAGCAGTTTCAGAGGAAAGACACTACTTTTAAATTTGAAGCCAAAAGTTTACGCACAAGAATTGCATGAAGTCATTAATTAAGATCAACAAAAATCTGAGAAGTACGTGTGGCAATAAATTCTGGAAGAGCTTAATCTAGAAGAGAAGAACATAGTTTGTAATCAGTTTTGCTTTTTTTTCCATTTACATGCATTTGCCAGAAATCCTGGATTCAATATTTGAGCAATTTTAATAAGTTTCTCTACTAGTTGACTGAAAGTATTCAAAAGCACCCTATGCTAAAAGGAATTGAAATGCCAAACACACCAGTCAGGATTGTGGTAGAATCAGACGGGTATTGAGGAGGTTTTAATAGAGTTATTCTTTACTAAGATGAAGGCTAGATGCAGGCAAACCACAAGGCATGGTGCTGTTTCCTTTCATGAAGCTTAAATTATGAGGAAGGGAGACAGATAGCATAAGAATATGCTTACGAGTTCTATGAAGAAAAATGATATATGGAAACAGGATGAGATTTTATGGAGTGAGAAGTCATAGTTTAAATAAGATGGTAAAGGAATGCCTCTCTGAAAAAGGAGTAAGTCATATACGCATTTGAAGAAAATGCCTTGGTCGCAGAGGTATTTACAAGTGCAAAGGTTCTGAGGTGCCAGCATACTTGGTATGTTTAAGAAATTGCAAGCCACTTCGGCATCCCAAGTTCAGTTCCCAGGCACAGGATCACACCACTGTCTGTCAGTAGCCATGCTGTGTCAACGACTCACATAGAAGAACTAGAAGGACTTACAAGTAGAATATACAACTATGCACTGGGGCTTTGGGAGGGGAAAAAAGGAGGAAGATTGGCAGCAGATGTTAGCTCAGGGTGAATCTTTCCCAGCAATAAATAAATGGCAAACAGACAAGAGTGGATTGTCTTCAAGGGTAAATGAAAGAGAGAATAATACTAACCTGATCACCTCAAATGTTTCCATTAACTGTTTTTCTCTGAATCCCAACTCAAAATCCTTTTTGTCAAGATAATCTAATCTGTCCGACCTTAGTTATCTGACTATAGTACAATCCACTCTGCTGAGTTAAGATGAGCCAGTATAAACGCTGCTGGATTGTTCCATCTTTTTCAACAGGAACAATTCTGAGAGAAGGGAGATGACTTGATGGTTGTGGAAAGCATGCGAATGTTGTTTCCCACAGATGTAAGAAGACTGTGCTCTCTAGGGGGAAATCCTCAAAATACTGGATAGGGGTTAGACTAAGATTATGTGACATCATGTAGGGGAGGCTGAATATAAGGAAAATATCATAGACTTACATAATATTGGGGTTGGAAAGGAAGTTAGAAATTTTTTATGTGCAGTCACTATATTACAAATGAAGCCAGAAAGTTTCACAGAGGTTAAGTGACATTTTTTCCCAAGGTTGAGATCACATAGCTAATTAGTGACAGTCTAGGGATCAGAACACATATCTTCTGATTCCTTATAATTGATGACCTAGAAAATAATGCGACTTAGTTCTGAGGAAGCACACTTTTCTAGAGAGTCCCTGAGAATACTTCCAAACACAAGTAATTAAAATAGAACTGGTGGCAATGTTACAAGAAATCAGAAAACAGCATTAAAAACAGAATAAATTTAATCTACATCAAAGAGTGTCATCATGGGAATGGCTCTTGAACCAAACCCTGAAGGAGAATAATGTGGCCTCAGATCATTTCAGAGCCTAAGGCATGAATCTTCCATGAAAAATGCAGTTTGTCTGAATTCTTGTAGTAAAAATATAGGCATTCATTAAAGTAAAATCTCATAAGGAGAAAAAGAAATGCATCAATTTTTTTTTTCCAAATTTACTCCCTGTGGTAAGGCAGCTGTGAAAAATAGCAAAAAGTGTGAGTTTAAGCTTTAGAGTCTGAATTATCTTTATTTAAATCTTTGCTTGGCCATGTATTAGATATATAAGACAGGGCAAGTTATTCAATCTCTCTGAATTGTGGTTTCTCATTCATTTAAAAAAATAAAAAGAAAACCAAAAACCTTGGCTTCGACTTAATATCACCAGCAATATTTTCAGAATTACTTATATACAACATGCAAAATATCTTACACAATTGTGGACATATGTTAAGTGTGTGTAAACTGGTTCTAAAGAGTAGCCAGAGACATTATTTGACACAGGCTTTCCAGAGAGATAATTTTGACTTATTGATTTCGAGTATTTTTCTTCTATCTTGTTTGCTATTCTCTGTTTCCTGAGTAATAAGACATTTCAAAGGTAGTTACTGGGAGTGAAATTTGATGAAAACATTTGCTGTTTTTAGTAATGAGCATTATTAGACTTGAGGCACCCAAGACTGCCACTCTAATGCAGGCTGTAGCAGTAATTGACAAAGAGGTTAAATTGGAGGAGCAGAAACTTCTGAGCTCTACGGAGATGGTTCAAAGATTCAATGAACTAATTAACAAGTCAAAGGAAAAGAGAAACCAGTGATGGGTCTTGATGTCTTAAGTAAAGTAGTAAGAAAAACAGTTATCATGGAGGTAATGGAAAGGCCGGAATGTTTTTCTAAGAAGGAATGAATTAGAGCACACAATGAGAATGGCTTCAAGAGAAGGAACACACTGGAAAGGCATTTGAATTACTGAGAATTAGAAGAACTTTTGATTTTCCATCTTCTGTGTAGTGTGTAAAATATCGATTTCAATTCCTTCACTAGCAAATGAAGCTAGTGAACCTTAAAAGTGGCAGGGAATATTTCCAAATTCATTCAACGGAAGCCAAATAAATATTCATTAAATAAAAACTTTTACACTGTAATTCAAACAGAGTGTGCCCTCGTGAAGACTTCATGCTTAACTCTAATAACCTGGCAGTTACTACTGTTATTCAACATAAGCTATTCTTATGTTGATGGGCTGGGCAGTGGTCCCTTGGGTCACAGTCTTAGTTAGAGCTGTATGGCAAATTCTTATTTATTTATTTAGTTAGTTTATATCTTATACTTTTAATTTTTACCTTTTTGTTGAGATAATGTCAAGGAACACACGCATACATATCTTTTTAGCATAAACATCAAAGCTTCTTTTCATTGCTGCCTCTTAAGTTGTTTCTTAGAGAGGCAGAAGAGGCTGCAAACTGAAGAGAACACCCCATAATCTTACGTACTGGCAAAATTTGACGTACGTTAATGGAGGCAGCCAACCCTGTGGTCTAGTAGTTAATATTCGGCATTCTTACAGCCATGGTCTGAGTTCGTTTCCTGGTCAGGGAACCACACCACCCATCTGTCATACTGTGACAGCTCCATGTTTCTGTGATGCTGAGAGCTATGCTACCGGTATTTCAAATACCAGCGGAGGCACCCATGGTGGACAGGCTTCAGTGGAGTTTCCAGACTGAGACAGACTAAGAAGAAGGACTGGCTATCTACTTCCAAAATAATTGGCCACAAAACCCTACGAATAGCTTAAAGCATTATCTGATAGAGTGCCAGAAGGTGAGAGGATAGTGCAAAAAGACCAGGCAGAGTTCTGTTCTGCTGTCCACAGGGTCCCTAGGAGTCAGAATCCACTTGATGGTGCTAACAATGACAAATGGAGGGAAAGGCCATCAGGAGTTCACCTTGGAAGTCTATGGGTGCCCTGATGTTAGAGTCGTGTTTCTATTTTCTTATGCTGTTATATATAAAGGATTGAACTATTACAATCAATATTTTTATGCCAGTATAAAAGAAGTCTTACAAAAAGTGTTCATTGAATCTAAAAGAATTTCCCTCAGCATTTCCTTAAACTACGTAACCAAATTTCTGTTACCAGCAGCAATTTGAAAAACTTGTAAAGGTTTGTATATATATTCAATTATTACACATCAATATTTACTTGTCTTTACCTTTTCAAAAGCTTACTTCTACCCGATCTACTAATTTATTGACACCTCATATTATAGCAATAGTGCACCATTCTGCACGTGGCTTCCCCTCTGTATCAGCTCCTCTCGTACTATTCCCTCAACTTGAAATGTCTTGCCCATCCTCTTTCTGATTGATGAAACATTCTTACTCATCCTTAAATACTCAGCTATAGTATTGGCCTTTCCAAAAAGCCTTCCTTACACACTCAGACTGGGTCATATTCCTCCTCTCTGTTCCCATCATGAAATTGTCTTGTCAGCACTCACTATGTTATTTTCTTTTTGTGAACTGCCTACTCCATTCCCAGATTTTTTGTTATTAGAGGTCAGTAACAGTGTCATATTCATCTTTTTAGTTCCAGGGTCCACATAGTGCTTATTACTACAAGATGCTTAACAAATGCTCATTAAACAAAAGGAAAATAAACACACTGTAAATCTCCCAGACATGCCCACATATAAGCACAATCTGAGAATACTTACTTGAGGCACCACAGTCTTTTTTGACATACACTTCAATCAGACACAGAGAGCTTTTCAAGGAAATAGACAAAGAAATTCTAATTCCTCATCAGAGAGCAGCTGCCATCTTTTGGGAGAAGTGAGAAGAATCTCTCTCTCTCCAAACTGAAAGCTTTGTTGTTAGTGATATTCTGCGTATGTGAAAGCTAGCTTGGGGAGAAACAGTTCTTCCTGATATTGAATATAAATTAATTGTAAAACCTGTTCTGCTTCCTTTTTTTTTCCAAGTGGATAAAATGTATTCGTGATTCTGAAGCTGTAAAAGGCTATTCTGAAACTATCTGCAGACAAGGTTGCTATAGAAACCGCCCTTTTTTTTGGCATAGTACAATAAATAGTCATCTAAAAGAATACGGAACACAGTGCACCTTGCTCTAGTAATTATAGCTGGCCTGGAATTGAAATATCTATGACATGTTTTGCTTTCAGGTGTGCCACCAGAGCATATTTATTACCACAGTAGAATATTTTTGTAAAGAAATGAGATACAAAATGTTTATTTGCAGCAATAACTTGTGATATGGATTGAGAAGGACACAGATTTTTCCTTCTAAGTCCCCTGGGGTCCCTCCACGTCTGCCTTACTCACAGATACACTGTATATGTAAACCAATGAGGATAAAGATTTGAGACAATAAATTGCAAAATTCACTAGAGATCTAGCAACACAGAAAACAAAAGTATTTGAGGATATGTGCAAATCACAGGTAGTTCTAAACCCCCTTTCCCCATACCTCCCAACTTCCTGTTGAGAGATTAGATACCAAAATAGACAAGAAGAATGACATAGTAGAATTTAAAGAAGTGTTAAAGAAAGTAAGTATGACACACTTGCCCTGTCTTGTCCCTGGATAACTAGGGTGGGAAAGGCTGCCAAGAAGTTGGGGAATACCTTCGGAACACAGAGCCTAGTCTTGATTCTCAGCAGAAGTTGACTACCTGCAACATCCAGAGAAGCACTTGGCACTTCAAGGGTTGATAGAGGACAGCCTTGAGAAATGAATGGAGAGCTCAAGGTGTGGAAACCAAGCCTGACTGTCTAGGAGCTTAGTTTATCTATGTAAGTCCTAAGGAGGGCTGACCATGGGCTCAAGAAGCCATCCAGTGGTATCAACAGAGTAGCAAACCAAGACATGATCATACTATGCAGCAGACTCACCGTGAGTCACTGCCCCTGGGGAGAGGGAAGAGGACAGATTTCAAAGTGTAAGCTTTGAACTGGACAGGGACCAAGTTTGTAATACCCAAGCCAAAATGATTATTGATTTGGCCAAAATATTTCCTAAAGGCAACACAATTATGGGAAATTATTTAAAAATTTAGTTTTTTGGTCAAGAAAAGTTTTTCTTTTCACACATTTTATTACATTTCTCTCTACACACATATCAATTTCTACACACATATCAATTTCTACACAGATATGATGTGAGTAGTGGGAGGTTCTGGTTCAGTCCAGGGTCCCAAAAAGATACAACAAGGAAAAACTAAAATGGGAGTTTTTAATCCCAAGCATTCTGAATTAATTTCTTTTACTTTTTTCACTCTTCTGCTCATACTTCTCATCGTAGTGAGTTCTCCTAATCCTTTCTTGATACCAGGAGGAGGAGAGTAAAGCATGAAGATAAGAACATTGGTATTCTGTGAGAAATTGGTTTTCTGTTTCTCATTCTAGCATGAGAAAATTAAAGTGCACCGTGGAAAATAATCTTGCCATAAATGTCTAGCAGTGTTAATGCAAGAAAATCCAACTTTATTAATGTGATATGGAACCCGGTTATAACAGTTCTTTAGTATAAAAAACAAAACAAATTACTTGGAAAGATGTGTTCTATTTATTACAGAGGGAGATTGAAAGGGGGAGGAAGAGGCAGAGGGAGATGAAAAGGATGAGTGGGAGAGAGAGAGAGAGAGAGAGAAGGCATGGTCATGTTCATCAAGTATTTTTCAAATGGATCTATATTTGTACTTTATTACTTTACTGAAGGAGACTCTTGTTACCTTTATTTAGCACATCAGTCAGAAGGTTCTCTTTAGAGGTTACCTAAAAGTCATCATATATTTAGTTAGAAAAGATGCAAAACTAGGCACGTTATTTAATTTTCATAATGAAATATTGACTAGCTAACATTCCATAAGAATCTGACATGAAATATAGAAGCTAAGAAAGAGAAACAAAACCATTTAAAATAGGATTCATTCCCAAAAATTCATGGAAGAGATAAACACATCGGAGGTTCATTTAGCTATGTGAGGTGTTCAACTTGAAACATTGGAAAATTTATTTTCTTTGTAAAACTCTAATCTGTTTCAAATTCCACTATTGACTTTTCAAACATACCACAAAACAACTGCCAACTGCTGTTAACTAATATGAGCCTGTATATAGTTAAAATAAAGTGTGTGTGTGTGTGTGTGTATATACTCTATTAGCAATCAGTCTAATCATTTCAAGGAGTTTTCTCTCTTTTCTGTTTTTTATTTTCAAAAATATGTCAAATAAAATAAATGGTGTGAGAATGGTGTGTTTGTGTGTGGGGGTTAGTGTACAAACACAGAAACAGAGACAGAGGAAAAAGAGAAAGAGAGCTCTCAAAAGGGGATCATTATTACCTTAAAGAACATAGAAAATTGTCTTGTTTAAAAAATGTCCTTTTTATTAAAAAATTCCTCCAAGCAGTCCATGGACTCCAATCATACTTTTAAAGTTCTTAAAGCTACATTTAATACAAATAACTGCCTTTCTGTTTCTGGGTTGTTACTCTGCCCTGATATTCATGATCTATTTTGAGGAAAAGATCACTTCGCCAGGGACAGCCCCTGTCTGTATGACCAGGAGGTCCCCAGGGAAAGGCTGACACCAACAGGCAAACTACGTGAACCTCCTATAGACATGGTGTGGGCCAGACTAACCCATCAGCATAGAAGGTGACCCTCTTCTGCAGAAATCCATTCACAAGTTTCCATATCCAGTAACTGCCTAGGTTGCGGCAACATGTGACAGACAGCAAATTAGGTAGAAAACCTCTAAGCGAGATTTTTCTTAATCTGTCCCACAAATGAATTGAAATGAACAGGAAACTGAAACAGAACTTCTTAGCAAAATTAAATTCATTGTTACCTGCTGAAGTGAATATTTTCACAAAGCTTCATTCCTGAGAAGTTTGTTGGCCCTATTTCAGTAATTTTTCTGGAAATACATTTAGGTTCAACAGAAAAATAAATAGCCTTAGTACTGCTATTTTTATTAATACAATTGTGATTTTTGATTTGTGCTTATTTTCTGCTGCAAAGAAACAAACCAAAAAATTGATAGCTTGGTGCTCTAGTCCTCTATTATTTCATAATAAATTACCCTAAACTTAGGGCACTGGAGCAGCAATAGTCATGCTCTCTCATGACACTGTGCACTGACTGATTCAACTTGACTGTTCTTGCTTCAGGTCCGTCAGCCAGGGAGATGTTGGCCGAGACTTCAGTCAACTAAAGGCTCACCCCGGCTGATTGTTGAGCGTGAGCCTCAAATCCCTTCCCAGTCCCGTTCTTGATCACAAAGCTATACAGATTCTTGGTAACAGCAAAAACTGAGTTCTCATTACAATTTGAACAGTCCCTAGGCAAACTCATTCTTTATCTTCATTTATGGCATCCTTGGGACCCTCTTTTCATACCTCAGCACTCAGCATAGTCATTTACACATAGCAAGGTCTCAATAACCAGTAGATCGAGCATGTTACATTAGATCGAGCAGGTTGCTTAGATTATTACCACACTTATGCAATTGATTTTCGCTTTTGCACAGAAGCATCTGCATAGTATATGAGTTAGACGGAATTAAACATTCCTGAAGTTAAAGACTCACAACTTATCTTGAAGATTTCTGCTTAGCAGGTTTTCTTATGCTTTTATATTATTGTTTATTTTAGAAGACAGGAAGTGGCATTTGAGGTTTTAGAAATAACTCCTACTACTACTAATAGTTAATAGTATGGAGGGTCTTCAAAAAGTTAAAAATAGAATTACCACATGATCCAGCAACCCTACTTCTGGGTATATATCCAAAGGAAATGAAAATAGGGTGTTGAAGAGATATTTGCACTCCAATGTTCATTGAAACATTATTCACAATAGCCAAGGTGTGGAAACAATCGAAGTGTCCATCAATGGATGAATGGATAAAGAAAATGTGATATATATAAATAATGGCATATTATCCAGTCATGAAAAAGAAGGAAATCCTGCCGTTTACAACAACGTGGATGGATCTTGAAGGCGTTATGTTAAGTGAATTAAACCAGACAGAGAAGGACAAACACTGCATGATACCATTTATATGTGAAATCCCTCAAAAAAAGTCAAACTCATAGAAACAGAGAGTCAAGTGGTTGTCAGGGACTGGGAGGTGGGGAAACAGGGAGAGGCTGGTAAAATGGTACAAACTTTCAGCTATAAGGTGAATAAGGTCTGAGGATCTAATGCATAACGAGTGACTATAGTTGATAACACGGTATTGTATAATTGAAACTTGCTGAGAGTAGAACTTAAACGTTCTCAACAACAAAAAAAGAGAGAAAAATATTTTAAAAAATAGCGAACATTTATTAAAGTCTTACTATTACTTAATGCAATGTTAAGTAAATAGACAAATGCTCTTATTTGACCCCCATAATTACCTATGAGTCTCATATTGTTACTCTCCTGATTTTATGATAAGGAAATCGAGGCTTGGAGAACTTATTAAGGTCATGCAGACATAAGGTTGTGTAGCCAGCACTTCACATCGGCTCTTCCTCCAGATTCAATATTTTCAACTACAGAGTTACATAGTGGGAAGTGTAAAGCAGTCCTCAAAGAAACTGGCGAGAAGCAAATGATTAATTACACATTTATACATAAAGAAGCTCAGTGCAATCCAATGGGAGTACCCAACAATGCCATGCCATCCTTCTAAATATAACGCATTTTGGAATTGTTAAATTGAATCATATGAAACTGCTGCTTTGTAGGTCATAAAATTTGAATATTGACAATATCACATGATTCAAACTAATCTCAAGAGTACAAATTAAGCATATGTATAACATTGGCAGAACTCTAATTACCAATTCCCTATCTAATAATACCATTGCACAAAAAAGCAAATAAAACAGTTTTAGGTCAGAAAGCTGTCAACAGTGTTACAATAAATAGGACATTGTCAGAAATAATTAGTGCAATATTCAGAAGGAGGGTCATCCAAGTGATATCAAAACATGATACAGTGAGTGACTCAAGCCAGTTTGATTGTGTTCTTCACAAGTGATAAAAATGATCTAGAAGTTGAACTTATTCCTTTATTGCTACAAAATAAATCTATTTTCACAAAATTGCCACAAAAATATTTTCTTGAAATTTAATTTCTACAATAAAGAACAAATCTGTAAAGTGAATATTTTTCCATGTATTTGTCTGTGTGAGTGTGTGTGTGCATAGAAGAGTATATATGTACTCTGTATAATCACATTGATAAAAACAAATCAGGAAGAAATGATTGATAGACATTGAAAGAAAGTCACTCAGGCAGAGAAAAACAGCTTGCTAACCGGCTGTCAAGAAGTCTCTTCAAGTGGCATTTATCTTTGGGAATTTGTCTCACTGCAGTATCTGGCACTCCATTTTGCAGGCTCAGAGACTTGAATTTGTGAGGTTCTCAAAGTTGATGGGGTACTGGTAACACTGATTCAAAACACCAAACACTATAAGAAACAGTTTTATAAAAAGTATATCTATTTATTAATTTGTAAATTGACATATATGCCTAGTAAACTAGACCAGCATATTCTCTTTTCAATATATTTTCTTCCAGTATGTAAACTACATTGGAACACACATTATAATCAGAAGTTTGCAGAGAAAGCAAAGCATGAATGAGAAGAATCAGTTTCAAGATTCATAGGCTTGATGCCATGAGACTAAAGAAGACTGAGTCAGACTTTCAAATACATAGATCATTCTTGCCTTTCAGATTGGACAGACATGATCTTGGACAGAGTACACTCTCCCCTAGGCAGCACTTGAATGGAAACTAAGCTAGAAATGTGTATCTTTGTCTATGATGGCCTCCTAAGTCTTAACGATATCTGCCTTGACCACATCTCCTGTTGCCAGGTTATGTCTCTGCACCCACTACTGGCCTCAGCTAATTTGGACCAAAACTGAACACTTGATTCTGAACGAGTGATCTCCAGGCTGGCCAGCCATCTCTGACCACAGTGTGTGTCCTGGTTCAAAATGATGAGTTAGTCAAGCGGTTTTCTCTCCCAGGATTTTGAATGGGAATAGGACTAATGCCATTACTTTGGATTGGTGAAACTGAAATGATAAGGAAACTGAAGCAGTACACATGCCAATGTAAGCAGAAAGGATGAAGAGTAGAGGTTGTGTTGGTTGGTACAGTGAGGAGAATGAAGCCATTCTACAAATAGAAGCAAAGTGAGAGAGTCTGTCATAAGAGTGAAGTCCTTTAAACACAATCATTTCCTCCATGCTATTTAAGTGACTGTTTCTTAGAATTTATATCCAAGCCAAAGAAGTCTGGTCAAAATGTCGTCTATGGATTTTCCTTTTTCTATAGTTTATTGCCTATAATGCATATTTGTGATCAACACATTATTTGTATATGTTAACATCAAATTTTCTTCCACTTCAATTACTCTTTCTCTTTCAAGAAGACTTTGAATGACTTTATCATATATTATTTTGTGAGTTAACTCAAATGGCAACCCGATTTCTTTTACTTTTAACTTCTTCAGTGGCTGCATCTCACGGCCTCCTCACAATTTGCCTATGGTATTTATAAAATTACAAATGCAATTTCAAAATAGCAATCTTTATTCTTTGTAACTTGGCATTTACTTTAAGCCCAGTTTGTTACAATAATTAACTTCACTCTAGGAATGCATTTCCTTAAAAAAAAATCATGTGGCATGAGAAATGTATCACCTGGATGTTTGAGAAACCACAAAGGAGTGAGTTTACACAATATATTTTTTAAAAGAATTTTATCTATATCACACCCTTTACAAATTACACAAAAAGTAATTTACTCAAAAAATTTCTAAGTATTTTATACTTATGTGAACTTTTAAATTTTTAACAAACATTTCAATATTCAATATACTGTGAAAGCTAAAATTTTAAAAAGATCAAAGTGTATCCTTGGCAGTTTATCAGTTGAAAGTGCCGTTAATGCTTCCTTTATTATAATCTATTTTGTTTTTGCCAGAAAACTTCTTATTTTATCAAATTTAAGACTCATGGAAGCCTAAGAACATAGATTTGACACAAAGTGGTTTTATTTATTTTACAGTGAATAGAAGGAATTCAAGAATGGATTTCACTACCTTTAAAAAAATAAGTCTACTTTTTTCCATTAACTTGAGTCATAAGTCATCTTTATCAGTCTTATTTCCTTTGAATTGGTGCTTTTATGTTCCCTAAGACTATACTGATGCATTTTCATTGCCTGAGTTTGGTTCAAGGATGCTGGATGTACAAAAATAAGCTACTACCTCAAATTCTCAAGTCAACATTTAAATTTCAGCAGCTTTTATTATTGTTGGCTGTTGTGCTCAATCTGAATTATATACCAAATCTGAAGCGGCAGTCCAACCTATCAAAAAATAATTGAGTAGTAGGTTAGTACATGGTCTTAGTGAAATTAAGATTAACAGGGAAATCTCACACCTTTTCTTTTCTAGATGTTAAACTATTTAGTTGAAGAGGTTATTTTGATGTAATTAATAACTAAAGTTTAATTTCCAGAATACCTTTAAGACTCCTAACAAAGTAGCATGTATATAATTTTGCACCTGTCATTATTCTTATATATCTCTTCTCCACTTCTGAAGGTGAGAAGAGATATTGTTTATTAATGTGAACTGGTAGTTACCTATTTAAAATCTACTTAGACTAATGGTATGTACACCCTTCTGTCTACCACATCTATTGTTTGATATTTAATACTACTGTGATTTTGATCCAAAATAATAAATTTCAAAGAGATTATCACCATACATTGAATCATAAGCTTTCATGCTCTGTTTTTAAAAATGATAATAAAGAGACAATTTATAAGCAATACACATTTGTTTCTCACCATCTTTTTGTGTGTATGTGTGTGAGGAAGATTAACCCTAAGCTAACTGCTGCCAATCCTCCTCTTTTCACTGAGGAAGACTGGCCCTGAGCTAACATCCATGCCCATCTTCCTCTACTTTATATGTGGGACACCTACCACAGCATGGTGTGCCAAGCGGTGCCATGTCTGCACTGGGGATCCGAATTGGTGAACCCCGGACTGCAGAGAAGTGGAATGTCTGAACTTAACCACTTCGCCACCGGGCCAGCCCCCTGTTTCTCATCATCTTTTTCCCTCGACAGGTTTCCTTAATTCTCTTCTGGGTTCAACTGACCACTCAGGTAACCTTTTGCTTCTCACTCTCTAAAATAATATTCCTGTGTAGCCTACTCACAGTTCACAACTCTGGTCAGTGATCACTTCAGCACCAAAAGATATTCCTTCTTGCTGACTCATTTCACTAATGATTTTCACTTTTAATGATTCTCTGATGAAATAATTATAATTTTGAAATTTCCTTTTAACTGGGCTTTCCCTAGATTCAGCCACATCTCAGTCTTCCTAATTATTTTATCTTTATCTCTCAGCAGGCAAATTAAGAGGAGATACTGGGTTAGATCAAGTATTGATGTTCATCCTCACGCTTTGAAGTAATCACTTCCTTCACCTAGCGACAAAACAACAAAAAGTGCCAAAAATAACTTTCTGGCTGTTAGAGATCACAAATAAGGTAGAAAGGGCACCTAGTTCTAGTAAATGCTAGTAAGTACTCTGTGAGAAAAGATACCTTAGTTAGAAAGTCAAAGTGTCTGGGTCATTTTCTCGGAAAAATAAATATTGAAACTCTGAAAATTATATACTTAATTTAGGAGGCTCATAGGGGCTGAAAATTGTGCTCAAGACCCCTAGTGCTAGTGTGTTTTTCACAAAATTAGGGGCTATTCTCTTAAAACATCAGCAATTGGTAATTGTTTCTGCATTGTTAGAAGTTCCTGCCTGAATATATATAGATTCTTGCATATCGTGCTATATGTGTGTACATAACACATAATATATATATGTAATATATATAATATAAAAAATAATTTTAAAGGCTCTATAAAAAACATTCACTTATTTTTATTTATTTTAGTTTTTCTCAAACTTTATTTGGGAATAATTTTTCTGCATAAGACATTTTAGCATATGTTATAAGAATCCCAAGAATACAGTTGAAAAATTACTGCACTAATCTATCCTTGACACAGATCACTCTGATAAAGCCAAAAATTCCCTGTCAAAAAAATATTTTTCACAATTCAAAATACATTTTGGAGCATAATCCATAATTAATATGTAACAGGCATTATGAGTAACTTTGTATGTATTACAAATATGTAACATTTTGAGCAAAAAGTAAATACTTTGATCTGACCTTATGAGACAGACTGAATAGGACATGGTTTTATGACTCAAGCATCCTTAAAAGGGTGTCGTGACTTTCCTATTGCTAAAAATGAAGGTAAATACCACATGCAATAAAGCATTCTATTAGGATCTACCGAAGAAAGGCTTCTGTAACTCTAAGCTTTAAAGTGAAATGTGTACTTTTAAAAGTTTCAGATTTCTCAAGGACTAAACTAAGCATTTTCTTAAGTTGATGCATTTGTCTCTTACATGGTTTCAGTGACCCTCTCAAACATTTCGGGAAGCCTATTCACATTCTGTGGTTTATTGTCCATGAGAGCACCATTTAAGTCATGGGAAATAAACAGTTTCCAATGAACAGACTGACTCTTCAGAAAGTTCAATTTAAGCTGGTTATTTCATACTCAGAATTGTAGTTTCCGTTAGAAGCAACAGAAGCTAGGCAATACATCAAATACTTAACCAGGACACCTTATCACCCTTTATAAAATGGTTTTCTATGGCAAAAGTTAAGCAACAATAACAATGAAGACAGCTTTCTTACTTTCTATTATGAATTGTTGTGTAATCATCAAGTTAAAATGTCTTGAGCAGGCATTCTACTTGTGGTGAAAAGTCACATCACCTGAATTAATCTGAAATAAATTCCCATTGATCAAACTCTAAACTATGTTCAATAAACTAGACAATAAAAATATGCTGGCTTGAATAGCAATTATACCAATAAGATTTAAATTCGTTTTCCAAATACGTTCACATAGTTATGAATTATCTTATTTAATGTTTTAATTTTTTGTGATCTGTATACCTTTTGAAAATCTATTGAAGATCGTAGGAAATTTTCCCAGAAAAATAAATATTGAAATTCCAAAAATTTGCATTTAATTTAGGAGGCTCATAGGTGCTGAAAATTGTGCTCAAGATCTCTAGTGTTAGCGTGATTTTCACCAAAATTATGGGCTATTCTCTTAAAACACCACAAATTGGGAATTGTTTCTGTGCTGTTAGAAGTCTCTGCCTGGATATCATTTTCCAATAAATGTTCATAACTGCAACTACTTGTACATATAAAAATCACATGAAATCTACATAACTTTGCGTAAAATTTGAAAACCTATTAATGCATAACACAGAGGGAGGAAACACTTGCTGAGATATCTAATAAAATACGGTAGAGTTTATAGATTGGCTGCTATAAGACACAATGGATATCAAGGAAGTTATGGGAAGAAACTTCCCTGGAAAATGGTGCTTGTTTCAATGTTGAGATGTGTCAAGATTTGCCCCGTCACCCCCTATTATTCCTTCCCCTTAAGCCCCATCCATTCCATATGGTGTGAGTGACTTGAATTCAGATGCAACTGAAAGCACATGAAGATTGAATTATAGAGTGTGGAGGACAGTAATTTCTTATGGGCCTTATGCATCTTCATTGGAAACAGACACTTCTGAGTCAGAATTGAGGAGCTATTTTGCTGGTTTCCCATTTGATACATTGACCTAATAAGGAAAATAAACACTCCCAGGTTACTGAAATCAGATTGTTCTTTGTCTTCCTTAAAATTAGAAACCAAAGTCCTTACATAGTGTGCTACAAGTGCCAAGATTCTGACAACAATGAAGTTAAATCTTCATACTAAAGAATTATGTTAGTCTTTGAGCAGTGTTTATTATCCCACCCAGAGACCCCATTAGTGAATTGGGCATCACCATCAACATCGTCTACCCAAATGAGCTGGTAAGACAATGGATCATTCTGTCAATCGATACGGGAATAGAGAGCACAGGAATGATGGTGCACACCTCTTTGCACTTAAGTGCTATTCCCACAGAATTCCTTTCCTTCTAAGCTCCATTTATTTGGTTATCTACCTCAGTACTGTTTAATTTTATGTACAAAAGAAAACAAAAAACAAAGCATTTCATCTTTCTAATTATTTTCACAGATGCAAGCAATAATGTCAATTCACAGAGATAAATTTCAAAATATCCATTTCTGTTCAGGTAACCAAGTTAATTGTTAGATGCAGATTAAAAAATAGTTTAATTATGTAATTTTTCATGATAAAAATGTTCAGTATTCTACTTTGAATTAATTTAGAATCCATATCACACACATAGATGAATTTATTTATAGACCACCTGACATGACTAAATTGTTCTCTTTTGCAGGTCTTCGCCTATTTATTTATAAGGTATGTAAAAATAAATGAAACTTTAGCACATAAATATTCATAGATTCTATGTATCTGAATATTTATGTAGCACCTGCCAACTACTTTGACAGGCACGATAGGTTAGCATGCATATTACGAGGTGGGAGGGAGGGTGTTTATTTGGCATTAGGTTTCAGGTCCCTTCTAAAACAAATGCAGTGTACAACTATACAGTATACACAAGCAAAACCCAACGTTGGTTAGAAATGGACAAACCATGGTAGGTCTAATCACTTATACACTTATCTTTAAACATATTAGACTAAAAGGATCTTCATCTAGTGAAATTTTGGGGCCCATTTTAATCTTGGTACTTTTGCAGATATAAAGTCTTTTCTGGAAGACAATCCTGGTTTGGGCCTTAAACATCCTGGCATGTTGCCTACATGTAGAGATGAGATGCCCCTTTTGGTAAAAGTGCAGGAGATGAGACTTGGTTTTTGTATTAAAATTTCAATGTACTAACCTTTTTTGTTTAGTTTCTAAAAGTCCTGGAACTGCCTTGATGAGGAGACTTACCCTCTTGTTGAATCTTGCTCCTTAATGCAATCTTACTGCTTTATCCACGACTCTCATGAAAACCCTGGGATAGAGAATAAGGTAGAGAAGGTAACACAAGAAACATGGAATTTATACATTTTTCTTAAACCTAAGAATTTAATCACAAGATCCTTGTTCAATTAGATTATCGGAAGACTATGTATTTTGAGCACATAGTGCTTGCCCTTTGCATTTGCATGAATTGATTTTAGTGCTGTCTCTTCAACATATGTCAAAAGTCACACATGTCCTTCCCATTTCCAATCGCTAAAACGTTAGTGTTCTTAGTGTCTTTTTCTAGAATAGGAAGTAGGACTTGTGCTCTAGTTCCAGGTTGGCTTAATTTGACTCCCAGGTCTGCCATCTTATAAGCAATGTGAACCCGGGAAGTTGACTAAACTTCTCTGTAAAATATCATAATAGCAGTACCCATCTTATAGGGTTGTTGAGAGTATCAAAGGAATTAAAATGAAACATTTACACCTGTGCCTCAAACAGTAAACTCCTCCCAAATTTTGGAACTTTATAAGCTCTGCCCTTCTCACTCAGAAACATCTGTCTGAGCAAGCACATCCACTCCTCCAGCTGAAATTAACATCCATCGGTTGATGATCACACAATCACTAACCATTTAGTTCTGCTGACTTAATTAGGGATCGTTACCTAATTGCTCTTTGAGAAAAGACTGTGTCCAACTTTAAGAGAACTTGCATCTTCGTTCCCTCCAGGGTAGTGACTTTATTCTGCTCTCCGATATTTCGCTTCCTTTCATGTATTAGGTCCAGACACTAGTTCTGATCTAGCAACAACTAAATATTCCACCTTTTTCTATCACTATCTTGGGTACATATCCACTTCCTTTTTTACACCTATCTACCACGCCCTTGAAATTTCATTTTCTCCTTCCTAGCTCTCTACTTCATCTTTTAAGATCTAAGCCTCTCTGAGAAGAAAAATTCTCACTTACTCTAGCTAACGATTACTTTTGATATTTAACACTGAAGCATTTTTTCCCCCAGAAGCTTTAGATTCTCTCTGATTTTCTGAATAATTGTAATCCCCAGAGACAGAGTGTTCAAGGCATAGGGCTAGAAAATGTTCTTCTTTGCCTTTGGATTTGCAGTAATTCAGGAATTTCATTGTTTTATTTCTGTACCAAAGTTCATGAAAATTTTAAAAAATTAAAAAATAATATAGGTTTTCCTTTCTTTTTAAAAATTACCCACCCTTCTCTGACATAAGAACTCATGATCATGTAACAAATCCAGAGCCAATTTTTCACCATATGGTTAAGGTCACCCTCCTGGACCAAAAAGTTTAAAACATTAATAGGAACGGAATTTTACTGCTAATCTAGCACAATTTACTTACATGTTGAACTAATATTTTAATGCCAGAATATCCTTATTTTTCCACAGCTCATGTGGAAATCAGTGGTTTTTGAACATTAAACATATAGCCAGCAGAGTTAGCTGAGCATCACAGGGAAAATAGGAAATATTGTCATTAAAACACCTTCTATTTCATGGTGTGGTTTTATTAGGTCTAAAAGTCTCTCTTACGGTCTCCTCCCCCCATTTCTCTCTCATTTGAAATTTCAGGAAAAAGCACATAGTTTAAGGTCTTCTGTGGCAGCCCACACCCAGTGAGGTTCCTGTGAAAGTGTTTACCAAGGTTTCCATGGCAGCCATTTGCCTGTTCCCTCAAGCCCCTTATTTCCTAATTTCTTTGTAGCCAATGATTGCTAAAGCTAACATGAGGCATAATGACATGCCAAAGCGAAATGTCCAGAATTGTCATGTTTACTAAAGTTTAAGGTCTAAAATCACTGACGGCCTTTAGATGAGTAGCATCAGTCTAAAGACAGACACACAGGTGCGAGACCACTAATATTCCTGCCATATTGTCTGTGTCTCCAAGACATCAGATCATATTAGGTTATTTTTAGTTCCTAGGGCACAGTGACTTCCTGCCCCCGTAGCTCTGCTTGATCAACCCCTATTCATCCTCAGGACAGCACATCACTTCCTTCTGGATATTTTTCTTGACCCTCCTTACTTGATTAGTTGTCTGTGCTTAGATGTATTACATTTCCCTTAGCATGTCTCTTATCATATTTTTACTTTTTTTATCTCTTTCGTTATATCAAAATTATACAAGGTTTTAAAAGGGAGCAAGGGCAATCCATGTGGACCATCAAATGAAGTGAATGAGTCCTGCCCATCAATGGGGATAAGGTAAAGAAAATGCTCTGCTACGTGAGAATGCCCTTCTACTCATTTTTGTATCCCTATGGCGTGGCTGAATTCTTGACCTACAGTAGGGATGCACTGAGTAATTCTGAATGAGTAAACGAGTACAGAAAAATACCCCATAAACCTTCTCTTCCATTTCACTTCGAAATTATTAAATATGTTGCCTAAGATATATCATTCATAACAATTCTTTTCAGATTTGATTTGAGGAATATATTGGATCCTCCTCAGAAATCAGTGTGGCATATTACTTTTACCCTTTTTGTTTATTAGCCAGAAATCTAAGATCGGGTCGCATTCTTAACTGTTCCAGATTTTGCTGTAATCTCATGGTAGTAGATTGAAAAACAATCGCCATGAGTTTTTCTGTGACTATATCCATGCCACTTAGTGCTAGCTTTTTGCAGGCCCTTTATCGAGTGGAGGAATCTATTTTCCCTGCCTGTTAAATCTGAGCTGGCCTTGTGACTTGCTTTGATGAATAGAATGCAGTAGAGAGGGCTATATGCCAGTTCCAAGCCTGCACTTCAAGAGGCCTCACGTACATTTCCTCATACCTTTGAAACTCTGCTAAGCTGCCAAGGGAACAATCTTGAGTTAGCCTTCCACATGATACATACACGGTCCAGTGATTTTTGTCACCCCAGTCAATAGCCTGAAGATTTCCAGATATGAGGGAGGCCATCTTTGATCAGCTAGCCAAGCCAAGTCGCTGTGTGAGTATAGATGCATGAATGAGTCTAGCCAGAATCAACTGGAGTTTGCCTGGGCCTGCAGGATTACCTGACTGTCCCACACTCTGGTGAACAACAGTAACTGTTTGTTGCTTTAAGGTATTAAATTTTGAAGTGGTTTATAAAGCAGTAATTTCCTTCTTACTAAGACCTTCCCAAATGACTCTATTTTAAGATGGCAGCTCCTCTTTCCAAATCCCTTAACCAGTGCTCATAGCCACTACCCCAGCTCCAGACCAACTAGCACCTGCATCCCTCTTCCCTCTTCCCAAAATCTGTCATTTCCCTGAGCAGCATTGCCTCAATAGCAGGAGGCCATCCTGAAATGTGGCAAAATTGGCTCACTGCTTTCAATCAACAGGAGCAACGGTGCCTGTGTACCAGGCACTGTGTGAGACTCACCGGTGACATGCATCACGTCTGCAAGGCTGTGCCTCAAGCAGTTTACAAACAATGACTCAGGCCCACAAGGCAGGGCATGTGCCCCGAAGTGCAGCCACGATCCAGCGCTGGTTGTGCATCTTATCCCTGGATGCAGCCAGCGTGAGTCATAATGTACAGTGAGGGGGCCCAGCCATCAGCATCTTTCAAATGCTCTGAGGGGAATATTCTCATATTCGGCTGGGGTTGAGAACTCCAGCACTTGAGCATGCTGTGTCGGGCGGAGGGTCTTGTCTTCTTAACTGTGCTCCCCCTATGCACCTGGCGCTCTGCTGGATGCGCGGGGAACCTGTGATCTTTCAGAAGCAGCCCCTGCCCTCCGGGAGCAATCATGCAGCTTCAGAATCAGGGCTACATTAAAAAAAAAAAAAAGAAAAAAAAGCAGCTCCTCTTCACAAACTTTGTCCCTGTATTCCCTTTTCTCTTCCAGATTTTTGTGTACTTCTTCAGCAATATATATCTATATTTATTTATTTTACGTAGTTTCCCTTCACTCCCAAATTGGAATGGAACCTCCATGTGGACAAGGATCTTATTTTGTTTTGTTTTCTGCTATATCTTCAACATCTAAAAAGTGTCTTTCACAAAATGGACTTGCAATAGCTATTTGTTTAATTAATCAATTAATTAATCTTGGCACTTTTATTTGTTCCACTTTTTAGCATCTTTTTTTTTTTTTGAAGATTGACCCTGAGCTGACATCTGTCACCAATCTTCCTCTTTTCTTTTTCCTCCCCAAAGCCCTCAGTACGTAGTTGGAGATCCTAGTTGTAGGTTCTCCTACCTCTTTTGTGGGGGGTGCCTCCTCAGCATGGCTTGGTGAGTGCTGCTAGGTCTGCACCCAAGATCTGAAGCAGCAAAACCCTGGGCCGCCAAAGCAAAGCGCGCAAACTCAACCACTCGGCCATGGGGTCGGCCCTGGCACTTTTATTTATTATGTATGGAACATTTGCTTCTTTCACCCAACTAAAATTCCTCCTCCTTCCTTGCTCCTCATTTGATTAATTCTGTCGCAGCTATGAGATTTGTTGTTATCCAACATATTAATTATATTAAACAATTAGAATAAAATTAAGCATGCATGAGTGGCTTGCATGAGTCATTGCAGGAATGCATGAAACCCTGTTCTAATAAACAAAAATTATAACTATTCCTAGTGAGATTCAGACACCACAGTTAATTAGAAAAATAAAATCCTGACTTTTTCTTAACTTTTTCTTTAAGAATCTAATAAATATTATGAGTCTTACACAGTGTAGGTAGTTGTTTTCAATAAATTTCTGCCTATTACTTATGATTTCATCATCTCCAAAAAATGGAGGAATGGATTAGTGCTTCCAGCAAGGCAAGAATGGTCACTTCTACCCTGTAGCCTGTCCCTTTCAAGTAAGAAAGTATACAGGTTTAGGAAGCGCACATGTGGTTTGTTGATGGACATAAAACTAGCCATATGGAGAATCAATTCTAGAAATCACTTGGCAGTGTGTTCCACGTTGATCACTTTCACACTGTATTACATATGCCATTAGAGATGCAAGAATTGGGAATTATTTTCTAAAATAAATTGGCTTTATAACAAGCGAAAAAAATACTCAACTTGGAGCCAATTTGGTGGCATAGCGGTTAAGTTTGCGCACTCCCCTTTGGCAGCCAGGGATTCTCAGGTTCGGATCCCAGGCATGGATCTAGCACCGCTCTCATCAAGTCACGCTGTGGCAGCAACCGACGTAAAGTAGAAGATTGGCACAGATGTTAGCTCAGGGACAATTTCCTCATATACACAAAAGAACCATTCAATTTAATATCAAAAAAACCATTAAATGAATTTATTCTAATATTGAAAGGGCATTTCAAAAGGAAAATATTCTTAAATCTCTTTTTCTTAAAAATTAAATATGTGAAAATTCTGTTTCATAACCTTGGAAGAGTTGTAAAAAATTGAGAACATCTCAGAGTTCATGACAGTAAAGCAAAGCATAATTTTTCAAGTCATAGTAATTACGCTGGCTATTACCCCATTACTGATATAACGTGAAGCTAATAAGCCAAGTAATTAGTGTGCTCTAGGTCAGAATTTTCACCTCAGTAACTGAAGGGTAAATGAAGACAAAGCAGTGTAAGATTAAACATACAAGCAAAAAAGCAGTAATATATTTTAATGAAAATCTGAAGGATTACTTAAAATAGTGTATATTTGTTTGCTCACTGAAGAAAAAATATGGGAAATTGATTTAGTTTTTCAGCTTATTGAAAGTAAAGACATACTCAGCTACATTGCTAATGGATGTTATATTAAACACACAAACGCACAAATGTATGTATAAAGCATGCATTAGATAAGTTATGCTCTTCTCAATTAGTCACTGTAGTCTCCTAATTGTAATTAAAGTAAATATTTTTCCTGTCTTGAAGAAGAAAAACCGATAAAATTTAAACTTGCATCGAAGAGCCGATGCCTTCAAAAGGAAGAAATGACAAAAAATCGAATGTATCAGAATGTAACCAGATGTTGAGAGGAGTTTTCCTATTGTCCAGTAATGTGGGCTAACCACAAGTTGAGGACAAAAGGATCAAATTACTCCCCAAATCTATGTTTGGGGAGATAATAGAATGAGAAAAAATCTCCACTCTGTAAGACTTCTTAAGAGATACAGAAGCGTCACTGAATCCACTATCCCCTACTCCACGCCCCACCCAGAGAGAAGGCTGTCTCTCTGGTAGAATACAATGTTCTGTAAAGAGGATATCCCTCCCCTCAAGAGTGGAGGGGTCCTTGTCATTTCCTCTGGTCAAGTTTTGCAGGTAGAAGAACATTTTTTAGGGACTGCTCTTGAGACCAACACCTGTGGAAGTTAGTACAAAGAATTCGAGGGAGAGGAAGGGAAGAAGTCGAGCTGTGGTGCCATGCAGGTACAGTGAAGGACTCAGTCGACCCTACAGAGGGCTCTGAAATTGGACGGCTCTTCAGAGTTGACCTGAGTTAACTTGAAAAGCCAGATCTTTATACCCTCATATTGGGAACTTACTGAGTATAGGCTGCACCTGGAGGATGCACAACTTTGGGCAAGCCATTTTTCTTTAACCAGAAAATTCCTAAGAAGGCTGAGAACTAGGGACCACTTTCCAGAAACACTCCCAGCATCTGTGGGAATAAGCCCTTCCTTCTTGAGGGTGATCTGGGTAACATAACACAGTGTCCATTTTGCTAACTTTTTAAATTTTCATGAGATAAAATTGAGAACTTCACATAGAGAAAGAGCAGAATTGCCACCATTGACCCAGCACTTCTCAAGGTTCAAGAGTGATAAAAATGATGAGTCCTAGAGTTCAAGAACCCACTGAAGAGAGCAGATGAAATCAGGGACTTCCATCATGTTCAAACATCGTGTTCAAGTATAGGCATGTGGAGTTGTATGAAGCTGTTGTGTGTATGCCGATAGATACAGGTCAGCTGAAAGTGGTTGCCAGATATCATAAGGGAAAACCAATTTCTGGGGGTTTGTGTGGGAATGAGCCATTTTCTGCCCACATTTAGCACATTGACATGGGTCAATTGAGAAGGAGATCACAACCTTACTCCATTAAATAGATAGATGGGACCTCTTTCTTATGTTTTCTAAGAGTCCCATGACCACAGAGGAAGGCCAAGAAAGAAGGAGGAAAGGAAAAGTGAAGAAAATCTCATACTTAATTCCTACCGCATCAGACCATGAGAGCCACAGACATTACACTAAAAGTGAGGAGTTATGTACAGCCCAGGAATATTGGAGATTTAAGGTCCTCAGGGCCACAGTTGACTTTTGAGGGACTGACGCCAATGGATAAAAGCCTCTGTCTTTTGCCCTCCAGGGCAGAAAATTCTGAGATGTATGATAAGACGTAATGACCTGAAGGAAATCAGTACCCTCAGTGTGAGCAACCTAATACAACATCCTTCCATTGTCCTTCTCTCCTTTCTTGTTTCATTTTTCTTCTCTCCCTCAATTCTGTGTCCTGCTGTCATATTTCTAAGCCTTTGTCTCAGGCTGTGCTTTCCAGGGAACCCAAGATAATATACACTGTACCTGTGTTTTTATGTTTAATAGGAATGTTTTTAGTCCTAGTTTTACAGAAACCAGACACTCTATTAACAATACAAATGATAGCAGTAACACATTTGATAGTTAGAAGATTTTTTTGTCTTGGTGCTTTTAGCATTTTTATTGAAGAAATTGGGATACTTCCTCTCGGGGGTCTTTGTATTGGAAGCATAATTTTGTTCTTCCTTGAATTTGATCAAGGATACCTGATTGTGTGTGTTTTCCTCCCATATCATAGATCTTTGTAAGCTTTATATTGCGGTTTTAGAAATTTGATACATTTAAAAATATTTCTACTTAAACTCTCTAGCACCAGAAAACCATAAAAATAATGTATTGCAACCTTGGGTTGGACTTGTATTTAAATAATCACAGAGACTATTCTGGGTTCTCTTTTTGAGAAACTACAGTTGTAGGACTATCAAAGTCACTCTGAAATATTCACGTTATAACTTATATATAATATCAGACCTTCCAATAACACACACTTTCCCTTGCACTTTATGGTTTCTACAGGGTTTTTTTCTCTCAGTGAAATGAATACACCTTGGACATTTATATAAATCATCAGTAGAGAGATGTTTGTACCTGTCAAGCTAAACAAATGTTCTACACCCCTTTCATTGCCATGAATCTACCAACTGACTGCTTATTTATTCATTGTGTTTGCATGTTTGATTTATAAAGGAACAAAGCTACATGATTGGATACATTAGGTATTACATCATTTTTTATAGTGAATAAATGAGAAGCATTGGTAGGTTTGAAAGAATTTTCAGTTAGAATTATATGCTGAGGATCTTACCTCTACATTAAAGAAATTTGACCTAAAATAAACATACATTGAAATATTATTTGAAATAAGTCAAAGTAAACATTTGAAGCGGATCTCCAGGAAACTAAAAGTGAGGGAGATGCTTTGGATAAAGTGGCAGCCAAACAACATAGGAGTGGGGGGTGGGGGCGAGCATGTGGAACGACTCTGCTCACTCAAAACTCTTCTGAATGCTAACATCATACGTTATGGTTCATTTGGAGCCCACAATTTGTTATAGTCCAAAAAATATACTTTTGTTTTTTTACAAGAAAGTTCCCTTCTCAGAAATAATAGTTGTATTTGGTTTGTAGCTACTCTATAATACTTCCTTTTTTGAAGAATATGCCTTAATAACAAGATTAAAAGTTTGCTTATCCTTTTTTCACTCTCCCATTAAGCCAATACTGACTAATCCTCTTACCTTCCTACACCATGCCCTTGACTGTATATCAGCACTAATGAAGTAATGCTATTGTAAACGCGAGTCTCTTGCTAATAGCTTCTTTTGATAGAATTTAATGGCAGAGTAGATGAAAGGCTTGAGACCTAAGACATTTGACAGTACTTCTCAAAAGCAGAGCGAACTCAGTGCTCTCCATTTCAATCTTTAAATTTAGCTCTACAAGGAAAAAGATCAGAAATGGTTACCCCTTAATCTCCAACTCAACTGTCTTGGCCATGTGTGAAGAAAAGATCATTCCGCCAAATGGTGTTTCAAAATGCAGAAGCTCTTACCCACATCTCAGGAATTAGTTCCAGGTGCCAAGTCTTTCGGGAGCAGAAACAAAGTCAGAGGAGACACCAGTACAAAATCCAAGCAGTTGGCTCCAAAGACTATTTGATCTAAGAAAATGTGAGCCAAAAATGAAGCCATGTCACAATGAAAAGGCATCTTGAGCACGAAGCACAACAAAAGGAGTAGATGAAGTATAGACTGTTAGAATTTCTGGAACTGACCATATGGCTGTTCTTCACGTTTATGAGGTCAATGGAAAGAGGTGTGTGATAAGCCACTAATGTAGGGCCAATAAATGGGCAGATAACAAATAATCAGAAATACTGCTCTAATGGGCTCTAACCTCAGAGCTGTAGTTCCCTCTTTGCCCCTCTATTGCTTAGATATTGTTCCACCAACATTTCATTGAATGTTTGCTCCATACCAGACATTTGGTCTTTTATTTATTAAATTCTTAGAGTAAATCTATGAAGTAAAAAACATTATTTCATTTTTAGGAAGGAAGAAACTGAGGTTTGAAGATACTACGAATATTGTGCAAACTCTATAGTTGGTAAGTATCAAAGTCGAGATTCAACCCCTGGTCTTTTTGCTGCAGGAGTCCAGCCTCCTATGACACCATACTTGCTGCCCTCCATGCCAATCCACAGGAAGTCTTCTCAACTGTATCTATAAAATGTCTATCCAGAGCCACCAACAGTTCAGTTCATATCGTTTTCCAAGTAGATTATTTCCTGATGCCTTTTAATTTTCTTTCTTCTGATTTCTCCCCACTTCAATTCAATATTCAAATTGCTGCCAAAATTGTGTTTATAAAATGCAAATCTGTTCCCATCTCTCCCTTATATTACATCTTCAAATCATGACTTCTTAGACCAAGACATCTAATTTTCATTTAGGCTGAAAAGTAACATGGGTCATCCTTTATAATCACTTGTGTAATTTACCTTTCCTCCAGACTTCAAGAATAAATGGAAGAACTCTGAACCCAATATTGACTTTCATGCTGATGTGCCATTATTTAGTCCAGGACAAACAACTCCGTGGATACTTATGTGCAAGGAGTGCTCTGATGATGATTTGTGCCTATAGTCCTGTACTCATGAGAAGGGTGAGGAAAAAAGGAGAGTGGTGCCATGAAATCAGTGAATTTCGTTCGTCCCATGGCTTATTTCTCTATTTGCCTGCAGAACCTTTATCCACACACTGAACCAAGCACTCCCTCCTGTTTGAATCATAATCAGCTCCACTTTAACGCAGAGTTCAGCACAGCCTTCTGGGTTTCACATGACAATCTCTATAGCTATCTACCCAGCAGTAATTACACTGGATTATAGTCAAAAGTTTGTGTCTGATTCTTCAACTTCAGGAGTCTTTAAGGGTAGAGACCATGCTTTTCTCAATTTTGTGTTCCCAGTGCACAGTACATGCCTGACTTTTTGTAGGTAGTCACCATACATGTAATGAACCAGATTTTAATGATCAAACCAATGCTATTAACTGATATTTTTAAAGTTTTCAACCTTAAACATGATTTTTTTCTTAAGATGAATTAAGTATATATTTAATATGAGAAAATGGCGATCTCCAAATAAAACAAATATCTTAAGATGAATTAAATATATATTTAATATGAGAAAATGACAATCTCCAAAAATAAAACAAATATTTATAACTTGAACTTAACATACTTTAAAATACCAAGGGTTTTGCAATAACAGTGATCTACAGGAAAAAAACTTTGGAGCAACAAAATATAAAAAATAAAACAAAACAAAACAACCTAAAAACTGCTTAGTATATTAATAATAAGTTCATGATATAGCCATAAAATTATTATTAATTTTTGTCATTGATGAAGAAGAAAAACATTGTGTTTGAATTTTTATACATTAGAGGTAACACATAATATTGCAAATTATGTTCTAAAGTTTTATTTTCAGCTACAATTTGGGATGAAAACATTCACTAATTTATTTAAAAAATAATTGACTTAGATTTGTGGTCTATAAAAAATGGAGATCTTTTGGTTTGATTTTCAACTATGGATTATTGTCTAAAATAATGAACCAAAAGTAGCATTGGCCCCTACTAAGGAAATACCTATAATTTCTCTACATTGTAATTACATATTTTCCCTAAAGATCATGGAAGTCAGAAAGCCAAAGCATGTAAACTAATGATGCTGGCATGTAAGAGTTTAAGGTGAACAGTAGGCAAGAGAGAACCTCATAATTCCTAACACATGAGAATACAGACATGTCTATTCTCTAGCTTATGTGAAGAACAGAGCGAAGAAAAATGCTATTATAAAACACATTATAAAATTATTTAATAATTATGTAAAAAAAACCACCTAGGCAATGTAATGCTCACATTCTTTGTGAAATGTAAGGGTTACTTGACAAACTTTTCATTACAAAGAGTAGTTGGATTGTTTTAATTGATGAGCTCATCAAACCACGATATCTGACTCGTCCATCATTATAGGTATATGGGCATTAAAAGGACTAGGGACTCAGATGTGATATTCAGAACACTCTTTATTATGAGTATTGTTGAAAATACTTTAACAGATATTTTTTTCTTTTGACAAATTCACTCAAAGGTTTCTCTTTATGTTCTCCTGTGAAGAATATTCTTCATTCTTTTTCTGTGAAAACTGTCCTTTTTATAAAGATATCATGCAAATTAATAAAGCCGCGGCCCTGCACGTATCAACAGTGTTTCATTCACTTGGGATTACTCCTTGGCCCCTTGAATAGGATCTGGGTACTCCTGAGTCTCCTCAGCCATTCATTTAAATATCATTGCTTAGGGTGCCTTATATCCACATACGACTCATCACATGCATTCTTTGTTGATATTTTTAAGCAATCTCCTCCTACTCCAAATTATTTTACCCTTGAGCCTGTTGGGTAATGTAATTACAGTCAATTTACTGAAATATTTTCCTTTCCATTTTCAGCTGGTCTCCATGTTTTACCTATTCACCGTATATCAACCTTTGATGCCTTTCTGATTTGTTTGTTTTTTCCAATTATTTAGAATCCTATTTTGTCAAAAAAGTTTTCCCATACTTTTTATGATTTTTATTGAAGAGCTTGTTTAGTGGAAGTGGAAAGGGGGTATCAACCCTCTCATTCTTCTCTTTGTTAGGTAGATTACTCATTCTTTCGGTCCTGGCCCCACTGGATGCAAGGTTCCTCACAAGTAGAACCTGAGTGGCTTGGGTACGCCATGTTCACTTTGACATACCTCTGTGATATACGGCCTGTATAATACATAGACCTACTCGCTCCCATTCCTTCCTCTGCATCCCCGCTTTGGAGCTAAGCAAAGGGGAAGAAACATCGTGTTCAGCTTTACCATGTTTGGGCAGATAGGACTGTTTCAACCTCCACTTACAGCAAGGCTATGACTTCTGGTTTCATGCGGGAACGCTTCCTATTTCCCTGTCACACGTGAAGTGAATGGTGACTCTTTTCCATGAGGGTGCCAATATACTAAAAGAAAAGAAACGTATACAAAAACATAAAGGGCCGAATAATACCTAAGACTTGCTGAAAAATACAATATTCCCCACTTTTGCTCCTCAAGTGCTTCCGTTTTAATTGCTCATTTTTATATTTATCTCCATATTGCTAAATAATGTACTCCTTTGATAATTACTTTAAATCTTTGTATACTCTCTACTGAATCCTTACATTAAAACATGAGGGTTTTAGTCTCCTTCAGCCTTCATCTACATTCACATACCCCACACTTCCCATACACATCTATCACATTTTTGTTATGATTCATTAATATAAATATAAAAAAAACTATTGCTAGCAGATATGTGGTACATTATGATCATTTTTCCTTTATTGCCAACATTTTATTTTCTCTAGAGTTTTGTTTTGTCTTTGCTTCATTTTCTACATACTTTTAAAGAATTCAACCTCAAACTCTTTCCCTATTGAACACATTTTCTCTATATATATTCAATTCTACTAAGCAGTCTATCAATTTCATCTTTTAGAACTGTTTCCTGAATCTCATGACCTCCTATAACTCTAGTGGTTTCATGTAAAATAATATATTGGAAATAACACTTTTAGACTTTGCATGTGAGAAAGTATTTGCATTTGGCCTTGCATTTAATAGATACCTTAGTTCAGTATTGTATTACAGATTGGAAATTATTTTCCCCGATGATTTTTCAGACCTGGCAGCATTATCTTCTAGACTTTCAGAAAACTCTATCATCTGATGCTATTCCAATCCTTGGTACTTTAATGGGAGCCTTTTTGTTTGTTTGAATTTGGTTGAGGTTTTACTCTCTGCAAACTTATCATTTACTACCTGTTCCCATTGTTGTGATGTTGGAGAGTGATGTGTGTTTTGGTTTGAGCTCTCCCAGAAGCAGATACTGAGACAAGGATTGAAGTGTAAACAAGTTGGATGATTATCTCAGGAAATGCAGATTGTAGTTTGGGCAACTGAGATGGGAAATGAGGAAGTCAATAAACGGTTTATTATCAACCCATTTACCACTAGGAATAACTGGACCTAATTTACTAGAGAATTCTGAGGGAAAGCATAGAAAATATCTCAGTTATCTTAACCAAGTAAGGAGTCTGTACATTTATTCATTAATTGCACATTAGTCAATGATTAAGGGCTGCTTCTAGAAGATATTGACACTTCCCCGTTGCCCACTGGCTTCCATTGCCAATGATAAAAGCCCTCAGTAAGACAATCACGTGTGTCTGCATGAAGCATTCTTTCATTTGACTCCCTGAAACTTACATCATTTAGTACTTTTGGAATTTTTCTGATTCTTAAAATAAGGTAATTTTCCCACTTTATGTTTCATAACCTTACCTTTCAAAGAGCAAGAGTTTTAATTTGGGGAAGTCCATTATATTTTCTTTCTTTCACATTTTGCTGTATACATTTTGCTGAATTAAAAAGTCTTTGCCTATCTGAATGTTCCAAACATTTTCTTCTAACGTTTTGTTCTAGAAATTTTGTCATTTTATTTCTTCAGTTTAAGTATATGATCTATTTTTAGATAACTTTTATATTTTATACACAAAAATTATTTATACACAAATTATATGTATAGCACATAAAATTTTTGGATTTGGCTATAAAAGGTAGAGGCATTTTTTTTTCTGAACATGTATCCAGCTGCTCTACCACCCAGTTGAAAAGACCATCTTTATTCATTTAATTCACTGGACTTCTTCAAAGAAAATCAATTGACCATATAAATGTGGATCTATATTTGGACTCTCTATCTCTAATAAATATAAGAAGCTATTATATTTATTACATTTGAAAAAAATGAAAATTAGGAAGTAATTAGGCAGGAACATCAAGTGTGCATTTTTTCCCATAGCTTTTCTGGAAAAATAATTCACTTTAAAAGATAAATTTTATAAGTAGATAATTTGCAGAAAAAACAATAGAAAAGCCATGAAACATTTAAATATTCAACTCTACTTTTAATTAACAAATTTCAAAATCCAAACAAAATGAACTTTTATTTTGTTTTATTTATTTATTTATTTTTTGAGGATGATTAGCAGTGAGCTAACATCAGTGCCCATCTTCCTCCATTTTTCATGCGGGATGCCTGCCACTGCATGGTTTGATGAGCTGTGCTGGGTCTACATCCAGGATCCAAACTGGTAAATGTTGGCCCACGAAGTGGAGTGCTCGAACTCAACCACTAGTTCTGTTTCTTATTGGCCATTTAATGATGAATTTAAAAGCCTGATAATGCTCAGTGCTTGTGAGAGTCTGGAGACAGGCATTCTCACACTGCTGTAGAACTTAAGGGAACATTCTGTAGGATAATCTGGCGGTTCCGCTGTTAGTAGTTTACTCAATGTATATAGTTCCCTTTGTATTTATAAACATATATAGAATGTTGTTTATCTCTTTGTTTTCAATAGTAACAAAAATGTCAAAATAATAGGTACAGGAAAGATAGTTTATTATGGACTTCCCACAACGGAAAACAGTGCAGCTTAAAAAAAGAGCCATATCTGTATATGCTGATGTGAAAAAAATCTCCACGATTTATTGTTCATAAGAAACAAACAAGAAAGAAAAATAAGCTTAGTATAATAAACGTGTGTGTGTGTTTGTGTGTTAGAGAGAGAGAGAGACAGAGAGAGAAAGAAAGAATGCAAGTGCATTAGGTTGTAAAAGGGCTCTTTTCCAACTCTGAAAATGCACATTTAAAAAAATTTCTCAAAAGCTTTCATGCCAAGAAGAACGCAATCTGACAAGGTAGCTGAGGGAATAAAAGTACAGGGAATCTATGTCACTTAAGTCATTGAAAAATATTATCATCAGAAAATTGGAGAAATTTAATAAGCAGCAAAATAAATTTTAAAAGTAAGAAGAAACTTGGAAATTGAAAGAAATATACAGTCTTGAAGTCATTTACTAAAATATTGCAAACAATGTAAGAAAATAGAAACAATGTAAAAATAGGACTTTCAACTATAGAAGCTATAAAAAATCAACTCACCTCCTTCCCAAAAAGCTAGATGAGAGGATATAACAGACTTAAGAGTTGAAAATAATGAAATAGAGACAACAAGACACAAAACTGGCATTTGAAAAAGATTAATAAATGTGACTGTCTTCTTGTAAAGCCAGTGTGCATGTGTGTGTGTGTGTGTGTGTGTATAAGAGGGAGAGAGAGAGAGAGGAGAGACAGAGGGAGGGAAGAAGGGAGAGAGAAAGAGAGAGGTTATATACTTGATAATATTGGGAATACACACCAAAAAGTCACAGAGGGAAATTAACCCTCAAAGCTAAGAGAGCATAAAAAATAATTAAATATCACTTGATGACAATATCAGCTTTAAGTCAAAACTCTGCCTTTGGAAATTGCACCAACAGTGCCAGTCCCATATAGTTCCTCATTATAGATAGTTCTATAGTCCACAAGATTTTAAGCATCAAGAGTGCCCTGGCAGTGGTATAGCCATCTTGTTAATCGCCAAAATGTCTGAATAATGTCTTACTCATTAGTAAATTTTCATTAAGTATCAGGTGATGAATAAATGAATATATTAATGTCACTACGTTGAATTTAGTGAAACAAAAGCCAAATATATTTATCTTGTAGGCATAAGAATATTAGAACAAAGTTTGATATAAACATTTGGCCCAGAAAAATAAATTTTGAATTCATCAATACAGAGTTGACAGTCTTGTGAATAAAACCCCAACTAATTGCAATTTCTGCTTTTGGACATTATTGAACGCTATTATTACATTTCTTTGAATAGTTTTATTCACATCTGATTATGAGAAGAGAAGCATTTTCTACAGATCTTTTGAGAATTGTTTGAAAGGAGAGCCCTTCAGTTGCTACTGCTCTTCCCGACAGCCCTAGCCCCACCTTAAAATCAAACTGCAGCACATATATCCTGTAATAACTTCATGAAAAGTCATTATCTAAAACTCTTATTTTTGTGAAATAAAGGTGCAGCTGTTGAGCCTGTCTGTCAAAATGCATCTGTGGACAAGAAAAAACATGATCATAGCGGAAGAAATGGAAATGGAAGGTACAGGAACAACACATCTCTGTCTACCGATACATTGTATGGAAAACATTGAGAGGGAAAAAAGTGGTCTTGTCTGGAAAAGTGAGATAGTTATTATTTTGAACAACGTGAATCACGTATTAGTCAAGTGTCAGAGACTAAGTTCATTTTTACTATGTTATAATAAAACAGGATAAAGCTTAATAACATATAATATAGAAGTATACGAAAACAGTGCATATTTAGCATAATTATATTTCTTCCTTTAAACTACAATTTTAGGGTAGTACCTTTTATATTAAAGACATAAAATGTAGAGACTTTCAGTATGTATACTTCCCAGTAATTATAATTAAGTCGTCCAAAATATAATCATTTTCTTTGGTAAAACCTATTTTTTACACAAAGGCCAAATTGGATGTGTCAGTGTTCCACTTAAATTAGCCACTCAATTTGAAAAATGCTATGGTTCATCCCTGTTTTATATTTCTTTTGTGTCAGATTGTCTATTTTTGCAAGTGTAGGGAAATCCATTTTCTTAAATGCAGGGATTTTTTTATGGCACCAAAAGTAAAATAAAGACTTTTGTTTATTTTTCTCATGATAACACAAGTGCTGTGACATAAAAGAAACATGAACACTCACAATGTATCCTTTTAAATTCAAATATGTGCCAAAGAAAGGAAAATGTTGCACATGACTTATTTCACTACTAAGGTTAACACCCTCATTCTTTGTCTTAAAAGGAAAATAAAGAAAGAGAGAGAGAGGCAAGAAAGAAAGAGAAAGAAGGAAGGAAGGAGAAAAGGAAGGAAGGAAGGAGGAGAAAAGGAAGGAAGGAAGCAAGGAAGGAAGAAAGGAACGGGCAAGAAAGAGAAAGAATGTGTTTGGAATACATTCAATTGAAAACATGGACCAGAATGAAAGATAAGACTCCAATAACACTGAAAAGACAAAGAGAATTGAATCCTTTATAAATGATTTATGCTCCAGGATCATGAGGTTAAAAAGGCAAAAGCTTTAATGCTCACTCATGCGAGAATGTCAAGTCACTGGTCTAGATAAAGAATTTGACAGTAATAAGATTTTAAAAGCGGATATTTTCCGGTAGCATTGTCTGCTATAATAAATAGAGATCATAAAGCTTTGGTCTAAACATATTCAGGGGGGATTAATACTGCAAGCAGATCATTCATCTGAACTTTGAGAATGTACTTACAGGCCAATTTAATAAAGGGATAACGACATAAAGTCTATCTGTGGGTCTCAGGGAAAAGTAAGTCTCTTCCAAGATTTTTTTTATTATTATTTCACTATAACTCTTCTTCTAATGAATAATCTTTCATTGCAGATTTGAACAAAGCCCTGCCTCTTTTAGAGTCAAAAATATATAAATCACTTATATTAACTACAATAACAAAAATGTCAGCACCATCAACATTAATTCTTGCATGCCCAAAAAGGTGCTGAGAAAAGTGAGCCAAATGATGGAAATGGATTTATTTTTAAGAAAGCTAACTTTGAATTTGAGTGAATCACTCACTTAAAAAATTGGTTCATCTTCTGGGAGTTCACCTTTACAGAGATTAATTGTCTATAATACTTCACCAATAATTCTATTTATTTAAGCAAAATATCAACTTAAAAGACTAGTCATTTGTTCCAAGGGATGTAGGTTAATGATTAATCAAAACTATTTGAATCTATCTGGAAAATATAATGCAAATATTTGACATTCATTTAGTACAGAAACAAAATTAAAATATCTCTTTGAATTCTAATTCTAACGTTGTTCAACACAAATGGGGGGACAGAGTATAGATAATAAACTAGCTGTATCTTTATATCTGTGATGTGTTCTCAACTTAGTTTAATTAGTGCACAGCACTTAGATGACTTCAATACTTTCATTGCATATGAACTGTAGTTCTCCAATACAAGTAACATATAGCATTCTTTAAAAAATTGCACAGAAAATTTGAAATGCTCCAGAAGTATGTTCTTAGTAGTGGTTCACAGATGAACCTATTATTTTTTTCCACTAGCCCCAGTAGGTATTTCTGAAATCTTGGCATTCTTTCTGTTTACTTTCCCCTAATGGAACTCCTATTATTTGCAAATGGGAACTTCCTAATCCACTGCCTTATTACTTAATATTTTCATACTATCCATACTATCTTACATACATTTTGCCTTGTACTGAGGTCTTAGAGAATTCTTTGTAATGATCTATTTGAGAAGTCCTTGTAACAACTTTAGTCCTTTGCTCATCTGTGTGTAGTGTGTGTGGTTCTTTGTTTGTTCATTCATTTCAAATAATAATCTTCTACATTCCCAAGCTATTAAATTAGTTGATATTCATAAAGAAATGTAAGTCAATCAGGTTCTTGCCATAAGAATGTGACATCCTTTTTTATAATTCTGAAGATACTATACTTGTTTTAAGGAATTAGCATGATCATTCTATTAACTCTATTTAATACAATTTCAATGTTCTCAATAGCGGAGCTGGTTGACTTTTTTTTTAATTATGTTGTTTTCTTGATATATTCAGTCTCCTTGATTGTGCAGTCAGTTTTCTGTTGCAATTTCTTGTTAGGCATTGCTGTTTCTTTTTGGGAAGACTGCTTCTGAGAAGAGGGGCAGAAATAGTCGTATTGTAATTTTATGCTTCACTGTTTACACTAAGGATGGGAACTCAGCAGAATCTACCTTTTTGTGTTTTATTGTCCTGGCTGGTTTTCTGGGGATAGTTCTCTGTCTTTCTCCTGGATTTTCCTTTTCCTTTAATTTCACTGACATTGTGTTTTAATAGTAGAAGCCATTCATTGTTGGGAGAGAATTAGCCAGGGATCTCTTACTTTCTACACATCTAGGCATTAGCTGCCCATTTGCTCCAGGACTATCTTTTCAAGAATGTTTGTATAAGCTGACATCTCTGGAAAAATGGAGAAGTGACTCCTTCTGGAGGAGATTTATTTACATTCTTAGGTAGTAAAGATTGAGACATTCTTACGTAATACATCCCAGCAAAATAAAGATAGAAAACCTCTCTCCCTTCCTTGGAGAGAGTTGCTTACAATTCAGCATGTTTCTCTCTCCAGGGACGGGGCTGCCCAAATTTGCCAGCAGCCACTGCATAAGATCAGGGTTCCTCTTCTGTAATACATTTTGAGGTTCCTCTTCTGTAACATATTTCCACTATATGAGCAGGCAACATCTGGCCCTCTGAGAATTGTGGCTTAGGAAACTAGCACCAATATTTTACTACTTCTGTAAGTAATAAACTACCTAAATCTCTTGGGACTCAATTTCTTACCAGCTGAATCTTTGGAAGTATGGCAAGCCAAAGTAATAGCTGCCACTGTCATGGTGCTTAGGAGCTGCTCAAGTCCTACATTTTGCAGAATTTCCATCTATTTGAGTATTTCTGATGTTTTCTCATGAATAGATTCAGGTTATACATTTTTGGAATACAACACAAGGAATATTGTCAATCCCCAGAGTACCATCATAGGAGGCACACGATGTTGACTGGCACCATGATTGCTGGTGCTAATTGTGATCACTTGATTAAGATGGTGTCAGAGAGATTTTCCCACTCTGAGGTTACTTCTTTTATCTTTTTCCTTATTGCAATTAATAAGTAATTTGTGGGAGTAGTTTTGAGTGTATGTACATATCCTGCTCCTTACTAGGTTTTAGCATCTATTGATGATTCTTACCTGAATTACTACTATGATGACGGGAAAATGGTGAGTTTCTATTCTCATAATTCTTTTTATGTAAATGAGTGGGCATCATACTGTAAGGAAGAGCATTTACTTCATATGTATGTCCATATTATATATGACCTTATGGATTTTTATTTTACTTAAGGTGTATAAGCTATTGCTATCATTATTTTAATATTCTAAAGTTGACCAGTGGAGGTCCTCTTGGGCTCTTTCACCATAGTCCTCTCTTATTATTTTGTTTTAGCACTCAGTTTATGGCAAATGAATTTTCAGGCTCTTTCTCAGTCCTAGAATCAATTATTTTCCCAAAGTGTTCTAGATCCTTTAAATGGGACATTGTATTTAGAAATCAATATATGCATGCTAGGTTTGCTCATTGCCACTGACATAGTATTGCTTATAGGTCATTTCAGCAGACAGGAAACTGACCAAGTGAGAGATAAATTATAGGGTATTCTGAGATTTGCTTCAAAATAATGAAATTGAGAATAAGAGGAAGTTGGTGGAGCTCAACACAGAACAAAATTTCAGTCATAATCATTGAAGCTACTTGATAGATATCCAGGATTCATTATACTATTTTACTTATTTTTTGTGTATGTTGGAAAAAATTCTGCAGTAAAACAATTTCAAATCAACAACAAAACCCCAAATAAGCTCCCCGCCAAAAAATAAATTTTCCAGTATTATTAGTCCTTAATCTGAAAAGCTATTCAAATGGATGTCTAAGCATTTGGCATTCAGTCACAATACCTAAAATGAAAAAAATATAAAATAGCAAGATTCTACTATATTTGTAAGCAATTTTATCTCGTGTAATTAGTTTACTTTCTTATTTCCAAATTTTATTTCTTATTCCCCAAATTCCTTTTGGTGAGTCAACACTAGTTATACTAAGCGTATTTAATGCTTTCGAGTGTCCTTTCATGTTTAAATAGGTGCTTCAATTCTGGATCTTATATAAAACTTTGCTAAACTGATCACAAAAAGCCCTATTTTTCTCCATCTGCATTTGTCCTGTCCCTTCCCCCGTCCACCAGGCTACTACTTTTCTTCATCATTACAAGCTTTTTCACTTCTGTGAATCTAAGATACAAACACGGCCTCCATTCTCAAGTGTCTCAGTTGCCCTCAAGGCATCACGCTCTGTGTTTCATCTCAGTGTCTCCCTGTCCTATGGACTGTGCGATGACTCACATCCACTAAACGTTCCCTACAGTGAAAAAAGACACTATTGCCTTAATCCTACATGTATACTTAATACCAGGAAAGCACTCTAATTAGCTCAGCCTTTGTTAAAGTCTAAATATGTTGTTGAGTGTCGGGGAACTATCCTTGGCTACCCCCTCTAGAACCAAGTGGTTCTATCTGAGTTGCTTGGAATCAGAAGAAAACTTGCATGTCCTAGGAAAAAAGGGTAGAATAAAGTACTGGGAATATCAAAAAATTGATATCTGCTATCTTATTCTTTTCAAGAAAAAATACATTGTGTATCAATTTATATGTCTAATTTATCTTTTTAAAGCCTCCGTTTTATAAAAATTATGAATGCATTATATTTTATTTAATTCTATCCCCCATTAATGAATAGTTTGTTCCTAAATTCTATAGCCACTTTACATTAAAAATATCACTGGGAATTTAAAAATCAATAATTACATATCATAGAATTTTTTAATTGATTTGAGATAGAATTTTCAGTCATGTTTATCATCTTATTAAATGAGGATTACTGGAAAATGGTCACAATTAGACAATAGATTATTCAACAAATATATATTCATGTAGCTTTTCTTAGCACAGTCATTTAAAAAGAAAAGAAATATTTGTTGGACTAAGAGTCCACCTGAATATCTTTTCATTATAAAACAGTATACTATTAAATCTGTACAAGAAAAGATGACTGGGCTCTGGTTGAGACACATTTGCAAAGGACTAGCAGAAGCCCACTTGCAGTTAGCCGGAGTGTGCGCAAATACATATCTTCTTCCTGATATACAGCACACAAACATTACATTTGTTGTCTAATTGAGAAAAATGTAAAAATTACTTGGTGTAAATAAGAACATCCCATGATTTAATGAGCATGGGAAATAAGTAGTGCTCCAACTATAGGAAATATTGAATTGGGGGTCTCTTAGGTTTTACAGGATACGGTAATCCGTGTCTTAATTCTGATGCCTGTATTTTTACACTCTGTTCAGTCAAAAAATTTATTGGGTTGTTAAAGGGCAAGTCCTTGTGAATCTTTCTTTTTTATCCCCGAAATTAAACACAAACGTTATATAGTGTAATCACACGAAGAATATTCCATAACTTGAAGGGTTCAAGAAATTAACATCAAAATGCAGTTAAAATCTGTGTGCATATTTCATAATCTCAGTTCTGGCTTAAATAAAATTTCTTTTCCTTTTTTAGTAATGGTTCTACGTATATGTTGCTTTCAGTACTGAAAATGTAAAACTATTAGAAGATATCTTCTTATTTTATGAGAAATTTTTCTTCTTTTTTGTGTGTTATTTCACGGTTCTCCATTACTTTATACCACAGTCCATAAAGAATCAGGCGGCCTCTGAAACAACATCTTGATAAAAAAGAATTCACCATCCCGGCACATCCCTAAGCATCTGGCTTGGGAGAATAGAAGACATAGTCTAAGCATCTCCACATATCTGTGTGAAAGACAGTGGAGCTAGTTTCATTTGTTTGTTTCCTTTTTACAGTTCAGAAAATGAAAGCTGATGCATTTGAGGCTTACAATAATGATAGCAAATATTCCAAAGGCTTTCATATGCAAAATATTTTAATTGCTGAAGACTTGGAATAAATCTTAGCTCTCTTGCATTCACTTTTCTCTTCTTGGGACTTTTGCTTCATTTTCCACAAAGTTTATATTATTAGTACTTTGTCGAATTTTACATAAGCTTTCTTTCTCTTGATCCCCTGAACAGTAGACAAAAAAAAAAAAACAGACTCACACTGAAATTGAATTTCATAATTAACGTTCAAGTTATAGCAGTGTTTTCAGAAATTTTATATAACAACTGATAAATCAGCAAGTCAAGTCTATTCCATTTTGAAGCATCAGGCTTTTGAAATTCTTAGGAAATTGTAGTGGTGATATAAAACCTGAAGAGATGTAAAATTCAATTGATATGACATTGTCTCCCAGAAAAAATATTTTTATTATTGTGATAGCATCAATTGCTATGAACTCAAATGCTGGCGATTTCTATTATTTGTGTACTCCTCTATTCATGACAGTTAAAATAGAAGAACTTTTCTTTTTCTAGTCTCATTTATAATTAGATAAGGCCATGAGTTCTATTTCTGGCCAATATAAGGTAAGTTGAAAAAATGTATACAATATAAAGTCTCGGCTCATAAAAAAAGAAATAAATCATGTTTGATCCTGTCTCTATCTTTCTCCATTTCTCAGTTGAATCAGAGGCACCAGCAGGGGATTCTGGGGCTCCAGAGGGTGACAAAGTCACAAGATGGAAGGCACCATGGTCCCTGGGATTCCTTTCGGATTACTGAGTGAGAAATAAATATATGTATTAACCTCACTTTGATTTTGAAATTTGAGAGCAATTATCCTATTCTGACTTCAGCCTCAGTATTACCTTGGCTATTTTGGACCCTTTAAATTTCCATAAAAATTTTTGGAATCCACTAGCAAATTGCCACACACATGCATACACACACAGAAAACATCTGGTAGGAGTGGACTGGCAATTGTATTAAATCTATTGATAGGTTAATTTAAGGATAATTTATAACCCTGCAATATTAGTGCTTCCAACCCAAGGCCATCACATATCCCCTTATTTCTATTTATTTACTTATTGCTGAGGAAAATTCACCCTGAGCTAACATCTGTTGCCATTCTTCCTTGTTTTTTTGCTGGGGAAGATTAGCCCTGAGCTAATATCTGTGGCCAATCTTCCTCTTTTTTGTATATGGGCCACCACCACAGCATGGCCACTGAAAAGCGGTGTAAGTTCATGCCCAGAAACAGAATGCAGGCTGCCAAAGCAGATCACGTCAAACTTAACCACTAGGCCACTGGGGCTGGGCTCATATCCCCTTATTAAGTTCTACTTATTTCTTTTTAATATTGCATTATAGTTTTCTATGTAGGTGTCTTCTACATTTTTTTCATTAGCTATATTCCTAGGTATTTGATCATTTCGATATTTCTAAGTGATATTTTTTGAAATTTCATTTTCTTCTTGTTCATTGCTAATGTATAGCAAAACAATATTATTTTAATTTTTAATTTTTTGAAGTATAACACATACAGCAAAGTGCACTAACATATGTACAGCCCAACACAGAGATCAAGATAAAGAACTTTTCCAGAAGCCAGTAAACTCCCTTATGCACCTTCCCAGTAAATAATGGTGAGGTGACCCCTATTCTAGCTTCTACCACCTTAGAGTATGTGTATGTATATATATGTATATATATATTACATTTATATAAAAGGTATCATACAGTATGTACTTTCTGGCTTCTTTTGCTCAATATAAAGTTTAAGATTTATCCAAGTTGTTGCATGTAACAACAGTTCATTCATTTCAGTGGTGTATATGATTACATGAATCTACCTCAATTTATTTATCCAATATCATGTTAATGAACATTTGGGTTGTTTCATTTTTTTCTATTAGGGAAAAGAACACTACTAAGATATCTGTACAGGTTCTGGTTCAAGATGGTGATATAGGAAGACCCTGAACTCACCTTCTCTCATGGACACACAGAATCTATAGCTATATATGAAACAATTCCCTCTGAAAAAACCCTGAAAACTGGTGGAGAGACCTCTTCGCATCAGACAAACAAGAGGGAAACTACATAGAAGTGGGTTGGAAAGGCTGAGACATAAACCAACCCGGGTGCTGCAACCCGTGGTCTGGAGGGAACTCACAAACCCTCAGCTTCTCCCTAAGTAACAAAGGGTTCATACTCCAAATCAGGTACTCCAACTTTTAAGACCTCCACATAAGAGACAAGCCCCCAAACCATCTGGCTTTGAAACCCAATGGGGCTTGCACTCATGAGAACCAAAGGGCACTAGCGAACTGAGAAATGGTTCCTAGAGGGCTGGAGCTTTCAGACGCACTCACTTCAGGGCCCAGCTCAGATGCAGCCCTTTGAAAAGCGCCCAGACTTTTTGTGAAGAAGTCTCATTTGATAATTTACAGCGTTGGTCTGAGGGATAGGGGCCTGTTGGAATATTCTTCGGCGACAGAGACTGGTGGGCGCCATCTTCCTGCTCTCCCTCTGCCTTACTAAAGCTGGCAGATGCTGTCTACTTTTTTTTCCCTTTCTTCCTTTCTGGTGGGTGCCATCTTTATGCTTCTGCCCTCGGGCATGGACTCCTGCGCTCTCCCTCTGCCTTGCTCAAGTCTGTGAGTGCCATATTTTCTTGTTGTTTGTTTATTTTTTTTCTTTCTTCCTATTTTTTCTTTTCTTTTCTTTTTTCAGTGGGGGCCATCTCTGTGCTCCTCCTCTGCCTCACTCCAGCCAGTAGGCACCATCTTTGTGTGCCCCCTCTGCTGTGGTCCAGAGCACCAGTTTCTCCTGGAGGAGAGCTTCTATATACATCTGGTGCCTGCGTTTTTACATCTGATGACTCGGTTTTTGCAGCTGCCATCCAGGGGAAGCCCCTTGATCACCTGGCTCTCGAGGCCAGTGGGGCTTGTACTCCTAGGTCTCACAGGACTGTAACAATCAGAAAGACAGTTCTTAGAAGACTTCATCCCCAGGGCACTGCACAGATAGCAGACTGAAACACACCACAGTCTTTCTAAGAAGCCTACAGAGGTGCTCTCAGGGAATGGAAGCTGGCGGATGCAATCTTTGTACTCTCCATCCACCTTGCTCTAGCTTGCTGTATCTCCCAGGAAGGAGCTTATACCCATGTCTGGTGCTCTGATTTTTGCAACTTCCCCCAAGGAGACGCCTCCAGGCTGTCTGGCTCTCATGGCCAGCAAAACTTACACTTGTGGTCCCACAAGTCTGTAAATATTTGCATCCTTTAAAAGCTGCTGCCTAAGGGTCTGGCTTCCAATTAGCCTGAATCTAGATGCTTACTGAAATCCTCCCATTTGGGACAAAAACTAGTCTTGGTACATGCTCCTACTGGTAGCTATTAAAAATGAAATAGGCTGCTTAGACAATCACAAAGGTTTCAGAGACAAGGAAGAGCTAAGGCAGTGTTGAACAATAACGTCCATCACCTACACAAGGCCAACCCTTCAAGACTGGGAGAGGTGGCTATTTCATTTAATGACAGAAGCCAACACAGAGAGTCAAGCAAAATGAAGAAACAGATGTATATGCCCCAAATGAAAGAACAAAATAAAACTTCAGAAAAAAACTCTAATAAAATGGAAATAAGTAATGCACTTGATAAGGAGTTCTAAATAATAGTCATAAAGATACTCACTGAACTCAGGAGAAGAATGAATGAACACAATGAGAACTTCAACAAAGAAATAGAAAATATAAGAAAGTAACAAACAGAAGTCACAGAGCTGAAGAATACAGTAACTGAGCTAAATTTTAGTTTTAAACTAGAGGGGTTCAACATCAGACTAGATAAAGCAGAAGAAAGGATTAGTGAACTCAAAGACAGGGCAGAGGAACTCACCCAATCAGAGCAGCAAAAAGAAAACAGAATGAAAAAAAAGTGGAGATATCTTAAAGACTCCTGGGACAACATCAAGTGAACTAGCAAAGAATTATTTCCAGAAGGAAAAGAGAAAGAGGCAAAAAGCTTCATTGAAGAAATAATGGTTGAAAATTTCCCTAACCTGGAGAAGCAAACAGACATCCAGATCTAGGAAGCCCAGAGAGTTACAAATAAGTTGAATCTGGGGAGGCCCACACCAAGACACATCATAGGTAAAATGTCAAAGGTTAAAGACAAGGAGAGAATTTTCAAAGCAGCAAAAGAAAAACAGTTTGTTACATACATGGGAACTCCCATAAGAGTATCAGTAGATTTTTCAGCAGAAACTTTTCAGGCCAGAAGGGAGTGGCACAATATATTCAAAGTGCTGAAAGGATAGAACTTCCAACCGAGAATACTCTACTCAGCAAAGCTATCATTTAGAATTGAAGAAGAGATAAAGGTTTTTCCAGACAAGCAAAAAGTAAGAGCTCATCACCACTAAACCGGCCTTAAAAGAAATGTTAAAGGAATTTCTTTAAGCTAAAAAGAAAAGGCACCAGTTAGGAACAAGAAAACATGAAAGTATAAATCTCACTAGTAAAGATAAGCATATGTAGTAAAGGTAGCGAGTTAGTCACTTATAAAGTTAGAATGAAAGGTTAAAAGACAAAAGTAGTAAAAATAACTGTAACTATGTTAATTAGTTAAGGGACACATAAGACATAAAGATGTAAAATGTGACATCAAAAACATAAAACATAGGGGGGAAATAAAAATGTACAGCTTTAGAATGTGTTTAAACTTGTTATCAACTTAAAATAGACTGATAGAAATATAAGTTGTTATATGTGAGCTTCATGGTAATCACAAAGCAACAACCTATAGTATGTTCACGAAAGATAATGAGAAAGGACTTAAGCATACCACTAAAGAAAGTCATCCAACCACAAAGGAGGAGAGCAAGAGAAGAAGAAAGGAACAGAGGAACTACAAAACAGCCAGAAAACAACTAACAAAATGGCAATAAGTACATACCGATTAATAATTACTTTAAATGTAAACAGACTAAATTCTCCAATCAAAAGAGTGGCTAAATGGATTAAAAAAAATAAGACTTACCAATATCCTGCCTACAAGAGATTCACTTCAGATGTAAGCACATACAGGGAATAAAAGTGAAGAGATGGAAGAAGATATTCCATGGAAAAGGAAATGAAAAGAAAGCTATGGTAGCAATACTTACATCAGACAAAATAGACTTTAAAACAAAGTCTGTAATAAGAGACAAAGTAGGGCTTTACATAATGATAAAGGGGCCAATCCAGCAGGAGGATATAACATTTGTAAATATTTATGTACCCTACATAGAAGCACCAAATATGTAAGCAAATATTAACAGACATAAAGGGAAAAATAGACAGCAGTAAAATAATAGTAGGGTAAATTAATACCCCACTTACATCAATGGATAGATCATCCAGACAGAAAATCAATAAGGAAACATAACCTTAAGAAACATATTAGGCCAGTTGGACTTAGAATACACAGAACATTCCATCCAAAATCAATAGAGTACAGATTCTTGTCAAGGGCTCATGGAACATTCTCCAGGATAGATCATATGTTAGGTCACAAAAGAAGTCTTAACAAATTGAAGAAGACTGAAATCTTTTACTTAGGCTAATGTCAATGGAAAGGTTTTTAGACTAAATCTATGGACAGTGGAATCCATTCCGTTGCTAGCCTTCTGAGACAAAACTATTAGATATTAAAGAAATTTTGTGTGACTTACAAAAATACTTTCCAAATTGCTAGAGACTGAAAAGTGAGTGAAAAGGAATTCCCGCTAAAGATTTGGAACTGGTTTTCTCGGGGCTACAGTGTTGCTCCCACAAAATTCTGCTCTTTACCGCTGCACAGAAATATGATCACTCACTGCATGCCATCTCCCCGAGTCCTCGGCATGGCAACAAAGATCTGCATTATTCCAAGAAACTTACTGAAGTGTCTAATATAAAATGTGTAAGCAGTTGTGTTTTTGTTTTTAATAATACCTGTTAAAGTCAGTGAAGCAAGCAATTTTGTTCTTCCTATTATTGCGTCTGCAATTAGTTGAACCTGTTCCTCTTTACCTTGATGAAATCTTGAGAAGTTCCCATAGCTTTCATGGCCACTTTAATTTATTTAAAAGTCCAGGCCACTGATTTGAAATAGACTCTCCTCTTCCCAAGGTCAAGTGAGCCTCAGACTGGGAAGTCTATGGTGAGAGGAGAGGTAGTAGTCTCAGTTTTTCCTCTTTTGCGCTCTTTCCCACCCCACTTACCTTCTGTTGTTCTGGTGTTCTCCAGGACTGAAGGAAGGGGGAAGAAATATGAGGGACAAAGAGAATTTTATTTGATATGTACATTTTACTTTAGCATGGCTGTTCACTGAATGAGCAGAATTCCAAAGCTGACTCGACTCTGACATAGTTACCTATTGCTGCATAACAAATTGCCCCAACATTTAGAAACTTAAAACAACACATTTTCTGTGTATCAGGGATGTGAGCACAATTTAGCTGAGTGGCTTTGGCTCAAGAGTTATCATTAAGTTGTAGTCAACTGAGAGTGTGGTCTCATTTGAAGGTTTGATTGAGGAAGGATCATTTCTAAGCTCACTGATGCTGACATTGGAAGGCCTCAGATCTTTGAGTTGTTGAATTGAGGGCCCAGTTTCTTGCTGGCTCTTGGGTGGAGGCCCCTCTCAGTTTACAAGCCACAGTAAGAGTAACTGTAGCTCAAGTATTCTTAGTGTGCCAACCCAAGTAAGAGCCTCTGTTCAGTGAGGGGCTCCGCAGAAAAAGAGAGCTCCTACCTCTCAATCATACTGCCCAGGATTTAGCCTCAGTAACAGATAGCTGGGGATAAGATGGAAAATGCTGAAGTCCTTCTCCTGCTACAAAGAGAGCTCTCTGGCTGGGAGCTGTGCAGAGAAGGAACCTTCTTGGCTACAGCAGTCTAAAGTAGAATCTCCACCCTGCTGAGGAAGGAGGAGGCAAGGAGGGAACAATCTTAGTTCAATAGACTCTTGCTTTTCTTCCCAAGTTTTCATGAGTAGATTTTTTTTTAATTTTCTGTTTTCTCTTAGGACAATTTCCAGATGCTGTAAATAGTCGTTGATTTTAAAATAATTTCCCCAGATCAGTAGAGCTCATGTAGTCATGCTAGAAGTCAGTCTCTCAGGTATAATTATTTTAAAAATACATAAACACTGTGTTCCACTGCTGACTGACTTATAAGTTTTGAATTGTTGATGGCCGTCTTATTTGTATTAAAAATTAGTCATCGATATATTTTAAAGATTTTATGAAATATTTTTAAAGAATAATATAGCATTATGAATGGTAGTCATGTTTATAAAAGAAAATAAAAATTGGGTGATGGTATAAGGAGAAACAATCAAGTTGACGATGGCAAGAAATGAACAGGTAGATTATTATAGATTATTATAAAGGATGGTCTATATAAGCACTCAAAATAAACACCTTTTATTGTTTAGGAGTTTTAGATTTACATAAAGTTTTGAAGATAATACAGAAAGCTCCCGTATACCCAAACCCAGGTTCTTCTATTATTAACATCTTACATTATTATGGTATATTTGTCACAATTAATGAACCAATAATGAACCAATATTGATACACTATTATTAACTGAAATCCATACTTTATTCAGATGTCCTTAGTTTTTAGTTTAATGTTCTTTTCCTGTTCCAGGATTCCATCCAGGATACCACATTATAATTGTTCATCATGTCTTCTTAGGATTATTTTTGCTGCAACAATTTCTCACTTTCCTCATTTTTGATGACTTTGACAGTTTTCAGAACTGGTGAGATGTTTTGTACAATGTCCCTCATTGGGATTTGGCTGATATTTTTTTCATGATGGGCTGATAGGTTGTTGGGAGTAAGAACACAGAGGTGAAGTCCTATTCTCATCACACCATACGAAGCACACCTGCTGTCGATTTGATTTATCATTATTGATCTTACCCTTAATTTTGGTAGTGAATATAGAGTTTATCAGGTTTCCTCACTATAAATTTATCCCCCGCCACCACTTTCCCCACTGTGCTCTTTAGAAGGAGGCCGCTGTGCTCAGCGTACTCTTAAGGAGTGGGAAGTTTTACTCCACTTCCTTGAGGGCAGATTATCTACCTAAATTATTTGGAACTCTTCTATATGTAATAATTGTCTATTTTTCCATTTATATATTTTCTAATCATTTATTTGTATGAGTATGCATTCCTGGGTATTTATATTTTATATTGCATTATAATCTTATGATACTTTATTCTGTTGCTCAAGTTTTCTAGGTTTAGATATTGGAAGCTCTTGTCAGTTGGCTCTGGTGACCATTTGACATATCCCTATTATTATGTGTTTGTTTTGTTTTGCTTGTTCGTTTTTAGTACTTCCTTACTTTCTGGGACCACAAGATGTTATGTGCTCATCTTGTATTTTTCCTGCCTCAGTCCTAGAACAGGCCATTTCTCCAAGGAGCCCAGGTTCCTTTTATTGGAGATTGGTATGAGGAACCAAGATCTGGGCTCTCATTGTGCTCATTTTCATTGAGGGGACATTGCTTCTAGGTCCTCTCAGCTGGTAGAGTAAGTAACTATATGTGTGAATATTAACTCCATGTATACACACAGATCTATAAATACTTCAATATGTATTCATATGTTTCTATATTAAGGGAATCTGAGTTCATACTGATGTGTTCAAATCTACTCTATTATATGCACGGGTCATTCCAGACTTGATACCTTGTCTCCTTGCTTGCCTGCAACTTCTAGTTCGAGACTGCATTAACTTTTCGTCTTAGATAAATTCTTAATCAGTTCATTAACTTTACCTTTTTAAAGCTAACACAATAAAATAAAATAAAACTATACCAAATTTTTATACAATTAAGTAATTGTATAATAATTTAAAATAAATTGTATAATAATTTAAAAGCGTTTTTGTGTGCTATGTTATTTACACTTTAAAACTACACATTCAGGATATTATTTTAATATTCTCCCATTTTATGAACACTTCCCCAAGATCATGCTGCCATATGTTACAGATTCAATTATTCTATATTCAAATTCTATCCTCTTCCACTTCTCTGTGCTGCATTTTTGGTCTAAGGAAAGTTAATTTATTGCTCACAGATACTTCTTTTTTCTGATTTTAATTATTTACATCTATACTTGTGGCAATCTAACATCCTTTAAATACAATCCCCATCTAGGGCAAGTAATAAAAGAATCTCTAAAGGCAACAGTGATATTTGAATAAAAGCATGATCAGACTTTAATTATTTTTATCTCTTTTAGTGATAAAATTTGTTATATTGAAAAAGTAAGTAATATTTAGGAGACAGGCTGATTTTGTTTTATTTTGCTTTTGATTGGTTGGTTTAGCAAAAATCATGTAGAAACTTTTGCTGTAAAATGGGATTGATATCATTAAAAATTTTTAAATTAATTTTTTAACAAAATTCTCTCCATTTGTCATGTTAGTTGACTACTAACGGTTGGCAGAGTTTATGGATCAGCCACATTAAGACTGTTCTTCAAAAATACCTTTCCCTTTGGGGGCTGGCCCCGTGGCCGAGTGGTTAAGTTCGCGCGCTCCGCTGCAGGCGGCCCAGTGTTTCGTTGGTTCGAATCCTGGGCAGCAGACATGACACTGCTCATCAAGCCAGGCTGGGGCGGCGTCCCACATGCCACAACTAGAAGGACCCACAACAAAGAATATACAACTATGTACCGGGGGGCTTTGGGGAGAAAAAGGAAAAAATAAAATCTTAAAAAAAAAAAAAAAATACCTTTCCCTTTGAATCAGTCAATGTTATGGAAGAAATTGAGGCCCCCCAAAATTCATATGTTGAAGCATAACCTCCAACGTGTATTTGGAGAGAGGGTCTTTAAGGAGGTAATTAAAGTTAGATGAGATCATAAGAGTGTGACCCTAATCCCATAGGATATGTTCTTATGCGAAGAAGGAAAAACATCAGAGACTTCTCTCAGTCTCCATGTGTACACCGAGGAAAAGCCATGTGAGGACACAGAGACATGGAAACCATCCAAATCTTCTTTGATCTTGGACTTCCAACCTCCAGAACTGTGAGAAATAAATTTCTGTTACATAAGCCACCCAATCTGTGATATCTTACTATGGCAGTTGGAGCAGATTAATACAGCATGCTACTGTGGGTGTTAGTAAAGCATTGAGAACAACGTTACAAAGAAGAGAACATGTCCCCTTACCTTTGCATATGCAATTTTATATAGATTTTTAAAATATGTTTTCTTGTCTGAAAAAGATCATTAAGCTTGAAAATAGTTATTTGCATTGTTCAGGCTGTTTTCTTTTGTAGTATGGGGGCAGAAAGTAGGCAGGGAGAAAAGTCATTAAATCATTATCTAATATTTTAATAGCCTACTATTTTCAGATAGTTCTTTGTTTTTAGTGATGACTTATTAGCAAAAGTTTATTTTACTATGTACAAATTTAAGAAATCACTGCTTTCAAGAAGAAATGTGTATTACTATTAACGTTTTCAGAACTGATTGAAAGGATATTACATGCACACCTGTAAGGATCTACTGACTTTGCATTTACTATAAAATATTTCAAAAGGTGACTTTCCCAATTTACAGTATGACTCATCAATTGGCAATGTTCCACTGCTGTTTGCTATAAGCAAATTTGGGAGCAGATGGGTTTTCTGAAATACAGTACTGCATAACTACCAGAGTTTTGAGTTTTATTTTTACACAATGGTATCAAGTTAAATCATGTACCACCACTGAGTTTGAATTTGGGTCTCTTATATTCACTATACAAAACTTTCCTAGTTTTGTGTTTCGAAAGTTTGAAACTATGGCAAGGAATTTTTGAATTATGATAGTTAGGATAGGAAATTAGAATTCACGTGTGAAGAGTTTTCTGGGGCTGAGGGGCAGGGAAAACCTTATCCCAGTGACTTCTATCTTTGAATCCCTGCCCTAACGGTAGTCTAACGATGCTTCCCAGTAGGCAGAAAAGCTTTCTCACGTTCTAGAATATCGTACTTTCCATGAAACAGTGAACAGCCTAAAGATGGACCTTTCATCATATATTTTATGATCTTGCAGAGATAAATTAGCAATTAAAGCCATTAGCAACTAATTCCATGCAAGCAAGTGAAAAATGAAGTGTTTGGGTCATTGTTCTAAAACGCCTTTGTTCATTGTTGCAAGACGCCTGTGTTCAAATGCTGCTTCAACATCCTGAAACTCCTTTAAAACCCATTTTCCAATTAAAGATTTTTTTAATCTCTGGAGGAAAAAATAGAGAGAGAATTCAATTGTGACTTAACTATGGTTATCAAGCAAGTCATAAACAATGTATGTGTTCCTTTTGTAGAAAGATTTTTTTTTACATTATTCCAACAAATAGAGCAGGCAGTCTTTAAAAAGTTCCTGTGAAAAATTTCTGCTCAAATAGACTTCTGATTTACTATTTAGTTTCTTTACTGAAGAACTGGCTAAAATGAAGTTAAAGATTTAGGATTGGATATCATTATTTCCATCATATCTACCCTAAGATTGGTTACAAAAAAGCTGTATAATGCTTTCTTCTTTTGAAGCCGATGATGGAATTGGAGTAAATGGGTTAAGGTGGCCAATTACCATGGATGCAGGAAAGAGACTAAAGTATGTAACATAGGGCTGACACCAGTGTATTTGTATCTTCTTGCAGGATAGCATTATTTTGAGTAAAGAGTAGAAGAGCAGCATAATAATCATTTCACTAGCATCTGTGTTCTTTGTTGTACTGAATTATCCACTTTATTGATTCAAAAAGAAAGAAAAGAAAAAGACCAACAAAACAAAAATTGTATTTAACCCAAAGAAAGGACTGAATCTCTATTTTAACATATATACATTTTTGTGCATGTATGTGTGTGTATACACACAGGTTGCTCCTCAGATCTCAGAGAAAAGGCAACTGGAATTAGAGCCAGACCTGGTCATACAGTATTAGTGAGAAATTTATGTTTTTGTAATATTTTGGGATCATTATTACAGCATAATCTACACAATCTTGACTGTTCCAACATATTATAAAATACTGATGTTCCTAACCAAGAATTCCATATTTTAAACCTAATGTGATTCGTGACTCTTTTCAGAAATTTGTCTTGTCTTCTCTAAGTCCTGAGGAAGCTATCCCACTCTCATAGTATTACACCTTCGTCATACTGGAATTAGTCAGTAATTTTGGAGAGAATGCAGGACTGGCAGCAGCCTAGAATCACGCTGGTCATAAGACATTCCTATACTTTCCAATTTTAGAAGCTCATCTTCGAATTCGGCCATCTAAGATATGGGTCACTTCTTACAAAGTACTCTCAACTTTATTATGAAAAAACCTAAATGCTATTTTAATTCCAGAGTCTACCTTAGTTTGGATTTTGGACATTCTACCATCTTTAGTTTCAAATACACCACCTTCAGATCTTTGAGCTACATGTTCTATGTGTAAGTTGCCACATACTACATACTTCCAGTTCCCCTCAACGTTTCTGTCAATTATTTCTAAAATTTTGCTGTACCTTTTTTTCACAAAAATCGGACAGATACGAAGTAATTCCCAGCATTAATTTCCTCTCATTTATAATGTAACTTCAGCATCTCTACCAAGGCTTCTGATAACCTTGTGAGTCCCGTTGGTCCCCACCACCCAACTCTGCCCCTTGGACCTGAATGTAGATGAGGCCTTGCCGTGGTCAATGAGTCACAGACATGCTGTCTTCTTCTTAGTTGGGTCAACCCTCTCAAGACTGAGAAACTAGTATTTGAACAAGTCTTAAATTAAACGTCATAAAAATAGCTACAGTTTATTGAGAGTTTGCTGCATATCTGACATTTAGCTAAGCCTTCTAATATATCATCTTATTTAATACAATACCTATATTAAGTACCATTAATGTGCCATGTTATATATGAGGAAACTACGGGCCTCAAATAGTAAATAACATGCTCAAAGTCATGAAAAACAGAAATGGAGGAGACAAGTTTAAACTTGCTTTTGATTTAGAACCTGTACTCTCCATTGTTAATCTAAGCTGCCTCTCTGAGAACTGACTGTGTTAACATCAGAGTGTGTTCTTTCCTAACAGGGTGCTCAGTTTCTCATCCTAACATGCCGAGTCTTGGTTAGATACCCAACCACTCTTGCAGATATCCACAGATTTATCTGAATCCCGGTAGTTGACAGAGTGTAGGCTCAAGAGAATGTAAATTACAACTAAAAATTTGTGCAGAATTTAGAGATGAACTTAAAGAATTGGAAATATTCCTCCATGCTGTCAGCAAGCTGGGGCGCAGAGTTGATTGAAGAATATTTTAACAGGACCAAATCTATTCAGTGAATTTTGGCAATATATGATTTAAACACGGCAGATTTGGCAGCTTAAAAATATTATTTTTTTAGAGTTTTAGATACTCCAAAAACTTCATCTTGGCAGAACACAATGAATTAAAAACATAACATATTTCACACTCAATAGCTTAACATAATGAAGAGTTACAAACTACCTCATCCCTTCTGAATCCATATTTGAAATGTTTAACATCACATGACTAAAAGTTGATTTATATTCTAACACAAAATAGAAATGTTGAGTAATACATGTATATTTGTATTTATATTACTTAGAAAATGAGATTGAATCCAATCACAGTGTTTTGTAAATTGCTCTTTAAGTGTATTTTTCTTGTGAAATATGACAAACACAGAGAAAATTACATAAAATATAAACCAGTGCGAGATGAATTCCCCTGTAATTCTAAAATAAGTCAAAAAAAAAAGTATTCCAGAAGTATTCATATTACTCTTCCTGATCATAACCTCTTCAGTCTTCCCAGCAATAGTTACTAATCTAACATTTGTGGCATTTACTTGACTATTTTTCTTCATTGTTTTATTAGTATCTAAACAAAGTTTGAATTTTATTTAAATGTAATCAAAGTGTATACATTCTATTGTGTCTTTCTCTCAACAGTATGTCCTTAAGATTCTTCCAGGTTTTTGCTTATTTATGCAATTCTTTCATGTTCATGACTGTATAGTTTTCCATAACATCAATATATCAGGATTTGTTTATATATTCTATAGATATTTCGGTTGTTAAAAGCTTTGATGTGTTACAAACATGTTATCATTAACCCTGTCAATGTTTATGGATATTCATAAGTTTCTATCCCTGTGGAATATAAACACAAGCATGGGGTTGTTGAGTTATAGGTTATGCTGATTTTCTATTTTACTAGGTGCTGCCCTTCCTTTTCCCATTTCTTCAAACCTTCTGGATGTGCGACGGTATCTCGTTGTGGTCTTAATTAGCATTTACCTGATTCCTAACAAAGTTGAGCTCATTATCAACTTAATTAGGTATTTGCATTTCATTTGTTATGAAGTCACAGTTTAGAGTCTTTTTTTTGTTTTTTTTGAGAAAGATTAGCCGTGAGCTAACATCCACCACCAATCCTCTTTTTGCCAAGGAAGACTGGCCCTGAGCTAACATACATGCCCATCTTCCTCTATTTTGTATGTGGGATGCCTGCCATGGCATGGCTTGATAAGTGGTGCATAGGTTTGTGTCTGGGATCTGAACTGGTGAAGCCCAGGCCACTGAAGTGGAGCACACGAACATAACTGCTATGCCACCAGGCCAGCCCCTCACATTTTAGATTCTTTACCCATATCTCTCTTTGAGTATTCTGTTACTTGCAGCTGAAAACATCTAGACAGATAGATAGATAGATAGATAGATAGATAGATAGATAGATAGATATAGGTATAGATAGATAGATATAATGAGCAAAGCTATCAATACAATTTTTAAAAGATATTTTAATGTAACCTCGGTTTTCTCAATCCTAATTAGCTACGGATACATATGGGATGCCATTTTCTTAATAATTAATATTCTACAGTGTTTGATCTTCTAACATTGTGGTAGAGCTCAATCCTCACATACACACAGACATTACTCAACAATGTGATTCTGAGAGTCTCAAGATAGAGGTTATCAAGAGATCATTAATCAATTCCATTATGAATCCTTTTGAGTAAAATTTCAATTTAATTTGTCAATCATCTCCCACAATCATTCTCTAGTTAACATTATGTCCACGGACTTTGGACCACGTGTGATATTAAAGCTGCCAGATGATTTATTGCAAATAAATAAAGACTTCTTCTGTGCGGCCAGCCCCAGTAGTTAAGTTCGGTGTGCTCCACTTTGGTGGCCCGGGTTGGCTCCCTGGGCCTGGACCTACACCACTAGTCTATTAGTGGCCACACTGCTAGAAACCCACCAATCTTTTCCCTTGCGACAGACATTATCTTTATTATTTTTTAAAACAAGTAAATCTGCCTTCTGCTCCTGAAGGAGACGTTATCTCTGTATTCCAAAGACGTTTGCTCTACAAGCATTCTTGAAATGACAGTTCTGAACAAAAACTGGAATCCCCCTTCTCAGAAGACATGCAGAAATGTGAGAGAATATGGAGAATCATCTCTCATCAGCTCTTAAGTTCTGCACTTGCTTTCTTTAAAAATGATGTTTTACAGTAAAAATTAAGATATTTTGTTATTTTAGAGAAGCATTCATGCATTTTGCCTACATACTGCTGCTGCTTTGATATGCAACCCAATAATTTTAAAGCACTAAATTCACATTGAGATATATCCATTAATATTTTCAAGTAATACCCTCTCCTTTCTGCATTCCCACCGTGACTCTCAGAGAACAGCATGTTGTTTCCCTCACTATTCCTCTCCTCCTTTTCACCCACTTAGCCTGAAGACTGGCTGAGTAAACAGACATGGAATCTGCTCTGCAGAGCTGGTCAAACGCAGAAACTAGATGTAAGTAACAAGTTCCAGATTCAGGGCGTGGAACAGGAGCAAGGTTTTCAGATTGAAGCAAGGTTCTGAAACAGAGGTTGCTAGAAAACCAACTCGTGGAGGTTATTTGGCCTTCATACAGCTACTATAAAGACTGATGCTTTGGTCCCCTCTCCCTTGCTTGCTTTTCCAGCAGATGCCAACCAGCAGCACGCGGGGCACCCAATGAAGTATATCCCAAGAGAGCCTCAGTGGAACCAGCCCAGGGGGTGGCTTCTCAGTGAATTGCACAGCATTCCAGTTTGAGGCTTCCCTTGACATCCACTGAGTCTCACAGGTGCCTGAAGTGGTAGTTTCCCAGGGGATTGTGCCAGCTCCTGAGAACACAGTTCCCTGCTGGCCAGTCCGGGCTCACAGCATGATAGCGATCTTTTCTTGCATCCAATATGCCATGGACACTGCACCTTCCCCATAATATCTGGATGGAGGAGGCTGGGGGAGGGGATCCTTTATCTTTTTTGGGAGGGTACTCTATCTCAGTCCTATAGATAGCTGCTCTTCCCTCTATCTACTTTTTCTTTATTCTTTAGAATTTTCTTTACCTATTAGTAGTCAATCTCCATTACTAGTTAATATTTCTTTACATTACACTTTCTTTGTTTGAATTACTCCAAGCTTTCATTCTCCTAACTGATTCCCATCCCTACTCCTGATAAAGAGAGAGAATGGATTTCAGGCCTGTTGCTAACTATTTTTAACTCAATTCCCCCAAAATGTTATGGACTAAACCAAAGGTTATTAAAACATCGTTCACATACACCCTGGAAAAATTTTCAAATAATAAATTATTCCTATGATATTTTCAATTTTTAAAAAGTTTTCACGGAAACTTTCAAGAAATATGTATTTTTCATCTTGTAAATATTGCTATTTTAAAACAAAAATTGCACTATTTACAATAGCTAAGACCTGTAAACAACCTAAGCATCCACTGATAGATAAAAGGACCAAGAAAATGTGATATATATATATATATATACATACACAATGAAATATTATCCAGGCATACATACACAATGGAAATCCCGCCATTTGCGACAACATGAATGGACCGCGAAGGCATTATGTTAAGTGAAATAAGTCAGAGAAAGACAAATACCGCATGATGTCATCTATGTGGGGAATCTAAAATGACAAACAAATCAAACTCATAACTGGAACAGATTGGTGTTGCCAGAGGTAGGGGGTGCAGGGCTGGTGAAATGTGTAAAGGTGATCAAAAGGTGCAAACTTTCAGTTATAAAATAAATAAGTCCTGGAGATGTGATGTACAGCATGGTGGCTATAGTTAATAACACTATATTTGAAAGTTGCTAACAGAGTAGATCATAAACGTTCTCATCACAAGAAGAAGTATTTTGTAACTAGTTGTGGTGATATGTTAACTAGACTTATTGTGGTGATGATTCTGCAACATATACATATATCGAATCATTATGTTTTACACCTGAAACTAATATAATGTTATATGTCAGTTATATCTGAATAAAAAAATAAAAACAAAGCTGCTAGATCACTATTTTATTTCAATAGAAGAGTATACTAATATTAACTTGCTATGACTATTACCCATTTAAAAATTTCATGAGAAAAATCTTCTTTAACTTACAGAGATTTTACTCTTGGTTTTGTTGTCCTTGAAAGTAATTTTCGTTCCAGTTCCTTCACAGACTTTTACCTTATTATATTTTCACGTAATATAGTCTTTGATTGATCATAGTCTGAAAGATATCTGTAACAAAATATTTGTCTGGATTTTAATTATGAATTTTATTTTATTACCTGAGACCATAAATTTCAGGATGTTAAAATTTTTTCTAAATTGGGTTATCATTATAGTTTTCGATATATAACTGACCAAACAACTAAATATATTACCAGCTTTAATAATGATTTTTTAAACATAAGTGATAAAATTTTATAGAAATACATGTCTAATGAGATGAATGATAATCAAACGTTTTCTAAGCAATTAGCAAAAGAGTGGAGTATATACTGCTAAAAACTAATTAATGCAGCACTTAGTATATTATTCCCTAGGAAAGATGATATTTGATTGTTTATAGAAGTAGAAAGGAATCTAGTTCTTCCAAGATTCTTGACACATATTGGGAATAGCACCAGTTTCTGTGGTATAAAGATAAATGAACGTTTTTGGTAAAAGTCAGCCATGTTGGTGATATTTCTGAAAGGGCCTTGGTTTTAGAAACAAGCAGGCAGTGGGGTTTTAAAAAATATAATAACAATATAAGAATATCAAGTGCTTACAAACTTCCTCTATGTTAAATAGTTTACAGAATACATCATATTATTTAATTTCACAACATTGCAATAGTTATTATTTATTCCATGTTACCCTGAAAGAAGTGAAAACAAACGATAAATAAATTGGTCTTGTAGAGGTTAAGATTTGGGATTTAACTCAAGTTATTCTGAATCTAAAGCTCATGTTCTTGACCATTTACCATTCTGTCTCAATAGTACATGGTACTACCTACCACTGTAAAGAGAAAAAAGATAAATGTACAGTTAAATTGGATATGGAGTAAGGTAGGGCCAAATAATAGATCCTAAGGGACGGATCTTAAACAGTGAATCTTATTTGGAGACTATAGAAGGATTGTAATTAAAATACCTATAATTATATGGTCTCTATGAAAAATATATGAGGCTTATCTTCAGCAATACCTATTTTACTTTATATCGATTCATAGCACTTGACATCTTCCAGTATTCCACATGGATTCATATTTTGAGTGATTCTAGTGGCCTTTTTTTCTGTTACTCCTAGTAGATTCTGTTATATCCAGTAGAATCTAAGCTCTATGAGAACATGTATTTGTGTCTATTCACCACCATATCCTGACCACTGAGAAAAATGCCCAGTAAATATACATGGAGTGAAGGAAAGCCCAGAGTTTCGTTTAAATTAGGGTTAGACGAAGGTAATAATTCAAGGTAATAATTCTCCAATGAGAAAGTAATGACTAATAGTGGATTTTGTATGTTTAATTGTGTTCTCCTAGAGATATAAAGCTTTATATCAAGTGATTTTTCTTTTCCTTTTTTTTGGTAAGGAAGATTGGTTCTGAGCAAACACGTTACCAATCTTCCTCTTACCATTTGCTTGAGGAAGACTATCACTGAGCCAACATCTGTGGCAATCTTCTTCTATTTTGTATGTGGGATGCCACCACAGAATGGCTTGATGAGTGGTGCATAGGTCCATACCCAAGATCCAAACCTGCAAACCCTGGGCCACTGAAGCAGAGCAAGTGAACTTAACCACTATGCCATCAGGCCAGCCCTTCAGTGATTTTTTTTTTAACAGTATTGCTTCAATTAAATTAATAAAAGAGTTTGGGAAGTTGAAATTTTAGTAACGTTCTATAAATCATGTATGGTAAGTGATTAATTATTCTAGCCATTCATAAGGGACTGAGCACCTCTGACATTTTAGTTATCTTAACAATATTTTCCATAACTTTTTTTAAAGGAACCTCCCTTTTTTATGCATGCTTTCAAAGTCTTATTTTATATTGGATAATCTAATTTAATTACCCATTACATACATTGATCTTAATCAGAAGCTTTGGAGAAATTTTTTTTTCAATTTTTTTCTCAATCCGTAGGTAAACTTAATGTCATCATATTAGAAAAGTCTCCTTAAAATAAACAAAATTCTAATGTCAAAAGAAAACTTTATGCTCTTTTAAAATTGTTAATTTTTTGTCAAATGAGAAGGGTATACTAAGAATAGCTTCTTGTATAATAATTCATGTATTCAGCATCTCTATGGAAGCAAGAAAACCAAAAGAATCCAGACAGACAACAAACAGGAAAAGAAACAAAACAGGTCAATAAACAAATGATCATTTGAGTGTCATTAAAATTTAATTCCCAGATAGCTTCCATTTTCATCCTGCTTTATATAATGAGTGCTATGCCAATTCACTTAAATCATGACATTAATTTGTGGAGTTGGACAAATTCAACCAGAAAATTTTACAATTCCTCAAAGCATTAAAAAACCCCTCAATACTGTAGAGAAAGTTGTCATATATGCACTACATCTGCTACTGTCTACATTTTAAATAAATTAACTTTTTATGTCTTACAAAGTAATTATCTAAACAGAAAAAGCACAGTAACAATGTTTTCTAACGTTGTCAAGTAGCATGAGAAGCACCAGAATCATGACACAAAAATACTAATGAATAATACATTAATATCAAGGTAGTCCTTTGGGAAACAAGAGAGATAATAGAAGGAGCACAAAACTTTTTTCTAGTTTAATTCCAAATACAAAAGTAAAAGACCATTTCTTTAATGCATAAAAAATACTCACGGAAAGAAGTTTTGAGTATTTTGTATTTTGTCTTTAGTAGCACAGCCAGGTATTCATTTTTTGCTGAAAAAAAAACAATTAGTCACTTGAAGGAAATTCATTTTATTGTTTTAGTTCAGTGAGTTGTGAATTCTTCACTTCCTTGATTTTATCCAACAAGGAAGCAGAAAGGAAGACTTGCACCACGAATTTTATTAAGCATAAGAAAAAGCTAAGATTTGAGCCAATTCGGAGATCCTATCTGCCCATATCCCACTGGGTTAAGAAGGAAATGAAATGTGGATTTATAGTCATTTAAATCACTAATATGAAACATTAGCAGAACTAACTTCAAATCCATAACCAGGATGCTGTTAAACGGAAGATAAAGTTTCATCCAAGCCAACTCATCCAAAAAAGTTCATCCAATAATATATTAACCAAATCGAATTCTTCAAAGTGCATATTTTATATCTAGATTTATTTATGTAGAGCCAGCCAAATGAAAGGTGGCGATCAGAAAAGAAAAGGAGATAAAGTGAGGACGCGAACAGTTATCTAATCCTGTAAATTATTTGTATGGAAGAGCAAAATAAGATCCATGAGGTTAAATGGTTTCCTAAACGGTTCGTACTTATCTACATTAGAGCCAACCTACCACTCCAAATTATCAATCAAGCCTTGAATCATTTAAAAAATTCTAATACGTGAAATAAGGATTGAACATAAATATCTGAACTATAAGTGTTTGAAACCATATCTATCTCTGTCCAGTGGTGTGCTGAACCCCCTTGTCCTGCCTTATAAGAGCTGATTTTGAAATTTTCAGGAATTTTGCAAGACAAGTTTTAAACACAGCCACTGTTAAAAATTAAATTATATAAGTTTACAATTAAATAAATCATATTAAAAGCAAAAAAATAAATACTTAAAATTCATCACTTCCTAATTATTTTGCTATTATCTATGGTCTTGACATTAATAGATCTTGCATATCTTGGTGGCAGAAATTTTATATAACCATGTGTTACGGTAATCTCTTCCACTTCTGTTTTCATTGGCATCATGTTGGTAGCCGAAAATTGGCCATGATGGGAGTATTTTTTTCACGGAAATCAACAGACACTGTAAATCAGATCTTGATTTATTATTTTACTGACTGTCTAGACTCAAAGGATGGAGAAAATGTTAATATTTCAGGTTAACCTTAAAAGTGTGTCATGTCTATACTTGCTACATTATCAATTAGATAAAAAACTGAGGAAATATCCTTCCATAATTCAAGTATTATCAGTAGATTCAACTAAGAATTGGTTCAGGACATTAAGAAATAAGGAAAGTTCTGACATGCATCTTCATCATCTCAGTTTCATCTTATTCATTAGCATAAAAGAAAATATCAGCCAACATCCATGTTGGAACTACACTCATTTGTCAATTACAACTATAGTCACGATACAAATATGAGTTTGGCAAAAGTCGAGTAAAACATCCTTTAAGAATACATTGACTACACATAATTTAAAATAGAGTATTATATATTTTATTTCTAAATTGTGTGCTAAACATATTTTATATCTAAAATTGATACTGAACTTTTGTAGGTAAATTTATGTGTATATTTTTCCAATGATGGTTATTGCTATTTATCAGGTCAATATTATCTATATCTATATCTATGTCATTAAAATGGGAATTAAGCAATCTTTATACCCCAAAACAATCTTAATAACCCCCTCAAGTAATTTTAATTTTATAAAGCACATTTTTGTTTGACATGTTTTTTTAACGTTATACAATGACATTTTTCTCTAAAATTATATATAAATTGCCACTGTGCATTTCATTTCCTTTAGTAAAGACCGAAAAATCCCTCTCTCTATTACTTTGCCCTCTGGGTTACAGCCTACCCCCTTCATTGTTCTACTGGGCATTTCCATTACTTCCCTTATTGTCTTCCTTTCACTTCTCTTTCCGCTATTCAGATTTTTTCTTCACTATAACCAAATGTTCTGTCAGGACCATAAATGTGATTATGTAAATCCTTCCCTACCTCCTCTTTAGAATATTGATATCCTTCA